>NW_027361861.1:740000-1340000 GCF_039654945.1 Dendrobates tinctorius | reverse complement strand
AGCAAACTAGCTTTCCCTATATTAAGTCCCCAAACTTGCCCCCGTTTTTGTTTTCTTGGTCAGTTAGTGTGTACATCCTGAACTTCCTGCCAGCGTTCTCCTTCTGTGCATCTACTGCAGACTACATTTCCCAGAAGACAGTGGTCTCTACCCCTACACCATGCTGCTCGCAGATGGGGTAGCAAATACAAGGTGACTGATTCCCTTCAAAAACTGAAGTCCAAATGTGCTACCTAGAGCAAAAGTTTGTTTGTTAGCTGCAGTAAAAGTTAAGTAGAATCATTCACCTTTTTTGTTTGCTACCTCATCTGAGAGCAGCATAATGTAGGGGCAGACACCCTGATTCCAGCAATGTATCTATCACTGGGTATCTAGCTGTAGTTTTTATAAAATCCCTGTTTTAACTTCTGCACAGCTAACAGCTCTGTATAACCTTGCCCACCCCACAGCTTTCTGCCTATGTACAGTGTACACAAAAAGCTGCCAATCGGTGGGGGCAGGGTTATGCAGAGCTCATGAATACGGGGGGACTAGATTGCTGCAGGTTCACTAGTTTTTTGTGATGCTTTGCCAGGCCTTTACTGCAGCTGTCTTCAGTTGTTGCTTGTTTGCGGCTCTTTCTGACTTGCGTTTTGTCTTAAGCATGTGAAATGCTGCTTGATGGGGATCAAATCTGGTGAATGTCCCTGCCGTTGCAGAATATTCCCCTTCTTTGCTATAAAATAAGCTCCTGTGTTGCTTTCATGGTATGTTTTGAGTCATTGTCCATCTGTACTGTAAAGGGCCTTCCAATCAACCTTTCGGCGCTGGGTTGAATCTGAGCAGAAAGTATTGCCCTGTACACGTCAGAATTAATCCGACTAGTCTGTCTTCAGTCACATCATCAATAACCACTAGTGACCCAGTGCCTTTGAGAGCCATGCATGCCAGCACCATCACTCTGTCTCCACCATGTTTTAGAGAGGATGTGGTGTGCTTTGGATCATGAGTCGTTCCAAACCTTCTCCATATTTTCTTCTTCCCATCTTTCTGGTACAGATTGATCTTGTTTCCATCTGTCCAAAGAATGCTTTCTGAGAACTGGGCTGGCGTCTTTAAATTTTTTTTTTTGTGACAGTCTATTATGGTCTTTCTATTTTTAAGGCTGATTAATGGTTTGCACCTTGTGGTGAACTCTCTGTATTAACTCTCATGAGACTTAGGCCAGTTTCAGACTAGCGTTTCTGGGTGCAGCACAGGGCGGCCGCTAAGCCCCACCCCCGGCCGCGCCCCCTCCTTTCATCTCCTCCGATCGTTGGAGGCGTTGGGTGTGCTGGTCTGATTTTGCTGGAGCTGCGCCCAGCGCACAAAAATGCAACACAGCGCGTTTTTGTGCGCTGGGCGCAGCGCCAAAAGGACACAGCGCCAGCAAAATCAGACTAGCCCACGATCAGCACACCCAACGCTAAGTATAGGGTACGCTGATCGCATGCACAGTCATGCGATCGGAGGAGGAGATGACAGGAGGGGGCTCAGCCGGGGGCAGGGCTTAGCGGCGGCCCTGCGCTGGGCCCAGAAACGCTAGTCTGAAACTAACCTTAGATACTGAAACACCTTCCTGGAGAGTGTTCTTCTCTTGCGTACTTGGGTGGATGTTGTGAAGGGGTTTTTCTTCACCATGCAAAGGATTCTATGATCATTCATAACTGTTGTCTTCTGTGGACATACAGGCCTTTTGGAGTTCCCAAGCTCACCAGTACCAAAATGTTGATTTGGCCACTTGTAACATTTCTACTCTCTGATGGCTTTCTTCCTTTTTTCAGCCTAATAATGGTGCGTTTCTCTTCCTTTGAAAGCTTCTTTGACCGCGTGTTGTGGTTTTACAGCAACAGCTTCCATATGCAAATTCCACACCTGAAATCAGCTCCAGACCTTTTACCTGTTTAACTGATGATGGGTTAGCAAGGGAATAACCCATGCAGCCCATTAAAGGTTATATTTGGGACTGTATAAAACGCAAAAAATGTACCTAAGTACGAACAAGCAGATAATTGCAACTTACCTGCCTGTTGTGCACGACGCCGTTCTTTACCGTCTTTACTGGACTGCTCATGCCGGGGATTCAGCTGCCTCTGCTGACGTGAGGGGGCTGGGCTTCCGATGTCTTTCTGATTTACAGCCAGCTCCCCCAGCTAAACAGTGGGGATCCGGCTATCAATCAAAATAATGTCAGAAGTCTCACTCATTCGACAGAGGGGAGCAGAAAAGAAGCCTCCACTCTGTAGACGTGACGGCTTTTGAATCCCCCGTAGGAGCGGTCTGTTACTGCTCTGTGCCAGGAAAGAACAGTGCCATGCACAACAGGCAGGTAAGTTGCAAGTCCCATATGCTCCCTTTAAAGGGTAAAGAGATTTTGAGATAATTGTCCAATTACCAATGACCTCCTTACTGCCAAATCCAATCTCTCCTGCTCCCAGACCTATTCTCTGCCTTTGACATGGTGGCCCATTACCTCTTACTACAGATTCTCTCATCTCTTGACATCACAGACTTGGCCCCATCTTGGATCTCTTCATACCTACCAGACCAGCCATGCAGCGTCTCCCACTCACACACCACCTCCTATCTGTCGGTGACCCCCGAGGGTCAGTTCTAGGACCCCTGCTCTTCTCCACCTACACCTGCCTGGGACACCTCACAGAGTCACATTGGTTTCAGTGTCATCTCTATACTGATGAATGACAGATCTACCTCTGTGGACCAGATATCGCATCCTAACTAACCAGAATCCCACAATGTCTGTCCGCTATTTCATCTTTCTTCCCTGTTGGATTTCTAAAACTTAACATGGTAAAAATTTAATTCATCATGTTTCCCCATCTCACGTTACCCCCCCCCACACACACACACAGACTTATCCATTAAAATCAATGGCTGCTCACTCTCCCAAGTCCCGCAAGCTCACTGCCTCGGGGTAACCCTTTACTATGATCTCTCCTTCAAACCCCATATCCAGGCCCTTTATACTTCCTGCTGACTCCAACTCAAAAATATTTCCCGGATCTGTAAACTATCAAGAATCTGCAAAAACACTAGTGCATGCCCTCATCATCTCCTGTCTCGACTACTGCAACCTACTGCTTTGTGGCCTCCCCTATAACAGTATCGCACCCCTTCAATCTAATCTAAACTCTACTGCTCGACTAATCCACTTATACCCCCGCTATTCTCCGACCTCTTTTCTCTTTCAATCCTTTCATGGATCCCCATTACTCAGAGACTCCAGTTCAAAACCCTAACCATGGCATACAAAGCCATCCACAACCTGTCTCCTCCATGCATCTGTGACCTAGTCTCCCGGTACTTGTGTCCGATCCTCACAAGATCTCCTTCTCTACTCTCCTCATCCCACAATCGCGTACATGATTTCACCCGTGCATCGCCCTATTCTGGAACGCTCTACCGCAACATATCACACTTTCACCTACTGTGGAAACCTTCAAAAGGAACCCGAAGACCTACCTCTTCCAACAAGCCTACAACTGGCAGTAACCCTCGTTCCACTGTAGCGCTTCACGACCAGCTCTCCCCTCACCTACTGTATCCTCACCCATCACTTGAAGACTGTGAGCCATGGTGGTCAGGGTCCACTCCTGTACCAGTCGATGACTTATTTTGTTCAAGATTATTGTACCATATTTTTTGTACTATAAGACACACTTTTTTGCTCCAGAAATGTGAAGGAAAATGGGGCGTGCATCTTATAGTCTGGATGTACCGGCTCCGGCAGTGGTGGGGAGGTGGGGGAACGGCATCGGCGGAGCAGCGGGTCACAGGAGGCTGGAGCCGGTGGCTGCGGCTAACTCCTGTTTCTGCTTCTAAAGAGAAATGAATATTCACTGCAGTCCAAACCCATAGGCGTGGCCGTGGAGGGTAATGAATATTCATTTCTCTTTAATAATAGTATCTTGGTATGATTTCCCCCCCATCCCCATCCTGGTATGTATGGCCCCATCAGAAAACATTAAAAAAAAAGAAAAAACATTATACTTACCTACCCAGCGCTCCCTTGCAGTGTCCTGCTCTGGTGCCAGCAACTTCTTTATCCTTGTAAGCAGTGTATGGCAGGGACGTCATGCGCTGCTCACAAGCAGAGCACAGCTGCTAGAATACTTGCCGGGATTGTGCGCGCAGAGAGCAGTAAGTATTCATTGCTCTTCAGTAGTGCACAGTGTCAGACGGAGCCTTCCTGCTGCTTCTGTCGGTCACGTGTGCCGCTACATAAGAGAAATGAATATTTATTTCTCTTAAGTAGCTGCACACGTGACCGCCGGCAGCAGCAGGAAGCGCGCTGCTGAAGAGCAATGAATACTCACTGCTTTCTGCGCGCACAGTCCCGGCGAGTATTCCGACAGCTGCATAAAGCAGTTGCTGGCACCAGAGCAGGTAGCGCCGGGTAGGTAGGTATAATGTGTTTTTATTTTTTTAAATTTTTCTGATAGGGCCATGCATACCAGGATGGGCATGGGGCCAATTATAAGGATAGGGTCAGTCATACCAGAATAGGGATGGTGCCATGCATACTAGGACGAGATGGGGGCCTGCACACCAGGATAGGGATGGGGCCCTGTATACCAGGATAGGGATGGGGCCCTGTATACCAGGATAGGGATGGGGCCATGCATACCAGGATAGGGATGGGGCCCTGTATACTATGATAGGGATGGGGCCATGCATACTAGGATGAGATGGGGGGCCCTGCATACCTGGATGGGGATGGGGCCATGCATACCAGGATAGGGATGGGGCCATGCATTCTAGGACGAGATGGGGGCCCTGCATACCAGGATAGGGATGGGGCCCTGTATACCAGAATATGGATGGGGCCATGCATACCAGGATAGGGATGGGGCCCTGTATACCAGAATAGGGATGGGGCCATGCATACCAGGATAGGGATAGGGCCATGCATACTAGGATGAGATGGGGGCCCTGCATACCAGGATAAGGATGGGGCCATGCATACTAGTATAGGGATGAGGGCGATCATTCCTGCCAGGATAGGGATGACTGATCCATGCATACCAGGATAGGGTTGAGTGATGAATGCATACCAGTATAGGGATGAGGGGGCCATGCATACCAGCGTAGGGGATATTAAGTACACAATTGACAACATTTTTTGCTTCATTTTTTTTCCCCCCTAATTTCCTCTTGTAAAACCTAGGTGCGTCTTATAGTCTGAAAAATACGGTACTTGTTTGTTTTTATACAGTGTGGGCCATTTATATGGATACACTTAAATGAAATGGGAGTGGTTGGTGATATCAACTTCTTGTTTGTGGCACATTAGTATATGGGAGGGAGAAAACTTTTCCAGATGGGTGGTGACCATGGTGGCCATTTTGAAGTCAGCCATTTTGGATCCAACTTTATTTTTTCCAATGGGAAGAGGGTCATGTGACACATCAAATTTATTGAGAATTTCACAAAAAAACAATGGTGTGCTTGGTTTTTAACGCAACTTTATTCTTTCATGACTTATACAAGTTTATGACCGCTTATAAAATGTGTTCAAAGTGCTGCCCATTGTGTTGGATTGTCAATGCAACCCTCTTCTCCCACTCTTGACACACAGATAGCAACACCGCAGTAGAAGTGCTAGCACAAGCTTCCAGTATCCGTTGTTTCAGATGCTGCACATCTCTTATCTTCACAGCATAGACAATTGCCTTCAGATGACCCCAAAGATAAGTCTAAGGGGGTCAGATAGGGAGACATTGGTGGCCATTCAACTGGCCCACGACGACCAATCCACTTTCCAGGAAACTGTTCATGTAGGAATGCAAGGACCTGACACCCGTAACGTGGTGGTGCACCATTTTGCTGGAAAAACTCAGGGGACGTGCCATCTTCAGTGCATAAAGAGGGCAATACATCATGTAGCACTTTCAGATATCCAGTGGCATTGAGGTTTTCATTGATGAAGAATGCCCCACTATCTTTGTACCCCATATAATAATAATAATAACAATTTTATTTATATAGCACCGTCATATTCCACAGCCCTTCACATTTTAGAGGGGACTTGTACAGACGATAGACATAGCAGCATAACAGTAATCACATAGGTCATAACAGATACCAAGAGGAATGAGGGCCCTGCTCATAAGCTTACAATCTATGAGGTAAAAAAAAAAAAAAAGAAAAAAACAAGGGAGACTCGAAAGGTGGGTGGTAACAGTTGCCTTCATTGTTCAGACCAGCCATAGTGTCGAGTATGTAACAGTACGGACACAGAGGGATAATAGATGCATAAAGCATGTGGGAACATGATGCGGGGAACCTGGTTATGGTAAAATTTTTGACTGGGCCACCCAGGAATAGTTAGGTTAATGCATTGAGGCGATAGGCCAGTATGAATAAATGCGTTTTCAGGGCACGCTTAAAATTGTAGGGATTATGGGGACTAATCGTATTGACCTGGGTAGTACATTCCAAAGAATTGGCGCAGCACGTGTAAAGTCTTGGAGACCGGAGTAGGAGGTTCTGATTATTGAGGATGCTAACCTCAGGTCATCAGCAGAATGGAGGGCGCGGGTAGGGTGGTATACTGAAACAAGGGAGGAGATGTAGGGTGGTGCTGAGCCATGGAGTGCTTTGTGGGTGAGGGTAATAAGTTTGTACTGGATTCTGGAGTGGATGGGTAGCCAGTGTAATGACTTGCACAAGGTAGAGGCGTCAGAGTAATGATTGGTGAGGAATATGATCCTGGCTGCAGCATTTACCACACCATACCATCAATTTTTGTGTTCCAGCAGCCTTGGAGGGATCTATCCACTGTGGGTTAGTGTCAGACCAATAGCGGTGGTTTTGTTAACTTCACCATTCACAAAAAAGTTTGCTTCATCACTGAACATAATGTTCTGTGTAAACTGAGGGTCCTGTTCCAATTTTTGTTTTGCTCATTCTGCAAATTCAGCTCGCCGATTGTGAGTAGCTAATATCCGCCAAAGGGATGTTCGACTGATGCCACTCAGTGACATGTGGCGAGTGCTACGCTGTGGGCTGTTGCTGAATGAAGCTAGGACAGCCACTGATGTTTCTTCATTAGTGACACTTTTCTTGCGTCCACATTTTGGCAAATCCAACACTGAACTTGATTCACGAAATTTGGCAAGCAGTTTGCTAACTGTAGCATGGAGGATGAGTGGTCTTGTAGGGTGTCTTGCATTGAAATCTGCTGCAATGACCCGGGTACTGCGTTCACCAGACATCAACACAATTTCTATCCTCTCCTCACGTGTTAACCTCTGTGACATGTCAATGGCTGTAAACAAAGAGAAACTTGTAAATAACTCCTGAAAGAATAAAGTTATGTTAAAACCAAGCACACCATTGTTTTTCTTGAGAAATTCTCCACATGACCCTCTTCTCATTGGAAAAAATAAAGTTGGATCCAAAATGGCCGACTTCAAAATGGCCGCCATGGTCACCACCCATCTTGAAAAGTTTTCCCCCTCCCATATACTAATGTGCCACAAACAGGAAGTTGATATAACCAACCATTCACATTTTATTTAGGTATATCCATATAAATGGCCCACCCTGTATATTCCTCTTTTCACGTATAAAGCACCAGGGAATAAATGGCGCTATAATAAATATTTGGGGAGAAAATAGGAGTGTGTCTTATAATCCTAATGTAGCTTACTGAGGGTGGGAAGGGATAGGGAGGCGCCTGTGTTGGAATGGGGTACCAGTAGGGAGGGTTGCTGCTGCAGGAAGCTGGCGGCGGCAACAGGAGTGGGGTGTTGATTCGCCCCCGGGCTTTGAGGTGGGGGTGTAAGGCTGCGGCGGGCTTGGAGCTTACAAAAAATGTTGGCGGAGTTCACAAACTTCCTATTATTTTCTTTGCTGTGAATTTAGGTAAAGTGGCCGCCGGGGGCAGTGCATGAGCAGATTGAGATCTCGGGAGCATGCCGTAGCCTCATTCCTCCAAACACCTTCTCCTTCCAGCCCAGGTACCCAGAGTATCACCCCACTCCTGACCGCCGTCAGCTTCCTACAGTCGTGACCCTGCCTCCCTGGGATCCCGCTCCACCCCGGTAAGGTATCGTAAAAGGAAACTATACGGTACACCACATGTTCATGAAAATAAATATTTCTCCATTTTCCTAGCCAAAATTTGCCATGCGTTTTATGGTCCGGTACGTCTTGTAGTCCAGAAAAAACAATACTTTTGGTCTCTTTTAAAAAGAGTCAGCTACATATTAAAAAGCTGTAAATCCTAAACCCTTACTACAATTAGGATATGAATATTCTCAAATTAAAGCTGAGAGTCTTTAACTTCATATTGATTATATGACTGTGTCTTGAATATGTTTTGATAAAAGGCTAAAATGACAATACTTGTGTCACTGTCCAAATATTTTGGGACCTGTGTGTGTGTATGTATATAATATTATAGGTGTGTATCTATATCATAGCTGACAGCTCCTTTTTGTTTATAGTGGTGGTTATTGGCCGTTACTACTTTTTGTGTATGCTATTTCCCAATCTCTAAGGAGTACACTGTTGGTCGTTCTCTTCTCTGGAGGATATCATTGCTTAAAACAACAGGAAGTATTATAATACACAGGTCGCTTAGTTAACCATCTGTTAATGGTTTTCCTGTTCTTTATATACATATTTTTTGAAATTTAGGTGTAAAGTACAGTTCCACTGTAGGCTAAACAATATTCTCTTGCCTCATTGTGTTACTAATATTTTCTGCAAGTCTTTTTGTATGTAGCACAAATTTTTGTACAGACAAAGCGAAGTCCTTTACGCCTACAATGAAAATCTCCAAACATGACATCCGATTAAAACGTTCAAAATCTTTTTTTTTATGGAATCTGTATACAGTTGTGTGTTTATGAGCCATAGGAGATTGTATGCCGCTGTTTAATTAACTAATGATGTACCGAACGGCCGCTGGGGTACTGATCCGGACTCTGGCACATATGGGAATGTTGAATTCCGGTCTGGAGACCCCCGACCAGCTCCTACATTGTCAGTGTTTCACTAAATTTAGTCTAATAGTGAGACCCACTTTCTGTGAAAATCCACAGGTGAAGGATTTGTAACATCGATCAATGATAGAGTAACTTTTTCCAGAGCACAAGGTGCGTTAGGTAATGGTGGATTGTTAAGTGTGTACTTTGCAAAGTTTTGTGCATTGCTTGCATTTCTAATATAAATGTGGGTCTTTCAGAATGACAACAGCGAGCGGCGAAACAACGAGCGGACGGAATCTCAGAGCAATGGGCAGACGCAGAGCAGCTCGCAGCAAGTCCTCGAGCAGGATGAGGAAGAAGATGAGGAGCTGACGTTGCGATACGGAGCCAAGCATGTGATTATGCTTTTCGTGCCGGTAACCCTCTGTATGGTGGTCGTTGTAGCAACGATCAAGTCCGTCAGCTTTTACACAAGGAACGATGGGCAGCTGTAAGTGTAATGTAAGGACCCCCAGATTATTGTGCTGCAGGGTCATAATCTTAAGACCAACGCGCTCCTTATTAAGACTGACATGCAAAAAACAAGTGATGAATCTGGGCCTAAATATGACTCCTAGTTGTTATAATCTAAACCCTCTTGAAAACAGGGGTTTGAGCATGCAAGCCATTTAATTAGGCTTCAAGGGTGTGAAAACTGCATCAAAATATGCCATAACTATCTGCTCTGATTATTGCATTTTTGGTGCAAATTTGATTCAATTTTTTTTTTTTGCAGAATCGCAGTTATTTCACACACATTACATTTTCTACATGCATTTTTGAAGGCTTCTTGTACAAATGTGTAAAAGAATAAAAAAATAAAAAATATTAATTTTTGTGCCCAGAAATGCAGTTAAGCATGGTCTTCAAATTCACAGTCACATGAGTTTTCATGGAATCACATTCATAAATCACCGAAAAATAAACAAAGCGCAAAGTGCACATATATCTAAATTCTCAACAAAACAATGTGCCATTAAAAATAGCCTTTCACTTCCACTTTACTTAAACTCTTAGGTCTAGTTCACACATCAGTATTTTCCACGTATAAGAAAAAGGAACAGATCATTTTGATCAGTGTGGTCAGTGTCATCTTTTTTATCATATGTATGTTTGAAGACTTCCATTGAAGGAGAACTCGCAACCTCTCGTGGCAATCTGTTCCACTCATTGATCACCCTCACTGTCAAAAAGTTTTTTTCTAGTATCCAATCTGTATCTCCTCCAATATCAGTTTAATTCCATTGCTTTTCTTGTTTCCATGTGCAAATGAGAATAAGGATGATCCCTCTACAATGTGACAGCCCTTCAGATTTTTGTAGACAGCTATTAAGTCTCCTCTTAGCCTTCTTTTTTCCAAGCTCAGCATTCCCAGATCCTTTAACCGTTCCTCGTAGGACATCCTTTGCAGTCCGCGCACCATCCTGGTAGCTCTTTCTGAACTTGCTCCAGTTTTTCAATGTCTTTTTTTTAAATGTGGTGCCCAGAACTGGACACAGTATTCCAGATGAGGCCTGACCAAGGAGAAGTAGAGGGGGATAATTGCTTCACGTGATCTAGACTCTATCCTTGTCTTAATACACCCTAGAACTGTGTGTGCCATTTTTGCTGCTGCATCACACTGTTGACTCCTGTGCAGTCTGTGATCTGTTAACCCCTTAGTGACAGAGCCATTTTGCAGCTTAATGACCAGGCCAATTTTTACAATTCTGAGCACTGTCACTTTATGAGGTTATAACTCTGGAACGCTTTAACGGATCCCGCTGATTCTGAGATTGTTTTTTCGTGACATATTTTACTTCATGTTAATGGTAAAATTTCTTTTATATGACTTGTTTATTTAAGAAAAAAACGGAAATATGGCGAAAATGTGCAATTTTAAAATTTAAATTTTTATGCCCTTAAATCAGAGAGATATGTCACACAAATTTCTTAATAAATAACATTTCCCACATGACTACTTTACATCGGCACAATTTTGGAAACAAAAATTTTTTTTGTTAGGAAGTTATAAGGGTTAAAAGTTGACCTGCGATTTCTCATGTTTACAACAAAATTTACAAAACCATTTTTTTAGGGACCACATCATATTTAAAGTCATTTTGAGGGGTATACATGACAGAAAATACCCAAAAGTGACACCATTCTAAAAACTAGACCCCTCAAGGTGCTCAAAACCACATTCAAGAAGTTTATTAACCCTTTATGTGCTTCACAGGAACTAAAGCAGTGTGGAAGGAAAAAATTAACATTTTACTTTTTTTTGCAAAAAATTTACTTCAGAACCAATTTTATTTATTTTCACAAGTGTTAAAAGAGAAAATGAACCACAAAATTTGTTGTGCAATTTCACCTGAATACGCCGATACCCCACATGTGGGTAAACCACTTTTTGGGCGCACGGCAGAGCTCGCAAGGGAAGGAGCGCCGTTTGACATTTTAAGCGCAGAATTGGCTGGAATTGAGATCGGACGCCATGTTGCGTTTGGAGAGCCCCTGATGTGCCTAAACAGTGGAAACCCCCAGCAAGTGACCCCATTTTGGCAACTAGACCCCCTTAAGGAACTTATCTAGATGTGTGGTGATGTGTGCTGATGTGCCTAAATAGTGGAAACCCCTCAATTCTAGCTCCAACCCTAACACACCCCTAACCCTAATCCCAACCCCTGATCCCAACCTTAACCCTAATTCTAAACCTAACCTTAACCCTAATGGAAATAAATATATTTTCTTTATTTCATTATATTTCCCTAACTAAGGGGGTGATAAAGGGGAGGGGGGTTATTTACTATTTTTTTTATTTTGATCACTGTGATAGGGTTTATCACAGTGATCAAAATGTACATAGAATGAATGAATGGAATCTGCTGGCAGGCAGATTTGGCGGGCGCACTGCGCATGTGCCCGCCGTTTTATTCCCGGACCAAGATGGTGGCGCCCACCGGAGGAGGCAGGAGGGCCCGAGGACCACCGGGGGGGGGGGGAGTCGGGGACCTTATTTCTCCCTCCTCTGATGTGCGATCACATCAGAGGAGAGAGAAAGTGAAAGCAAAATCGCGGCTTTAATTAACGGCGCTGTGGTTTAAGTACCCTTAACTACCGCTGTTAAAAGGCGTATCGGCGGTTGTAAAGGGGTTAATATACCCAAGTTTTTTTTTCCACACGTGCTGTTTCTTAGTTCTTTTCCTCCCATCCTGTAGATGTAATCTTTGTTTTTCTTGCACAGATGTAGAATCTTGCATTTCTCCCTGTTAAGTACCATTTTATTAGTCGCTGCCCATTGTTCAAGCTTATGTGGATCCTTCTGAATCCTTTCTCTGTCTTCTCTAGTATTAGCTATTACTCCTAGCTTTTCATCAACTGCAAAGTTGATTAGTTTACCTTCGGTTCCCTTATCTAGATCATTTATAAAAAATTGGATGTGCAACCATTTATCACTACACTGAGTGCGATCACTGAGTCGGTTATGAATCCACCTAATCGTAGCCTTGTAAATGCCATAGTTGATCATTTTTTCAATAAGGATACTATGAGATACTTTGTAAAATGCTTTGCTGAAGTTGAGATATACTATATCTACCGTATCATTTATCATAGAAGGAAATTAGATTAGTGCGGCATGACTTATTAGTTACAAACCCATGCTGGCTCTGGTTAATTACTGTATTCTTATCCAAGTACTTACATACATGCTGTTTAATAATTTATTCAAATATCTTTCCTGGTATAGAAGTCAGACTCACTGGCATGTACTTTCCTGGCTCCATATTATTTCCTCTTTTGAAGATGGGGACAAAATTTGCCCTTCTACAATATTCTGATACTTCTGTTCTCCAGGATTTTTCAAAGATTCTAGCTAGTGGTTCTGCAATTTCCTCTGCCAACTCTTTCAGTGCCCTGGGATGTAATTCTTCTGGATTAGGAGATTTAAATTCATGTAAATTAGCTAAGTGTTCTCTCACCATCTTTGTTTATGGATGGTGTGGATTCTTTTATTCCTTCGATAGCACAGTGAAGATCAGTTGATGTTACATTTGCTTTCTTAGAGAACACAAATGCAAAATAGGAATTTAAAAGTTCGGCCTTCTCAAAATCAGTTTTGACCACTTCTCCCTTTTCAGCCTGTAAAAATCCTATAGCCTTATTATCTTATCTTTTTTTTTTTTTTTTTTTTTTTTTGACATACCCCCAAAATCCTTTTTTTTACTATTTTTGGTCTCCCTTGCAAGCCTCACTTCATTACTGGAATGGTCCTATAGGCTATCATGGGTGCAAGTGCAATCTGTGAAAACAACATATAGCACTTGTGCTAGAAAATCGGACGTGTGAATGCAGCAGATTGTCTGTACAAAAAATCCTCACAGGAAAAGCATAATGCATCGTTGGTTGAGCCTGACGGTGCCACCACAATCCCTCATTCACACTAAGGTTCTGTTTCTTTTCAAAATGGACTGGCTGGATGCATTAACCAGTAAGGAGAGAATAACGGGGAAATTTTTGAAAACATGGTCTCTATTTATTCCATCTCTTCCTTCTGGTACTAAAAATAAGTTACATGCTCAATTTGAGAATACTCAATGGTACCTACTACAGCAAATAAGTGGACATACACTAATTTCGTAACATAATTTCATAACAGGTGCACGCAGAGTGGGGTGGGGGGGTATAGAGCATTTAGGGGAAATTTTAATGTTAGTTTTTGTTTTGTCTTTAAAGTGTTAAGATCTAGCACATTTGATACCAGGAAGGAAAATAGATGTTTCATTAATGCATACACCTTGTACATGTCTCAAAACAGGAAGGCAGGTTCCCTGGTCTATATTACAAGTTATTAATTGGCGGTATACGCCTTACTATACTCGCAGTTCAGTCAGGAACCTGAAAGATATATGTTTATAAAAATGGTGTTTTTTTTCCTTCTTACCCTTTGCTATATCTTTATCTCATTTATCTTTAATGTCAAGGATATACTGTATGTATTGATGGCATGTACTGCTTTAAGTTTGAGTTTGAAAATTCAATAAACAAAGTTATAAAAAAAACAAACAGGATTTTTGGGTTGCTTACCGTATAATCTGTTTCTTGGAGCCTTCATTGGGGGACACAGAGACCATGGGTGTATGCTGCTGCCACTAGGAGGCTGACACTATGCACAAAAAAAGGTTAGCTCCTCCTCCGCAGTATACACCCCACCAACCGGCAGGAATTTCCTCAGTTAGTGAGAAAGCAGTAGGAGAAGTAACAGAATAGATTGAAACAGAACAAACAACTCAACTACATAACCAACAACATAAGAACAGGAGTTGTAGAACATGGGAGGGTGTTGTGTCCCCCAATGAAGGCTCCGAGAAACAGATTTTACGGTAAGCAACCCAAAAATCCTGTTTTCTCGTTCGCCTTATTGGGGGACACAGAGACCATGGGACGTCCCAAAGCAGTCCCTGGGGTGGGAAACAAACTTCCATCAGGCCAGTGGACTCACCACCGCTGCCTGCAGGATCCTTCTACCTAGGCTGGCCTCCGCCGAAGCGTAGGTGTGGACCTTCTAGAATGTCACAAACGTGTGAACAGATGACCAGGTTACAGGTTTGCAAAGTTGCAGCACGGAAGCTCTGTGGCGCACCGCCCAGGAGGCACCCACTGCCCGGGTAGAGTGAGCTCTAATTCCCTGAGGGGCCACTCGATGCTTGATCCGGTAGGCCTCCAAAATTGACGAACCTGATCCAGCGAGCAATAGTAGCTTTGGAGGCTGGCTGACCTTTCCGCGCCCCATCTGGAATGATGAAAAGAGAGTCTGACTTCCTCAAACGAGTCATTCTAGCTAGGTAGACCTTCTTTTACCTGACCAAGTCCAGCTTGTTCAAGGAGCGCTCCCGAGGGTGAGTTGGACCCGGACAAGAGGACGGGAGAACAATATCCTCATCCAGGTGGAAAGTGGACACCACCTTAGGAAGGAAAGAAGGCGGAGTCCGTAGAACTACCTTGTCCTGGTGGAGCACCAAGAAAGGGGAACGACAAGAAATGGCCGCCAATTCCGACACGCGCCGGATGGAGGTGACTGCTACTAGGAAGGCTACTTTCCATGAAAGGAGAGATAGGGAAACTTCCCTGAGAGGTTCAAAAGGAGGACCTTGCAGAACCTCGAGAACCAGATTAAGACCCAATGGATGTACGGGCGCACGGTAGGAGGAGCCGCATGAGCCACTCCCTGAAGGAAGGTCTTGACCTGAGGACGGGAGGCCAATGTCTTCTGGAACAAAATGGATAGCGCCGAGACTTGACCTTTTAAAGAGCTGAGGGCAAGGCCCGCATCAAGGCCTGCCTGAAGAAACGCCAGGACAGAAGGGGGAGAAAATGACATGGGCGGAATGTTATTGGCCTCACACCAAGTGAAATAGGCTTTCTGGCCCAGATCATGGTATGAATAACCTGATCGTTTCAAAACCTTGGTCTCAATAGCCACGCCGTCAAATTGAGCGGCCGAGAATTGAGGTGGCAAATCGGGCCCTGAGACAGCAGATCTGCCCTGTCTGGAACCTTCCAGGAGGCGTCCGCGAACCAAGACCTTCGGGGCGATGAGGATGACTGGACTTCCTTCTGCTTTGATTTTCTTCAACAGCTTGGGAAGAAGGGGAAGGGGAGGGAACAGGTAGGGGAGCTCGAACTAAGACCAAGGAATGGTCAGAGCATCGGCGCCCCTGGCGAGAGGATCTCGAGCCCTGGATACAAACTGTGGGACTTTCCTGTTGAGGCGAGACGCCAGCAGGTCAACGTCCGGAGTTCCCGAACGACGGCAAAGCTGATGAAATACATCCGGATGTAAGGACCACTCTCCCGCCGCGGGACCCCCGCGGCTGAGAAAATCGGCAGCCCAGTTGTCCATGCCGGGAATGTGCACCGCGGATATTGTTGGAACTGAAACCTCTGCCGAGTGAAGAATTTTGGACACTTCCGCTAGGGCTGAGGCACTCCATGTCCCCCCCTGGTGGTTGATATCTGCCACCGCTGTGGCAGTCTGTCTGAATCTGGATTGGCAGGCCCCTGAGAAGTCTCTCCCAGTGAACGAGAGACAGACAGATCGCCCGTATCTCGACGACGTTGATCGGCAGAGCTGTCTCTAGTCGACCACCGACCCTGAACAGTGTGATTGTGAAATATTTCCCCCCAGCCGAGGAGGCTGGCATCCGTTGTCACAATCTGCCAGTGAATGAGAAGGAATGACCGTCCTAGGGCAATGAGAGGTGACGTCCGCCACCAAATGAGGGACTGCCTGACCTGGTATGAAAGGCGAATTGGACGATCCAGGGAAAGAACAGACCTGTTCCACCGAGACAGGATGGCCTCTTGGAGGGGTCTGGAGTGAAATTGAGCAAAGGGAATCGCTTCTGTCAACGCCACCATCCTTCCTAGAACTTTCATGGTTGTCCGGAGAGATGGAAGTCGTGTGGTCTGCAGCGATCGTACATCTCGCTGCAGAGAAACTATCTTCTCCTCTGGGAGAAAAACCCTCGATCGACGAGTGTCGAACAATAGGCCCAGAAACACCAGACGTTGTGTCGGAACAAGGCAGGACTTCTTTTTGTTGACGAGCCACCCAAAATTGGACAGGGTGTAGAGGACGATGGTAAGATTTTGGCGAGCCTGGTTAAAAGACGTAGCTTTGATCAGAATGTCGTTGAGGTACGGAAAAAGAACGAGACCTCTCATCCTCAACAAGGCCATCAACGCCGCCATGATCTTTGTAAAAACTCTGGGTGCGGTGGCGAGACCGAAACGGCAGTGCAACGAACTGGTAGTGGTCCTGGTGAATCGCAAAACGCAGGAATCTCTGATGCCCGGGAAAGATGGGAACATGTAGATAGGCATCTTGAATGTCTATTGAACACATGAACTCCTGCGCCTCCATGGAAGCGATTACCGACCGAAGAGACTCCATCCTGAAATGACGCAATCGGACCCTGTTGTTCAGTCACTTGAAATCCAGGATGGGACGAACTGCACCATCTTTTTTTCCACACTACAAACAGGTTTGAATAAAACCCTGTGAAACGTTCTGATTCGGGAGCGGGCAAAATCACCCCGGAACTGAGGAGAGAGGTGATGGATGCGAAGAAACCCGGACTAAGGCAGGGTCTTTTGGAAGGACTCGAAGAAACGATCCCGGGGACGAGAAACAAACTATGTTGTATCCTGGGGATACAACTTCCCTGACCCAAGCGTCCTCTACTGAGGCAAGCCAGACGTCTCTGTAGAAAAGGCGTCGACCGCCCAGTTGGGAAGAACCCTCGGGACTTCCTTGATAGTCATGCTGATGTGGACCGACCAGATCTGGACCTGGAGGATCTGCCCTGGGATGAGTGAGATCGCCAGGAGGGAGTGGGTCTGAAGGAGACCTTCTTTCTATCCTGGCGTGCCTGCGGCCTCTGTTGGTAGACCGAAAGGGCCGAAACTGACGCCTTAGCGGAGGCCTACGAGGCTTGGACTGAGGGAGGAGGGAACTTGTGCCTCCAGTGGTGTCCCTAATAATCTGGTCCAGCTGGGATCCAAAGAGACGCGCTCCCTGAAAAGGCAGATTGGTAAGGGACTTTTTGAAGACAAATCCGCCTGCCAAGCCTTGAGCCAAATTGTACGCCGGATTGTCATCACGTTGCTGGACGCCTGAGCCGCGCAAGACGCGGCATCCAAGGAGGCAGAGAGCAGATAATCCCCTGCATCGGCCGATTGCTCCGGTTGGGCTTTATCTAGGATGCCCTTGCGGAGATCCTCCGCCCAAGTAGCTCTGGCCTTTGCTACCCAAGATGAAGCAAAGGCTGGGCTTAGCGCCACCGCAGCAGCTTTGAATACTGACTTTGCTAGTGATTCTATAATTCTGCCATTAGAATCCTTTAGCGACGCCACACCTGAAATCGGAAGGACCGTGTTGTTAAGATAGTCTGGACACGGGAGCGTCTACAGAGGGGGAAGCCGACAAGTTGTCGTGAGCTCTTTTGAAAATGGATAGAGCACACCGAGACGCTTCCCTCTTTGAAAGCGTCTGGTCGGATTTTCTCTCTCCCTGGTAAGGATCTTGCCAAACTCAGAGAGGGAGGCAAAGACTCTGGAAGGTGTTACTGCCCGTCTGAACGAAACCTCCTGATCTGAGCATTTCGCAGGGGAGTCTGTATTTCGAAGGTGTGGTTAATCGCAGCAATGAGGTTCTGTACCGAAACCTTCATGTCCGCGTCCTGGTCCGAATCCAGCTCTAAAATCTCTTCGGATGACGCATCCGAGAACGCTTCACCTGACTCGGGTGAGGAGGCACGGGAAGGCGACTGCTGGGAAGGACTATGTGGAGAGACCAGGTCAGGAGAGGATTCCGGCCGGAGATCCTGCCTGGGTCTTTTGCGGCTTCTGCTGGCTGGCTCAGATGGAACCCCTTGCGACCTGCTAGACCCTGCAGAAGTGTCCAGGGGCAACTTATCAAGAACGGCCACTAGGGACTGAGACACCCTGGTGAGGTCTGCCACAGATTGTGATAGAGAAGAGGCCTAGCCAGGAATGGGGGGGTTCACACTCACGTGGCGCAATAGATGGTTCCTGGACGGCATCGGGCTGAATGGGATTACTGCAGTCTAAAGGGGAGTGGGAAAGTTCTCTGTGCTGGCGGACGGGCACGTTCCGGTTTGGGGTTAGACATAATGAAAGAAAAGAAAGAAAGAACCCCGAGGAGATGCCGGAAGGTTGAGGGAAAGAAGGCAGAGGAGGGTGTCAGTCTGCAGTTGCAGAGCTACTCACAGTCCGGTGGCCCGAAAGGCGATGTTCCCAGCTCGTCTGAGATGCAGGGCCGCAGTAGAGGATAACGAGGAACCCCTTTCCGCTGCCCGGTGTCTTCAAAGGCGTCCGGCTGACAGGCTGCAAAGATGGCGGCAGCCTGAGGTAAAAGGAATGCGCGGTTCAGAAGAGAAGGGCGGAGCTAGTCGCCTGACCCGGAGAGAAGACCGCCCGCTGCCCAGCTACAGACTAGGAGGGTGGGTGGTCCTAGAACGAGCGGGAGAGCAGCCCGCCTATAACAGAGGGCGGGGGGCGTGGCCGTGACGTCCAAGTAGGCCCGAAATGAAGCCGGGGACTAAATTAGTATCGGCGGCCGCCTGTCAGCGCGGGGCGGCGCGTAAGTCCTGCAGCGCTGCAACGGCCACCCAAGAAGAAACCGCCGCCCGAAAAAAGCCCTCAGGATAAGCCCGCATAAGAATGAGGGTGGCGGGGGGGTTTCGGGGGGGGGGGGGAACAAGGCCCGTGCCGCAGCCGGGGCCTGGCATGTGGCGCAATAGAAAGTGCGGCGGCTGCCGGGAGGCGCAAGCAGCTGAGGACCCTGCGGCACTGCCCTGTGCCGCTCTGAAGAATCCTCCAGTGGTGTCTTCAATAAAGGTACCTTGTAAATCCAACGCTGTCTGAGTCTATTTCCCCGTGTCCGCGCCTCGTCCGACCGACAGGCTCTGGTAGGCAAGTGGGTGGGAGGCGGTGGGCAAGGACCATCCATATAGCTGGCACGCACCTGTGCAAAGTTCCTGGTCCTGCTGTGGAGAGCTATGAGGATACGGGGTGGCAGTACACGCCGTACTCATAGTCTCTTGTGGGACTACAGATGTGACTATTCACTCTGTATCCCTCCGGGACCCTGAAAAGGAACGACTCACACCAAGGTAGATATGGGTCTAATGAAAGACCCGTGTCCACCTCCTACTGACACTAAGCTAAACTGAGGAAATTCCTGCCGGTTGGTGGGGTGTATACTGCGGAGGAGGAGCTAACCTTTTTTTGTGCATAGTGTCAGCCTCCTAGTGGCAGCAGCATACACCCATGGTCTCTGTGTACCCCAATAAGGCGAACGAGAAAAGCCCCACAGCTGAGAAAACACAGCATGTATTCTACATGGGAACATGGCTTAATGGTCCCAACCAACTCATGAAAATTATAGAATGTAATTACATTTTTCTATTACATTTTACATAATTCAGAAACTAAAATGATACCCCCAGTTTAGATTTACCTGTGCTCAGATATTTAGAAAATACCTTCAGTTCCTTAATAGGACACTCCAGGAGAAACTAGCACATAGTACACCATAGAAAAGCAATGTACAGCTTAGTGCAATGCCTGAGGGGGCTGTGCAGAATTCACTATATCACTTTTGTCTAGAGTTTTCGTTTAACCCCTTTCCTATCACATGGCCATATACTATTCTGTTACCTGTAAGCTGTATTTCATCTACTCTTACTATCTGCTGGTGTTTGTTGTTTCTGAAGATCCCCATTACTGTGCTGGTAGATAGAACCGGTGACTGCATCAGTCTGACACCCCTGTGTGCTGCTCAACACGATTGAGGGATTGCATTGGGTTGTCACTGCAGATAGGGGATCTAAAAGGCATAACAAGCCTGTCATGGTTGACTGCAGGTCTACTCTGATCGAAAAAAAATTGTCAATATACTGAGTGTACTAAAGAGGTATACAAGCAGGAAAGTGATTTGTATCATATAACCCTCTAGTGGGGTTTAAAAAAAAAAAAAAAAAAAAAAAGACTGTTAACAGAAAACATTTTGGCAATATAAAAAAAAAATTATTTGGTGTCACTGCAATCAAGTTAAACAGCAGGGCGAATGATCCACGATCTGATGTGTGTGTGTGTGTATAGATAGATATATATATATCTATATATATCTTAGTTCCTAATCCCTCCTCTTACCATCCACCACCATTAACATAGTAAACATTACTTTTTTTTAATATCCGATCAGTGGGGAACCTGACATTTCTTGCATGCTGTCGTATCACAGCAGCGCCATCATTTCTATAGTGGCTGTGGCAGGGTACTGCAGATCTACTCCCTGCTCAGATGAATAGTACCTGGCCGCGGCCACTATAGTTGTCATGGAGCTGTTCTGTCCAGAAACATTCGAGAATTTCCGGCACGGCTCATTAGGGCAACCTGGTGTCATCCTCCCTCTTATAAGGTATTGATCATCTATCTTAGTGTCAGTTCACACTAGACGTTCTTTCAACGTTTTTTTTCCACAACAAAACCTGATCTCTTGGCAGGAAAAAATCATGTTTTCTTTGGTTTTTCTTGCCTATTTTGCTGCGGTTTTGACATGCTAGATTTGTCTCTTTTGCATGCTGGTAAAGTTTAGTGTTAAAAAAAAGTTATATTCTATAAAATTAGGTTTTGGCACAAAAAACAAATCAACACCCGATACCTGCCTTTTTTCTCCGTTTTTTCACAATCCTTTCATGTGAATGGGTAAAAATCGCTGAAAGAAGTGACATGCTCTATGTCCAAAAAACCATGCAAAGCACAAAATCCTGGTGACCAAAAAAACCAATGTGTGTGTGTGCATGAGATTTCTGAAATTGTGTTCTTCGCGTGTAAACCTTCTTGCACTGTATGTATGAAATGTCATTTTCTCTTCTGCCCCTAGATGTCACAGGTGGTCAGATATGATAAAACGCTGCAAGAACCTTCACCGTGTTCGTGTAGCGCTCTCGCGCTGGTTTGGAATTGCTTGCTAAACTGTTTTTTGTTAGTTTTTTTAATTTTTTGCGTATTTATAAGTCCGGGTTCTTAATTCCTCTCTGGGTATCAGGGTTTGCAGCTTTGACAGCTATATCATTTTTGACTTCCTCGACAAGATTTATTTGTACAAAGTGCGGCATGTGTACGTGCACTTATGGGCTTGTGCCAAAGAATGCATTAATCTCTCTGCTACATGCTCATATGACATTTAAAAGTATCCAGTATGATTTACAGACTGGGGATTTATTTGATTTACTACTTTCCCTGACAAGCTTTTACACATAAATTAGCCCCCATGATGTATGTTATGGAGGCAACTGTGAATAGATGGGAAAAAGTCTAGTATTGTCAGTTTAACAGTTTTTTTGGCGCTCCTGTCATTGTCTCAGGTTATCTGGCAGAGCAAAGTATCAGCTGTATTGATCTTTATTTCACTGATCCGGTCCTGTTATAATCACCCCATTATTCAGCCATCACTCCAGTCTGTGCAGGAATTCTTTTTATATTTGTGTCCAGCTCTAGTACTTTTTTTGTGAGTGTTACAAAAAGAAATCTGCATCTTTCGGTTAAAGGGTTGTCCCTTTCCATTTAATGTTTGTTTCTGAGCGCAGATAGAGATTATATATAGTATGTATATTATATAATTTTTTTTTTGTTTTTAGTTCTCTACTCGCCAGGTCCACCGTTGTGTCTTCACTACCGCTCCTTGGCGTCTGGCATTGGTTGCAGCAGTGATGTCACAGCTAGGCGGTCCAATACTGAGCTCGGCAGCTCTACAGATGTAGGCACAACTCCCCCCTCAGAGCCGGTAAACTGATGGCTCCTTTGCCTTAAGTCACATAGCATAAAGGCTGTCCATTAAGCAGGAGGAGGCAACACTAGGTGGGGAATAGAGCTGGAGTGACAGGAGCTTAAGATCTTCAGGATCATTTGCAGATTAATTCAAATGCTGATTTCTCAGTAATGGGGGATCAGACTGACCATGTAAGGCTATGTTCACAGGTTACGTTTTTGCTGCTTTTTTCCCTGCAGGCAAAACCTGCTCTCAGCAGTTAAAAAGCTGCTTACAAAAAGCAGGTTTTGCTGTGTTTTTTTTTTTTTTTTTTTGCTGTGTTTTTCAGGATCTCGAAGTTCAGCTTTGCTTAGATGTTAGAAAAATAAATTTGACATTGAGGGTGATCAATGAGAGGAACAGGCTGTCAGGAGATGTGGTGAGTTCTTATTCAATGGAAGTCTTCAAAGAGAGGCTGGACAGACATCTAACTGATATGGGTTAGTGAATCCTGTTGGACATTGTGACCCTGGAGGTCCCTTTCAACTTAACATTCTATTATTTGATCACAGAAGCTTGAACACCGGTCACCAGTGCAAGACATATGAGAAACCATCCATGTTTGGAAAAATGGCAATTTGATCAAATTATTTAGTGGAAACATATTTTATGTCTCAAATAGTGACTCTTCTGAACAAAAAAGTTCATATGACTTCATGAAAAAATATACAGTTACAAATGTAACAGTGGGGGGAGGTGAATTGGTCTGGAATAGTTTAGACATTGGCAGTGCATTGAGTTTATAGGACACTGTTTACTTTCACACTTTGGTCAGCTCTTGAGTCTATCAAGTACTTTGAGCACATCACTAATTTAATTAAAGTGTACACATCATAACAGCCATTCTCCCATTCTCAGGTGAGGCGATCAAGACATTATGGTTTAAACTTGGAAAAATCACAAAAATAAGTGGGCTTCACATATTGTTGTACCTGCTTTTTTTTTTTTTTTTTCTTCACTAAAAACGCATCAAAACCTGATACCTGCATTTTTTGCACTTGCTTATGGGTGAAAAAGTACTGAAAGAAGTGACATACTGCAGTTTTCCAATTCGGTCAGGAAAAAGCACTGTGTGCATGACATTTCTGAAATCTCATAGATTTTGCTGGTACTGTAAAATGCAGCTTATTTATTTGCATAAAAAACGCAATGTCTAAACATAGCCTAAAGGTATTGCTGGACTTGTCTTTGAAAGAGCTACATGCACAGACAAATGGTAAAGAAATACATTTTATATATACATATTTATTATGCATTGCTTACATAGCACTATTTTGACAGCTTTTTTTAGACATCATAATCACTGTTCCCATTGGGGCTCAGTCTAAATGCCTTATCATTATGACTTTGGGGTGTTGGAGGAAACCCACGCAAATGATATGTGTAAAAAAAAGTCTCTTTCAGGTTTATTTCCCCTGAAAACCCAATAAAATTAACGTAATGCACAGCAATGTCCAAACGGCACTCCTGTGCCCATCTTCTGTTTTATGTCACTTCTTTTAACAGATTCAGGGCTTGGAAACCCTGATGTGGTTAAAAGTGACTTGGAAGCCACCAGCGCTTAATACTCCACAGTATGTAGTCAGACGACGGCGGCTTTGCCGCTGCAAGAACGTAGGCAATGCCGCCTCACGAAAACAACCGCCGGTGTTTTCCTAAAATTGCTTCCCCTGGGAAAACTCAGCTGCTGCATCTATATCTGTAAGATGCTGTGTGCACATACCCAAAGACAAGAAAAACCATATATATATATTAAATTAGCAAAAATTTGACGTGACTCCTTATAAATATAAAAATATAATAAAAGGATTAATACCACAACTCAATTCAACCATATACCTGAAGTGTTGGAAATACCAATAATATATGCAGATGCATCCAAAAGTTGAATGGCAGACCATTCAGGTTATCAAAACCAAAAAGAGACACACTGGACACAGGACACCAAACAAGGCAATAAACAGAGCAGGGAATAATAAATACTATAAAAAGCCTTTATTGAGGTATATGGCAAAATTGGTGATGTGCAAAAAAGTGCCTGCACCAACAATTAAAATTAAAACTAATTAAAAATATTGTAAAAATAAATACAATATAATAAAGGGACCACCATAAATACATACAGGTTATGGTCATGAATATATAAGATGCACAATTGATAGAATATAGGAGTATAAAAAAATAAATATATATATATATATATATATATAAAATCGATAAATATTCCTCTAAAAAAATCAAAGAAATTAAACTCACAGGTTTTAAGTGCAAGTAGACCAATATAAGCTGCAGCTAGAATGATGCTATGTAAAGTAGACCATGATGAATGGCATAACTAACATACAGGGGGTTAAAAATAAACCCTCCTAACTAGAAAAATATAAATACATGATTATTTTTTTAAACATCACAAGCTGAAAAACTGTCCCCACATCAGTGGTGTTTGAAAGATGCTGACTGTGCCAATAATTGGAGTAGTATTACCTATTGGTAGTACAGTGGTGGTCCCCGGTGAAAGTGCAGGGCACTCCCCGACACGTGTTTCGGAACTAGCGTCCTTCGTCCGAAACGCGTGTCGGGGAGTGAAGGCTTGAGAGGTTTGTGTGAGAACATTCAGGATCAAACAGCATCATGAAAACTATGACAGATCAGGGATAAAGTTGAGCAAAAGAATAAAGCAGGGTTAGGTTTTAAAAATAGCTCTGAACATCTCACAGAACACTGTTCCATTTGTTATCCAAAAATGGAAGGAGTATGGCTCAATCTCAAATCTACCAAGATATGGCTGTCCACCTAAACTGATATCTTGACCAAGGTGAGCATTAGTTAGAGAAGCAGCCAAAAGGCCCATGGTCACTCTGGAGGAACTGTAGCGATCCAGCTCAGGTGGGACAATCTGTTCTCAGGACAACTATTAGTCATATACCCCACAAATCTGGCCTTTATGGAAGAAAGCCATTTTTTAAAAGTAAGACATAAGTCCAATTTGCAGTTTGCTAAACTCTAAGCAGGGGACACAGCGAGCATATGTAAGAAAGTGCTCTGGTCATTGTGCTAAATGTAAAAAGCTATGTGTGACCGAAAACTAACACTGCGCATCACCATGAAAACACCATCCCCACCGTCGTACATGGTGGTGGCAGCATCATGCTTTGGGGATACTTTTCTTCAGTAGATACAGGGAAGCTCGTCAGAGTTGATGGGGGGGGGGGGGGGGGAAATGGATGGAGCTAAATATAGGACAATGCAGAAGGAAAATCTGTTAGTCTGCCAAAGACGTGAGACTGGGGCGTAAGTTCCCCTTCCAGCAAAACAATGACCCTAAACATCCTGCCAGAGCTACAATGGATGATTTTGATCAAATCATATTCATGTTTGTGAATGGCCCAGTCACAGTCCAGACCTAAATCTCATTGAGGAACTGTGACAAGACTTGAAAATTGCTGGTCACAGATGCCTCCATTCAATCTCGCTGAGCGAGAGCAAGTATACAAAGAAGGGGCCAAACTTTCAGCCTGTAGATGTGCAAAGTTGGTAGAGACAGATCCAAAAGATGAGTAGTAGTAACTGCAGCGAAAGGTCGTCCTACAAAGCACTGACCCAGGGGCTGAATATAAATGCATCATATAATAATATATAATAATTTGAAAACCTTGTATCATTTCCTTTACATTTCACAAATGTTTTATAATTTGTGTTGGTTTATCAGGTAAAAATCAGAATAAAAAATATTTGTTTGTGAGTGTAACTTGAAAAAGTGTGGAAATCATTACATAATATTTGATCCTTCAAATTGTTGGCACAATGTTGATTATTAATAGACTGTTATGTGTTTGCTGCAATGATATGCGCTGGTTTCAAATGTTAACATTTCTAGAATGCTAGGTGTGGTTGATCACATATTGATATCATTTTCTGAATTTTTGTTTATCTTTTAGAATCTACACTCCATTCACTGAAGAAACCGAGACAGTCGGACAAAGAGCCCTGAACTCCATCCTCAATACGGCGATAATGATCAGCGTCATTATTGTCATGACCATCCTGCTAGTGGTCCTCTACAAGTACAGGTGTTATAAGGTGACTGCTCGTCTTACTCTAGATGGATATTAGAATTAGTCTGTGTTTCGCTCCTCTGCTTCATGGACTTTCAGTAACGTTGCTGCAATTTGGTTATTTCATAAAGCAATAACAGAATGTGGGTCGCAGTTGTAAACTCTTAAATGGGGAAACATTGCAGGATTTGCTTTGTGTCTGTTCCAATTTTGTCATTTTCTACTTGGCTAAATACCTCACATTGGTACTGCTTAAAACAAATTGCATCTGATCATTTGACAAAACTTTTTAAAAGTGTGTTCTGATGTTGAATACATGAATTATACCATTGCTACACTCAAAAATGTGGTGTAACTATTAATGTGATCAAAATGCCAAAATTTCTTTATATATTCCAGACCTTTCCTGCCTGCGTTCCTCAAACAAACTTCTCACATCTCAATAAGGCTATTATCAAGTTTGTATGGGGAACATAGAGGCCTAGGATACGTTTTAAAATATTGTCGTGTCGTCCCAAGATCTAAAAAAAAAAAAGCAACCCATCAGTCTGAGATTCTTATGAGAGCATTGGAACATAAGCATTGGGTGAAACTGGAAGGGGACCTCTCTCCCTGGACTCACATCTTTACCTTTGCTCATCAAAATACATGTACTAACTAAACAATTGCCAATGCTCACTCATTACTTTTTGCCAACATGGAAGCAAGTTTTGTTCTCATCACCTATATTACGCTGGTTGGGTCCAGAAACGCCTTTTGTTTGACAACTCAGATTTCCCCCCTGCTTCAGGTGCAGATTTATTTCTAATTTGGGACAGATCCATCGGGGTTAGTTTGCGACACGTTCTCTTGGGATCAGTCTCTTTTCCTTCCTTTACAGAAATTAGTGGTTATTGTCCAGGAAGGTGTCCATCCTGGCTGGCTTATTTCCAGTTCAGGTCACTTATAAATTCTCACATACTGTGTGTACGGAAAGTATTCAGACCCCTTTAAATTTTTTACTCTTTGTTTCATTGCAGCCATTTGATAAATTTTAAAAAAGTTCATTTTTTTTCTCATTAAAGTTCACTTTGCACTCCATCTTGACAGAAAAAAAGAAATGTAGACATTTTTGCAAAATTATTAAAATAGAAAACGTGAAATATCACATGGTCATAAGTATTCAGACCCTTTGCTCAGACACTCCTATTTAGAAGCACCCTTTTGAGCTAGTACACTCATGGGTCTTCTTGGGAATGATGCAACAAGTTTTTCACACCTGGATTTGGAGATCCTCTGCCATTT
Organism: Dendrobates tinctorius; assembly: GCF_039654945.1. Taxonomy (NCBI): domain Eukaryota; kingdom Metazoa; phylum Chordata; class Amphibia; order Anura; family Dendrobatidae; genus Dendrobates; species Dendrobates tinctorius. Next base: position 1,312,263 of record NW_027361861.1, on the reverse strand, counting down.
TTCCTTGCAGATTTTCTCCAGTTCTGTCAGTTTGGATGGTGAACGTTGGTGGACAGCCATTTTCAGTTCTCTCCAGAGATGCTCAATTGGGTAAAGGTCAGGATTGTGGCTGGGCCAGTCAAGAATGGTCACAGAGTTGTTCTGGAGCCACTCCTTTGTTATTTTAGCTGGGTGCTAAAGGATATCTCTGTACTTGTCCTCATTCATGTTTCCTTCAATTTCAACCAGTGGTCCATTCCCTGCAGCTGAAAAACACTCCCATAGCATGATACTGCCACCACCATATTTCACTGTTGGGATTGTATTGGGCAGGTGATGAGCAGTGCCTGGTTTTCCCCACAAATACCGCTTAGAATTATCACCAAAAATTTCTATCTTCGTCTCATCAGACCAGAGAATCTTATTTCTCATAGTCTGGGAGTCCTTCATGTGTTTTGTAGCAAACTCTATGCAGGCTTTCATATGTCTGGCACTGGCGAGAGGCTTCCATCCGGCCACTCTGCCATAAAGGCCAGACTGGTGGAGGGCTGCAATGATAATTGACTTTGGGACACTTTCACCCATCTCTCTACTGCATCTGTGGAGATCAGCCACAGTGATCTTGTGGTTCTTCTTTACCTCTCTCACCAAGGCTCTTCTCCCACGATTGCTCAGTTTGGTTGGACAGCCAGGTCTAGGAAGACTTCTGGTGGTGCCAAACTTCTTCCATTCAAGGGTCATGGAGGCCAGTCTGCTCTTAGGAACCTTGAATTCTGCAGAAATTCTCTTGTAACCTTGGCCAGATCTGTGCCTTGCCACAATTCTGTCTCTGAGCTCCTTGGCCAGTTTCTTTGACCTCATGATTCTCATTTGGTCTGACAAGCACTGTGTGAGGTCTTCTATAGACAGGTGTGTGCCTTTCCAAATCAAGTCCTATAGTTTAATAAACACAGCTGGACTCCAATGAAGGAGTAGAATCATCTCAAGGAGGATCACAAGGAAATGGACATGATGTGACTTAAATATGAGTGTATGAGCAAAGGATCTGAATACTTATGACCATGTGATATTTCAGTTTTTCTTTTTTAATAAACTTGCAAAAATTTCTTCGTTTCTGTTTTTTTCAGTCAAGATGGGGTGCAGAGTGTACTTTAATGAGAAAAAAATGAACTTTTTTGAATTTACCAAATGGATGCAATGAAACAAAGAGTGAAAAATTTAAAGTGGTCTGAATATTTTCTGTACCCACTTGTATGTCTGACTAACATAAAGTGTGGCAAAAATGGAAGCTGGCACTTTTAGTTGGGAATGAATAAACGTGCCAGCTTCCAATTTTGAAACTTTACTTCTGGAAGAACTATTTTCCCCAGGCACAGGGCAGCGGCTTTTCACTCTTTTATAGGTGTTGTGCCTGCACACAACACCTTTAGGGGAGTGCTACCACTGATTATACCTATCTCTTACCAGACGGTATTGCCCTATTTTGTGGGTGCTTCTTTCCCTCTCCAGAGCTTCTTAACATAACATAAATGATGAACTCCATTTGAAACCTTAATCTGTCAAGTAGGTCCCTATACTAAACTTCTGTCTTGTATATACAAAGTACCACAAAGGGACACCTGCAATGACCCAAATTTCAGAGGAGGATTGGTAAAAATCAGTCACTCTCCCACAAATTAGTCAATTGTTCCACGTTACTGGAAATTCACATAAACTCCCAGTTTGGAAGAGGGTATTATATTATGACAATGGAAAACACGATAACAATCGCCTTAAAACCTTTCATCACCAATGGACATGTTGGTATTATTCAGGGAGGGGAATGACCTGGCAGTCTGGTTGTCAGAAAATAATACTTAACATAGAATGTTGTAGTAGATAGCAACACAACAAATAATTTATCAAATGATAAGACCTACAATTTCCAAAAGGAATTCATACAACATCTATTTGTGTTATACATGTTAGGTAAAATTGCTTTTGGAAATTGTAGGTCTTATGTGATGAATACTCTACTCTACTACGGTAATTTATATTTTCATACCTTTCCCTATTTATTTATGTGGTGTCATTTACTAATTGCTATTTATATTTTAGTTATCATTTTGAAATAGATTGTATATTATGTACATTTTGTTAATACATTTTTTGGGGTGATTGTTCATGGAATATAAGACATCCCTTGAGAATAAGCACTGGTGCATCTTTCAGAGAAAAAATAATAGTCCCGGTCTTATTTTCAGAGAAACACGGTAAGGGGCAACTGTGATGCAAACGGTGTGCAATAGCATACTGCATTACACTATTGTTGTACACACACACACATACACACAAATGTGAGGTTCTTTGAATAACTTACATACTTGGCACAACCCATTTTAAGTGACTCTGGCAGTCGGTTCATGCAGACTAAAACATGAGCTAGGCGAATCGGTGTATAGCTGCACAATTGAAGCCAGGCATATTTTTCTGAAACGGCGGAGCTTAGATGAGCTGGCCAGGAATCGCGGGCAGAGACAAGATTTGTCCTGAGCCACCCCTATCCCGGCGTTTCCCAGAGTGCTTGTAAGTATTGACTGGTTCTCGTTACGGAAGAGACCTGATGATCACCTGAGGCGGTGCTGGGAAAGATATATTTTTAAATCAGCAGTGGATAAAATGTAACTTTTATTCAAAAATTAAGATAAAAAAATAACAAACATCACCCTTGTGAAGGATCACACCAACCAAATAAACGCAAAGACATACAGATAAAAATACTCGCAGGAACTTCCTGCCTTCAAATTAAGTATATGGCCTCTTTATCAATGATAAAACTGTTTTTTGAATGGTTGCTAGATGAATCAAAATTAATACCTAAATGCAACAAGCTCTCACTGGAGCACTATGTTACTGTCACACTAATAGGATTGAGCCACAAAAACCATAACAACCACCAATACTCATGCCATACAATCTCTAAAAAAGTGCTCTGTGCATATCAATACCACAAGGAGAGTAAAAGCTCCTTAGAGCGTTTAGTAGATCATCATGAACCTTTTCCAAAAAAACGCTTGATGCATACAGAGAATAGCAGATTTGGCTAGAAATATGAGGCCACGTATATTGTTCAAAAAGTGCAGCTTAAAAGAGGAGGCAAAAAGGAAGAAGAAAAGGGGAGATCATTACACTTTAGTCACATCATAAGAACCGTGCTGCCTCACTGAATCCGTGAGCATTCCCAGTGACCAATTAGGGTAACAATATTAGCAGTGCCGCTTTGGTATGTACTATTGCAGCTTTTTACATTATCAGATCTCACCCAATGTGAAGGAATCCAATTTCTCCAGTGTTCTCTACCGTGACCTTAAACCCATGCTGTACTGGTAACGCGATGTTGCCTGCCTCTGAGGTTGCGTCTCCCGACGCGTTTCGTTATAATATACTCATCAGGGGAGTCTTAGCAAAAACGTCCGGCTGCACAGAGAACTTTTTTAGAGATTCTATGGCACGAGTATTGGTGGTTATAGTTTTTGTGGCTCAATCCTATTAGTGTGACAGTAACATAGTGCTCCAGTGAGAGCTTGTTGCATTTAGGTATTAATTTTGATTCATCTAGCAACCATTCAAAAACAGTTTTATCATTGATAAAGAGGCCATATACTTAATTTGAAGGCAGGAAGTTCCTGCGAGTATTTTTATCTGTAGGTCTTTGCGTTTTTGTGGTTGTTAGTGTGATCTTTCACAAGGGTGATGTTTGTTATTTCTTTATCGCCTTATTGGGGGACACAGATGACCATGGGTGTATGCTGCTGCTGCTGCTAGGAGGCTGACACTATGCAAAACAAGAAACTTAGCTCCTCCCCGGCAGTATACACCCACCGACAGGCACCAAGCACCTCAGTTTGTGCTTAGTGTCTGTAGGAGGCGGACCGGGATCTCCCCAGATCCGCATTTAATCCTTTTCTTTTCAGGTTTTAGTTGTGTTTTTTTTTAATGATTTGCCCTTTCTTTTCCAGATACAGCATCAGGAAACGGGATGTGAGTTCATCCTGCTTTTCCTATTAATGCGGCTGAGCGAGCAATGTGGTATTGCCCACATCGCAACTCTCAGGCCCGCAGGCAGGACCTTTCCCTATCACCTTCGGGTACTAGGGTCCATGGATAGGTGTCCGGTCCTTGCCGATTCCCCTCCTCATCCCTCTCCCAGGACAGGGCTGAGAGGAAGACGGCGGTCGCCAGCGGTGACGTTTCCCCTGACACGGGGATTGGAGCCGTCTTCTGCACCATACGGCTGGTGCGGGTACTGAGGATTGTCTCTCCCAGCGGCCTGCGCTCTATCGTGGGCCCCTGTGGTCAGCCTCTTCAGGGACATCAGGTAAGCCTGTCTGAATGTTCCCTGCATCACTGCGCTCACAGACCAATCAGGGACCACATTCAATCACGTACAGCAGAGTACCTCAGCGCTGGGGCTCCTCCTGTTTGAATTCCCCGCTCTTTTGACACAGCGCCCTGACAGGCGCGCGTCCTTCCTGTCGCGAGGGGGGGGGTCCGGCGGGGGGGGGGGGGGGGGGCTGCGCTTCCTCTGTCAGCGCTCCCGGTTCTCAGTGTTCAGCCCGCAGGGAGCCCGGGCGCGCCGTCGCTAGTGAAAGCTGAGGGAGCGCTTTCACTTTCATTTTCAAAAGCGGTCCTCCCTCTCCCTGCGCGCGCTTTCTTCGCGCGCTTCTACAGCCTATCTCAGGGCTGCTTTCATTTCGGCCCTGTCAGTGTCTTTAACCGCACCCCTCCCCACTGGGGTCTCAGCCAATCGCGCGGTGTGGTGGCTTAGCTCCGCCCACCACCAGCGTTCCTTCCTGAATTGCCGAGCTTCTTCCTCCTCTCCGGACCTTGCCTGGGGGACACATCGCTAGTTTTTTCTGAACCTCAGTAGGCTAGACGCTGACTATCCCTGACGCCTAACTTAGCTTCACCCCAGCAGTTTTTCCTCAGGTAGTGTTTTCTACCACTGAGACTTATGCCCAACCCTGCAATGGCCTTCTGCTCCAGACCCACCGCTACTCACTACGCCTGCGCGCGCTGTAAAAAGAAGTGGGCTTCGGGTCAGTCGTCTCCCCTCTGCCCGTCCTGCAGCCCTTCCACCATGTCTGCCCCTCAGGAGCACTCCGAACCCCGGGCGGAGACCACCCCACCCCCTGAGTGGGCCGTGGCGATGTCTGTCAGTTTCTGAGCTGACAAAGGTGTCTCAATCGCTGGTCCAGGTCTTAGAGCGGTTACCTCAGTTATCTGCAGTCACCTGTGCACCGACCGCCTCTCATAGTGAGTCGACAGCACTGGACCGTGGCCCTCAGACGGACAGACCAGGTAGGGGCTCTAGGAAGCGGGTCCTGTCTGGCTCTTCTTCCGGTTCGCAGGGTCCCTCCGCTTCTCTCAGGCTACGCTCCTCGTCTCCCTCATCGGCAGACGATCCTGGGTCAGACGAGGATTCACAATCTGGATCTGATTCAGAGGCGGACGACATAGCTAGAACTCGGGAGATGGTAGATTGTCTCATATCGGCTATATACCAAACACTCAAGATAAAGGAGGATAAGGCCCCCCTTCAGGAATGCTCTGTTTCCCTTAAGAAGGCGAGGCCTCCATCTCGAACCTTTCCTAATAAGGATTTTGACACTTCCTTAGCCAATCACTGGCAACATCCTGAGAAACGTTTCTCAGGCCGCAAGTACTTAGATGTACTTTATCCCTTAGATGCGGATCTAGTCACGAAATGGACCAAAGCTCCCGAGGTAGATCCACCAGTTTCTCGTATTTCCTCTAAGACGGTCCTTTCCCTTCCGGACGGAGCTTCTCTTAAGGACCCATCAGACAGGCAAATAGAGTCGTTGGCTAAGTCTATCTTTGAGGCATCCGGTTCATCCCTCTGCCCTATCTTCGCATCCGCTTGGGTGGCGAAAGCCATTTCGGCTTGGGCGAAAATTCTGCGCAGGGGCATTTCAGCGGCAGCTCCTCAGGACGAGCTGGCAGATTTAGCAGACCAAATTAATCACGCAGGCAAGTACCTTCTGGCCGCCTCCTTGGACGCGGCAGGGTGCGTAGCTAGAGCTAACAGCGACATTGTGGCCGTACGCCGCATTCTTTGGTTGAAGTCTTGGAATGCTGATACCACCTCAAAGAAGTCGCTCACCAACCTGGCATTTCACGGCACTAGGCTCTTTGGCGCCAAGCTGGATCAGATAATCTCGGATGCCACTGGTGGAAAGAGCACTTCCCTTCCCCAGTCCCGCCCTAAGAGGTTCTTTAACAAGAAGGTTTCTCGGCCTTTTAGGTCCTTTCGCCCCTTCTCTCCCACAGACGGTTCATCCCAGCAGGACCGGAACACTGCTTCCAGTGACCGGAGAAAGCCATCGTATAAGCCGGCCCCTCGCTGGAGATCCAGGGGTCAGCCTTCCAGGTCCTCAGGCTCTCGATCTGGAAGGTTTTCATCTAAGTGACGGGTCACCCCCACCTGGAAAGCTTTCCAGGGTGGGAGGCAGGCTTTCCTTTTTCAAGGACGCGTGGCTATCCGTTGTTGACGACGCTTGGGTCAGGGAAATCATCACATCCGGATACAAAATCGAGTTTTCTTCCCTCCCAAACAGTCGTTTCTGTCTGTCTCGAACCCCAAAACAGCGATCTCAGGTTCCAGGGTTCCTTCAGGCCGTCTCCTCTCTCCTTTCCGCCGGGGTCATCGTTCCCGTTCCTACAAACGAGCGGTTTTTAGGGTTCTACTCGAATCTCTTTGTAGTCCCGAAAAAGGACGGCTCTCTTCGCCCAATTTTGGACCTCAAGCTGCTCAATTGCCACGTGAAGATCCGCCACTTCAAGATGGAGTCTCTGCGTTCGGTAATAGCCTCTATGGAGCCCGGAGAGTTTCTCTGCTCGGTGGACATACAGGATGCCTACCTCCACATCCCCATTTCTCGGCGGCATCAGAGATACCTCCGCTTTGCGATTCAGAACAATCATTATCAGTTCACGGCCCTTCCCTTCGGCCTAGCCTCCGCCCCTCGTGTCTTCACGAAGGTGATGGCAACAGTCATGGCCATCCTTCGATCCAGAGGGATTCTTATCATCCCTTACCTGGACGATCTCCTGATCAAGGGCTCGTCCCGCCAAGACTGTCTTCACAGTCTTCACATAACCTTGGATGCCCTCAGACGCCTGGGATGGATAGTCAACAAGGACAAGTCCACTCTGCGCCCTACCCAGCGTCTGACCTTTTTGGGCATGGAGTTCGATACGAATCTAGCCCGAGTGTTCCTACCGAGGGACAAGTTTTCCACCCCTTCGCAAGGGGATCCAGTCCCTTCGGCACTCGAGGATCATGTCCCTTCGGTCCTGCATGAGAGTCCTGGGGAAGATGATGGCCTCTATGGAAGCAGTGCCATTTGCACAATTCCACTCTCGCCCTCTCCAACTGTTCCTCCTGTCAGTCTGGGACAAGACCTCGTTTTCTCTGGATCGCCCCATTCTTCTTCCGCTCAGAGTCAAACAATCGCTGACTTGGACGTTGTCGGCGTCAGTTCTCCGCGGAAGATCCTTTCTCCCGCCTCGGTGGCAGGTCATCACCACCGATGCCAGTCTCCTAGGATGGGGGGCGGTCTACTATCAGAGAACGGCCCAAGGGCGTTGGAACCCCCAGGAGACTCTTCTGCCCATCAACCTTCTGGAGATCAGGGCAATCTTCCTCGCTCTCATTCGTTGGCAGCATCTTCTCGTAGGCAAACCGGTCTGCATTCAGTCGGACAACGCCACGGCCGTGGCATACATAAACCACCAGGGCGGTACTCGCAGCAGGCAGGTGATGTCAGAAGTGGCAAGGATTCTCCGCTGGGCAGAGTGTCATGTGCCGGCAATTTCCGCCGTTCACATTCCAGGGGTGGAAAACTGGGCAGCCAACTTCTTGAGTCCCCAAGGTCTAGTGACAGGCGAATGGTCCCTTCATCCCACAGTCTTCAGTCAGATATGCCAGCGCTGGGGCACCCCGGACGTCGATCTCATGGCCTCTCGGATGAACAACAAGGTTCCTCACTTTGTAGCCAGGTCCAGGGATCCATTAGTCGTCGGTTACGACGCCCTAGTAATACCTTACCTGTTTCCTCCGCTTGCCCTGATCCCAAGAGTGGTCAAAAAGATAAAGTCAGAGGGCATCCCGGTCATCTTAGTGGCTCCAGACTGGCCGAGACGCCCTTGGTACGCGGAGCTGGTGAACATGCTCACGGACGTCCCCTGGAGGCTTCCAGACCGTCCAGATCTTCTCTCGCAAGGCCCCCTTTACCACCAGAGTTCTTAGTCTCTGAGTTTAACGGCATGGCCGTTGAGGCCGCGATTCTGAAGGAATCAGGGTTTTCCAACCGGGTCATTCAGACCTTGATTAAGGCTCGGAAGCCGGCTTCCTCCCGCATTTACCATAGGTACTGGAAGGCCTTTTTTCTTTGGTGTGACGAAAACGATGTTTTTCCACTATCATTCTCAATTCCTCCCATTCTTGGTTTCCTCCAATCCGGCTTGGATGCGGGCCTATCCCTCAGTACTCTCAAAGGCCAGGTATCTGCCCTAGCAATCCTTTTCCAGACAGATCTAGCTTCCTTACCGCAAGTGAAGACTTTTCTCCAAGGATTCGCCCATGTGGCTCCTCCTCATCGTTCTCCGATAGATCCATGGGATCTCAATCTTGTTCTTGGCGCCTTCTACAGAAGGCGCCGTTCGAGCCGATTCAGGATATCCCTCTGTCTTTTCTTTCATGGAAGGTGGCTTTTCTAATCGCCATTACATCCATCAGGAGATTTTCTGAGTTGGCGGCCTTATCCTGTCGTTCTCCTTACCTTATCCTCCACCAAGATAAGGTTGTTCTCAGGCCAGTTCCTTCTTTCCTTCCGAAAGTGGTATCCCCCTTTCACATTAACGAAGATATCGTCCTTCCATTGTTTTGTCCTGCGCCTGCTCATCCTCTGGAAAAGTTGCTCCACAACCTGGATGTAGTGAGAGCCTTGCGTGTTTACCTTGCCAGGACCACTTCCTTTCGCCAATCTGATTCCTTGCTTGTCATTTTTGAGGGTCGCCGGAAAGGTCTTCCGGCTTCCAAATCCACAATTGCTCGTTGGATTCGGTCTACCATCCTGGAAGCCTACCGTCTTCAGGAGAAACGGCCCCCTCCGGGGGTGAAAGCCCTCTCCATCCGGGCTGTAGGGGCTTCTTGGGCTGTGCGGCACCAGGCTTCGGCCTTACAACTCTGCAGAGCTGCGACCTGGTCGTCTTTGCACACCTTTGCGAGGTTCTACAGGGTTCATACCCAGGCCTCCTCTGGTGCAGCTCTTGGTAGGAAGGTTCTGCAGGCGGCGGTGGCGCATCGACCGACCTAAGCCCTTCCTTATTTCGTTCCTTTATTGCTGTTCCCACCCTCGGGACTGCTTTGGAACGTCCCATGGTCATCTGTGTCCCCCAATAAGGCGATAAAGAAAGAGGGATTTTGGGTTCTTACCGTAAAATCTCTTTCTTGGAGCCTTCATTGGGGGACACAGCACCCTCCCTGTTTAAGTAGTACCGTGTTGGGTCTGAGAGTCCCTTGTTGAGTTGGTACATATGTTTATGGTTTTTGGTTGCTTCTCCTACTGCTTTTTTCACCAACTGAGGTGCTTGGTGCCTGTCGGTGGGTGTATACTGCCGGGGAGGAGCTAAGTTTCTTGTTTTGCATAGTGTCAGCCTCCTAGCAGCAGCAGCATACACCCATGGTCATCTGTGTCCCCCAATGAAGGCTCCAAGAAAAAGATTTTACGGTAAGAACCCAAAATTCCTCTTTTTTTTATCTTAATTTTTGAATAAAAGTTACATTTTATCCATTGCTGATTTGAACTTACATTGTGGATACAAAATCCTGCTACTTTAACCCCTTTACCCCCAAGGGTGGTTTGCACGTTCATGACCGGGCCAATCTTTACAATTCTGACCACTGTCCCTTTATGAGGTAATAACTCTGAAACGCTTCCATGGATCTTGGTGATTCTGACTTTGTTTTCTCTGGACATGTTGTACTTCATGTTAGTGGTAAAATTTCATTCATATAACTTGCATTTATTTGTGAAAAAAACGGAAATTTGGCGAAAATTTTGAAAATTTCGCAATTTTCCAACTTTGAATTTTTATGCCCTTAAATCACAGAGATATGGCACACAAAAAACTTAATAAGTAACATTTCCCACATGTTTACTTTACATCAGCACAATTTTGGAACCAAAATTTTTTTTGTTAGGAAGTTATAAGGATTAAAAGTTAACCAGCGATTTCTCATTTTTGCAACACCATTTTATTTTTACGGACCACATCACATTTGAAGTCACTTTGAGGGGTCTATATGATAGAAAATCCCCAAAAGTGACACCATTCTAAAAACTGCACCCCTCAAGGTGCTCAAAACCACATTCAAGAAGTTTATTAACCCTTCAGGTGCTTCACAACAATTTTTTGAATGTTTAAAAAAAAAATGAACATTTAACTTTTTTCACAAAAAAATTACTTCAGGTCCAACTTTTTTTTTATTTTATCAAGGGTAACAGGAGAAATTGGACTGCAAAAGTTATTGTGCAATTTGTCCTGAGTACGATGATACCTGATATGTGGGGGGGAACCACTGTTTCAGCGCTTGGCAGAGCTCAGAAGGAAAGGAGCGCCGTTTGACTTTTTCAATGCAAAATTGCCTGGAATTCAGATCAGACGCCATGTCACGTTTGGAGAGCCCCTGATGTACCTAAACAGTGGAAACCCCCACATGTCACCCCATTTTGGAAACTAGACCCCCCAAGGAACTCATCTAAATATGTGATGAGAACTTTGAACTCACAAGGGCTTCACAGGAGTTTATAACGTACAGCCGTACAATTAAAAAAATCACATTTTTTCCATAAAAATAATCTTTTCACCTTCAATTTTTATTTTTCCAAGGGTAACAAAAGTTATTGTGCAATTTGTCCTGAGTACGCTGATACCCCATATGTGGGGCTAAACCACTATTTGGGCGCATGGCAGAGCTCAGAAGGGAAGCAGCGCCATTTGACTTTTTTGGCTGGAATTGGGATTGGACGCCATGCAGCGTTTGGAAAGCCCCTGATGTACCTAATCAGTGGAAACCCCCACAAGTGACCCCATTTTGGAAACTAGACCACCTAAGGAACTTATCTAGATGTGTGGTGAGCACTTTGAACCCCCCCCAGTGCTTCACAGAAGTTTATAACGCCCGGGCGTGAAAATAAAAAAAAATCATATTTTTTCCACAAGCATGATCTTTTAGTCCCCAATTTTTTTATTTTCCCAAGGGTAACAGGAGAAATTGGACCCCTAAAGTTGTTGTTCAATTTGTCCTGAGTCCGCTGATACCCCATATGTGGGAGAAAACTACTGTATGGGCACACGTCGGGGCTCGGAAGGGAAGTAGTGACGTTTTGGAATGCAGACTTTGATGGAATGGTTTGCGGGTGTCATGTCGTGTTTGGAGAGCCTCTGATGTGCCTAAACTGCTGAAACTCCCCACAAGTGACCCCATTTTGGAAACTAGCCCCCCCCCCCCACGGAACTTATCTAGATGTGTGGTGAGCACTTTGAACCCCCATATAGCGTCCGGGCGTGAAAATAAAAAAATCATATTTTTTTCCACAAAAATGATATTTTTGCCCCCAATTTTTTATTTTCCTAAGGGTAACAGGACAAATTGGACCCCAAAAGTTGTTTTGCAATTTGTCCTGAGTAGGCTGATAACCCATATGTGGGGGTAAACCACTGTTTGGGCGCATGGCAGAGGTTGAAAGGGAAGGAGCACCATTTGACTTTTTCAACGCAGAATTGGCTGGAATTGAGATAAGACGCCATGTTGCGTTTGGAGAGCACCTGATGTGCCCAAACAGTGGAAACCCCCAAATTCTAACTCCAACCCTAACCCCAACACACCCCTAACCTTAATCTCAGCCCTGGCCCTAACCCTAGCCCTAACCCTAACGGGAAAAAGGAAATAAATACATTTTTTTTTTTAAATTTTATTATTTTTCCCTAACTAAGGGGGTGATAACGGGGGGTTTGATTTACTATTTATGGCGGGTTTTTATTTTTGGCAGCTGTCACATGCTACTCGTAAAAGACGCTTTTTATTGTAAAAATAGTTTTTGCATCACCACATTTTGAGACCTATAATTTTTCCATATTTTGACCCACAGAGTCATGTGAGATCTTATTTTTAGCGGGACGAGTTGACGCTTTTATTGGTATCATGTTTGGGCACGTGACATTTTTTGATCGCTTTTTATTCTGATTTTTGGGACGCAGAATGAGCAAAAACAAGCATTTCAAGAATTTCTTTTGGAGGGTGCGATTACACCGTTCCGCGTGCAGTAAAATTGATAAGGCGGTTTTATTCTTCGGGTCAGTACGGTTACAGTGATACCTCAGGTCGTTTTTGTATGTTTTGGCGCTTTTATACAATGAAAACAATTTTATATAAAAAATATTTTTGCATCGCTTTATTCTGCGAGCTATAACTTTTTAATTTTTTCACTGATGACGCTGTATGGCAGCTCGTTTTTTGCGGGACAAGATGACGTTTTCAGCGGTTCCATGGATATTTATATGCGTCTTTTTAATCGCGCGTTACTGCACTTTTTGTTCGGCGGTATGATAATAAATCATTATTTTTTGCTTCGTTTTTTATTTTTTAAGGGGTTCGCTAAAGGGGTTAACTAATGGGACAGTTTTATAGGGCGGGTCGTTACGGATGCGGCGGTACCAAATATGTGTACTTCTATTGTTTTTTTGTTTTTTTTATTTAAAAAAATGAATTTATTAGGGAATATTTTTTTTTTTTAATTAGCGAGTTTTTAAAATTATTTTTACACTTTTTTTTTTTTTTTTTTTAACTTTATTAGGTCAGCAATCTGTCACAGGCATAGGTGCAGACCTCCTCATGCCTGCGCTTTGCAGGCACTGAGGAAGCCAGCTCCCTGCAGGTCCCCGTCGCCATCTTGGATTCGGGGACCTGCAGGGATGGAGCCCCCCGCAGCAGCGCTGCACATTGCGCTGCTGTGGGGGCTCAGGGAAGCACGGAGGGAGCCCCCTCCCTGCCGATGCTTCCCTTTAACCCCGGTACACCGCGATCGTGTTTGATCGCGGTGTGCAAGGGGTTAACGTGTCGGGGGCGGTCCGTGACCGCCCTTGACACATAGTGCCGGGTGTCAGCTGTGATAATCAGCTGACACCCGGCCGCGATCAACTGCGCTCCCCCCGGGAGCGCAGCTGATCGCACTAGACATACTATCCCGTCCATGGACATAGAGGCCCGGGTCCCATGGACGGAATTGTACTTCTGATGTCAGAAAGGAGTTAAAGATATATTTTTCTCTGGAACACCAGCGCATTTCAGAGAAAAATATACCAGACTGCAATCTTGCAACCAGACTTTTGATTTTTGATGCCTCTGGTTTGTGCAGCATGAATCATCTGACCAATTCCCTTTAAGCTCTTCCCATTATGACATACAGGTACGTTATTTGTCAGGTCCCTGACTTTAATGTACTATACTGCTGTGTACAGTACAAACGATCAGACAATTGCAGCTTCAAGTCCCCTAACCCCCGACCACTAAATACAGTAGAAAGTGAAAAAAATTTTTTTAAATACGGTATATGAAAAAAATAAAGTTCAAATCGCCCTCCTTTTCCACATTAAAAATCAAAGAAACAAATGCACATTTAGTATTGCTACTTTCGTAAAAAAAAATCCATTCTGTCAAATTATAAAATAAATGAATCTTAACGGTAAACGTCATGATGAGAAAAAAAAATATCAAAACTCCTGAATTACCCTATTTCGGCTGCTGCAACTCTGCAAATAAAATTCAATAAGAGGCAGTCAAAACCTCATATCTACCCCAAAATGAAATAAAACGTCAGCCCAGGGTGCAAAAAATAAGCCCTTACCCAGCCCCATCGTCCAAAAAGATGTTACGGGTCTCCGAAAATACAAGCTAAATGAGGATTTTGGATACCCACCATAAAATCTTTCTCGGAGCCTTCATTGGGGCACAAAGGAAACCATGGGTGTATGCTGCTGCCACTAGGAAAAAAAAAGTTAGCTCCTCCTCAGCAGTATATACCCAACAACTGGCACGGAGCTAATCAATGAGAAAGCAGTAAGAGAAGCAACAGGTATAGAACAATGATAACATAACCAGAATCAACAATAAACAAGGGTAGGAGCTATGTTCCCCAATGAAGGCTCCGAGCAAGAGATTTTACGGGTGATACCCAAAATCTTAATTTCTCTATCTATTCATTGGGGGACACAAGAAACGATGAGACATTCAAAAGCAGTCTCAAGGGGGGGAAAAATAGTAGTACTCTTAAGTCCCGAGCTCAGGCCATTGCGGCTTGCAGGACCTCTCTACCAAGGTTCACATCCGACAAGGCGTAGGTGTGAACCCTGTAGGACTTGGCAAAGGTATAAATGGAAGACCATGTAGCTGCCTTGCAAATTTCTGAGGCAGACACCTGGTGGCAAACAGCCCAGGATGCCCCCACTGCACCAGTGACCCTAAGTAGACTCTTTCTGTCCCTTAGTCGGTAGACTTCCAGAAGGGCAAAACAAGCCCAGGGGGTAATGGTAGATATGAAACCAACCAAGCCCTTTCGAAGACCTTTGGGAATTATGAACAGCGAGTCCGCACATCTGATGAGTGCTATCCTGGAAAGGTAGAGGCGATGGGCTCTTACCAGGTCCAGTTTATTTAGAGACTGCTCTCGAGGATGAGAAGGGGATGGACAAAAAGAAGGAAGAACAATATCCTTGAGGTGAAATGCAGAACCACCTTAGGGGAGAGGATGAGATCGGATAGAACACTAAATAAGAGCAACGACAGCAGAGAGCTGTGAGTTGGGAAACTCGTCTGATGGAAGTGATGGAGACCAGTAAAGCAACTTTCCAGAAAAGAAGTGAAAGGGAAACTTCTCGTAGACGTTGAAATTGTGTGTGAAAGGGAAACTTCTCGTAGACGTTGAAATTGTGACTCTTGAACATCGGGCACTGGATTGAGATTCCAAGGCTCTTACTGGAGGCGGGGGGGGGAATGGAGTTCGCAACTCCTTGCAGGAAGGTCTTAATTTGCAGGTGAGACACTAGATTCTTTTGTAAGGGGATGGAAACAGCAGATATCTTGCCCCTTGAGAGAACTGAGAAGACATGCCACATTCCATGCCTGATTTTAGGAAGGACAAAATGGATGGCAGACGAAAGACCTTCAGGGAGGTCTGGTTAGTTTCTCACCAGTGGAAAAAGGCTTTCCACGTACGGTGGTAAATGCGAGCAGAAGGCATCCTAGCTCTGATCATGAACTGAACAACCTGATCTGAGAAAATGGTGGATTTCAGAACCGCCACCTCAACATCCATGCTATTAAATTGAGCCACTGAGAATTCTGTTGGAAGAAAGGACCCTGCAAGAGAAGGTCTGGGAGCTTCCGTGAAGTGTCTGCGAGGAGGTTAATTACTTCCTCGTACCATGGTGTTCTGGGCCAGTCTGAAGTGATGAGAATGACAGACAATCCCTCCGTTTTGATCTTCTTGACCACCCTGGGGACCAGTCACAATGAAGGGAACAGGTGCAAAAGGGAGGACAGAGACTAAGGAATTACGAAGGCTTTAATGCCAATTGCTAGTTGGTCGCGTGATCTAGAGATGAACTGAGGAATCTTGTGATTTAGTCTGGGCGCCATGTGCCCCATCAGAAAAAATCTCATGGAATACTGACAGGTTCAGAAACCACTCGCCAAAGGCGAGACCCTCTCGGCTAAGAATATCGGAGGCCCAGTTTTCCACTCCTAGGATGTGTACTGCTGATATCATTGGTACGTTTTGCTCTGCCCATAACAGAATCGGCGTCACTTCTGACAATACGGCTTGATTTTGAGTTCCTTTTGATTTATGCATGCCACCTCCATGGCATTCTCTGTTTGGACCCGAATCGGATGTTTGAGGAGAAGATCCTGCCAGTGAATCAGAGCAAGAAAGATTGCACTGAGTTCCAGAATGTTGATGGGAAAAGACGATTCCTGGGTGACCATTGGTCTTGGACTGTTATGTTCTGAAAAACTGCTCACCAACCGAGAATACTGGCGATCTTCCAGCGTGGCGGTAGAAAAGAACTTCCGCGATGAACTAACAGAGATTGAGTCCACCATTCTAGGGACTTCTTTATCTGGGACGGGAGCGTGATTTGTCAATATATCGAGAGAGTTGACCTGTCCCATCGTAATAGAAAAAAAAAGTTGAAGAGGGCGTGTATGAAACTGGGCGAATGGAACTGCTTCCATTGACACAACCATCCTGCCTAAGATGCTCATGCAGAAATGGAATGACTGATGAGATATGCCCCTGAGGAAGCGAATGCCGCATGATAGAGCCGAGTGCTTCTCTTCGGGCAGAAAAACTCTTGATTTCGCAATGTCGAACAGCATTCCCAGAAAAACAATGCTTTGGACCAGTGTTAGGGTCGACTTTGGTATGTTGATAATCTACCGAGAACGACTCGTCATGGAAATGGAGACGTCCGCCCACCCTGAAAGGCTTCCCAGGTGGGAGCGGTCTGTCATGCCGAAGAAAGTTTGTTGGATCCGGGACTGGAAGACAGGCGCTGGTGGGCTTGAAGGAAGGCCTCTTCCTCTCTTGACAGTCTGGCGATTTGTCCTTCCGGTTACTAGACTACTGGACTGTAAATCTCCGAAAGGACAAACTGTACTGTGTGATGTTTGGGAGGCTTTTTAGGTCTTGTGAAGGGAGTGAGGTACTCTTACCCCCTCGGTGTTGGAAATTCTTTTCCAACTCCTCTGAAAAGACAAGAATTTGGTAAGGAACCTATTGGAAGCTGTGTCCTCGTGCCATTACCTTTTAACCATAAGACCCTGCGGATAGTGATGATATTGCAGACTTCCATAGCAGAGCAAGCAGCTGCATAGAGAGCGGTTGTGAGGAAATACTTCCCTGTATGATCGATTTGATCTGCTAGGTCCACTAGCTTGAACAGGAAGGCAGCTGACAAGATAGCCTGGAAGAATAATTTTCCCCGGCTGACACTGCTTTGAATACCCATGTCGCTGCAAAGGACTTGCAGGGTGCTGAGCCCGCGGTCTCGAAGATTGATTTGTCAAGAGCTTTGGTGTGTTTGATGCAGCCTCCTTAAAAGAGCCTTCTGACAGAGGATGAATAGTGTTAGTGGAGACCGGGGAATCTAATGATGGAGACTCTGTCTATTTCTGAAGCAGATCAGGTGCAAAAGCCTACAAGAAGTCCATGCGTTTTCTTCTCTGGAAACGCTTGTCTGTATGTTTCCATTCCATAGTGAAGATTCTGGTGAACTTCTTGTGGTTGGCAAAGGTTCTGGGAGGTCATTTTGTCTTTCTGAACAATACAGTGTCCTCAGATGATGTTTCTGGATCCTCTATTTCAAGGGTCTGATTGCTGGCTACGATTGGACTATTTAACATGTCCCATAGTTTGGGAGATATTTTCAGAGTCTAGGTCAGAATCTGACTCGTACTGGGGTTCTGACTCATGCAGAGCTGGAGCATCGGAGAGGGGAGAGAGCGATGGAATCCTGGAGTATGGAGAGGATGAGGAGGATCTAAATGAAGAGCTAGTGTGGGCACACTTTTTAGAACCCATGGAATGTCTGCATGGTGTAATCCTTTGGGATTGAGGAGTACCAAGGGCAGCGATCGGGGGTCCCGAGGCGGGGCTGGTCAGTTGTTCTAAGACCGATATCAATATCTGGGAGACATTGGTGAGGTCTGCTACTGACTGGGAGAAAGATGCAGCCCACTAGGGGGTTAGGGGGGCACTCTCGTTTTGGGCAGTAGGTGGGTTCTGTGGTGGCATATTAGATAAGTTGTAGTTCGGGTAGAGGGACGAGGTCTGACCAGAGAGAAACTTTATTGGAGCAAGCAAAATAGAGGTCAGTATGAGGAGGATGGGAGTGAGCCTACCTGGGTTTAGGCATAGAGAGAGGATTCCCAATATGAGATATGGTGGGAAGAGAGCTGCACCCGGTGGCAGAGCTTACTCAGATCCTGATTTCTGAGTCAGCAGTGAATAGAGAGACTCATGATGCTGAGCTGAAGAGACCGGCTGCTGCGACACACGATGCTGTGTTGTGGAGACCAGTTGCTGCGGCACACAAGTCAGCAACTGGAGATGGAGCCGTATAGGCAGGGTGGAGAAAAACACGCAAAGCTTTCCTGCTCGCCGGATGAAAGGAGGAGGTGGAGCTTGAAAAAAAGTGTTCAGAGATCCCACGTGCTGGAAGGTAGTAACGTTGTGATGGGCGTGGCCACACTATGATCTGCTGCGCGTGAATGACCAGGCCTCTTGAGAAGATGTGGAATGGTGCTGGAGACTAAATTTTTAGGTAGGGGGTGGCGTAATTGACTTAAGTTATTGTGCTCCCCGCAACCCATAGATCTCTTTTAAAGGGAGTTCCTGCATGGCTGGGCATGAAATGTTTGTTGTTCTATTAAACTGAGCCCCTCACTGCGTGGATGGAGATAGCTATCTTGAAGATCCGGAATCCTTCTTCGCAGACTTGAGAAAAAAGACTGACGTTGAGGTCCTGGGTGCAGACCATAGAATGACTGGATGCCGATCTTCGGGCTGGCATTAGAAGTTATATGACTGGTAAAGGATAAGTCATCCCACCATGCATGTCAGGCTCTGGGGGGGTGAGCGGACCAGGGACTGATGGCGAAGACCAAGTCCATCTGTCCCTCAGTGTGGATGCCCTGAAAACGCTTGATGTGTTGAGGGTGGGATAGGGTCCTGCCGGATGAACCCGGGAGACTACAGTAGTGACGCAATCCCACAATGTGCTCTCGGTCTTAAGGAGGAGAACAGAGTGACACAATACCACTCTGTAGCCCGTATCACAAGCTGAACCTGCAAAATGGAAATCATTAATAAAAAAACAGCAACCCTAAGCTAGAAGCTGGGCTGAGTACAGCCTCTTTCTAACACTAAAATCCATTCCAGTCGGTGGAGTGTACATAGTGTCAACCTCCTAGTGTCCCCCAATGAAGCGTAATTGTACTGAACTGGAGAATCATATCGTCAGGTCAGTTTTATCGTATAGTGAAAATGTAAATAAAAAATCCTTTTATGAAACTGCACTTTTTTTTTTTTTTTGCAATTTTGATGCACTTGCAATTTTTTCACCATTTTACAGTGCATCACATGATAAAAAGAATTTGTCATTTCAAAAGTACAACTCGTCCTGCAATAAACCAGCTTTATATGGCTAAGTGTATGGAAAAATGAAAAATGCAATGGCTTTTGGGAAGGAAAACATGGAAATTGCCTGTGGTGGTTAGGGCTTAATATTGCTGGACTTTTGATGTCAGTGGGTACTGCACTGAACACCGTTCTCCGCTTATCAACACTCCTTTTTGGGGATCAACAGCAACTGAATAGAGTCTTAGGGTATGTATCCACGGTCAGTAAACGCTGTGGATTGGATGCTGCGTATAGCTGCAGTGTCAAATCCGCAGCGGCCAGATGTCACAGCATAGTGGAGGGGATCTTATGAAATCCCATCTCCACTATGCGTTCAAAGAAGCAGGTGTCAGACCTACGTAACCAGACATGTGGTGCGTTTTTCTAGACTGTGTCATGTCTATTTATCTTGCGGAGACGCTTAGTCTCCGCACGTTAAATAACACCGTCCTATGTATAGGATGCGGTGATTCCGCACGGTTCAATGAACACATGCGGAATCACCGCGCGTACAAAGCCGGCAGAGCTGCGTCCAAAGCGGTGCCAAAAATGACCATGGAAACATACCCTTACAATTGAAACACAAAAGTTCATATTTTCAAGTCACAACACGCACTATAATTTATATGCAGATTTATACTATCTTAGAACCTTTCAGCATTTTCATAAAAAATTGAGTCATGCTTTTTTCCCTTGGGCTTCACTACATTTAATAGACTTGTGTAAAAATGCTGTCAAACCGCTCTACAGAAAAGGGAAAAAAATAAAACAGAATTTAAAAAAAAAACTTGTTCAAGGTTAAAAATCCAGTACATAGCAGAAATAACCACAGAGAAATGAGCCTGCAGGAAAAATGCAGCCGAACATTGGATTATGTGCTAAGTCTTGGCCAGCCATGACGGGTGGTGAGTGTAGAGCCGGTCGGGGCAGTTGTCGGTGGTCAGCAAACTGTCCTCGACGAGTAATATGACAGGTTGAAAACAAGTAATTAAGGAGCCCATGGATGACCCCTGTCACATTTTGGGTTTATGCTCATTTTCATTTTTGTGATGAGTTGCGTGTGCTGACAGATCATTAATGTACTGAAATGATTGGTTTGCTTGTCCAATTCAATATCCCATACTTGCATCTACAAGCATCAGGGTGTATGTGTACTGGGTCTGGAAATCAAAGGAGTGGGCATGTTGGCTTTCATCATGCCCAATCCTTTGTTTACTTTAGAGATGAATCAATGTCCGGCTGTCCTGACTTATCTCTTGAAATAAGCATATGTAGTAGGCTGATCAAAGCAGGCACATTTTTGTGACAGTTGGTGGGGATAACTGTCGCAATTAATAGAGAGTGCTTCAGGGTAGATTCCGGGCCTGATGGGTCATAAATCGGATGTGCAGTGTGTCATCTAGCTAGATCTGTAGAAAAAAAAAAGGTCAGATCAGAAATCCATAATGAATGATAAAGATTTCTTTTTTCCAGGAAAACTGTTGGAGAGAGTCATACCAAAGCAATATCTATGTGCAATAAGAGATGTATAAAAATAGATATGTGGGTGATATATAAGTGCTCACCTGGAAGCGTAGGGCAGCGTTTTTGTGTCGAAGTGTCTAATAACACTGTTCCAATCACAATATGAGATGTTACAGCTCACCCTGCTCCTCATCCATTCACAATGACTGACATGCTTATTCATAGAATCATAGAATCGTAGAGTTGGAAGGGACCTCCTGGGCCATCTGGTCCAACCCCCTGCTCAAAGCAGGATTCGCTAAATCATCCCAGTCAGATGTCTGTCCAGCCTCTGTTTGAAGACTTCCATTGAAGGAGAACTCACCACTTCTCGTGGCAGCCTGTTCCACTCATTGATCACTCTAACTGTCAAAAAGTTTTTTCTAATATCTAATCTGTGTCTCCTCCCATTCAGTTTCATCCCATTGCTTCTAGTCTTTCCTTGTGCAAATGAGAATAAAGTTGATCCTTCTAAAGGGCTGTCACATTGTAGAAGGATCAACTTTATTCTCATTTGCACAAGGAAAGACTAGAAGCAATGGGATGAAACTGAATGGGAGGAGACACAGATTAGATATTAGAAAAAACTTTTTGACAGTTAGAGTGATCAATGAGTGGAACAGGCTGCCACGAGAAGTGGTGAGTTCTCCTTCAATGGAAGTCTTCAAACAGAGGCTGGACAGACATCTGACTGGGATGATTTAGCGAATCCTGCTTTGAGCAGGGGGTTGGACCAGATGGCCCAGGAGGTCCCTTCCAACTCTACGATTCTATGATTCTATGAATAAGCATGTCAGTCATTGTGAATGGATGAGGAGCAGGGTGAGCTGTAACATCTCATATTGTGATTGGTGGATCCTGTGTTATCAATTGTGAATACAGGTATTAATAGTCTGTGTAATCCTGCCTCTGATGATAATGAGTCTTCTGAAAAATGTTCATTTAACCCCTTTACCCCTGGGCCAGTGTCCACTTTGGCATTTTAGTTTTTTGCTCCCCTTCTTTCCTGAGCCATAACTTTATTTTTCCGTCAATATGGCCGTGTGAGGGCTTGTTTTTTGCAGGACGAGTTGGATTTTTTTATCGACACCATAGATTTTACCATATAATGTACTGGAAAACAGTAAATAAATTCCACGTGTGGTGAAATTGCAAAAAAAAAAAGTGCAATTCCACATTTAATTTTTTTTTTTTTTTATCATGTTCACTAAATGCTAAAACTGACCTTCCATTATGATTCTCCAGGTCATTACAAGTTTGCAGACACCAAACATGTGTAGGTTCTTTTTTATTTAAGAGTGAAAAAAAATCAGAAGTTTGTTAAAAAAAAAAAAAGAAAAAATGGCGCCACTTTCCAAGACCAGTAGCGTATCCATTTTTCATGATCTGGGGCTGGGTGAGAGCGTATTTTTTTGCGCACTGAGCTGACGTTTTTATCAATACAATTTGGGGGTAGATATGATCTTTTGGTCGCCAGTTATTGTATATTATTGCACGTTTGCGACAAACAAAAATACTAATTCTGGCTTTTTTTTGTGTTATGCGTTTTTACTGATCGGATTAATTCTTTTTCTATTTTGATCGGGTTTATTCTGGACACTGTAATACCAAACAGTGATTTGAACTTTTAAACATAATTTTAAGAACTTTTTTTTTATACTTTTTTACTTGCTTCAATAGTCTCCATAGGAGACTTGAAGCTGAGATCTTCTGATCGCTTGTGCTACACATAGCAGGGCCTTAGTGCTCATCTGCCGGTGGTGCTCATAGCAGATCTGCAATGACAAGCATGAATTACATGGGGGTCTCCTGCAGACCCGCAGTTTTCACGCCAACCCATCGGCGCCCTGCGGACATCCGATGGGCAGGATTAGTGACGTGTTTCCAGTGCGAGCATGTTAAATGCTGCTGTCAGAGGTTGACAGCGGCATTTAACATGTTAACAGCCGCAGGTGGATCGAGATTCCTCCTGCGGCTGTTAGGTGCATATGACTCTGATCAGATGAGCTGTCATGTGCCAGAAAATATGCTGGCTTAGGCTAGTTTCACACTAGCGTTTTTTTGTGCTGTGTTTTTGCGCAGTGCAAACGCATGCAAAAAACGCATCATGCGTTTTGTATGCGTTTGCTGCTTTTTTGCGCATGTGTTTTAACCATTTTTTAGCCATTTTTTCTCTTAAAACGCATGTGTTTTTAAACGCAGACGTGCGCATATCCATGCGCACATCTGCGTTCCCATAGACTGTAATATGTTTTTTTGCGCATTACGTGCGCATGCGTTTTTTTGAGACCTGTCGGACGGACCAAAAATGCAACAGGTAGCGTCTGGGCGCACACTACAAAAAAAGCATGCGCACGTAAAACGCGTGCAAACGCTAGACCATGCGCCCCCATGTTAAAGATAGGGGAAAAGGATGTATGCGCAAAAACGCAGCGCAAAAAAAAACGCTAGTGTGAAACCAGCCTTAGCATCGGAACCTGCATCAAAGAGGGAGACCTGACATATGATGTATGCATAAGTCATAGGTCATGATTGTGTTAAGGACAGCCAGTATAAAAAAGTCTAAAAAAGCGCCAGGGGTCAATATTAAAAATGGTAAAGCTTCCTTATTACTAAAGCTTGGCCATACACCTGAAACACCTGTCAGTAAATTGGCTCTGTCAGGCATATGGTGGCAATGACACCAGTTCTGCTGCCTGACCTCCTTATGGAAATTAAGTAAAACTCACATTTTTTTTTCTGACCAGTTGGATGATGCAAAAAAAAATGTTCCCCAAAATCTTTCTATTTCTGAAAAAAATAGAAAATGTTGATTAACATAACTGCACTCCAACATTGTCCTGTGTGTGACCCCGGCTATGGAGTACATTTTCTCATACTTTTCTCACGTCCTATGTATGTGTGTATGTCTTTATCTTTTCAATCTTTCAGTAATTTAATTTTTAACATGAGATAAACCTGACAGTACTCACAGTAAAAAAGAAAAATGCCAAGAATCCTCTTGTATTTGAGTTGTTTAGATCTTGGACACTTATTACTTAAGGTATTGAGCACAAGAAGTTGATAAATTGTTCCAAATAATTTAACAATTATGACAAATATGTCCTTGTGAGACAACTACTAATGTCACTTCTAGGGATGGTTTATAGACCTGCTATATTGTAGTAGAAAGAAACCATTGTCTCGTCTTTCCTGCCCAACAAATCGGAGCTTTTACAAGATGGAACAACTTTCCGACACAAAACATAAGAGTGCTAGGTTTTATAGTATCCTTTGTCACACAAGCTTACATAAAACTAGCAAACATAAGAAAAATGAAATATTCCCTGGTAACCGCAAAGTGACTGACGTTCTTTATTTCTGTCCAAGAAAAGCTTATGAAACTATTGACAAAACTTTAATTTTTGTTTTTTGCGTACGAAGAAAATCACTGATGTGAGACCTAAGAAATACGTCTTTTTTTTTTTTTCTTACTAATGCTCTGATCTTTAATAGAAAATTAGTCCAAGTTCTATATAACAGTTTCATTTCCCTGTAGAAGTGATTAGCAAACTTGCTGGGATAAAGTGTTCTCTGAGCATGCTCTGGTGCTAATGGAGTGTCTTCAGCGTGCTCGAATACTGTGTTCGAGTCTCCGCGGCTACATGTTTATTAGACAATCCCTGCATGTGTTGTGGCTGTCGAACACCCGGGAGACATGCAGCCGCGGGGACTCGAACATTTTTTTCGAGCACGCTGAAGTCACTCAGTTAGCACCCAAGTACGCTTAGATAACATCTTATCAGAGCACGTTCGCTCATCACGAACTGGTAGAAAATACAATGTATTTTAGGGAGGTAACGGTAACTTTGGTAGGTTACAGTTCTAGTCAAAGTATTACAAAATTGCCTAAAGTAGACATTGTTTACAATAATAGGCGTTGCAGGGTGATAAGCTGAACTGGTTGGAAATCATCTTCTTTCAGCCTTGAATACTATATTACTAGACATGAACAATACAAATAGAAATTACCGGGGTGTCTGATCTTATGTTACTGGGTATTCTATGCTATTAGAATAAATCCTCAAACACTTGGGGGTTTCTGCTCTGAAAACTTTAAAAAAAAAAGTCTGTGTGCACATAGCCTAAAAAAGTTTTTCTTTTCTTTTTCAAATTTGTCCTTGCCATGATAAAAAAAAATAGCAAAAACAGCTGCTAACCACTGTCACGAAGTCCAGTTCTAAAGTCTCCAATGGGCCGCCGTCACTGAGTCCAGTTCTAAGTCTCCAATGGGCCGCCGTCACTGAGTCCAGTTCTAAGTCTCCAATGGGCCGCCGTCACTGAGTCCAGTTCTAAGTCTCCAATGGGCCGCTGTCACTGAGTCCAGTTCTAAGTCTCCAATGGGCCGCCATCACTGAGTCCAGTTCTAAGTCTCCAATGGGCCACTGTCACTGAGTCCAGTTCTAAGTCTCCAATGGGCCGCCGTCACTGAGTCCAGTTCTAAGTCTCCAATGGGCCGCCGTCACTGAGTCCAGTTCTAAGTCTCCAATGGGCCGCCGTCACTGAGTCCAGTTCTAAGTCTCCAATGGGCCGCTGTCACTGAGTCCAGTTCTAAGTCTCCAATGGGCCGCCATCACTGAGTCCAGTTCTAAGTCTCCAATGGGCCGCCGTCACTGAGTCCAGTTCTAAGTCTCCAATGGGCCGCCATCACTGAGTCAAGTTCTAAGTCTCCAATGGGCCGCCGTCACTGAGTCCAGTTCTAAGTCTCCAATGGGCCGCCGTCACTGAGTCCAGTTCTAAGTCTCCAATGGGCCGCCATCACTGAGTCCAGTTCTAAGTCTCCAATGGGCCGCGGTCACTGAGTCCAGTTCTAAGTCTCCAATGGGCCGCCGTCACTGAGTCCAGTTCTAAGTCTCCAATGGGCCGCCGTCACTGAGTCCAGTTCTAAGTCTCCAATGGGCCGCCACCACTGAGTCCAGTTCTAAGTCTCCAATGGGCCGCCACCACTGAGTCCAGTTCTAAGTCTACAATGGCAGACAGCTCACTGAATGTCCGCAGTATTGCAGACGTGATGTCACCGCTGCAACCTATATACAATTACCAAAACGGCGGTGGAAACTCAGCCCTGGAATCCAGGGAGGATGAATAGCAGTGGTTTATGTTATTTTTTTATCTTGGTAAGGACATATTTCTAAAAGAATTTAAAAAGAGGTTTTCCTCTTTCAACTTTTTTTTTTTTAAGTTTATTTTGAATCAATTTTGCAGACTTTTTTCCCATATTTTTATCTGTACTAAAAGAAAATCTGAAATCTTGCTATTTTCACACTGACCACTAGACTTCACATTGGACTCCATACTTACTGTTCTGGTCAGCAACCAAATGGACATTAGCAGTAATAGACTGGCTCTGACTCATTGACTTGTGTTGAAGTATTTTTCGAAGCCTGCTTTAATCTATGCCAATGTGATTGTGAAGATAAGGGGAGGAGGTGAGCTGTGCCCATCACCTATTATGAATGGCGGATCATCTGTTATTAGGTATTAGCTTTTTATTGTAATCCTATCTGTGATGATAATGTCTGCTGAAAAGTCATATTTACAGAACAGGATATATGAGTCTAGTATTGGACTTAGTAGTGTGAATCTAGTATTAAGATTAGTTGCCAGTGTAAAAATTAAAAATTTGCATGATTTAGGGATTTTTTTTTTCTTTACTGTTTTGTCACTGACTGTACAAACACTAAATAGCATACAGCCCTGCTAGGACCTTCTTTTATACAGCTCTACAATATTTCGTGTGACGGACATTTCTTCAAAGTGTCAGCTCTGCCTGCTCTCTCTTTGTAAATTTTTTTTTTATGAAAATTTCCATGCATCCTTGCCTATTTTCAGATTATCCACCCATGGAAACTTGGTACAAGTGGCCACTATGTCTTTATATTGAGCCTTTTTCAGAGGTAACAGATTTTTAATATATTTTGTTTCCTCTCCAGGTCATTCACGGCTGGCTGATCATTTCCTCATTGTTGCTACTATTTTTCTTCTCTTTCATCTATTTGGGGTAAGCACACATCAAGTAATTAGAAAAAGCTTGTTCCCCTTTTATATAGTTATCACTCACAGTAAATTAGCGATTATTTATTTCAAAAGGTATTTCAGTCTCCCAAGATCCTATCCCAAAATGTAGTAAGTGTAATATTAATAATATTAGCAAATACCTCCAATTAGAAATGTAGTGTAGTTCATCCGATTAGCTATGTCGCTTACACCATGTGCCAGAAAATGCAGTAGTTTAGATATCCATTGTTACGACAAATAGCAGCTAACTAACTTGCTATGCGTGGTCGTAACCATAGATATTTAAGCTACTGCAATGCCCTGCACATGGGGGTAAGCAACCTAGCCAATCAGAACGACTATTCTACATTTCTAATTGGAGGTATTTGCTAATATTATTTTTATTACACCTACTACATATTGGAGGTAGGATCTTGGAGATGGGAATACTCCTTTAATGTAATGGGCTTAATTTTCATAATTATAGAACATGATCTAACATTATTTTCTTGCGTGTATAAGAAAAATAGCATTTACGGTTTATATAGAGTTTAGCCGTTTCTTAATTTCTTTTTTAAAACACCAGCGACAATCTGTACGGTCGCAATTGCCGATTCCATGTGTGCTGTCACTATGATTTCTCCAGCTACTGGATGGCAGATCTGCTTAGTTTTGCAGTAAAGCCTTCACCTACCCGTATCACTGCACATTTAGACAGTTACCATTCTGAAGTCTGGAAGATCGAGGGGGTACATACTATTATATAAATATTACTGTGTTAGAGTTAATTAGTTAATGGCAGCCATCAGTAGTAGATCCAGTGAATTTAAAAATCTAATTTGTGTAACGTCTTGACTGAAGATGATGGGTGGAAGCTCTTTCTATTTTTTTCATCATTAATATTATTTTACTTTTGAGATAAATATGCAATTTTCTTAACTCGTGTAAATACAGGGAATATAGGTCCGTATCTCTGGAACGGAGAGGCACAGGAACAGAAGGAGAACTACGCCGGATTCAGGAGACTAGCGGCTTACTGGACACCTATATGACCTGATGGCTAGTTGTAATTTAGTCCTAGCTCCAGGCAAACCTTGTTTTAAAGTGCTGCATGAAGTTAAAACTTAAAAAAAGCAACAAAAAAACAAAACAAACAACTTTTTAATCTGATTTTCAGAGAAGTGTTCAAGACATACAATGTAGCCATGGATTATATCACACTCGCCTTGATGATCTGGAATTTTGGAGTCGTGGGTATGATCTGCATTCACTGGAAGGGTCCGCTCCTCCTACAACAGGCCTATCTCATTATGATCAGCGCTTTAATGGCTTTGGTGTTTATCAAGTACCTTCCAGAGTGGACGGCCTGGCTTATTCTCGCAGTTATATCTGTATACGGTGAGTATGATATGCCCTGCCATATAGGAGTCGTGTCTGAACATGGGTAACGAGCTCCTGTCTGGGAGAGAAGTATGTCAGACTCAGCTGACTGTCACAGCTAAAGGGAGAAAAAATTATTTAAAGGGAGTCCTCTCACCCCATTTTTGGCTTATAAGCTGCGGCCACCGCCATCATGGGCTTATCTACAGCATTCTGTAATGCTGTAGATAAGCCCTCCATGTAACCTGAAAGATAAGAAAAACACGTTAGATTATACTTACCCTGGCGTTTGGTCCGGTCCGGCGTTCGGTCCTGTCCGATGGGTGTTGTGGTCCGGTCCGGCCCCTCCCATCTTCATACTATGATGTATGCTTCTCCCTCTGCTCCTGCGCATGCGTACTTTATCTGCCCTGTTGAGGGCAGAGTAAAGTACTGCAGTGCGCAGGTGCGGGACCTCTTGACATTTCCCGGCGCCTGCGCACTGCAGTAGTTTACTCTGCCCTCAATAGAGCAGAGAAAGTACGCCTGTGCAGGAGCCGAGGGAGAAGCAAGGAAGAGGACGTCATCGTATGAAGATGGGAGGCGTCGGACCGGACCGCAATACCCACCGCACCCGACCACGCCCCCTGGTGAATATAAGCTAACTTGTTTTTCTTTCAGGTTTCATTCTGCAATGCTGTAGATAAGCCCCTGATGGCGGTGGCCGCAGCTTATAGGGCTAAAATGGGGTGACAGATTCCCTTTAAGAGGTTTTCTTAAACACTAGAAGATCTTTACAGCGGATCTGTCACCGGATTTCACACAACATTCCTATCAAATCTAAGATCCATTTTAATTGTATATACAGTGAAACAGCTGTATCATCTTTTAGGAAAGTTTAATATAATTGCCACCGACTTGGCTTTATTTGCAGCTCCTCAGTGTCTCTCCTCCCTGCTGAGATCTCTTGCTGCTCAGTACGTACACACTGCAGCTGTCAATTAGGCTGCATGGGTGAAGACTAAATACATTGGACTTCTGAGCTGTCTGATTCTCATTCTGGACTCATAAAATTCTCACCATATGAGGAATATACAGGTGTAAGGGATATAATGTGAAAGCTGGTGACAGATTCACTTTAGGAGATGGCAACGATCCTAATTAGGCTAGTTTCACACTAGCTTATGGAAGAGCTGCGGAGAGATGCGGACTTCCTGCGTGAAGCTTCGCCCAATGCCACGCCTCCTCCGTTCAGCTCCGCCTCCATCGGCATGCGGCCTGTGTACCCTATCTTTAGCATTGGGTACGCAAGCCATGCCGATGTATGCAGATGCCTCCGCATGCATCGTTTTGACAGTGCGGCAACTGCAACAAAATCCAACACGTGTTCGGCACAGGTCTCCTCCCCGTCAAAACGATGCATGCGGAGGCATTCGCATACATCGGCATGGCCTGTGTACCCAATGCTAAAGATAGGGTACGCAGGCTGCATGCCAGCGGAGGCGGAGCTGAACGGAGGAGGCGTGGCATTGGGCGGAGCTTCACGCAGGAAGTCCGCATCCCTCCGCAGCTCCTCCATATACTAGTGTGAAACTAGCCTAACTGTGCTGTATATCTGCATGGTTTTCAGGCCCTGAAAACCGTGTTTGAGTGGAGAGACTGGATTACGGACAGGGACTGATGCAATATACATTTTTGTCTATTAAATTTATGATAGCAGAAAAACCCATTCCATTCCAAAGCATAAGACCAAGCCTCCCACCTTAATGGACAGGCAAAAGAATGTATTGTAAATATTTATATCACAAGATTCAAACACTATTTTAAAAATTGATTAAAAAAGAATGCCCCCGGAAGAAGAATATATTGAAACGTGCGTTGGGGTAGGAAGCTGGTCTCTAGTGGCTCCCCACTGAGGTAATGATATTCAGATAAGCACTTTATTAGATCAATTTGAGCTGGTAATGTTTACATGCACTCAAGCACTTTGCTTTGGACTTTTTGAGGTTATTCTTTTGCACATTGCTCGTGATATGTTTCTTATCATTCACATTTGCACTTTGTCATTTTATTTTTGTTTATATCTGTGAATGTAAATAATTCTTTTGACCCATAAAATCTCTGAGTGGCATTACCAAGGCTTTATTTCTATTATATACTAATGTATGTCACTTGTATATTGGGGACCAATTTTGATCTGTTTTTGACAGGAGGCATCATCATTAATTTTTTAAAATATATTTTGATTCTTGTGATATAAATAAAATATATATTTTTAACGATACATTCTTTTGCCTGTCCATTATGGTGGGAGGCTTGGTCTTAGGGACTGATGCAAGTATTGTCTGTACAGCACCACAGAATATGTTGGTGTGTTTAAAAGATTAAACAGTGAGTACATAAATAACATATATTTATTTTTTAAATAAAGTCATAAAAATTTTAATTGGTTATTGTGAAATGTCTTCATTTTAGACCGGACAACCCCTTTAAGCGAAGTCTGCAGTTAATCTGTAACTGCAGACTTTTAAATCTTCCCCAGCGCATGCACTTTGCGTGGCAAGGATTCTCTGTTTTTTGAGCCAGTAATGTGATGTGCACACGCCATACAAGTGTATGGAGCAAGGCCGCACCCAATAGACAGCTTCTGCTTGGGAGTATGCATACAATATACACCCGCTGGTCCCAGAGCAGAAACCAGCAAATCGTCACGGCGCACGGTGCGTGTGCTGGGGTGATTCATAATTCTGCAGACTTATCATTTTAGACCGTACAACCCCTTTTAATATTCGTGGCTTTTATACTTTTTCATTTCGTTCTTCTTTTAGATCTTGTTGCTGTTTTGTGTCCGAAGGGTCCCCTCCGTATGCTGGTGGAGACTGCTCAGGAGCGAAATGAAACCCTCTTCCCAGCTTTAATCTACTCTTGTATGTATGTTGTATTAATGGGGATTTCCAGGGTTATTTGCCACTGTCTTTAGGAAAAAAAAGCTTAAATTCTTATTTACCAGCCTTTTGCAATCATTTTCATATCCGAGAATAATTACAGCTGAATTATTTATCAATTAGAATGGTTGTCTTCCCCTTGCTCTTTTTTTTTTTTTTTTTTTCCTTCTCGACACAATACAATGCACTACAATGTTTTCCTCTCTGGCAGGAACAACGTATCTTGAGTTTCCACCACCTGACCTATAGTTGAATGCTCTTGTGCTAACCGAGCATCTTTGGCGTACTCGAATAATATGTTCGAGTCCCCGTGACTGCATGTCTCCCTGCTGTTCTACAGCCCCAAGGCATGCAGGGGTTGTCTAACAAACAGGCAATCTAACATGCTGTCTAACATCCGCGAGACATACAGGCGCAGGGATTTGAACATATTGTTCGAGCATGCTGAAGGCACTCAGCACGTGAGCATGCTCCGATAACACCTTATCCGAGCACGCTCGCTCATTGCTAAACAGCATATTTTAGTCATATGGATAAATTTGTAAAGTTTTCCCTTCACCCATGACAGCACACCTGAGAGAGGGATCTGCCCCGCCAGGACAGGAACCTACTGAAATATAAGGGGCGGCACCTCTCCCCCGCTTCATTTGGGTTCCTGTCCTAGGAAGGGAATCCCAGTCTGACAGCGGCGGTGCCTGTCATGGATGAAAGAGCCCAGGGCCGTCCCGGCGCGGGAAGAGCAAGTCGGCTTACCTGCAGCGCTGGCCGTCAGTCTCCTGGATGCGCAGTTTCCGGGTTCGTGCGGGTGCGGTCAGGCGGCCTCTGTAATTCGGGGCACTCCTCCGTACCTCCCTCCCCTCGCGCGCCCGAACCTTCTCCCTCACGACATGGCAGGGAGAGCCGGGGGCGGTTTCCGCAGTCTGACGTCAGCGGTGCGGGGCATCCTGGGACGCGCCGGATGACGTCACAGACGCGACAGCAAGATGGTGCCTGGTGCGACGCCGACCGCATTAAAAAGAATTGCGGCGGCCGGCGGTCGCAGGGGGGAGGGGAGAAAGAGGAGGGACGCTCACCGGGACGGACCTATTTAAAGGAGGAAGGACGGCAGGGCGGCCAGGTAAAACCATGGGGTCAGAGCAGGAACGATCACCATCTCTGCCCCAATCCCAAACCTCCGCTCGCAAACATGGCAGCCGTTCGAGCGGCAAAAGCAGCAGTCGCCTGAGCCACAGGTCGGGAGATTCCTTGATGTCCAGAGAGCACAGGTCACGTGCTCCACCACAGCCTCCGAGTCCGGTACCCGACTTTATGGGTGGTGAGTGATCTCCGTGAATGTTAGAATGATGTTAATAGGATCTTTTTTGTGTATTATTTTCCTTAGGAAAAGGCCAAAAAAGCAGGGAGCAAGAGAAATAATAGGGATTGTGCCATATATAGGAGCCCCCTAGTGAGAGATTGGCAGAAAGACCTTTGCGCCAGCTGTATCCAGCGAACCATGGCGGAGGAGGCGCCGAGCTTTGCAACTAACCTCAGATCAGTCATCAGGTCCGAGGTGGAAGGCTCACTTAAAGTGTTGTTAAAGAAAAAGAGTAGGAAAGACTCCCCTAGTTCTTCATCAGACTCCTCCTCAGCTGAATATCAGGCCGAACACCTGTCCTCCTCCTCCTCTGATAGTGACACGGGTGGCAAGCCGTGTTTTCCGGTAGAGGATACGGATGCTCTCCTCAAAGCCATTTGGGTAACCATGGGCCTACAGGAGGAAAAAATGACTAAGTCTCTAGAAGACGTCATGTTCGGGGGTCTACAGGAAAGAAGGAAGCGCACCTTTCCAGTCAATGAGAAAGTCCAAGAGAATGGAAGAAGCCTGAAAGATCAGGAGCACTTCCCTCCTCCTCTAAAAGGAGATACCCGTTTGAGCATAAAGACGCGGAAATATGAGACAAAGTCCCAAAGATTGACACAGCAGTGTCTAGGTCATCCAAAAAATCGGCCCTGCCCCTGGAAGACTCAGGTGTGCTGAGAGACCCGCTGAATAAAAAAGCGGATTCCTACCTAAGACATACATGGGAAGCAGCGGCAGGAGGACTAAAACCGGCAATAGCCGGCACCTGCACAGCACGATCCTTAATCATTTGGCTACAGCAGCTGGAAGAGAGACCCACTTCAGAGGTCTCGAGGGAAAAAATTCTGGCGGATATGTATCTTCTACACGGAGCAGCAGCTTTTTTGGCTGACGCTTCCGCCGATTCCATGAGACTGACGGCGAGAGCAGCAGGGTTATCAAACGTCGCAAGGCGCGCATTATGGCTTAAAGGTTGTCCAGGAGACCTACAATCTAAAGCTAAGTTGTGCTGTCTTCCATGTGATGGACAATTTTTATTTGGAAAAAATTTAGATGACATCCTGGAAAAAGCAAGTGATAGAAAGAAGGGCTTCCCCAGATTTCCAGGAGATTAAAGAAGGCCTTACTTTCAGAGAGGAAAATTCAACAGGAACCGTCCTCTGGGGGATAGGAAAAGATGGGAGCACAAAAGGAAGAAGGAGTCTGGATTCATGTTCGGAGGAGCCACCTCATCCGCAAAAAAATCCTCACAATGACGCCGACATCCCGGTAGGGGGGAGACTGATGCTCTTTTCCCAGGCCTGGGAAGGTATCTCTTCCAATGCCTGGATCTTAAACATTATAAGAAAAGGCCTCAAAATCCCGTTCTTTCAGTGACCGAAAGCATCATTTGTGGTGACCCCCGTCAGGAAGAGGATAGAGGAACAATTGGCCCTGGAGTCAGAAATCTTAAGTCTGCTAGACAAACACGTTCTGACCGAAGTCCCAAGCGGACCGGAGAGAACAGGCTTCTACTCACCTCTCTTCCTGATAAAAAAAAACCGGACCAGTCATTCAGAAAAATTATAAACCTCAAAAGCCTCAATCAGTGGATAGAAAACCATACCTACAAAATGGAGTCGGTAACTTCGGCCATAAAACTACTACACCACAATTGTTTTATGGCCGTAGTCGATTACAGGATGCCTATTATCACATCCCGATCCACCCAGATTATCAAAGATACTTAAGAGTAGCTCTCTACATCCATGGCAATCTCAGGCATTTTCAATACAGAGCCCCTCCATTCGGCATATCCATAGCCCCGAGAGTGTTCACGAAAGTCGTAACGGAGATGACAGCCTTCCTCCAAATCCACAGCACAATTATAATACCCTATTTGGATGATTTTCTAATAGTGGGCAACTCAGAACGACACTGCACAGAGCAGGTAGAAAGGGTAGCAAATACCCTACAGAGACTCGGGTGGATGGTAAATATCAAGAAATCAAAACTACAACCACTAAGGAGACAGATTTTTCTAGGGTTCATCCTGGACTCAGAACAACAAACTTGTCTGTTACCAGATGCCAAGATGGAAAAGGTGAGGAATATGACTTTGGCAGCCCTAGACCAACCTCACACGACCCTGAGAGGCGCGATGTCCTTACTAGGCACCCTAAAATTTATATAGACTTGGCACACACCCAAAAGATTCTGATGCAGAAAGGTGGTTTTAATGAATTGCAGTACATACATACAGATGTTTCGGTCTAGGACCTTCATCAATGTACAATAAGTTGTACTGTGAGCTCTTAGTGACTGGGCTTTAAGGGAGATACCAATACTGCAAGGAGGCACCTGCGGCCGTCCCACGTGGTTCTATATAACAAGTGGACGCAGTATCCACCTTGGATTCGCAGTGGATACTGCGTCCACTTGTTATATAGAACCACGTGGAACGGCCGCAGGTGCCTCATTGCAGTATTGGTATCTCCCTTAAAGCCCAGTCACTAAGAGCTCACAGTACAACTTACTAGGCACCCTGACAGCATGTATTCCAGCGGTCAGATGGGCACAATTTCATACCCGCCAACTTCAGGCAGAAAATCAGCACAGAAATCGCTAAGAGGGTGTTTGGAAGGAAGGCTGGAGCTTTCCTTAAAGGTCAAAAACTCTCTCAGATGGTGGTTAGACAGGACAAACCTGGTGTCAGGGATGTTATGGCACAGACCAGTGTCCGACATAATCCTGACGGACGCAAGTTCCTCGGGGTGGGGGGCGCACCTAAGGGGACAAGCGGCCCAGGGACCCTGGGGGCCCAAAGAGCAAAATGCATCCTCCAACTTAAGAGAACTACGGGCAGTATACAAAGCCTTAAAAATCAAATCTTTATTCCCAGTCTAAAACGCCGCAATGTCCGGATCATGTCGGACAACAAAGTGACAGTGGCGTATATCAACCACCAGGGAGGAACAAGGTCACACTCCTTAATGAACGCGGCCAACAAGATTTTTCACAGAGCAGAGCAACATCTACTCTCCCTGACGGCACTACATATAAGACGAGTAGAAAACGTAGAAGCCGACTTCCTGAGCCGCAATATACTAAGGCAAGGAGAATGGACCCTAAATCAGTTAGTGTTCCAGAAGATAGTACAACTCTGGGGAGAACCGGTAGTAGACCTCTTTGCCAACAAAACCAACAGACAGGTAGAGAGGTTTTGTTCATTAAACCCAAAAGAAAAACCATAGGCGGTGGACGCATTGCAAATTCCGTGGAATTTCAAACTAGGCTATGCATTTCCTCCAGTAGCTCTAATCCCAGCAGTTGTGAGGAAAATAAGAGAAGATCAGGCCAGAGTGATCATAATAGCCCCGTTCTGGCCGAAAAGGCCCTGGTTCTCGCTACTGCAAATGATGTCCCTCTCGGATCCATAGGTACTACCAGAGATCCCAGACCTGCTAGCTCACGGTACAATATTCCACACGCAAGTCAAAGGATTCCATCTGACGGCGTGGAATTTGAAAGGTCACTTTTAAGGGATAGAGGTTTTTCTCTGGGGTTGGGGCTACGCTGTTGAAAAGTAGGAAGCCAGTAACAACTAAAATATATGGTAGGACATGGAAGAAGTTTCTACAGTTCCTGGGAAAGCCGTTGGAGCAAAAATCCCCGATTAAGGCCATCTTAGAATTCTTACAGGCAGGATTACAGCTAGGTTTAGCGGTAAATACCCTTAAAGTGCAGGTGTCCGCACTATTCGCGCTATATAACTGCAACATAGCAGCAAACAGATGGGTAGCTAGATTCATTAAATCCTGCCATAGGTCCAGACCGATCCCATCACCAAGAATAGCCCTGTGGGATTTAAACCTGGTGTTAGAAGCCCTTACGAAAGAGCCGTTTGAACCAATTCAGCAACTGCCGGTAAAATATCTTACCCTAAAGACCATTATTTTAGTGGCCCTTACATCGGCCCGTAGAGTAAGTGACTTGCAGGCCCTCTCAGTGAATCCACCTTATACCCAGGACAGGGTCGTCCTAAAAACAGACCCCGCTTACCTACCTAAAGTGGTATCAGATTTCCACCGTAGCCAGGAGATTGTCCTCCCCTCCTTCTGTGAGAATCCAAAAAACTCCGGGGAGGAGAAGTTCCACAAACTGGATGTTAAAAGAGCCCTGTTAGAGTATATATCAGTGACTAGCCAGTGGAGGAGGTCCCAGTCCCTATTTGTAGCCTTCCAGGGTGGCAGAAAGGGCTATGGAGTATCAAAAGGGACTATTGCCAGATGGATCAGGGAAACCATTAGTGTAGCCTACGCAGCTAGTGGTGTTCCGATTCCTGACTGCATCAAGGCTCCTTCCACCAGAGCCGTGGCGACCTCCTGGGCTGAAAAGGCAGAGGTATTAATTGAGCAAATCTGTAAGGCCGCTACCTGGGCCTCACCGTCAACTTTCTTTAAGCACTATAGATTAAATCTGTCCTCCTCTGCTGACTTAACCTTTGGTAGAAGGGTGCTGCAAGCGGTGGTCCCTCCCTAAGGTGTATTGAATCTCCAAAAATCTCTCAGGTGTGCTGTCATGGGTGAAGGGAAAACCACCATGGTTGCTTACCGGTAGCCGGTTTTTCCGGAACCCATGACAGCACCCATATATTCCCCCCCCCCCCTTTTCACCGTATGGGTGTGCACGTTAGTAGGGTGCATTTGTGTGATGTGGTGTTGGATAAACATGTGACTAACCGGGAAGTCCTCTCAATGCTCTGTAACCAACTGAAGCGGGGAGAGGTGCCACCCCTTATATATCAGTAGGTTTCTGTCCTGGTGGGGCGGATCCCTCTCTCAGGTGTGCTGTCATGGGTTCCAGAAAAACCGGCTACCGGTAAGTAACCATGGTGGTTTTGGTGAAATCAACTAACTTTGCAATTTACTTGTTGTTAAATGAATCTTTGTTATCAAGAAAATAAATTTATTTTTTTTTTTCATTTTTTATGTCGTTAGACCTCTTGACTAGGTTGCTGCCTACCTCTGTAGTTTGTTAGCGGTGGCCAATCCCCTAGGTTAGGAGCTCAGTGATTACAAGCTCTTTTCTGTAGCGCTTGTAAGCGGTGCTCTGAAGACTGCCAGATCGCTGATTCAGTGCCCCTGCGCACTACAGATGCTACAGAGGCAAAACTATTTCTTATAGCCTCATCGGAGAGTTTACAGTTCAGACCAGTGAATTGATGATACTGCTACCCCAAATTGTCAATCATTGGGAGCGCACTGCTCCCCGGCACTCAGGAAGTTGGGAGGCCAGGGAGCAGTGCCTTCCTGAAGATCATTGTTGAGAATAAGCCTTTTTAATTTATTAGTTTGATTATAGAATTATTCTGATTTACATAAACAAGTCAGTAAAATCTCATAATATATTGGATTTTTTTTTTCTGTGGTCTTCAGCTACAATGATCTGGTTAGTGAAGATGGCCGATGGAGATCCAGGCTTCACACAGAGTGGGTCAAAGCAACCGTCACACAACTCGCAAGGTAGGGGGCAGCTCTGTCGTGATTGTTGTGCGCACATTGTGTGTTTGCAATCTCCTGGGTTTTGTATACAGAAGATCTGTTGAACATTGTAACAACAATGACTTATGTTCCCAAAAAATGTACAGGCATCTGAACAGTTACTTGTCTTACATGCCTGCCATTTCACTGCACTTATTCACATATTCTAAGAATTATTACAATTCATTTTTAGTTCTCTCCTTTGAAAAGAATTAGCCCTTGGTCATATTCTGGAATGTCCTCCATTTATCTAAAGCATGTGATAAAGTCGGGGATGCAGTGACCACTCGTTGCTTTGATGTCTTCTCAAAGGCTTACCGTAGACATAAACGTGTTCCGTGCGAATGACTCCCGGTGCTTTGGATGTTATGTACATAAATGCAGATTCCGTGCTACCATGTTTGCGTGTGATATTGTAAGCAGCTCTATAAGTATTGTAACCAGTGTAACAAAGTGATCAATCTAAAGGTTGTCTGAGCATAGATATTTGATGACTTATATACAGGACAGGTCATCAATATCACACCGATGGGCTCTTGCACCACATGACCCCATCGATCAGCTGTTTTCAAAGTGTAGCGGTAATTGCCGGCTATTGCAGCGCAGCTCTTGTTCTTCGCAGAGGAGCTTTGCTGTAATCGTCAGCAGCCGCCGATACACTGAGTTGACTGTTTACGTCCTATATCTGTTGGAGCAAAATATATCTGATCGGTGGGGTGCCAAGTGTCGGACTCCCACCGATCTACTAATGATTAACTATCCTGTAGCTGTAAAGTGGTTTTCCATCTCTGTGACATCATTTAGAAACTGTTGACCATTATCTAAAATAGCAAAAGTATTGCGTACTCTGTCCTGAGCCACTGCCGCACCCGTCTCGGCGCTTACCTCAATCACTGACTGTAGCAGTACTGGGTCAACATCATGGAGGTCACTACTGCGGTCAGCAATTGGCTTCTCTGGCCACATATTGAGAAACCTGACATTAGTGGACCTAGATATACACTGCTCACGTTCAGGTCCTTTGAAGGTCCAGCATAGGAGCAACAGTAGGTTGATAAGATGTGTACTAATATTTTATATAATTTATTAGGTTATAATATCAGCAAGGCAAGTCTATGTGTCAATGAAAAAATCGGGTAGCACTCTGAATGCCATTCAATTGCTTTCCATATTTCACAGCCTGCAGTATAGGAAAAAAACTGAATTTTTTTTCTCATCCAAGAAAAACTAATGAAACTTAGGCCTGTTTCACACTTCCGTTTTTGTGTCCGCCAAACGGATCCGTTTCCGTTTTTTTGACGGAAACTGATGCAAACGGATCCGTTTTTTTAAAAACGGATCCGTTTTTTTGACGGATCCACGGTAACCGTAATGGAAGTCTATGGGACAAAAAAAACGGATCCTGCAAAAAATGGCGGATCCGTTTTTTTACGGAAAACAACGGATTTTGACGGATTTGAAAAAACGGAAGTGTGAAACAGGCCTTAGACCTTTTTTTTTCATACGATAAAATCACTGATTTGTGAATAAGACCTAAGACTGATCTTGAATTGATTGCTTCCATGGACTGGGATTTGTTTCTGCACAAACTGTACTTTTGTTATGGTAATTTTGTATGCCTAATGGAGTAATTTTGCACTATTTTAATTGTATTTGCTAATAACTATGTTTTTTTTTTTTTACTTTTTATATCTGACAAAGCTTTGGTAGAGTCAGGTAGTGATGGCGCCACGTTGGGTGATGATGATGGAGGGTTTGATCCTGAATGGGAATTACAAAGTAATGCCAGAATCGGCCCACTGAACTCTACCCCTGAGTCGCGGGCAGCTGTACAAGCTCTGCCTAGCAATGCTCCTCCGAGTGAAGACCCCGAAGAACGTAAGTGTTCAACTCCTTTATCATTGAATTCCTCTGAGAAATTAAAAATAAAATAATCAGAATAATCAGCCTTAAATGAAACCCCCCCCCACTTCACATTGAAGGACATTCGCCTAGCAACGATAAGGAGAGGAGTTGCTTAAACAATCAATTGTCCTTCATTATTGTTGGCAGCACGTTTAACAAAAAACGGGATATGCTTCCCTGCACAGAAAAGTTTACTGTTTGCTGAACTAATCATTGGCTTATGTCAAAGGTGCGGAAAGGGAACCTGTCAGCAGGTTTTTCCATGTATATTTGTATTTATTAGAAAATTAGAAATTATTTTCAATATTTCTAGAACTGGATCAATACTTGATTGTATAAAAATATTTGCGATCAAACCTGCTCTTTCACCTCCCGGTAGTGTAATGTAGTTATGTAATCAAAGTGCTTAATATGGGGGGTACCTGCACCGGGTGAGACTTGCTGGACTAAAAGCTGCAGCTATGTATCTCACACCCAATTTTGCTTTGAAACAAAACTGTCCAAGATGATTAGTGCTCCCAGGCGTGTGCTCTTACAGAACACATTTTTTTATCAAAATTTTTTCCTACAGGCAGTGTAATGAGATTCTTTCGGGGCCATCTCATAGCCCCCGGCACGTTTCGTCGGTATGTGCAGAAGGTCTGAGTGAACACAGGACAGACACATACCTATTCGATGTTACTGTGCAGATGGCCCATTGGTTTATGACTAAAGAACAGCTTAAGGACTATACTGTATACATTCTCCAACCCTCCGCGCGGTGGCTTCTGTATATTGCCTGCTTACCCTAGGCAGCACTTATGTGGCAATCTTTTTCTGGGGCTACGACTTTAGTTTTAACTTTTTTTTTATATATTTTGATCTGAAAAATTAAAGTTCCAATTATGGAGATATTCCAAAGATTAAAATCGGGATTAGGGAATGACCTCTACACTACAAGCTGTTGTGTAATCCGCTCCACTCACTTATAGATACATAAGAAATGTAAAGTGGCGCCCACAGCTATGAAGCATTTTGTATTCTTACTGTTTCCTAGTATATCTTTGAAAATGGAGCTTTGACTTAAAATATCAAGATCAGAATTATGTTTGTGTCTATATTAATTCATTCCCACCACAAATATAAAGATTGCTCTGCGTTCCGCTTGCTCATGTGAGCTCGAAAGTGGCAAAGTAGTCTTTTCCTGGTTCCTCTCTTCGCTCTTTACTATGACTTGGCAGACGGCAGCGCATCGTGACCTTTAATGCTGGTGTAGACACTTTGCCTAAACAGCTATGTATGTACCATTTCTATGCACTCATTTTGTCTTAAGAGTGTAAAAAAAAAATTTCCACCATCCAGCTTTTTGCTTTATTACTTTTTTTTTTTGCACACGTTCTTGAATGGGGCGGCCCTTGAAGGAACTTGTGTTGTCTCTGCAGCAGAGCTCTTCACAAATGGTCTTGATACCATTGAGTTGCACACGTAGGCTCTGTAACCAGCTTATTACGTCAGGTTGCTCGGAGGTAGATGGTGGCAAAGTAGTGGCAATTGGCTGAAGATGTAATGGCTGAACAATTGGGTCTCGCAAACTTTATTTGTGGGATGAATGTGATTGTGGTCGGGGGGATCCGACCGCTGGGATCTGCACTGATCGGCAGAACAGGGAACGTTTATCTGTGTTAAAATGAAGCAGTAGTGCACATGCTTAACCACAGCTCATTCATTCACTATGGGGCTGCCAAGCGTTGCTCACCATTTTTTCCAGCAGCTCCAAGTGAATAAATGGAAGGATGATCAGACATCTAACGTGCCACTCCATTAATTCCCTATGGGGCTACCAAGCGCTATGCTCTGCTTTTTCCATCAGCCCTGTTGGGAATGAATTGGGGCAACTGTCAGAGTAGTCTGGTTACATATATTCTCTATTCTGCCCATCGCTGAGGGTCCAAGTGTACGGACCCCCACTGATGAGTAACTTGTCACCCATCCTGTTCCTAGCTAATGACTTGTTTTTACTGTTGGACCCTTTTAATATAACATGTAACATAATTGTTTAAATTGAAGTTTAAATTCCTGAAACATAATTAAATCTGACGTACCTGAGCAAAGCAAATGTGAAGTTTTCTTGCACAAAAAAGGGGTTGCCTACATTTACTGATATGATATACACATTTACAGTAGATCACAAAAGTGAGTACACCCCTTACATTTTTGTAAATATCTTTAAACTTTTCATGGGACATATTGTATATTAGTGTAAACTTGGTTTGCCCTCTTAATAACTCACAGATCCATTAATGTGTAAACCACTGGCAACAAAAGTGAGTACACCCCTAAGTGAAGATGGCCAAATTGTGCCCAAAGTGTGAATATTTTGTGTGGCCACCATTACTTTTACGCACTGCCTTATCTCTCTAGTACATGGATGTCACTAGAGCTTCATCTAGGGCCACCGGAAGCCTCTTCTACTTCTCCATGACAACATTACGGAGCTGGTGGATGATAGAGACCTTGCGCTCCTTCACCTTCTGTTGAGGAAGCTCAATAAAGTTTAGGTCCGGAGAGGGCTTGGCCAGTCCAGCATCTTTACCCTCAGTTTCTTTAGCAAGGCGGTAGTGGTCTTCGAGGTGTGTTTGGGGTCGTTATCTTGTTGGTATACTGCCCTGCGGTCCAGTCTCGGAAGGGAAGGGGCCATCATGTTCTGCTTCAGTATATCACAGTACACGTTGATGTTCATGGTTCCCTCAATGACCTGTAGCTCCCCACAGCCGATCGCACTCCTGCAGCCCTAAACCATGACACTCCCACCACGCTTGACTGTAGGAAAGACACACTTGTCTTTGTACTACTCAACTTGTTGCCGCCACACACGCTTGACACCATCTGAACCAAATAAGTTTATCTTGGTCTCATCGCACCACAGAACATGGTTCCAGTATGTCATGTCCTTAGTCTGCTTGTCTTCAGCAATCTGTGGACTTTCTTGTGCATCACCTTTAGAAGAGGCTTCCTTTTGGGATGACAGTCATGCAGATCAATGTGATGCAGTGTGCGGCTTATGGTCTGATCACCCACAGGGTGACTTATTGAAAACGTCTGTCAGATAGTTTATTTACCCTTCCGGTGATTTTCAGGAATTAATGCAAAGTGGTATAGCAGGAATGAAAAAGTGTTTGCTTACCACCTAAATGTTGGTAAGTTCGGAACTGACCGCTGTAGCTAGCAGACTTTAAGGGTACCGTTACACCTAGCGACTCACCAGCGATCCCGACCAGCGATATGACGCGGTCAGGATCGCTGGTGCATCGCTAGGTGGTCGCTAGTGAGCTGCCACACAGGCAGATCTCACCAGCAACATCACAGGGGACGGGGATCGCTACTTACCTGTCAGACGCGGCGATCCTGCGTCCTCCCGCCCGGCTCCACGCGTCGCTCGTCGTCACAGCAGGAAGCGCCGCAGGAAGTGGACGACGAGGAATGGTCCAGGAGCTTCTCGCGCAATCAGCGATAACCAGCGGGGGAGCCGGTCGGAGGTAGGTATCACATGCAGCGATATCGCTAGCAATATCGCTGCAACGTCACAAAATCGGTGACTTTACAGCGATATTGCTAGCGATATCGCAGCGTCTAACGGGGGCTTAAGGCCGCTATTTGACCATGAACTGCTATGGTAAACATCAGGACCACACAATCATCTTGGTGTGTCAATTAGATTAAAGCGGAAGTCCCCACAATCTATTAACCATTCATTTGATGTAGTCACTTTTGACAGCAGCAACTAAGGGGTTAAACAGATATGAACGGTGCCAACACTGATCTTTGTGATACAGCAAGTTGTCAGCTATAGTGTACAGCTGACAGCTGCTGGATTGTCACCTGTATGGGGATGATATTCCCTTATATCTCAGGTCAGTAAAAAGACGCATTGGCTGTCATTAAGGGGTTAAACTGCTGTATGGTCATGGTCACACCTGAGACCTTGTAACACTGAGCCACATGACATCGGGGAGGCAAAATGGTTAATTGGCCACAATATGGCCATTTTCTCTTATGGGGTGTACTCACTTTTGTTGCCAGTGGTTTAGACATTAATGATTGTGTGAGTTGCGTGAGCATCAAATTTACACTGATATACAAGCTGTACACTGACTACTGCATATTGTAACAGTGTCAGATCTTCAGTGTCGTCCCATGAAAAGATATAATAAAATATCGATCATCTTTATAAAACCTAGCACTGCCAGTACACCCCAACGCCACTCTGTGAATTCCTATCTATGGTTGACTCCTGACCTTCAGGCACACTTTGCTGTCTTCTCTACCCCTCCTGGCTCACATGGGGACATTTGTGCAAGGTTGACCGTCTCTGCAATTTGTGTAAGGCTGGTTTTACACTTGCCGTGTTTTTTTATGTCCGTTTTTGCGGGCCGTATGGCTGTAATTTCCACGTTCTTCCGCAAAAACGGGCTGCAAAAAACCTCGGATCGCCGTTTTTCCCCGCAAATACGGTATACCGCAAAAACAAGCTAACGTTTT
Source organism: Dendrobates tinctorius (assembly GCF_039654945.1). Taxonomy (NCBI): domain Eukaryota; kingdom Metazoa; phylum Chordata; class Amphibia; order Anura; family Dendrobatidae; genus Dendrobates; species Dendrobates tinctorius. Next base: position 1,267,847 of record NW_027361861.1, on the reverse strand, counting down.
TGCGGTACCTTTGAAATGCATTGCATCCCTGTCCGTAAGCCCACAGTAAGCTCACAGCCATATGGAGCACGGCCCTCCTACTAATTTTTGCGACCCCATCCATAGAAATGCATTAGGGTTGCCAAAACGGCTAGCAAAAACACGGCAAGTGTAAAACCAGCCTTAGTCCATACGAATGTGCAGATGTATTTGACAGCGTCTTAAGAAAATGCTTGTTGAAGTAAATTCTTCTTGTAGGAAGTAAATAATCATTATTGTAAGTAAAATAATCATTCTCCTCACCAATTTTCTCTACAATCAGAGTTATCGTTATTGTTTCTTATTATATTTTAACTTTTTTTCTTTTTCCAGGGGGTGTGAAACTTGGACTTGGAGACTTCATCTTCTACAGTGTCCTTGTGGGAAAAGCTTCAGCCACAGCCAGTGGTGACTGGAATACGACCCTGGCTTGTTTTGTTGCGATACTGATTGTAAGTGATACATATACTGTTGTGCTCAAAAGTTTACATACCCCGGCAGAATTTTTGATTTGTTGGTCTTTTTCAGAGAATATGTATGATAACACCAAAACTTCTTCTCCACTCATGGTTAGTAATTGGGTGAAGCCATTTATTGTCAAACTACTGTGTTTTCTCTTTTTACATAAAATGACAACCCAAAACATCCAAATGACCCTGATCAAATGTTCACATACCCCATTTCTTACAACCGTGTATTGCCCCCTCTAACATTAATAACAGCTTGATGTCTTTTGTGGTAGTTGTGGATGAGGTTCTTTATTTTCTCAGAAGGTAGAGCTGCCCACTCTTCTTGGCAAAAAGCCTCCAGTTTCTGTAAATTCCTGGGCTGTGTAGCATGAACTGCGTGCTTGATATCTCCCCAGAGTGACTTAATGATATTGAGGTCAGGAGACTGAGATGGCCACTCCAGAACCTTCACTTTGTTCAGCTGTAGCCAATGACAGGTCGACTTGGCCTTGTGTTTTGGATCGTTGTCATGTTGGAACGTTCAAGTACGTCCCATGCGCACCTTCCGGGCTGATGATTGCAAATGTGCCTCCAGTACTTGCTGATAACGTGCTGCATTCATTTTTCCTTCAGCTTTGACCAAGTTTCCTGTACCTTTTGTAGCTCACACATCCCCAAAACACCAGCGATCCACCTCCATGCTTTACAGTAGGAATGGTGTCCCTTTTATCATAGGCCTTGTTGACTTCTCTCCAAATGTATCGTTTATGGTTGTGGCCAAAAAGTTCAATTTTGGTCTCATCATTCAAAATTACCTTGTTCCAGAAGTTTGGAGGCTTGTCTCTGTGCTGTTTTGTGTATTGTAGGCGAGATATTTTGTGGCATTTGTGCAGTAATGGCTTTCTTCTGGTGACTCAACCATGCAGTCCATTTTCCTTCAAGTGCCTCCTTATTGTGCGTCTTGAAACAGCCACACCGCTAGTTTTCAGAGAGTCCAGTATTTCTGCTGATGTTATTTGTGGGTTTTTCTTTGCATCCTGAACAATTTTCCTGGCAGTTGTGGACATCATTTTTGTTGGTCTACCTTACCGGGGTTTTGTTTTTACAGAGCCCCTGATTTTCCATTTGTTAATCACAGTTTGAATGCTGCTGACTGGCATTATCAATTCCTTGGATATCGTTTTGTATATCTTGTTTTCAACTGCCATTTCCTGTGGATCCGTTGACAATTCTTTTGTTTTCCCCATGACTCACAATGCAGAAACGTCAGTGACTGGATGAAAGATGCAATAGTGTGTCTGGATCCCAAAAAACTCACTCAGCTTTTATGCACACACACTGATTACAAGCAAACAGGCCTCAAGTGAAGATGCTACCTTTAGTAGCCATTCAAACCCATGTGTGTCAACTTCTGTGCATGTTATCAGGCCAAAATCACCAGGGTATGTGAACTTTTGATCAGGGTCATTTGGATGTTTTGGGTTAAAATGATTTAAAAAGAGAAAACACAGTATTTTGACAATAAGTGGCTTCACCCAACCACTAACCATGAGTGGAGAAAAAGTTTTGGTGGTATAATTCATATTCTCTGAAAAAATTCTGCTGGGGTATGTAACCTTTTGAGCACAACTGTAAGTTCTGATTCGGTTCTTTTTGTAACTAAACGCTTCCACCCTTACTGATTCCTATTTAAAGAGGTTTTCCACTACTTTTTCATTGATAACCTATCCTTAAGATATGATCTAATTGGCCAGGGTCTGATACCTGTTACCCCGCCGATCAGCTGTTATCAGTGTTGGCGGCCGGAAGTACTCACTTGCAGAGCTGGCCGTCTTCTTGTAGTGGCCGAGGCAGGGCAACTTCACATTTTCCTCCTATTCAAATCAATAGGAAGCGGATGTGTAGTACCCTGCAGCGGCAACTATCCGAAGATGGAGCTTTCTGCAATTGACTACTTCCAGCCGCCAACACAGATAACTACTGGCAGGGGTGCCAGGTGTCGGATCCCGGCCGATCAGACATAAGTCATCAATCCTAAGGATTGGTCATCAATGAAAAGTAGTGGACAATCCCTTCAAACAGTGATGTCAGTACCACAAGGGTCAATCCTGCTGCTATTAAATCCATCAAGAAGACGGGCAAGGACCAACTGGAGTTTGGTACTTGTTGCTCGATCAATGATTTTATGGCGTTGTCCACTACTGGACATCCCCTTCTTAATATCTATCGTCTGTTCCGTAAACTATATTAAAAAAAAAAAATGCATGGCTTACCTACAGGCTCTTGCGATCTCATCGCTGTATCTCCTGGCAGTCACGTGAACACTGCAGCCAATCTGCCATTACTGACGGGCTGCAGCTATTCTCTGTGACGGAATGAAGTGAAGTGCTCGCCTTAGTCTTGGCCAACAGTAGTTATTATTATAATTTTTATAGCGCCATTTATTCCATTGCGCTTTACATGTGAAACAACAATATATGAAAACAAAGAAGGAACTACCACCATTATTCTCTCCACTGTATACAGTGTGGAGCAACAATAAAAAAGTGTCAGTCCTCCCTTTTCGATGGGTAGCGTGATCATTCTAACCAACTAAAGAAGGAATCTATTTAGGCTAGTTTCACACTAGCGTTTATGAGCGCAGCGACAGCCTGCGCACGGCCGCCGCTAAGCCCCGCCCCCGCCAGTAGCTCCGCCCACCGGCGCATGATGGCGCATGCGCCCTGCGTCCCCTATCTTTATCACTGGGGGCGCAGGCCGTGCGCAGTATGCGTTTGGCGGCGCATGCGTCATTTTGACAGTGCGCCGACCTGCGCCAAACGCAACCTGCTGCAGTTTGGTTGCGTCGGCGCACCGTCAAAAAGGAGCATGCGCCGCCAAACGCATACTGCGCACGGCCTGCGCCCCCCTGTGATAAAGATAGGGGACGCAAGGCGCATGCAGCGTCATGCGCCGGTGGGCGGAGCTACCGGCGGGGCGCGGCAGGGGGCGGGGCTTAGCGGCGGCCGTGCACAGGCCGTCGCTGCGCTCATAAACGCTAGTGTGAAACTAGCCTTCGTTGGGAGGTTTGCTTTTTTTATTTTCATTTTTTTTATTTCCGCAATCCGTCATGTATTCTTGTACAATAGCTTTTCAATTATAGTTTGTTGCGTCTTAAAGTTTCAGACCCTTTTCAAGGGGTACTAATTCATTTAGGGATGATTGGAAAAATAGATGCACCTCACAGAATGGCCACTGTTCATCCGTGATTATATTCATTCTGTAATGTTTTATTCTAGTCTCCTTTTGAATCCCTTTTTAACAATAATGTGCGACTACTACAGTGGTGGCTAACCTTGAAAAATGATGCTGTTTTCACAGGGCCTGTGCCTTACCCTCCTGCTTCTTGCAATCTTCAAGAAGGCATTGCCGGCACTTCCCATCTCCATCACATTCGGACTTGTATTCTATTTTGCTACAGACAACTTAGTGCGGCCTTTTATGGATCAGTTGGCATTCCATCAGTTTTATGTTTAACTTTTTTGGACAATTTTTTTTTGTACTTTTGATTCCGTCAATGTGACTGTTCATGGATGCATACTAGTAAAGTATTTTGCTTTTCCCGATTATTTTTTATTTTTATTTTTTCCCCTGGTCAAAGGGTTTAATTGCTCCCTTTGTCCTGAAAAGGCAGCAAACCTGTGTATCATTTTTTGATTATTTTTGGACCATTTTCTTACCCAGAGCTTTGATGGTTAAAGGTTTTCAGAATGTTTGCAATCCTTTTACCAGCAAAAAAAAATAAATAAATAATAAAGGAGTCTTTTTTAAGGTGATGCAAGAAATACTTTCCCTTGTACTGTATTCAAAAAAGTAAAAAGCTCCTTCAGCAGCAAGATAAGAGATGCGACCAAAGGATGGTAAAATGGTGCGAATACCATTGAGGATTTTTACTTAATTCCCATCAAGAAATGCAAAAAAAGTCAACCAGAGAATGTGGCATCAGTGGCTGAAATTCACACTAAGTGTGGAGAGCAAGTACTTTTCATTAAAAGCAATACTCTCTAGAACAAATATGATCTTCCTGTAACAAAACACTATTGGAAAATGCCAGTACTTTAACGTTAACTTCTGCCTCAACCGTTTTTTTTTTTGTTTTTTTTTTTATGAAATTTCAATGCAAAAATATTTACTTGGAGGAAGTGCTGTCTCATACTTGTAGAAAAAGACCTTGATTTTTTTTTTTATTACCTTACAGGGTAGATGTCTCCCTACAAAAAAAGCGGGATGGGGGAGGGGAGATAAAATGTACTTTTTTTTTTTTTTCTTCTTTGCTATAATTATTTTTTTCCCCTTTTTATTACACCATTTATTGGAATCAGTATGAAAATCCATGAAAGAGGTTTTGATACACCAGAAATATCGACATCTGGAAAATTTTGGATTGTAAATGAACCAAATCCCAGTTCATCCGTTCTGTGGGAACAGTTTGTTTTGCAGGCTCAGGGCAGTAATAGTATCAGTACTTTACTCTCCAGATTGTTATAAACTACTGTTTTGTTTTCCATGCTTTTCCTTAATTTGCCTGCTTTAAGGAGTGTCACACTGGAGAATATGAATGGCTGCCATTTAAATGTGTTTTTCTTAAAGGGAAAAAGTTAATAAAATATTTTTGGTCTGTTTCCATGAGGTGGTATTTGTCTGAAGTCAGAGAAAAGCGTCCACTGTACATATACTGTTCTGCTAGCTCCATTATTCCTAATTGATTTAAGACGTACCTATCATTTTATTTTATTTATTTATTTATTTTTTACATGTTTTCGCTTCCCTCCATGCACGACTTGCAGATCATTAAAGGTCCAGATCCTGCGACTTTGTGACCCAAATCCATAGCAATCCATCAGGTAGTGTAAAGGAGTACAACAGAAAAAGTAAAATTATCGGTACACTTTAAAGGGCTTGTCTGGGCACAGGCCATCAATAGCAGGTTGGTGGGGGTCCAACACTTTACACCTCCACCAGTTTTCTGGCGGTGGCCAGATTTAAAGGCATTGAATGGAGAAGGTCAGCTCAGCTCTATTCAAAGTGTTTATATCCAGCCTCTGCCAGAGCAAATAATAGCTGATGAGTGAGGGCAACAGATATGGAACTCTCACCAACTTACTATTGATGACCTATGCCAAGACAACCCCTTAGTAGTGGTGAGCGAACGTGCTTGGATAAGGTGTTATCGGAGCATGCTGGGTGCTAACCGAGTGTCTTTCGCGTGCTCTAATATGTTCGAGTCACCACTCCTGCATGTCTCGCGGCTGTTCGACAGGCAATCCGTTCATGTGTTGTGCCTGTCAAACAGCCGTGAGACATGCTGCCAGCGGGGACTCGAACATATTTTTCGAGTACGCCAAAGATACTTGGTTAGCACCTGAGCATGCTCAGATAACTCCTTATCCAAGTATGTTTGCTCATCACTAATGCCTAGTAGCCAGGTTTGAGCCAATCTGTCTCTAGGGCACAAACTTGTGCTTTGTCTCTAAGGGTACCGTTGCACTACGCGACGCACCAGCGATCCCGACAACGATACGACCTGGTAAGGATCGCTGGTGCATCGCTACATGATCGCTACATGGCCATCAAACAGGCAGACTTGCCCAACGACGCAGCAGCGATCCGTATAACGACCTCGGCGGTCGTTGGGACCTTGTCACACAGCAGCGATTCTGACGACTCCCGCCTGCGTCCATGATTTCTGAGTTGCTAACGAGGTCGCTCGTCGGTGTCAAACAGCAATGCGCACTGGCCAACGGGACATCAGCGACATAAAAAAATGGCCCAGGACATTCGAGCACAATCAGCGACATCGCAGCGGGGTCCTGGTCACCGCTACCTGTCACATGTAGCGAGATCGCTGTTGCGTTACAAAATTGGTGATGCTTCAGCGATCTTGCTAGCTATCTCACTATGTGAAACTAAGTAAGTCTAGTTTCACACTAGCGTTTTTGAGCGCAGCGACGGCCTGCGCACGGCCGCCGCTAAGCCCCGCCCCCTGCCGCGCCTCCGCCGGTAGCTCCGCCTACCGGCGCATGACGCTGCATGCGCCCTGCGTCCCCTATCTTTATCACTGGGGGCGCAGGCCGTGCGCAGTATGCGTTTGGCGGCGCATGCGTCCTTTTGATGGGGCGCCGACCTGCGCCAAACGCAACCTGCTGCAGTTTGGTTGCGCCTGCGCACCGTCAAAAAGGCGCATGCGCCGCCAAACGCATACTGCGCACGGCCTGCGCCCCCAGTGATAAAGATAGGGGACGCAGGGCGCATGCAGCGTCATGCGCCGGTAGGCGGAGCTACCGGCGGAGGCGGGGCTTAGCGGCAGCCGTGCGCAGGCCGTCGCTGCGCTCAAAAACGCTAGTGTGAAACTAGCCTAAACCAGAAAAAAGTTAGCTTCTCCCCTGCAGTATAGACCCTCTCGGTGGCTGGGATTTCTCCAGTTCTTTGCTTGGTGTCTGTAGGAGGCACTTGGGTCTGGCTTCAGACCCCACCGTTTTTATTTTATTTTTGAATTTTCTGTAAATTTTTATTTTTTAATTAACGGAGTGAAGGGGGGGCCACTGTTCCTTTCTACGGCCCGCTCTCCCCCGAACCAATAACAGGCAAGCACGCGGAGAATACCTCCTCGTATACTTTCCTGCGACAACTGGGGCTGATTCTTCTGGCGATGGTTCCTTTACGGTACTAGTACCCCTCATGGATACGAGGGTGAGCGCACGGAACGCATGGAGAAGATTTGACCAGCGCTTTCGGATGCCCTGAATCAGCCCCATAGCTCCGTCCCCCTGCCCATATGGTGGATCGATTGAGCAATACCCCTGTAACAACCTCTCTGACTCTGCTACATCGTCCGGTAGCTTTTTTTACCTCAGGATCTGAGATGGGATGAAACCTGCAGGCTCCTAGACAGTGCAGATGGAGCGAGCACCGGATTGGTGGTATGGGGTCGGGTCCTCGTCCCTGGGAGAAGCGCTGACCGAGTCAACAGCGGCATACCAGCGCCCCGTTGTAGCTTCCCGCTCCTCCACCCGTCTCTCGCCGCGGGTTGGCCCAAAAATTTAGTCCCCGGCTTTTTGGCCTACTAGACCGCAATTTACATAGCGCCGCCCATGTCTTTGGCGCCTCTCGCTCTGAAAGAGTGGTGCCCTGCTAGTCTCGGGGGGCCATGTCCTTAACCCCTTCTCTGCTCCTCGGGCTCTGTGACGGCTGCGGGGGTGCACGCACGGATGGATAACACCTGGTGATGCTACAGAGCCACCGATATTCCCAGGGACACAGCGTCAGGACCGTGGGTAAGCTGCATCTGCTCTCAGAGAAAAGCTTAACACCTTCACTGCACATTCCCTGCAGCTGCAGCCCAGGCTCTGCTTGTAACCCTTTCACGGGCACTATGTCTCAGTCTAAGGAAGCATAAAAGGGGGCTAATAAGAAGCGCACTGCTTTCTTTACTGCTGGTACCTATTGCAAGACTGCCTTGCCCAGTACCCAGACTAATCCGCTATGCACGGATTGCGACCCGGCTTGTGCTAAAACGCCATCCGCTGCAAGGTGCTCCCTGAGTTTAGTCCACCTGAGTGGGCTGCGTCCTTGTCACGGTCTGTGGAGTCACTGGCTATAGACTCCAGGAATCCTCTTTAAGTCAGAACGCGTCTTTACCGCCCGAGGAGGGCTTTGGCGACGGCCAGGAACCGTCCGCCAGCAGGGGCCGTGCTCGTTCAAGGGATCCTCAGGCCTCTAGAAAGCGGACTCATGACACATCCCCTAGTCACGCTCGCGGATTCAACATCTGCGAGTTCTGTTTCTCGCTCTCCCTGTCCTAATGTTCGCAGAGAACATGTCTCTGTCTGATATGTCAGTCCCTCAGTATTCCCCAAATGTCCATGAATCGCTTGATTCTCTGACAGTCAGTCAACAAGTTTCTGACGTTGGACGAGGAGAATATTCCTGCTCCGGAACACGATATCTCCTTTAAGAAGACTAAACGTGTACACAGAGTATTTGCCAGCCATCCGGAGTTGAAGGACATTGTCTAGAAACGTAGGAACCGACCACATAAGCGGTTCACAGGGCAAAAGCCTATCGAGACTAAATACCCCTTTACTCCAGATCTAATGAAGGATTGGTTACAGACCCCCTCGGTGGATCCTCCTGTATTGTGCCTTGCTCCTAAAACGGCTCCTAAAACACTTTGATCCGATTCTGAGGGATCTTCAGTAAGAAACCCCTCCGATTGTCAAATTGCCTTCCTCGCCAGTTCAGTTTTTGGAGCTTCAGGAGCGGCTTTTTTCCCATCTTTCGCAGGTGACTTGAGTGGCCAAGGCAATGGCTACTTGGGCAGAAGTCTTAATTACTGCCTTCCCAAGGTAGCAATCCTCCGGAGACAACCAGTGTCGCCAAGCAGATAATTCACGTAGGGGATTTTGCAGTAGACTCCTCTTTAGATGCCGCTAATTGCGCTGCTAAGGCAACCGCTAATGCAGTCTCCATCAGAACAACCCTTTGGCTACGCGATTGGCAGGCAGATTCCACCTCCAGAGACTTCTCTGCCGTATCAAACTGGTCGCCTGTTTGGGCAAGAAACTAGACCAGCTCATTTCTGACACTTCCGGGGGGAAGAGTAGGTTTCTTCCCCAAGGGGCTGCCCGGCCGTTTTCGGAATCAACAGCCGACTCGTTTTTCTACCTTTTTCGCAACAGCTCCAGCTGGTCCTCCACAACCTTCTTTTCCGGATCAGGTCGGTCCCCGCGTGGAGACAGAGGTTCCCAGATCTCTCACAGAACTAACCGCTCTTGGAAACCCAGGCCGACCGCATCTGGATCTAAGGAAGCAGATCCCATAGATCCCCTACTCATTGACTTGTTGTGGTATCCGGCAGCTGTTAAATCAGTTTGTCAAAGTACGGCGATTCCGAATGGAATTCCTCCGATCCGTGTTGCCTCCATGCAAGAGGGAGAGTCCCTATCATCCAGCAGTTCCTGCTTTTTGCAATTCGAGAAGAACACTTCTAGTTCATTGCCTTGTCCTTTGGTCTCGCCACCGCCCTCAGGGTCTATACTAAGGCCATGGCAGCTGTCATGGCCATTCTCCACGCTCAGGGAGTGGTGGTACTGCCGTATCTGGACCACCTGCTGATCAAGGGTCCATCCCTTCCAGCCTGCGAGAAATCCGTGGATATCACATTAAAAACACTTTCTCGTCTGGGTCGGAAGATAACCTTCGAAAAGTCTTCCCCCAACACCGGTCCAGCAGATTTCCTTTTTGGAATTGATCTTGGACTCTTCCCGCGGGTTGGTCATTCTCACTCCAGAAAATGCCCGAGCCTTACAACAGGCAGCGCGGACTCTTTCCCGACCGGTTTCTCACTCCATAAGTTTTCAGCATGATAGTTCTCGGAAACATGGTGGCAGCGATGGAAGCGTTCCCATTCGCACAGTTCCATTTCCGCCCCTTTACAACATGCATTGCTGTTAACTCGGGACAAGAGCCCGTTCTCCCTGGACCGCCGGTTTCTTCTGTCCTTGCGGATCAGGCGAGCCCCCAAGTGGGGGACACTGAAATCCACCCTGAGTTAAGGGAAGTTCTTTCTCCCAGTACGATGGTCGGTGGTGACCATCGACGCCAGTCTCCTAGGCTGGTGTGCGTTTTTTTCTTCGTCACCACACGGCACAGGGTCGTTGGTTAATTCGAGAGCCACGTCTCCCCATCAACATCTTGGGACATTCGAGCGATCAAATTAGCTCTACTACGTTTCCACCATCTCCTCGCAGGTCACCTCATCAGGATCCAATCTGACATTGCCATGGCTGTGGCGTATATCAACCATCAGGGGGGTACTCAGAGCAGGATAGACATGCACGAAGTGAGTCACATCCTCCATTGGGCCGAGACCAACCATTTGCCCATCTCAGCAATCCACACCCCGGGTGTGAACAATTGGGTGGTGTTTTTTTTTTCTCTTCTCTCAGTCGCCAAGGCCTTGCCTCAGGAGAGTGATCTCTTCATCCGGAAGATTTTTTCAGCAGATCTGCCATCGCTGGGGGACTCCGGATGTGGATCATATGGCCTAAAGACTAAACAACAGGGTTCCTCGATTCATTACCCGATCGCGCGATCCATGCGCCATCCGAGCGGACACCCTAGTTCTGCCGTGGCACCGGTTCCGGCTCCTTTCCATTCCTCCCTTGCTCACGAGGGTCATCAAGAAAATTAGAGCAGAGGGAATACCAGTGATCGTAGTCGCGCCAGATTGGTGGCGCTGGCCGTGGTATGCAGAACTAGTAGGGCTAGTCGCCGGCGTTCCCTGGCGACTTCCAGATCGCATGGATCTACTCTCACAGGGCTCAATTTACCACCAGAACTCCGGGGCCTTGTCTTTGACGGCGTGGCCGTTGAATCCTGGTTTTTAGCACAGGCTGTTTTTTCTCCCGACGTGATCTCCACCATCATTAATGTTAGGAAGCCCGTGTCCATGCGCACTTATCACCGCACCTGGATAACTTTCTCGTGGTGCAAGGACCATGGTCGATCCCCACTGGTGTTTTCTATTCTTTCCATATTGGAATTCCTACAATCCGAATTAACGTCAGGTCTCGCGCTTAGCTCGCTCAAGGGCCAGATTTCAGCCTTGTCAGTGCTATTCCAATGCAAAATTGCCACCAGACTTCAGATGAAGACATTCATTCAGAGAGTCTCCCTGGTGACGCCTCTATATTTTAAGAGCCATTGGAATCAGGGCTGTGGAGTCGGAGTCGTGGAGTCGGAGTCGGTGCTCATTTTGGTGGAGTCGGAGTTGGAGTCGGTATAAAATGGACCGACTCCGACTCCTAAAATATATAATAAATTGGGTACAGTAATTCAATGCAGGATGTGCTGAATATTTTTTCATAGGAGTTTGGGAAAGTTATGAAATGTCCTATAAATGGCTGTTATATTCCTGATCTAAGGCTACATTCACACACAGCGTTTTTCCTGTGTTTTTTGAGGATACGTTTTTCAGCTGCAAAAGTTGATCATCTTTTTAAAAAACTGCATCACCTGAAAGGTTTTTGAGCTCATAAATAATGTTACTCAATAGCAAAAGCAGACTAGAAATCTGCTCTATCTATCCATTTATCCATATCTGTCTATCCATATCGTATCTGTACCAAAAAGAATGAAAACCGGGTAGTACACCAATATATATTCTGTTCTATCTAAATATCTTGATTATTGGATCATAAAAATGATTAAATGTCTGAGGTTCACATTGTACTACAATACATTTTTCACTTAAATATAAGCAATATGTGTGGGAGTCGGAGTTGGAGTCGGAGTCGGTGTAAGGGAAATTGAGGAGTCGGAGTCGGAGTCGCAGGTTTGGCTTACCGACTCCACAGCCCTGATTGGAATCATGGGACTTTAACTTGGTTCTCGGAGCCTTACAGGAGGCTCTTTTCGAACCACTGCAGGACGTAGGACGTACCACTAGATATTCTCTCTTGGAAGGTGGTCATTCTAGCGGCAATTACGTCAATTACACAAGATTCTGAATTGGCAGCCCTGTCCTGCCGTCCTCCGTTCCTGTATTTTCATCAGGACGGGGCAGCTCTCAGGACGTCCCAGTATTTCCTGCCCAAAGTCGGGTCTCCTTTTCATCTCAATGAAGAAATTGGCCTTCCTTCTGTCCGGCTCCAGTTCATTTCATTGAGAGGGCCTTCCACACCCTCGATATGGTCAGGGCTCGGAGACGGTACATCTCGCGGACGGCTCCCTTCCACAAGTCAGATGCCCTGTTCGTACTTCCACAGGGGCATAGGAAGGGTCTCGCCGCTTCAAAAACCACGCTAGCCAGGTGGATTTGCTTGGCTATTCAGGAATCCTACCATGTCCGGGACACACCTGTCTCAGCAGGGATTCAGGCGCATTCTATCTGCTCAGTGGGCGCCTCTTGGGCCATTCGGCACCAGGCGTCGGCAGAACAGGTCTTCAACGCTGCGACTTAGTCCAGCCTGCGTACCTTTACAAAACATTACCAAATTCATTCTCAGGCCTGTCTGCAAGGCTGCAACTTGGTCCAGCCTGCATACCTTACAAAACATTACCAAGTTCATGCTCAGGCCTCTGCGGATGCAGCTCTTGGCAGATGCATCCTGCAATCGGCAGTACCACAGTGTTAAGCCAGTGGTACATGGGGTATTAGCAGTTGTAGGCTCCCCACCTAGGGACTGCTTTAGGACGTCCCACTGTCTGTGCCCCCCAATGAGGCGTAGGAGAAATAGGGATTTTTGTGTACTCACCGAAAAATCCTTTTCTCCGAGCCAATCATTGGGGCCACAGCACCCACCCTGTTTGGCCTATTGGCTCACTGTAGCATTTTTAGGTTTTGACAGAGTTATGATTATTGTCATTCTACTGTTTGCTGCAGGGGAGGAGTTAACTTTTTTCTGTGTTTACAGCATAACACCCACTGTCTGTGTCCCCCAATGATTGGCTCAGAGAAAAGGATTTTACGGTGAGTACACAAAAATCCCTATTTTTATAATGATGGAGGATTCATGGAGTCACTTGAGATTTAATCGAAATAAACAACTAGCTGAAAAAGGTAAGGTAGGGGGGAAAGGGCACAGATTGGGGGGGCTAGTTAGTGAAGTGCTGTTTATGTACATGCACAATATAGTAATTGTATATAATGCTGTAAAAATCAAACAATGGCTTTTATTTTAAAGAAATTTGAGAAAAACTTGGTGTCTCCCTCGGATTTCTACTACGGATCACTTAGTAGATTATCCAGTTTACAGTATGCAAATTCGGCATTTCTGAACACACCCCAAGCGGTCAACAATCCTGTATAATTAAACTGTTGTATAAGAGACATACATGCGGGAACACTGCATGTGTACAGGAAGCACCAAGAGGTAGTAATGGCAGAAACTGAGATAGCATTTTAAAAAGGGGTTTCTTTGTCTGTAAAAAATTACTGAAGTTGGTGGTTAAGCGGTAAGAACAGGATCGCTCTTGCCTATTTGGTAACTAGAAGATCTGATGAAATTTGGAGAGATCCTGTGATTCTTTTTTGGGTATGGAAGTGCTTGGCAGACTGCTGTTAATACTACAGACATGCCAAGTGTTAATGATTTTCTCAAATGTAAATGTTTTACCCAGTCTTGATATTTGGAGGATTTATTCATAAGGCTCATGAAATCGGAAATGGTGAACCTAAAATGTAACATATGGGTATGTTCTGAAAGAAATAATCGTCACCGTGTAGAGATTACCAATGTAATGTCTTCTGCGTCTCCAGATTCTCTTGAACTACATGTGTAGCAGTCAGCATAAGGCTCAAATCCTAATGGATTATTCCAATGGGAGTGGGGGACGGAGATTATTTAGGAAAATCAGCTTAGTGATGATGTAAAGCTCAGAGAATGCAGACTGTATAAATGATGGTTTTAACAGACACAACTTGATAGTCATACATAGATCACATCGCTTGCCATTTCCTTTGAACTAGCTGTTTGGCACAGTTACAGCACCATGTCAAAGGAGAAGTTGGATTCGTTGGTGAAGACCATGGAAGCCATGCTGTCTGAGGTTGAGCAGCTTAAGGTCCACTGTACCAAGCAAACGGAGGAAGTCAACCAACTGGTACAAGACATTCGGAGAGAGAACAAGGACTTGGCTGAAAAATACGCTCAAATTACTCAAGACATGCAGGAAGCCAGGGAAGCTATTGGTCAACTTCAGGACACCAAGTTTGCTTTCGAAGCTAAGGAGAGGCAAGCTCAGAAACTAAGCCGACAGCTATAAAGAACTAACTTGCCTAAAAAGAGGAAATGCCCCAGTGTTAATGAGTAAGTGGATGTCCTTTATGGCAAAAAGGAAGGATCTTTGGAAATATCTGAAGATATAAATCAAAATGGAGGTCCGGTTTTGCCAGTAGCTAACCCTTCCTTATTGTGAAATACTTCCGTCTGGCCACAAGGTTTTATGAATTCCTTCTGTCGGAAAAGTAAATAATGCACATGCTTAGAGATCTGTCAATTTATGATTATTTTTTGCAAGTCTTTTTTTTCCATCAGAGACGGGCTTGATAATACCTGTGATGGTACTTAAGACTGGCCCAATGACTGGACAACCTGGGACTTCACTGTTCTAGGTGTCAAAGGTCTTGTGAAACAAGATTGGCTTCTCAGATGTTTGACTGCATTCTACAATATATTAAGTTTTGGTGACCATAATCTTAAAGCCACTGGTGTTCTCTAAATTAAACACTAACTACTTTTTCCATTCTTTTATGTCTAGTTTTAGAATAAATTGTATAAAAATACAAATCTTTTTCTATTTAAAATAAAATTGCTTTATGATTATTAGCGGCAGCCCCTTTGTTGTAACTGTCCCTAATTCTTTAGAAAAAAAATTTCGTCCTCGGAAGTATTATCTCTGACAGCTTTTTTATCCAATTCTTTAAATTTTTTTTTTTTTTTAGGAATTTCAATGTACATTCATTTATCTTTACATGTTATTAATGACTTTCATTGTTGGTGGAGGGAAAAAAAAATTAAAATTTTGCATGTACCTGTGTTTTGCATTCGAAATTACTTTTGTAAAGCTGCAGAAGTGGGGAGGGGACAAAGAGACAGATTGTAAATTGGAAAGAAAAAAAAAAGTATTTGGGGGGGGTGCCACAGAAATTGTACAAAATAAATTTTTGCAGATTTAACAGTAGCATTATAAAATTACAGTATGGTAAAGAAACCTATTTTTTTTTTGTTTTATAATGCTCTTTTTTGTTCAGCATAGTTGCTGATTTGTTTGCCATTCAATGAAAAACTATCAATCCTTGAAGCTGTTTGCAAAAAAGTAATTTTTGGAAATCTATTTAAAAAAAATCAGCCTCTTAACCATATTTAGATAACAAAACATGTTTTGTCTGATTTTTCACTGACTGAACTTACAAGTTAAGGCTGATTTTTTTTTTTCATACGATACGTTAGGTAAATGGGTTTTTAATCAATTCCATTCACTTACAGAATAAAAAAATCTGAGCATGCTTCAGATTTAAAAATGAAAAAAATACTATTTCTAAGTAAACGATCTCTTCAGGACATTTGTCTCACATTTTTTACTTAATTTATAAAAGTATGCGAAGAGCGTGTGTTTTATAATGTTATATAATCACCAGTATTATGATTTTCTATCCAGCACTTACCTTATATTTTTATGCTTTTTAAAAAAAATAAAATAAAAAAAAATAACTCTCTGCCTCACTCCCTGGAGCCCTTGATAACTGCTATACATTGATAATGGAGATATGCAGTATATGTATACGTGTGTGTGTGTGTGTGTGTGTGTGTGTGTGTGTGTGTGTGTATATATATATATATATATATATATATAATATAGTATAGTATTTAACATTTTTATGCCTTGATATAAATTAAATACGTAACTTTTTTGGCAGGAAAGAGTGATTTTTCTTTTTCATATATTAGTTGCTATTTCCGTTCGAACAGTGTGTTCCAAAGTTTGTTTTAACTGGTTTGTCCTAGTTATACATTCTAGAACAAAAAAAAAATCATTACATAGAAAAAAGGAAACGGCCATCAAGCAGTAAGTAAAAATTAAATGTAGTAAATTCAGCATTTTTCATTTTTGTGACCAAAAACACTATTTTCTGGCAGCCTGTGACTTTGTATCCTTTTCTTGGAGTTAGTATTTATAAATATAATGTGCATGTATATATATAATTTTAATTTTCACATTTACTCCACATTTTTTTATGAGCGAGAACAATTTAAGTAATCAATCAGGAGAAAGAATCAGGTTTCTTTTTAACATTTACCTTCATGAGTATAAAGACAACACTTGACAATTGTGGACAAGATTTGCTCCATTGAGAGTGAACTTTCTGGACAGTAAAGACTAGGAATTGTGCGCATGTGTCAGACTGTGTAGGTTTGGTGACAAGTATTTTGTTGTTAGTCATCGGGCATGCAGTAAGGGTAAATAATGTATTGAGCGGCCCCTTTATATTTCAAAGTGTTTATTAAAACATTATAAAGTGAAAATTAGAAAAGGAAAGAAATGAGGACTTTAGACCTCAAGACATAATATAGTGTTGAGCGAACGTGCTGGGATAAGGTGATATCTAAGCATGCTCGGGGGCTAACAGAATATCTTCGGCGTCCTTGAATATTATGCTCGACTCCCCGCAGTTGCATGTTTCTATGTTTCGCGGCTGTTTGACAGCTGCAACACATGCAGACATTGCCTGTTTGTTAGACAATACCAGCATGTGTCGCAGCTGTCAAACAGCCTCGAGACATGCAACTGCGGGGAGTCAAACATAGTATTCAAGGACGCCGAAGATATTCTGTTAGCCCCCGAGCATGCTTCAATATCACCTTATCAGAGAACGTTCGCTCATTACTATAAACGACATATGAGATTAGTATTTGGGTGTATTTTCGGGATATCCAGTAAAGGTTTGTTCAGTAGCGTATCCCAGAGAATGAGTGAAGAAGACTTGGGAGTCTGTATAAGGTAGTAAAAGCTAATCCAAAAGCATTGTACCCTAGGGCAGGACTACCAGATATGTAATAGTGAACCCTCCCACAACCCTTAAAACAAAGATGAAGGTTGCCCTTTTTTCTTTTACATAATAGGTGGGAACTATTTTGATTGCGGTATAGAATCGTATGGTGATGAGTTTAGAAAAAAAAAAACATGCCATGCTCCAGTCGAGATGCAATTATTGTGAAATCTGCTTTAACTCAATTAGACGAGAATATTGATTCTTTAATTTCCATTGTCTCAAATGCAACTATGTCCTAAATATGTTTGTTTATTGGTAATGCTGTAATTTAAGGGTGTCTGGTGTTAGGCAAAAGGTATCAGTTCACATCCAGTGCCACCGATAATGTTACTTTAAGGCTGCAGTTTTAATCACTGCTCGTTGAGCTCTGATGCTGATCTTGCGTAAAGGATTGGAATCGGCTTTTAAGAGATCTCCCATCACGTTTAATAAGGATTATTTGCCTTTCATCCAAGCTTCCTTCCAGCACCAGATGTCCTCATGTCCCATTTATTAGATTTATGGCTATGAGACTTAAGTTATTGAGAAAAATCTCTTCTAAAGAAAAGGTCCCTTAAGGACAACTAAGTCTCATAATTTTTTTGCTTTTTTTTAGTTAGAAAAATAAATGACCCAGTAGATTTATTGGTCTGTGTAGTGGAATGTGTGATTATAGGTCAATGTACAACACAGGTGTAGGGAACTTCACAAATTTACCATCATAATCTTATATGAAGTGGATATAAAAATTGAGATTTCTCAAAAACCTTGGTATGGTCTTCCAAAAACAATACCACACCTGTCCACAGCTATTCCACCTTGGTTTCTTTGACTTTTCAGTTCTTATTCTGAGCTTTGCTATTCCTGCTATGTACGTTGTCTACATGCAGCCAGATTTGATAGCAACTAATTGGTTAGGGTGTTGAGCTTCGGATCCCTAATCCTCTTATGTTGATGACACTTCAATATCCTTGGACAAGATGTTCCATGTTTTTTTGGGGAATTTTAAATGGCATATATTTAAGCTTTGACTAGGTCATGGGCTCAATCACTTCAATCCCTACAGGACAAGTGTTTTTCACTTGCCTAACCTATTCCACACCAATTTTTTTTTTTTTTGCAAGGAGTCTGTCTTGGAATGATACAGCAATCTTCAAACTTCCAAGAGCTGAAACCAATTTTGGAGCTTTGACGATATAAAGAAGTCATATTGGTGATTCATGTCAGCATGTACTCGGTCAATGTGATTGCAGGTGCCCAACATCCTCACCATTGGGCACAGAATAGTAGACTCTTCTTGAGTAGACACTTTCTTTTTTTGTATTTGCAGTTTTTCTAACGGGCTGCTCCAGCATATCAGATTCCTTGAGTTGAAAATACCAGAATTGAGAAGAATGAAGTATGATCAACTACTTTTCATCTAATAACCACAACGTAGGGCCAACTAGAGGGAAATCACTTTTGTGTTAAGATCATCACAAATGCCAAGAGATTTTTTTTATGGAAATGGATGTTCCAGCTTTTGCATGGCAGTCTTAGCTTGTGTTTACTTACTTAGCTTGTGTTTCCCACTATGTCTTTTCCCAGTGAATCTACACATCCTAAGAACAGAAGAAATCAAGATGATCCTGGCAGTTTGTAACTCAAAAAAGGCTATTGTGAGGATCTCAAGTTGTGGGTTATAAAAATCGCCTAGGCTGGTTAACGATGCAACTATTTTTATTCCATACATCCATGGTTGTACAACAAATCCAGGTATATAGCCAACATACAATGTCCTCAGTCCACAAGTTCCCAATCTGAGATCGGTAGTTTCGCTGGCCCAGTACCAGGCAATACTCACTGTCTCCTAACTTTTGGTTGGCCCACAACTTTTGGTATCTCCAGCCGTTATAGTTTGCAGTCACAGCCTATGTTCCTTCAGACAATGGCTATCGTGACCATATCTCATGGATACCCCTCCAGCCAACAGTCAATCTCCAAAACTCCATAGATCATCTATCCATCCCAGCTTGGATCCTCTCCCTTTGACATCACTCCAACAACTGCCTGATTCAACCCATGTGTCTTTCTCCCTCCCTCTTAAACATTTTTCTTTAGCTCACAGAATGAAGCATATTCCATCACCTGGAACTGCATGTGTGACCCCCTGTGGTGACAGCTCTCCTGGATCTACTATCTCCATCCACACAATGGGCCTAGGCATGAATGACAATGGATTGATAGAATGATTGCTTTACATTTACCTTTAAGGCCCCGTCACCCATAGCGATCTCACTAGCGAGATCGCTGCTGAGTTACAATTTTTGTGACACAACAGCGATCTCACCAGCGAGATCGCTGTGTGTGACAGCGATCAGCGACCGGCCCCTCTGCCGGTATCGCTGATAGCGGCAGGAAAGGCCAGGACTTTTTTTTGGTCGCTGGTCTCCCGCTGGCCACCACGCATAGCTGCGTGTGACAGGCGGGAGACCAGCGATCTGGTAACTAATGTACACATCGAGTATCCAAGGGACGCGCGTCCCTTAGATATCCGATGTGTACGTTAGTAACCAGCGCGCTGATGCAGGGAGCTGGTAACTAACGTACACATCGGGTATCTAAGGGACGCGCGTCCCTTGGATACCCGATGTGTACATTAGTTACCAGCTTCCTGCATCAGCACGCTGGTTACTAATGTGCACAGCGACGCTGGGCGTCGCTGTGCTGATCGCTGGTGAAGCTGTTTGACAGCTCACCAGCGATCACATAGCGATTCACCAGCGATCCTGACACATTGATATCGTCAGGATCGCTGGTGAGTCGCTATGTGTGACTCCAGCTTTAGCAGTCTACTGTCTGACCTTAGGTTTACATAAGATGTAGCCTGCTCATCTTCCTCTGCTTAGGTCACTGAATGTAAACATTGATTCCAGAGGAAGAACTAACGAGCAAGCAAATCACTAATAAAACACAGCAAGAAAATCTATTTATATAATTGCCTTGTAATGTTTTAATTTCCTGTTCTGTCCAGATGTCACCGTATCCCAGAATTCCAAGCGGAGGAAGGTCACCGACCGCCATATTGGGACATCCAAGTGATGGGTGTATCAATATGGAAACTGCTGCTGGTACCAACCTATTGCGCGGTACAACCAGCTGAACACCACACTCTATACACCGTACGCACCACACACACACACAGTCACACACTCACATTCACACTCAGTCACACGCTCACACATTCACACACTCAGACTCACACTCATACACTCACGCAGCCTCTTGCGCGGTACTACCAGCGGAACACCGTTGCACTGCACCTGCGCGAATTCCACGCAGGCGCAGTAAATAATTTGATCCCGGCAGCAGATACGCAACGTATCTACAGGCAGAGGAAGCTGGTCACATTAAAGGGGTTTTCCCACAAACAAAAGTTCATTTTAAAAATTGTGTCTGACCGTGTACGGAGCATACCACATCTCCTGAGCAGGGGAGAAAGCAAAAGACAATACTGACATTACAGCAGGGGATCACAGAGGATTCATTTTGTGAGGTAAAATATTTCACTGACTTTTCAAACAATATTTTACCTCACAAAATGTATCCTCTTCGATCTCCTGCTGTAATGTCAGTATTGTCTTTTGCTTCCTCCCCTGCCCAGGAGCTGTGGTATGTTCTGTACACGGTCAGACACATGGATGAGAGAGACAGAGCACAGGGGGGGACAGCACATCAGGGGAGAACACAGCACAGGAAGAAAGACAGCAGACAAGGCGGATAGCACATGGAGTAGACAGGTCAAAGAAGAAAGCACAGACCTGAGAAGTCAGCACATGGGGAAAGAGAGAGTTAATGGGTGGGTGAGCACATGAGGGGGAGAGATTCTTTACACTGCAAAGCCTGCCCCCATCGTGACATTACCGCCCTCCCGATGTGATCGCATCGGGCCTCCATCTAGTATCTAATAAAACACAACAATATCGGCGCAACCAGTGCTCCTTGCTGGAAAAAGTCTCTATCTCTTAGAGCAGTGGTCTCCGCTCTACTTCCATTCGTCCTATAGTCTTTATTAAGTGACCATATCCTCACAGCTATAGGCAAGTGTATCGATTCCAGCAATGGCTAGCCCTGCTGTGATACATTTATCACCTGTCCAGTAAATAGAAACATTTTTTTTGGAGACTAAAGGGCATGTCACACTAAGAGATATCGCTAGCAATATCGTTATAACTAGTGACGTTATAGCGATATTGCTAGCGATATCGCTGTGTCTGATACTTGCCTACGACCCGCTCCCCCGCTGGTTATCGCTGATCACGCGAGAACGTCCTGGACTGTTTCTGGTCATCAGCTTCCTGCGGCGCTTCCTGTGGAGACGAGCGACGCGTGGAGCCGGGCGGGAGGACGTCAGGATCGCTTGGTGTGACAGGTAAGTAGCAACCCCCGTCCCCAGCGATGTCGCTAGTGAGATCTGCCTGTGTGGCAGCTCACTAGCGACCACTTAGCGATGTACCAGCGATCCTGACCGCGTCATATCGCTGGTCGGGATCGCTGGTACATCGCTAAGTGTGACAGTACCCTAACCCTTTGAAGAGTGCTATAGCTCAGTTATCTTCAGATTAGAGTCATCATTTAATTCAAAAGTAATTAACAGACGTCCACATAGCACAGGACATTTTGTTACCCTTTTTTTCCTTTAACTTCCTTACGATCATTATGAAGAGTTTCTGGCAATTTTAAAACTCAGAAAATGTCCAAGGTTTGGCAAAGAGATCAACCTCTTTTTGTCTATTTTCTATGAGCCAATAAAGGAAGTAAAGTGTCTAATTGGACCTTCTGCAGATGAATAAAAATCATTCCCCTTGACTGAGGAAGTTAGCACTTCCTTTGAGAAGATTTCCAATCTAGTCACAAGCCATTCTCCAAACAAAGGCTAGATCTGTTGTTGGTAAAAGACTTTGACTTTAGAATAAGAATGTTGTTATTTAGCATTCTCCTGTGGTGCTGTCAGGGAGGATGATTTAAATAAATTTCTTACTGATTAGTTTGGGTTCTAAGGGTACCGTTACACTTAGCGATGCACCATCGATCCCGACCATGATATGATCCGGTCAGGATCGCTGGTGCATCGCTAAGTGGTCGCTAGTGAGCTGCCAAACAGGCAGATCTCACCAGCGAAAGATGTGTCTGACAGGATATCAGGACTCTTCAGACCTACAGATGACTACCCATTCCTGCTAATACATGTGGGGACAAATGACACAGCAAGAAACGACCTGGAAACCATCTGCAGTGACTTTGAAAACTTAGGTAAGAAAGTAAAAGAACTGGGCGCACAGGTGGTCTTCTCTTCCATCCTCCCAGTGGATGGCCATGGAACAAGGAGGTGGAATAAGATTCTGCAGGTGAACAACTGGCTACTTCGATGGTGCCGTCAGCAAGGATTTGGATTTCTGGATCACGGAGTGAATTACCTATACGATGGACTACTTGCTAGAGATGGGGTGCACCTTACGAAGACTGGATAACATGTATTTGGAAGTCGCCTTGCTACACTCATCAGGAGAGCTTTAAACTAGAACAGTGTGGGAAGGGAAGCAAAAGGCCAGAAAAAGCCACAAACCTGACAAATGCTATTGAGAACTCTGCTATTAGAAGTGGAAAGGAAGAACATAGACAAAAGAATCTAAATAATAAAAAATATTGGAGAAAGAGAAACCACAAACTAAAATGTTTCTATACTAATGCACAAAGCATGGGCAACAAACAAGGAGAATTGGAACTACTAACGCAGGAAAAGAAATATGATGTCATTGGAATCACTAAAACTTATTGGGACAATACACATGATTGGAATACAAGACAAGAAGGATACAACTTATTTGCTAGAAGCAGACTTTATAAACGAGGAGGAGGTGTCGCATTGTAACGCGTATATCTGCACAGAGATTGAAGCTTCACAGACTGGGAGTTCTGTGGAAACTTTGGGTAAGAATACAAGGACAGAACAATGGAAAGGACACCATTGTAGGCATTTACTACAGGTCGCCTGTGCAAGCTGAAGATATGGATGAACTCTTTATGCATCAAATGGCCAAGTTCTCCAAAAAATATGACATAGTTGTCATGGGAGATTTCAACTATCCAGACATTTGTTGGGAATCTCTCTCAGGCAAAACTAACAGGTCAAGGAAATTCTTATCCTCTCTTGCTGACAACTTTATCTTCCAAAAGGTAGGGGAGAAAACAAGGGGATCTGCTACCTTGGATCTAATCCTTATAAACAGGGAGGAAATGGTTATGGAGGTAAAAGTGGCTGGGACCCTAGGAGGTAGCGACCATGCTATTTTAGAATTTTGGATAACTGGAGGACGAAGACATGTGAAGACTCAGACGTCAAGGTTAGATATCAGAAAGGCAGATTTTAAGGGATTCAGAAAGAGAATTGGAGGGATCCAATGGCTGGATATCCTTAAGGACAAAAATGTCCAGGAAGGATGGGAAATCTTGAAAAATGAAATTCTCAAAGCACAATTGTTAACAATTCCGAAAAGAGGGAAGAATAGGAAGCATTTAAGGAAACCAGGATGGATAAACACAGAACTTAAGCACATGCTAAAATGGAAGAAAGAAATGTTTATAAAATGGAAAGAGGGAGGCATATCTAAAGAAGAATATAATGCGGTCTGCAGAACTTGCAGGGCACAAATCAGATTACTAAAGCTGACAATGAATTGAGGCTTGCAAGAGCCGTTAAAAGCAATAATAAAGGATTTTGGGGATATGTCAAAAGTAAAAGAAAAGTCAAAGATGCTATAGCATTTTTACAGGATGAAAATGATGAAATGGTAAGACTGGATGTTGAGAAGGCCGAACTTTTAAATTCCTATTTTGCATCTGTTTTCTCTCAGAAAGGAAATGTAACATCAACTGTTCTTCACTGTCCTATTAAGGGAATAGAGGAATCCAGGATATCTATAAACAGAAAGATAGTGAGGAAACACTTAGCTAACCTAAATGAATTCAAGTCTCCAGGTCCAGATGAATTACACCCCAGAGTACTGAAGGAGATAGCAGAAGAAATTTCTGAACCCCTCTCCATAATCTTGAATGATGTGATTAAACAGAGTCAGCATGGGTTTGTAACTAATATGTCATGTCAGACTAACTTAATTTCCTTCTATGACAGAATCACTGATTGGGTGGATAAGGGAAATGCTGTAGATATAGTATATTGTGACTTCAGCAAAGCATCTGACAAAGTATCTCACACAATCCTTATTGAAAAAATGGCTAAGTGTGGAATGGACAAGGCAACTGTTAGGTGCATTCATAACTGGCTTAGTGATCGGACCCAAAGAGTGGTCGTAAATGGCTGCACATCCAGTTGGAAGAATGTCTCAAGTGGGGTACCACAGGGCTCTGCCCTGGGCCCTGCATTGTTCAACATCTTTATCAATGCTTTAGATGAAGGAATTGAGGGTAAAATGATTAAATTTAATAATGACAAAGCTAGGAGGGATAGCTAATACTAGAGAAGAGAGAGAGGATTCAAAAAGATATAAATAAACTGGAGCAGTGGGCAGCAACTAACATAATGGATTTTAACCGGGAAAAATGCAAAGTACTACATCTGGGCAATAAAAATGACAAAAGCACATACAGAATGTGAGGAATAGGGCTAAGCAACAGCACTGCAGATGGTTTCCAGGTCGTTTCTTGCTGTGTCATTTGTCCCCACATGTATTAGCAGGAATGGGTAGTCATCTGTATGTCTGAAGAGTCCTGATATCCTGTCAGACACATCTTTAATTTTTGCACCACATTTCTCTTGAGGTTATATCCGGTCTGCAGATAGCAGCCTCTGTTCCTCTCAACAGGGAATCCCCCATGACCACCACTCTCCATTTCTTCTTCACAACAATTTTCATCTCCATCCAGGAGGATTCTGAAGGCGTACAAGGTTGCTGTTTGTGGGCAAAGTCTTATCCTGATGTATTTCTTCATCATTCTCCTATGTAAGAGCCTGGTACTGGTTCCTTAGCAGTATGGGCACTGACTGCCTCCCGATCCCCCTGCTTTTCTGGGTCACATGTTTCCATTCCTCTGTTTCTTCAGGTGCACTTTGAATTTCTTCTCTTTCTGTAGCATGAAGAGAGAATTCTGCTTTGTCTAAGAACTCTTCATCTTCCTTAATGATCTTCAATGTAGCTAACCTCTCAAGATTTTGCAACTTTTCCTCCAACAGGGACACAAGCTTGCATTTGTGTCATGTGAAGTTTGGCTTTTCCACTGGTAAGTCTGTGAACATGTAGCAAGAAATGCAGCTCACCAAATGGCTCCTGGCCTCTTCCATATTGTTATTGTTAAAGAAAATTCTAAAGCGATGAAAAATGAGCATCTGACTATCCACCTCCTGATGATCTGATTAGGAGAAACGCGTTGAGGTTTTCTTCATCAACCACTAACCTTGAGTACCTTTACTGTTATCAATATGATCTATTAACTTTTTCCATATGGGTCACAAATGGATCCTTGGTTCTTTAAAATGTACCTTCTGATAATATTTTGCTATCCTTATCTGATATAAGATTAGTCGTATCAGGGACTGAAGGGATAGCCGTCGTGGAGCGGGGGCGCCATTCCCCTGACCAGTAAGGTGCCAACCTCCGCTGACAGGAAAGTTTCCAGTCACAGGGAACAGTTTAGTCAGGTACTGATTTGTTTGCACATGTCACTTTGTCTTGTGATTACAGCACTTGT
Source organism: Dendrobates tinctorius (assembly GCF_039654945.1). Classification (NCBI taxonomy): domain Eukaryota; kingdom Metazoa; phylum Chordata; class Amphibia; order Anura; family Dendrobatidae; genus Dendrobates; species Dendrobates tinctorius. Next base: position 1,242,062 of record NW_027361861.1, on the reverse strand, counting down.
TTTGCACCTTTTCTATTGTTGCCTATGAATCTACCTACACCGGCGACATCTTTACTCTCCTGGTCAAATGAGTGACTGTATGTTGCACCAGTCCAGGGTTATTTAGGAGTATTAGGGTCAGCCATCGTTGAGTGGGGGCGCCAATCTCGACTGTGTTTAGAGTGCCAACCTCCGCTGGTAGGTAGAAATTATCAGGGCCCCAGTGTAGGGCCAACAGTGTAGGTGACACGGTTAGTTGTTGGTTTTCTGTGTGGTTGTCTTGTTTTTAGCTTTTTTGAATAAAGGTTGTATCTACTAATCTATTAGATCTGTTTAAGGCTATGTGCCCACGTAGCGTTTTAAAACGCTCACTAAAAACCGGACTCCTTCCCAGAAATTGCGCGTTTTTTTTCCGCGCGATTTCACCGTGATTATGATCGCGATTTTGCCGCGGTTTTCGCGTGCGATATTCAAGCACTTTCCAAGCGATTTGAAGCATCACTTGGAAAGTGATTGACAGGTTGGTCGCACTCGTCAAACATAGTGTTTGACAAGTGTGACCAGGTTTTTACTATTGAGGCCGCCTATGCGGCCTCAATAGTAAAAGATAGGATGTTAAAATGCTAAAAAAAATAAAAAATCGGGGTATATTTACCTTCCGGCGTCCCGCACTGCATTCCCGGGCCACAGCGTTCCCAGTAATGCCTTGCGAGACCTGTGATGATGTAGTCTCGCGTTGCTATAGCGATCTCGCGAGACCATGTCATCACAGGACCTTGCTGCAAGGCATTACTGGGAACGCTTAGGCCGGGAATGCAGCGCGGGACACCGGAAGGTAAATATACCTTTTTATTTTTTATTCTTTTTTTTACAGGGGTATGGTACCCAGGGCCTGGAGGACAGTCTCCTCTCCTCCGCACCGTGGGTACCAACCGCGCACATGAGACGCTTAACTTCCCGCATGGTGGGCATAGCCACATGTGGGAAGTAAGCGATTCTCATGCATTCCTATGGGTGCGGAATCGCGGCAATTCTTTGCGATTCCGCACAAAAGAATGAGCATGCTGCGATTTTTTCCGCGATGCGATTCCGCCGCGGAAAAAAGCGCAGCATTAGCACAGCATGTGCGGAATGCCATAGGAATGCATGGGGGCGTTCTGTACACGATTTTTAAACGTTTTCACAGCGTTTTCGCGCCGAAAATCGCAGCAAAAACACTTAAAAATCGCTATGTGGGCACACAGCCTAAGGCTCCCTCCAAATTTATAAAGCGATGAAAAATTAGCCAAAATTCGACGCGCAGTTTACCAATTTCCTCTTTTCAGCTGCAATGGCCAAAATCCAGTGATCGATGAGCTCGCGGAGACTCTTCACTTATTCCAGAAAGCACTGGTAATATGCAAATTCTCTCCTCAGGACTCTTCTCCTGGTTTACCGATTTCCTCTTTTCAGCTGCAACGGCCAAAATCCAGTGATCGTTGAGCTCGCGGAGACTCTTCACTTATCCCAGAAGGCACTGGGAATATGCAAATTGTAGGAATTAAGCAAGGATGCAGATCTCAAACATTGTATCTGGTGCTGAATGATCTTACACCGTCCAAGCATGGGGTTGCATGCCAACCTAATATCAGTTAACGTCACTGCCTTAAATGGAACCTGTCAACAGGAATAACACTGTTAACCTGCAGATATGTGGTTAATCTGCAGCTTAACAGCAATATGATGCTGTCCGGTGCCTGCACGCAGCCAAGTGCAGTGGACAGAAAATAGTCTTTATTCTCCCCGCCAGCATTCGGTATTTAGTCACAAGGGAAGGAGCTCAGGTCCAGTCATGACTCTGAGTATGCAAGAGTGGCCCCTGTAACCACGTCCCCGGCCCAGACTGACACTGGCTCTACATTGCGGCTGGCTGTCAGGGCCGGGGGCATGGTTACTCAGAGCAGTGACTGAACCGGTGGCATTGCCCTTAACAGCATTATTCCTGGTGGCAAGTTCCCTTTAAAGATCTGGCAACTGTACTGCAACTGTACCGTGTGAACACAGTACTTATCATATGTAGTATTCATATGGACCAGTTGTTTTGGTTCCACATAGAGAGTCGCAACATTTTTGCAACTTTTCGAGTTTACCCAACAACTAAACCTCAGTGTTGTGATGCCATGCTGATAACATTTTCTGCTCAGTTTTCACAAGTCTTGAGCCACCCCGTCACACATAACGATGTCCCAGCGATCCCACCAACTGGATGGGATCGCTGGGAGATCGCTAGGCTGATCGCTGGTGAGCTGTCACATAGACAGCCCCAGCGATCAGGACCAGCGATGCTGGATGCTGGTTTCTAATGTAAACGTCGGGTATCCAGGAGCTGCAGCTCCTGGATACCCGCTGTTTACCTTGGAAACCGGCGTACACGCTGGTTTCCAAGGTAAACATCGGGTATCTAGGAGCCGCGGCTCCAGGATACCCGACGTTTACATTAGAAACCAGCGTCTCTGAGCGCTGGTCTCTCGCTGCCACACGCAGTGATGCGTGCTGTGTAGCAGGAGACCAGCGATCGAAAAATGGCCCTGGCCGCTCGAGCACGATCAGCGATAACCGGCAGGGGGGCCGGTCGCTGATCCCCGTCACGTACAGCGATCTCGCTGGCGAGATCGCTGATGTGTCACAAAATCAGCGATCTCGCTAGCGAGATCGCTGTGTGAGACGGGACCTTTAATCAGGAACCTTTGCCTATAAGCATAGTCCCCCAGTGCTACAGATAATCAATGGAGGTCAGTTGTGACTGTAGCATTGATAATGCATCACATCTTCCTTGTCACTGGGTTCTTCTCCAGTATCACACAATCAACAGAGCAAGAGAAGAGTGAACAATTCCAAGACCTTTATTTAGGCAAAAATACGAAAGGTCCACAATTCAATCCACCACACGAAGGATAAGGTAGTCCAGAACCCAAATGCAGTTCAGTAACAGGATAAAAGATCTAAAATAATAAAGCGTATATACACCTCCCGTGCCAGCTCCTTTCCAGTGGTGTTGGCACTCACGGTCCCAGGGTTGTGATGCGGTGGAAAGACGTGATGCCCGGTGCTCAATCAGCGCTGACATCACTGTCTCCGCCTGAATATGAAGAGGAAGTCCGGGATGGGCTGCAGCTCTGTCATCCTATTCATGTTCAGTTTGTCCAAAGGTGGAGACAGTGATGCCAGCGCTGATTGGGTGCCGGCATCACGTGTCACAACACCACATCACAGCCCCTGGTAGAGCGAGTGCCAACACCGTGGAAACTGAGCTGTCACGGGAGGGGAGTTTAGGCTTTCGTATTTTATCAGGGCCAAACATTTAGATTAATAAGGGTTTGTCCTAGTAGTGGACAACTCCTTTAAAGTTATTACAAGAAAAAGGAAAGTCAGCTCACCCAACTATAACAGCATAGTAGCCACTAACCTGAAATGTGTTTCAGACCCCAAGGCAATGGCTAAAGACCTTGGGGTCTAAAACACATCTGCCGGGGTGAACTCCCCCCTATAGGGTTAGTGGCTACTATGCTGTTATTTAATGTCCCCACATAGTCATCCATATAGTATAATTAGGCCCTGCATTGCCTTCCATACAGTATAATGGGTCCCACATTGCCTGCCATACAGAATAATCGTCCCCGCGTTGCCTTCCATACAGTATAATGGTTTCACATTTTAAAAAGCCAAATACTCGCCTCTCCTCGTTCACTTGCCGCTCCGGTCTCTGCAGTGAGCGCTCTGAATCTCTGCACAGCCAGCATGTTGTAATGACATCATCACGCCAGCTGCTCTGTGACATCAGACGCAAAGGGATGATGATGGCGGAGGGAGCATCAGTTGACTCGACGCTCCCTCCTCCATAATTGCTTTCAACTGTATGGGCATCTAAGAATTACCATAATATTCATTTCTCTTAAATAGTGGCACACATGGCCGCCAACAGCAGCAGGAGGAAGCCAGTGGCTGGCACTGCATGCTACTGAAGAGCAATGGATAATCTGCTCTATGCACACACAGTCCCGGCGAGTATTGCGGCAGCTGTGCTCTGCTTGTGAGCAGTGCATGATGTCCCTGCCTTGCGCTGCTTACAAGCATAAAGCCGTTGCTAGCACCAGAGCAGGACGCTGCGAGGGAGCGGAGGAAGGTAAGTGTAATGGTTTGCATTTTTTTTTAATGTTTTCTGATGGGGCCATGCATACCAGAATGGGGTTGGGTGGGGGCAAATTATAAGGATGGGGCCATGCATACTAGATGGGAGGCCCTGCTTTCCAGGATAGGGATGTGATCATGCATACTAGTATAGGGATGACAGCGATCATTCCTGCCAGGATAGGGATGAGGGGGCCATGCATACCAGGGTAGGGATTAGGGGACCATGTATATCAGGATTGACCACATTTTTTCCTTCAATTTTTTTTTTCCTAATTTAATCCTCTAAAATCTAGGTGCATCTTATTGTCTGAATTAATATGGTATATTGTGTTTTTAAGAAAATACTGATATAATTTAAGATGCAGTTAATGCTAGTATGTTCAGATCAATTTAAAGTAGTCTGCTTTTGAATTTTCATCGTATGTGATCTGTACTTCGTGATACTAAGCTCATTATAGTGATATTGGTAGCTGGCTATTCAGAGCACAGCAGTAAAGATGACTTTGTCATAGGCTGCCGCTTTTTGCATGGGCAGCAACTGAGATGACAAAATTCAGTATAATGAAGTATCGAATGTAAAGAGCCTATGCACCGTGAGCTTTCATCTCAAACAGTTGATGCCTCTGCAGGAGCTAATGCCATAATTAATCTCAACTGCTGCTCTACATAGAGGCTGCTTTGTCTTCTCAGTCAATGCCACCAGTGCCTGTCTGATCATCAGCTGCCAGGGAAATTAGGATCTTGCTGTGCTGCGTACAATGGAAGATGTGCAGTGGATGCCCCAGCCCTACATGAGATGTAAAGGTCAGAAATGTTGCTCGTTGTTAAATATTAATAATCTGTAGTTAATTTCTTATTACACTCAGTTCTGTACTGAATGCATTGCTGACACTACATAGGCTATTTTTGTAAGTTTAGCTCATGGTAAAGGACAACTCCATATGTAGAGACCACGTGCTTTGAAAGACGTATATTTAAGGTGGGGGCTTACTCTAGGGGTCGCTCTCTCTCCATCACTATGAGACACAGACTTGAGGAGTCATCTGTGCTGGGCTACGACACTACGGACAGCTGGTATGTAACTTAATCTCCATATGTGACTACAGCAGAAGCTCTTAACAGAGACAGGCCATTTACCATTCTGAGTCCAGAGTGCCAGGAAAGATGGATACATGTTGCTTTGCTATGAACTAATGGACAATCTCTTTTACCTATTTTTATGTTTTTCTGTAATCTTTTCTTTGATGGAAGAATCAAAATAAACCACTACTTTTTTATAAGAACATTGTCATCTGGTAACTAGTCCTGAATGATATATAAGAATACACACTTTTTACACTCATCCAAGAATTTGACCCTTGGGGCAAATTAACCTGTGACCTCCCCATGCTACAGTTTGGACATTTGATCACTGGGAAGAGTTGGCATCTCTGTACAGCTCATAACTGCTGGATATGAAATACTGATACAAGAAAAATACACTGTTCAAAAAAATAAAGGGAACACTTAAACAACAGAATATAACTTCAAGTAAATCAAACTTCTGTGAATTCAAACTGTCCACTTAGAAAGCAACGCACATGCTGTTGTGCAAATGGAATAGCCAACAGATGGAAATTATTGACACTTAACAAGACACCCTCAATAAAGGAGTGGTTCTGCAGGTGGGGACCACAGACCACATCTCGGTACCACTGCTTTTTGGCTGATGTTTTGGTCACTTTAGAATGTTGGCTGTGCTTTCACACTCGTGGTAACATGAGACGGACTCTACAACCCACACAAGTGGCTCAGGTAGTGCAGCTCATCCAGGATGGCACATCAATGCGGGCTGTGGCAAGAAGGTTTGCTGTGTCTGTCAGCGTAGTGTCCAGAGGCTGGAGGCGCTACCAGGAGACAGGCCAGTACACCAGGAGACGTAGAGGGGGCCGTAGGAGGGCAACAACCCAGCAGCAGGACCCGCTACCTCCGCCTTTGTGCAAGGAGGAACAGGAGGATCACTGCCAGAGCCCTGCAAAATGACCTCCAGCAGGCCACAAATGTGCATGTGTCTGCACAAATGGTTAGAAACCGACTCCATGAGGATGGTCTGAGGGCCCAACGTCCACAGATGGGGGTGGTGCTCACAGCCCAACACCGTGCAGGATGCTTGGCATTTGCCACAGAACACGAGGATTGGCAAATTCGCCACTGGCACCCTGTGCTCTTCACAGATGAAAGCAGGCTCACACTGAGCACATGTGATAGATATGACAGAGTCTGGAGACGCCGTGGAGAGCGATCTGTTGCCTGCAGCATCCTTCAGCATGACCTGTTTCGCAGTGGGTCAGTAATGCTGTGGGGTGGCATTTCTTTGGAGGTCCGCACAGCCCGCCATGTGCTCACCAGAGGTAACCTGACTGCCATTAGGCACCTAGATGAGATCCTCAGACCCCTTGTGAGACTATATGCTGGTGCAGTTGGCCCTGGGTTCCTCCTAATGCAGGACAATGCCCGACCTCATGTGGCTGGAGTGTGTCAGCAGTTCCTGTAAGATGAAGGCATTGAAGCTATGTACTGGCCCGCCTGTTCCCCAGATCTGAATCCGATTGAGCACATCTGAGACATCATGTCTCGCTCCATCCACCAATGTCACATTGCACCACAGACTGTCTAGGAGTTGGCGGATGCTTTAGTCTAGGTCTGGGAGGAGATCCCTCAGGAGACCATCCGCCGCCTCAACAGGAGCATGCCCAGGTGTTGTACAGTAGTGTGGTCATACAGGCACATGGAGGCCACACACAATACTGAGCATCTTTTCCTTGTCATGAGGCATTTCCACTGAAGTTGGATCAGCCTGAAATTTGATTTTCCACTTTGATTTTGAGTATTATTTCAAATCCAGACCTCCAGGGAATATTCATTTTGATTTACAGTGATAATTATGTTTTATTGTTCTGAACACATTCTACTATGCAATGAATAATAATTTGCAACTGGAATATTTCATTCAGAGATATCTAGGATGTGGTATTTTACTGTTCCCTTTTATTTTTTTGAGCAGTGTATTTTCTTAGGTGGCAGAATTCATGACATTTCCTCTGTTCCATGCATTTGCCGAAAAGCCACTCTGTGTCATTTTATCTAATCTGTAGAAGGAAATGTTGAAACAAAACTTGGCTCTTCTGAAATTAACGGTATTCTAATGTAAAATATAAAGAAGCAGTAAATCTGGGTTCTTTCTTCAATGTTTTTAATCAAAATATGACATCATTGCTGTAACCAACTTTGCATAAGAGTTAAAGACCGAACACTATCCTCTCTGCACTCAAAACGTCAAAAGCCGAAGGAACACCAGATAGTATCTGTAATGTCCAACGAGCCTTGTCTTCTGTATAAAATCCCATCTACTTACATGACTAGAATAAATGTGATTATATTTTAATTAATTCCCTGAACTGCAAAATGAATGTTCTTATATTTCGCCCAAAACATACTGCCACATTAAATATTTATCATGCAACTTGATATTTTTTTCTGAACCTCACCCCCCCACACACACACTATGCCTGAACATAGATTAAAATGAACAAGGCACCAAATCTTGTACTATTGGTTAATTATTGCAATTATTTGAATGGCTGTTGTCAACGTATCTTCTTGCTCTGGAACCAATAAAATTTATGATGCAAATAAACGAAGAAGGCGAAGAGAAAGACCAGCAACCCGATGGCTTGATACTATCCAGATAATGGTGGAGAAGACCCTGGTGGGCCTATCTAGGCTACACAAGATTGATCTTCCTACAGATCGTTCATCCATCAAGTCGCCATGGCTCAAGATTGAGCCAAAGGCCATTAGTTAAAATAATATGCCTGAACACCATCAAGGAATGCCAACATACAGTTAAGGTCAAATGTTTTAAGACCCAAATTTTGGTTTTCAAAGTTTCCTTTTTCAGTTTTTATAGTGGTAATTTGCAATAATTCTAGATTGTTCTGAATAGTGATCACATGAAGTGCCAAGATATTCCATCAAGTGCCAGGACCGTCTCCTCAAGTGGATTCTGCTACAGGATCGCTTAAACACCAGTTGAGAGCTTGCTCCACAATGGCAGTAGGCAGGTGTCAGTGCATCTGCATGCACAGTGAGAGAAAGGCTTTTGGAGGTTTGGTGTCAAGAGGGGCAGCAAAGATGCAACTTCTCTCCAAGAAAAACATCAAGGACCAATTGACATTCTACAGGAAGTTCAGGGATTGGACTGCAGACAACCGAGGTAAAGTTATGTTTTCTGATTTACCCTTCAGACTGTGTGGGGCATCTAGAAGAATGATTGACCGGAAAAAAGGAGACCGGTACCATGAGTCCTATGTCTGCCAACAGTAAAGCATCCTGAGACCATTCTTGGAGTGGGGGCTTTTCATTCATGGAGTGGGCTCATTCATAATTTTCCCTAAGAACATGCTTGGTGATGAACATTGTTTTTTCCAGCATGATGGAAAGAAAAAGTGACAATTAAGTGGCTAAATGGTTGAACAGTTTTAAAAATTGACACTTTTATGTTAAAATATTAGCCATGTGGTGCCAGACAACAAGCAATAGGAAAATAGGGTTCTGGAATCCATACTCCAGTCATTTCAAGTCTTGTGTGGAGCTTAAAGGGGTTGTCCACTTTGAGACAATGTTCTACCCCAGCTGCAGAAGTTTAAAAAAAAAACAAAACCCAAAACAAATGGTGCTGTATTCGCCTTCCCCAGATGCACCTGCAAGTCTCTGCCTCTGCTCCCGGGATATGGCATTGGCTGTGGCATAGATGTCACTTCGACTGCATGACACGGCTGCTCTCCCAGTGTAGCCAGAACGCCCACTTTCATAGCCACTGAGCCCACTGATTGACTGCCACAGTGTAGATATGACATCAATGGCAGAGGCTTGCCAGTGGACCTGCGTAAGGTAAGTACAGCCCAATTTGTTATTTAACAAACTGCAGCTGGGGCATGACATTGTTTGAAAGGAGACAACCAATTTAAGACAAGAGTCATACGCATATAATGCTCTTTGGTGAGCACTGTGTCCGGATTTTTTGTAAGAAACCCCAAAAAAACAGTATTTAAATGAAAACCCCATCGGAGTTACTTTAGACACTAGCCTCCATTCCAGCAGTGCTTGTCTTTTATCAGATGAGCAAGAAAACAAGGTCCGTCATGTCTGAAAAATAAAATCACTGCCAGGAAGGAGGCTATACCGTTCGAAAGTGACTAATGGCCTCAAACAGTGAATGGTTCTATCAGGGTTTTTTTGTCAGAATCCTGAAACCCCAACTCAGCGGAGAACACTGTGTGTGTGAACCTAGTCTAACGAGCATAGTAGTGTACATTTAGACAGTCCAAGTAAGATGTGTTTACAATCAGAAATGTTAGGGCTAGCAAAAAATAAATCTACAAAAATATATATTTTATTCAATAGCGCAAACAAAGATGAAATGTGTGGTTAAAGAATATTTGTTTTAGATTTGATTACTAAATTAAATAATTAATTGCACCCAATATTGGTTGCCTTCTGGTTTCTGCCCTTGCAGGAAAAAAACTATGAGAAATATATTTTATTTAGTGGTACATGCTTGAATTTGGCTATGTTGCCGAATAACATGGCAACTGGAGTTGTGTAATATAGCAATACACCATTCTGATGTATTGAGTCACATCTACTAATCTGTAGGAAAGAGCAAAACAGGGTTAGCACTGGCTAGCCTAAAAACACCCCTAAGGCCTGTTTCACACTTCCGTTTTTTCAAATCCGTCAAAATCCGTTGTTTTCCGTAAAAAAACGGATCCGCCATTTTTTGCAGGATCCGTTTTTTTTGTCCCATAGACTTCCATTACGGTTACCGCGGATCCGTCAAAAAAACGGATCCGTTTTTAAAAAAACGGATCCGTTTGCATCAGTTTCCGTCAAAAAAACGGAAACGGATCCGTTTGGCGGACACAAAAACGGAAGTGTGAAACAGGCCTAAGCCACAATACACTTTAGATGGCTGTTGACGGAACAATAGTTCTTCTGATTCTTCGACTGGCCATCATCTTGGCCCGCTCTGTTATACTTCAGAGCCCTCATTCTGTTGAGTGATCCTGTGTTCTCTATGAGAGTCACTGTTTGATATCTCTTAACGGCGGCTTATAACTTGGGATCAGCAGTCCAAAATCAGACAAGCCAGATCCAATTAAACATTAATCAGGGGAAAGTTGGAGGGGTGAGCCCATACACAGTAGATTGTCTGCTGAACCTGTCAGTACAAGCGATTAAGGGCAATGCTAGTCTAATGTATATGGCTGCCTTTAGATAGATGGTGATCAGTATTTTCATCTAGAAGCAATTTTTCTAATTCAATATGCATTGATTTATTCAGCAACATTTTTTTTTTCCAGAATTCTGAAACTGTACAGAAGAACCAACAGAATGTCAAACAGCTTTACACTGGTGAGCTGATGTGTGATATGAAATACCACTTACTAAAATATAACATTTGTCCACTAATAACTAAATCATGTTCCTTATTTTTATGTCAATTGGATTTAAGTATCATCAAGATGTGTTTTGTTTTTTTTGTTATTCAAATAAACTCATGGGTGGTATTGTGTTTCCAGGCTCTTTGGATCACTGACATTAATCTCAAATATCTGGGATTAGTTTGCCAGGTTCCCAATTAAGGGAAAAATACTTAAGGACTTTCCACATTATGAAGCAGGCCACAGGTTTCAAGCAATACAGGAAACAAAACGAATTGCTCTGCTGCCGAAAAGCACCATAGTGCAATGCCTTGGACAAGGCATGAAAACATGGATTTTTGTGAGTACTCACCGTAAAATCCTTTTCTCCGAGACGCTCATTGGGGGACACAGAGACTGTGGGTGTGTGCTTCTGCCGTCTGGAGGCCGACACTAAGTGTACAAAAAAAGAGTTAGCTCCTCCTCCGCCGCATACACCCTCGCCCCTAGGCCGGGCGTAACTCAGTTTAGTGCATAAGCAGTAGGAGAACGCGCCTTAAACTCAGGCAAGAAACTATATGTCTGAAAAAGGGGGCCACCCTAAACCTTGTACAAGGATTTGTATAACTCAAAATAAGTAAATGCCAACTGGCTGATAGGGTGGGTGCTGTGTCCCCCAATGAGCGTCTCGGAGAAAAGGATTTTACGGTGAGTACTCACAAAAATCCATGTTTCTCCTTCGTCTCATTGGGGGACACAGAGACTGTGGGACGTTCTAAAGCAGTCCTCTGGGCGGGATCTTAGCTCACCCAATCCATGCTAATTTGCGCCCCTGATTAGAGGTGCGCAACTGCTGCCTGGAGAATCTTTCTTCCCAGGCTTGCATCCGAGGATGCCTGGGTATGTACGTTATAATGTTTGACAAACGTATGCAAACTGGACCAGGTAGCTGCTTTGCATACCTGCTCCGCTGAAGCCTGGTGTCGCAGTGCCCATGAGGCACCCACTGCCCGTGCCGAGTGAGCCTTGATCCCTGCCGGAACCGGCGTGCCACTGATTTGATAAGCTTCTTGGACCGTCAGGCGAACCCATCTGGCCAAAGTCGCTCTGGACGCAGCGAGCCCCTTCCGCCGCCCCACTGGAACCACGAATAGAGAGTCTGTCTGGCGGAATGGCGCTGTCCTTGTCACATACCTTCTAAGAGCTCTTACCAGATCCAGGGTGTGCAAAGCCTTCTCTACCCTGTGCACCGGTGCCGGGCAAAACGAGGGTAAGACAATGTCTTCGTTGATATGAAATGCAGACACAACCTTCGGCAAGAAGGGAGGAGCTGGCCTTAAAACTACCTTATCTTTATAAAAGGTCAGGAACGGCGGTTTACAAGATAAGGCCGCCAATTCCGAAACCCGCCTAATAGACGTTATAGCTACTAGAAAAACGACCTTTCTGGACAGGTAAGGCAAGGAGACCTCTTGCAATGGTTCGAAAGGAGCCTCCTGAAGGGCCCTGAGCACCAAGTTCAGGTCCCATGATTCCGTCGGCGCCTTATAGGGGGGTACTAAATGTGCGACCCCTTGCATAAACGACCTAACCTGCCAGACGGAAGCGACTTTTCGTTGGAAAAGCACCGACAGGGCCGAGATTTGCGTTCTGAGCGAACTCGGAGCCAACCCTGCGTCCAGCCCTGCCTGTAGAAAAGCCAGTACGTTGGGGATCGAAAAAACCAGAGGAGCCACTTCACGATCCCTACACCAACGGAAAAAAACTTCCCAAGTTCGATGATATACTCTCGCCGAGGAAGGCTTTCGGGCACTCACCATCGTGGCCGCCACATCGCGCCTGAATCCTGCCTGTGTTAACAGCCAAGATTCAATGGCCACGCCGTCAAACACAGGGCCCCTAAGTTCGGATGGCAGATCGGCCCCTGGGACAGTAAGTCCGGCCGATCTGGAAAACGCCAGGGTACGTCCACCACTAGTTGGACCAGATCTGCATACCAGGCCCGCCGGGGCCAGTCTGGGGCCAGCAGAATTGCTGGAACCTTCTCTCTCCTTATTTTCCTGATAACTCTTGGAAGCAGCGGCAGCGGGGGGAACAAGTACGGGAGACGAAACTGGCTCCACGGGAGCACCAGAGCGTCTGCTGCGATTGCCTGCGGATCGAGGGATCGAGCGACAAACCTTTGTACTTTGGCATTCTCTCTGGATGCCATAAGGTCCACGTCTGGTGTCCCCCACCGTTGGCAGATCTGCTGAAAGATCTCGGGGTGCAGGGACCATTCCCCTGCCGCGACCCCCTGTCGGCTGAGAAAATCTGCCGCCCAGTTTTCGACTCCTGGAATGTGCACCGCTGAAATTACCACGCGGTTCTTCTCTGCCCAACGCAGTACCAGTCCGACCTCGCGCATGGCTGCCTGGCTGCGCGTGCCCCCTTGATGGTTGACATATGCTACTGCTGTAGCATTGTCCGACTGGATGCGCACCGGCCGGTGTCTCAGGAAACACTGGAAATGTTGCAGGGCCAATCGTATTGCCCGTATCTCCAGAATGTTGATCGGGAGAACTATCTCCTGAACGGACCACCGCCCCTGGGCTATGTGACTCTGGAAAACTGCTCCCCAACCTTGCAGGCTTGCATCGGTCGTCACCACCAACCATTGTTCCGGGGGAAAGGGTTTCCCCTGGACCAGAGACGAGTCGCGAGTCCACCACCGGAGTGAACCTCGTACCAGCGGAGACAACTTGCACCGATGACTGAGAGACAGCAGCCTCCGGTCCCATGCTGTCAAGAGCGCATGCTGAAGCGGACGGAGATGGAACTGGGCAAACGGGATTGCTTCCATCGCCGCCACCATTCTGCCCAACACACTCATGCCGTACCGGATGGATCTGGTGCCCGGCTGTAGAAGGTTCCGTACCCCTTGCTTGATTTTTTGCGCCTTGTCCTGAGGGAGGATCACCAGCCCCCGGGAGGTGTCGAAAATCATGCCTAGGAACACGATTCTTTGGGCTGGAACCAAGGACGACTTGCTCCGATTGATCAACCAGCCCAGACGGGCCAGGGTATCCAGAGTGATACTGACATTGTCCTGGCACTCCTGAAACGACGGCCCCTTTACCAAAAGGTCGTCCAGGTAAGGTAACACCGTTATGCCCCGTGCATGCAGGATGGCCATAACCACCGCCATTATCTTTGTAAAGACTCTGGGGGCAGTGGCTAAGCCGAAGGGCAGAGCCACAAATTGGAAATGACGTCCTCCGATCGCAAATCGCAGGAACCTCTGGTGTGGGGGAAATATCGGAATATGCAGATATGCATCCTGCACATCGATCGAGGCCAGGAATTCCCCTGGATCCATGGCTGCAATGACCGAGCGGAGGGACTCCATCCGGAATCGCCTGACCCTGATGAATCTGTTCAGGATCTTTAGATCCAGTACTGGCCTCACAGTCCCGTCTTTTTTGGGGACCGAAAACAGATTGGAGTAAAACCCCTGCGACTCTTCGCCCTGCGGCACTGGGGCGATGACCCCTTTGCGCTGTAGCGTCATTATAGCCTGTAACAAACTTTCCGCCTGCGAATCTGTCTTGGAAAGTCGGGAACGGAAGAATCGCTGTGGTGGCCGTCCGACAAACTCTATCTTGTACCCGGACGATATTAGTTCTGCCACCCAAGTGTCGCGTGTCACTGCGACCCAAACGTGGCTGAACCCTAGTAGGCGTCCGCCCACTCTGTCGTCCGTAGGTACGGAGCGCCTCCAGTCATTTAGCTGGAGGTTTTTGGGACCTGGCCCCCCTCGCTCTGGGCAAACGGCCTCGGCCTCTACCCAGCGGATTGGCCCTGTAAGAGGCTTGCTTTTCCCTACTCTGGCCATCGTTTGCGGAGGAGTATGCCCTGGCCGAAGTCCCCCCCCAGGGGCTACGAAAGGGTCGAAAACGCCTCTGCATTTGCCTGAATGCCGGGCAACTTCTCTGCTGCGGGAGGAAACTACTTCTCCCCCCTGTGGCTTCTGAGATAAGCCTATCCAGCTTCTCACCGAACAGCCGATTGCCCTGAAAAGGCAATGAGGTTAAGGATTTTTTAGAGATAGAATCCGCTTTCCACAGCCTCAGCCATAATGCACGCCTAATGGCGATCGCATTCGCTGCCGCCACAGCCGAACACTCGGCCGCGTCCAGTGAGGCGCTGACAAGATAATCACTCGCTCCTGATATCTGATTTGCCACCTCCAAGACCTCCGCGGGCAGATCCTTGTCTTGGAGGGCCTTATACAGAGCGTCCCCCCACGAAACCATGGCTTTAGCCACCCAAGTTGCCGCAAAGGAGGGGGCCAGAGCCGACCCTGCTGCCTCATATACCGAGCGGGCAAGCCCGTCCATGAGGCGATCAGTTGGGTCCTTTATAGAAGAAACACTGGGTATCGACAATAGCGATCTTGATGCTAAACGTGATACCGGTGGGTCCACTACTGGCGACTCTACCCAACCCTTATGGAGCTCAGGAGGAAACGGATACTTTGCTTGCAGCGCTTTTTGCATTGCAAAATGCTTATCCGGGTGTTCTCTATGTTTCTGGACTAGCTCCTCAAACTCCGGATGCGTGGCAAACCTTCTATGTGGTCGCCTGGATTTCTTGAAAGAGACCTTGTGACCTGAGGCTGTGGGCACATCGTCCTCGATCTCTAATGTCTGGTTGACTGCCTCAATGAGACTGTCCACCGAGTCCTGGAACCCCAGGCTTTCTAGATTCCAGGCCTCCTCCTCCTCTCCTTCATCCTGATCGCTCCCTGAGCTCAGCGACGGGGAACGGGATGCCCTAATACCCGCCGCCGAAGCCCCGGAGGGCCCGGCCGACGGGGAACGAGCCCTTTTGATATGAGCTTGCCTGGTACTGGAGCGACCTCTAATGGTTGGAGGGTCCTGAGACGAGGACGAGCTCTCTTCCGCTGGCAGACCACCATCCTTGTTCCTGCCCGGGCCTTGAAGGGATTCAATTGCCCTTGTAAGGGACAGCATAGAATGCGATAAGGACACCGCCCATTCCGGGGGGTCCTGACCCCTGGGTTCAGAAACAGTGGGGGGCTCCTGGGCGCGCTCCGACTCGCAGGCTTCACAATATTTACCCGCCTGTGCCTTTGGCAGCCTGACCCCACAGGACACGCAAACCGCGTAAAGGAAAGAGTGAGCTTTCCCTTTGGCAGACATACTTGCACAGGCTGAAGGCAGGGTAGAAGGAGGAGGAGGGTAACCCCTTCCCTGACAACCAGTGCGGTTCTCCAAACGGAGTTACACTCACCCACCGGCAGGGTCTCACTCCTGTTTGAAGTACCCCGGGAAGCTCCGGATGCGTGGACGCGAGGTGGTAGGGCGGAAGTCTCCTCTCCGGGACCTGTGCGCCCGCCGTTTTCCACCCCTTGACCTCCAGGCCTCCTGCTCCTATACAGCGCGTCTCCCCGACGTCAGTGGGCGGGACTTCCGGCTACCACCGGAAGTCGGCGCACGGCCTCGCGCGATACTCACGGACCTCCTCCTGCAGCGGGGCCGCGGCCGCCGGCGGGCTTCCGGCCGCACTCCGGTACACGCGGTGTGCGGCGTCCGGGTGCAACGCCACTCTGGCTACCGTTACTCACCGGGGCAAACTTGCGGTGCGCTCCAGGAGCGGATCCCCCAAATATTAAAGGTGAGCAGGGCCATCCGCCGTGGGCTCCATCCCCGGCAGGGGGGGGGGGGGACTTCTGGTACCGGTTTCATCCCCCTGTACTCGCCACGTCCACAAACTAGATCGGCTCACCTGCGCCTCCAATTCAGCCCCTGGACTCACTACCAAGGGGTGGAAGGGGCCTCCATACATTGTTGTTGTAGGAGAGGAACAACGTGGAGGCTGACCCCTGGTTCTGCTCACACGTGCTCGCCTGATGAAGTTATGGGGAAACCGAATCCTCTTATCAGGACGCGTTGCCCCTCTTTTAAAAAATAGTTGTCTGGCAAAAAGTCCCAGATGTGTCCCTCGGTGCGGGAGAGGACACGTGGAGGGTTACTCACACGTGGTCGCCCGTTGATGATTTGGGGAGATCGGATCCTCTCTATAGGATCCGTCGCCCCTGTCTTATCTTCATAGAAAAAAAGGGAAAAAAAAAAAAAAAAAAATCTAGTCTGGAGCTCCAGACTGCGTGTGCCTCCATCAGACACTAAGCAAAAACTGAGTTACGCCCGGCCTAGGGGCGAGGGTGTATGCGGCGGAGGAGGAGCTAACTCTTTTTTTGTACACTTAGTGTCGGCCTCCAGACGGCAGAAGCACACACCCACAGTCTCTGTGTCCCCCAATGAGACGAAGGAGAAATGTAAGCATGGTCATCAAACTGTGAAGAGATTTGTGGCTGATGCAGAGTAAAGACAAGGTTGTGCAGATAAAGGCATAATGAGCAATGTTTATGCCAGACAAATTCATCAAATCTAGACAGGAGCTGCTACAATACCATCACAAGTTATCAAACAGGTATTTGAAGCTGCTGGTGCTCTTGCAGTCTGACAAACCTCAAGGTGTAGGATCCTCCAGCGGCCTGCAGTTGTGCATAAACCTATTATTCAGCCACCCCCTAAATAGTGCTCACAAGCATAAATGCATGCAGTGGGCTCAAACCTACATGAAGACTAATTTTAAAACAGTCTTGTTTACTGAGGAGTGCCTTGCAACCCTGTATGATCCAGATGGATGGAGTAATGGATGGCCACCATGTCCCAACAAGACGGCTGTGTTGTCAGCAAGGAGGTGGCAGTTGTGTTTGGGGCTGGAATTGTGGGCAGGGAGCTTGTAGGCCTTTTTAGGATCCCTAAATGTGCAAAAATGATCGGTGAAGTATACAAAGTTTTTGACTGACCACTTTCTTCCATGGCGCAAAAAGAACAACTGTGCTATCCTTAGCAAAATCATTTTCATGCATGATAATGCACCATCTCATGCTGCAAAGAGTACCTCTGAATTATTGGCTGTTATGGGCATAAAAAGAGAGAAACTAATGGTGTAGCCACCATCCTCTCCTGACTTCAACCCTATTGAGAACTTTTTGGCGTGTCCTCAAACAAAAGATATATGAAGCTGGGAGGCAGCATACATCAATACAGCAACTCTGGTGTTATGCCTCCAGGTTCGAACCCTTGAACTTGTACTTTATGGTCGGCTTCTGCTTCAGTCTTTTTAGGTTAACAGGTGTTTTCATTTGTCTGCCCAATCACCTTTCTGGTGCGGCTTTTCATACCCACCCCCCGTGCGTATTTCTTGATGGAGATATTCTTATTTGGATATCCAGCCATACTGCCATTGTTAATGCCAGTCCGTGAAAAACCAGCTAGGGTTTATCTGCTGATTGCTTTTCACCCTGCAGCTATCTTACGTTTCTCATTTAGGAAGTGGGCGGCATACTCGCTACGAGTACTTACCCCATCTTCTCATTTTGTATTTCATGGTTTGTTTTAACTCACTTTTGGGATCTCTTTCTATCAGTACTTCGTCCCTCTGGTTCCTTATGAGGAACATGAAGCGCTCGACGGCCTTTCAGGCAGCATAGGTCTGAGTTGCCATCATTTAGTCTGTTGTTAAGGCTATTCCAGCCCACATAGGTACCACTAGAGACTGCGGGGTGAAAAACTCTAGTCTGTACAAGAAGTGGCTGTCAGTTGGTGTTTCTAGAGTTTACCTATTTTTGTGTGAGCTGTTACACAATCATAACATTAGTGGGGCTATTCTGAAACCCTGCAAAAAGATTCCCTGGAGCACGTGCTGTGACCTTGGACCTGGTGAGGCATGAGTGTTGGACAGTCTCAGGCGGAGACAGATGTCCTGAATAGCACCCGCTGAGCCCCTGGACCTGGTGTGGCCGGTGTGTTGGGAAACCCTGGGAGGAGGGTCGGCTCCCTGAATAGCACCCGATGCACCCTGTGTGTTGGACGGTCTCAGGAGGAGATGGACGTCCTGAATAGCACACAGACAGGACACGTGAGTTTTGTGTTGTGTGTTTTTTCTTTTCCCTCTCAAGTCAGCTGGCGGTGGCTCAGTGGAGTCAAGAAGGTGACGAGCGGCTTACTGTAACTCGGCGGGGCTACAAAGGTAACAAGCGGCTTGCTGTAACTCAGCGGGGTTACGAAGGTGACACCAGCAGCTGTGTGTGAGTGGCAGCCGGAGGTGTTGGAGATCGGTGACAGCAGGAGCTGTGGTGGTGCCAACAAGAACTTGTGTGGTATCGTTAAAGACATAAACTGTTTTGGTGTGAACTGTGGTCTAAGGAGACCTGTAGAAAGGACATGGGGAAATCCCGAAAGGGGGGGTGGCCCAAATCGGGGTGGTAACCCAAAAGGGGTGGAGTCCTGGGGAATGGGGGCAGAGCATCCCGATGTGAAAAGGCTGGTACAGATGAACTGTTGCCAGGAGCAAATGTCTTATGTCTGTGCTATCTACCTGGTGAACTACCCAGCCGGCACGATGCCAAGGAGGTGTGGCCTCCAGATAGATAATGAAGATATAGTTGGTCTGGTCGACCCTGGGAGCCCGGTGACTCTAGTGCGGGTTGCTCCTGAGATACCCGGCAGAAAGGTGGGGGTTACTTGCAACCACGGGTGCACTAAGAGATGCCCAGTCACCAGGGTAGTCTTTGAGACAGGTTGGTACATCGAGAGACAGGATGTAGCGATAGTCCCGAATCTGTCCTGTCCAGTGGTTATAGGCCGCAACTCTAGACTGTTCTCTGGCTTGTGGGTGAGGGGAGTTCCTCTACAGCAAGGGGTTGGAGACATTTCTACTGTTGGGCTAGCAGACATTGAGACGGTGATGCTTGCTAAAGTGGACAAGTCAGTTGTAGAAGTGACCGGAAAAAGCGATACATCTGCCCAACTTACGGACCTGACGTCTCGTGACATGACAGATGGTGGGCTGGGAGATGAGATGACTGGAGCGGACACACGGTCAGAGGGTAACTGGAGGGTTCACTCGGATGATCGGGGTGACTCAGTCTCTGGAGGTGACTGTGGCTCTGAGAGAGAAAGGGAGCACAGACTAGAAGAGCTAGAGAAGGAAGTCTCCGAGTTCAAAGGTCACCTGGCAATGTGACATGGTCTGAATAAGTACCTCAGAGAAGAGGTACGAGTACTCACAGAAACTGTAAGAGGTCTTCTGCGGGAGAAGAACTGGGACGAAGGCTTACAGAGGCCAGGCCCAAGTAGTGAACAGAGTGAAGATAAGAAGAAACTGAAAAGTATGGAAGCAGAGATGATCCATATGCAGGAGGAGCTTGCTACTGCAGAGCATGCTAAGAGGCAAACACAGCAGGAAAGAGATGAACTGGCTGATTGCCAACCACAGTGGTAAAGATGCTCTGGCTTTGGAAGAAAAGAGGCGGTTAGAGTCTCGCATTGCTCAGCTGGAAGAAGTGGAGGAAGAACACTGCAACATTGAATTAGCCAATGACAGGCTGAGAAAGGCCACACTTAAGGTTGACCAGATGAATACTGATTTGAATGCAGAGCGTAGTAATGCTCAGAAGAACGAGAATGCCCATCAGCAATTAGATCGCCCGAATAAGCAGTTAAAGGCAAAGGTTGCACAACTGGAGGAACAGCTGGAGGCTGAAATTAAAGAGCGATAATCTGCAAGCAAACAAGTATGTCGTGCGGATAAAAAACTGAAGGATGTACTAATGCAAATGAATAATGAAAGGCGTAATTCTGAGCAGGTCAAAGGCCAGGCGGAGAAAAATAAACAGGTGAAGCGCCAGGTGGAAGAAGCGGAGAAAGAGGCTCAACGTGCCAATGCATTGCACCGTAGGTTACAGCGTGAACTGGTGGATGCTACAGAAACAGCAGATGCAATGAACCATAAGGTTAATGCACTGAAAAGCGAACTTAGACGTAGTGATGTGCCATTTGTTACCAGACGCTTAGACAGAAAAGGAGGTGATGGAGCGCACTGGAGGAATGTGATGACTAAACAGTGTCTGATGACGCAGACAGACTGTGACTGGAGGGCCAAAGATCAAGGCCGATATTCTGACCGCTGGGTGCAGGGGAGGCCTAACGTAGAGATGAGGCCATATGACAGACAAATCAGATGGAGATGGTTCTCTCGACCTGTTGGGCAAGGGGACATGGGTGCCCTGTCTCGTGATCCCAGGGTAATGTTGTGTGTTCAACCCCACAAGTTTGAACAGAGGGGGGTGCTATGTGGTGTAGTGACCACTGTGTCTGCTAGGGGGTGCTGTGTGGATGTCTGTTGTGAGTTCATTTTCCCCTTCACCATTGAGGTCTGATGAACTCCCTCTTCTGGTGAAGGAAGGTAGTGAGGCTGATTACCAAGCACCTAAGCAGGATGATGATGACTGGGTGACTGGAATTGCTGACTGGATATAAGGCAGCCGACGCCCTTCTGCCTTGCTGGTGATTCTCTGAGGGATTCTAGGAGACCAGTCTGATTCCTGCTCTTCAAAAGCTAAGTTTTCTGCTCTGCTTTTTGCATTTGTGTTTTGGTTTTGTTTTGCCTTGTTTTTCTGAATTTCTGCCATTCCCTGCTGGGGTGAGCTGAATTCCTTTTTGCTCTGTCTTCAGAAAATACCTGAGTACTGATTTAGTCTTTTTGAAGCCTAGCGTCTTCAGGGCTTTTTTGTCCCGATCAGTCTGTTGGCTCTTGTTTTGATAGGGTTTTGGCGGATTGCAGACAGCAGCTTTTCTATCCTGTCCTATTTAGTTAGCTTGGGCCCCATCATTTGCTCAGCCTATCTTTCTATCTGTGTTAGTGTTTTTTCATCTTGCTTCACCGTCATTATATGTTGGGGGCTGCCTATTGCTTTGGGGTCTGCTCTGGGGCAGTTTAGATTTCCCCTTTCTGTCTTTAGGCTATTTAGTTCTCTGGCTGTGATTGAGGGGTCTAGGGCACCGTAGGAACCCCCCACGGCTACTGCTAGTTGTTGATAGGTTCAGGGGTCTGCAATCCGATAGCTGCCAACTTCTCTGGTTTTCTGGACTTAGCTAGTATTTCTGTTTTTGCCTCCTACGGTGACTCATTCATAGCAGAATCACCAGCGATACCACAGATCCTAAGGTACTCAATGGCAGGAAAGAATTTTTTTAAAAAAAGTGTGTATATTTTTTCCTTTATCTGAGGCCGTAAGGGGAATTTTTTTTCTCTCAATGGAGATAAAGCAATTGTCTGATCGTGTGGAGCAGCTCGCTGCGGAAGTGCGGGGAATTTCCGCCTACCTTGCTCATTCACATGCTGCTGAACCAAAGATCCCTACTCCTGATGTGTTTTTTGGGGATCGGTCTAAATTTTTGAATTTCAAAAATAATTGTAATTTATTTTTTGCCTTGAAGCCTAACTCGTCAGGGAGCTTCACGCAGCAGGTTAAAATTATCATCTCTTTGCTGCGTGGCGATCCCCAGGATTGGGCGTTTTCTTTGAAACCAGATGATCCTATTCTGACTAATGTGAATGCTTTTTTTCAAGCCTTGGGGTTGTTGTATGACGAACCTAATGCTATTGATCAGGCTGAAAAGACCCTGTTGGCATTGAGCCAGGGTCGAGATTCTGCAGAATTGTACTGTCAAAAATTCCGAAAGTGAGCTGTCCTTACTACCTGGAATGATAATGCCTTGGCAGCTCTCTTTCGGAAGGGTTTGTCAGAAGCCGTAAAAGATACTATGGTGGAATTTCCTGTTCCCTCTGGTCTTGACGATTCTATGTCATTAGCCATTCAGGTTGATCGGCGTTTACGTGAACGCAGGACTGCATGAGAGGTGTTGCCACCTGTTGAACAAGTGTCTGAACCTATTCAATGTGATAGAGTTTTGTCCAGGGAACAACGTCAGGAGTTCCGAAGGCGTAATAAGCTGTGTTTTTTTGTGGAGATGCCTCGCATATTATTTCTGTCTGTCCTAAATGAAACGTTTTGCACACACGTTTTCTGTGGGTGGTGTTCAACCTAAGTTTCTTCTGGCAATTACTCTGATCTGCTCCCTGTCCACATTTTCCGCCAAGGCTTTTGTGGATTCAGGAGCAGCCCTGAACCTAATGGACTTGGATTTTGCTAAACGTTGTGGATTTCCTATGACACCTCTGCGGACGCCTATCCCTTTGAGGGGGATTGATGCTACTCCTTTGGCGAAAAATAAACCTCAGTTTTGAACCCAGGTGGTAATGCGGGTCGCCCCAGACCATCAAGAAAATTGCAGATTTTTGGTGTTGCATAATTTGCATGATACCATTGTTCTGGGGTTTCCCTGGTTGCAAATTCATAATCAAGTTTTGGATTGGAAATCTGTGTCTGTGGTGAGTTGGGGTTGTCGGTGTGCCCTTAGTGAGGCTCCGGTTTTTTCCACCTCTCCTCAGTCGCATGATGTTCCTGACTATTTAGCGGACTTTTATGATGTATTTAGTGAGAATGAGTCTGCATCTTTGCCTCCTCATAGGAGTTATGACTGTGCAATTGAACTGAGCCCGGGGTGTAAATTTCCTAAAGGTCGGCTCTTCAATTTATCTGTACCCGAGCACGAGGCTATGCGATCCTATATTAAGGAGGCGTTGGAGAAGGGTCATATTAGACCATCCTCTTCACCCTTAGGTGCTGGGGTTTTTTTCGTGGCCAAAAAGGATGGTTCATTAAGGCCTTGTATTGATTATCGTGCCCTCAACAAAATTACTATTAAATATCAGTATCCGTTACCCCTGATTTCGGATCTATTCTCTAGAGTTAAAGGTGCTTGCTGGTTTACCAAGCTTGACCTCAGGGGGGCGTATAATCTTATTCGCATTAAGCATGGGGATGAATGGAAGACGGCGTTTAATACTCCAGAGGGACATTGAGTACCTGGTGATGCCTTTTGGGCTCACTAATGCCCCTTCTGTCTTCCAGTGCTTCATGAACGACATTTTCTGAGACTTTGTGGATAAATTTTTGATTATCTATCTGGATGATATTTTGATCTTCTCCAAGGATTGGGATTCTCATGTGGAACATGTTCGGACTGTGTTCCGGATCTTGAAGGAGAATTCCCTGTATGTCAATGGATCGAAATGCCTTTTTGGGGTACAGAGGATTTCATTTTTGGGATTTATTTTGTCTCCGTCACCTATTGAAATGGACCCGGCCAAGGTACAGGCCATTTATGATTGGGTTCAGCCCACTTCTTTGAAGGCCCTTCAGAAGTTTTTGGGTTTTGCTAATTTTTATCGGAAATTTATAGCAAAATTTTCTAGTATTGCCAAGCCATTGACAGATCTGACTAAGAAGGGTGCTGATGTGTTGAATTGGTCTCCGGAGGCTGTTTCTTCCTTTCAGGAGCTGAAGCGAAGATTCACTTCTGCCCCGGTTTTGCGGCAACCTGATGTCTCACTCCCCTTCCCGGTAGAGGTGGACGCTTCTGAGATTGGTGCAGGAGCTGTTTTGTCCCAAAAGGATCCTGTAACATCTAAAATGAATCCCTGTGCTTTCTTTTCCTGAAAGTTCTCTCCATCTGAACGTAACTATGATGTGGGGAATCGGGAACTGTTAGCCATGAAATGGGCATTTGAGGAGTGGAGACATTGGTTGGAGGGAGCTAAACATAAAGTAGTGGTCCCCACTGACCACAAGAATTTGATCTACCTGGAGTCGGCCAAACGCTTGAACCCTAGACAGGCTAGGTGGGCCTTATTTTTTACACGTTTTGATTTTGTGGTCTTTTCTTCCTGGCACTAAGAATGTCAAGGCTGACGCTCTCTCTAGGAGCTTCTTTGCTGATTCTCCTGTGGTGACCAAGCCTGCTACCATCTTAGGCGAAGGGGTAGTTCTTTCTGCCATCTCGCCCGATTTGAGACGTGTTCTGGAAGAGTTCCAGGAGGACAAACCTGAGCGTTGTCCCAGTGTAAAGTTGTACAGTATGTTCCTGACCAGTGGAAGAAGAGTGATGTCTGAAGTTCATTGCTCTGCATTGGCTGGTCATCCAGGTATTTTTGGTACTAGAGATCTGGTGAGTCGGTCTTTTTGGTGGCCCGCCTTGTCTCGTGATGTCAGGAATTTTGTGCAGTCCTGTGGGACTTGCTCCCGGTCTAAACCTTGTTCTCGCTCTAGTGGGTTGTTGATGCCTTTGCTGGTCCCCAGGAGACCATGGACCCATATTTCAATGGATTTCATCTCTGATATGCCTGTCTCTCAGAGAATGACTGTTTTTTGGATGATTTGTGATAGGTTCTCTAAGATGGTTCATCTTGTATCACTCCCTAAGTTGCCATCTTCCTCTGAGTTGGTGCCCCTGTTTTTGCAACAGGTGGTTCGCTTGCACGGGATTCCTGAGAACATTGTATCTGACAGAGGAGTTCAGTTTGTGTCTAGATTTTGGAGGACTTTCTGTTCCAAGCTGGGAATTCAATTGTCCTTCTCCTCTGCTTTTCACCCTCAGACCAATGGGCAGACGGAGAGAACAAACCAGACCTTGGAGTCGTATTTGAGATGTTTTATTTCCGCTGAACAGGATGATTGGGTTTCATTTTTGCCCTTGGCCGAATTTGCTTTAAATAATAGAGCTAGTTCTGCCACTTTGATGCCACCTTTTTTTTGTAACTTTGGGTTTCATCCTCGATTTTCTTCAGGGCAGGTGGAGCCTTCTGCCTGCCCAGGTGTTGACACTTTGGTGGAGAGAATGCACCAGATCTGGGACCAAGTGGTGGATAAGTTATCTCTCTCCCAGGAAAAGGCCCAGCGGTTTTCCAACCGACATAGGACCATTGGTCCCCAGTTTAAGGTTGGTGATATGGTTTGGTTATCATCAAAAAATATCGCTATGAAGGTGGCTTCTCCTAATTTTAAGCCTAGATTTATTGGACCTTACAAGATTTTGGAGATTATTAATCCGGTCTCTTTTCAGTTGGCTCTTCCTGTCACATTTAAAATCCATAATGTGTTTCATAAGTCCTTGTTGAAGAGGTTTGTTGAACCAGTAGTTCCTGGGGTGGCACCTCCGGACCCTGTATTGGTTGAAGGTAACATGGAGTATGAGGTAGAGAAGATACTGGATTCCCGTCTGGCTAGACGGAGACTCCAGTATTTGGTTAAGTGGAAGGTTTATGGTCAGGAGGATAATTCCTGGGTCTCTGCCTCTGATATTCATGCCAAAAGATTGGTGCGTGCCTTTCATCGGGCTCACCCTGATCGCCCTGGTGGCGTGGATGAGGTTTCGGTGACCCCTCCTCAAGGGGGAGGTACTGTTGTGAGTTCATTTTCCCCTTCACCATTGAGGTCTGATGAACTCCCTCTTCTGGTGAAGGAAGGTAGTGAGGCTGATTACCAAGCACCTGAGCAGGATGATGATGACTGGGTGACTGGAATTGCTGACTGGATATAAGGCAGCCGACGCCCTTCTGCCTTGCTGGTGATTCTCTGAGGGATTCTAGGAGACCAGTCTGATTCCTGCTCTTCAAAAGCTAAGTTTTCTGCTCTGCTTTTTGCATTTGTGTTTTGGTTTTGTTTTGCCTTGTTTTTCTGGATTTCTGCCATTCCCTGCTGGGGTGAGCTGAATTCCTTTTTGCTCTGTCTTCAGAAAATACCTGAGTACTGATTTAGTCTTTTTGAAGCCTAGCGTCTTCAGGGCTTTTTTGTCCCGATCAGTCTGTTGGCTCTTGTTTTGATAGGGTTTTGGCGGATTGCAGACAGCAGCTTTTCTATCCTGTCCTATTTAGTTAGCTTGGGCCCATCATTTGCTCAGCCTATCTTTCTATCTGTGTTAGTGTTTTTTCATCTTGCTTCACCGTCATTATATGTTGGGGGCTGCCTATTGCTTTGGGGTCTGCTCTGGGGCAGTTTAGATTTCCCTTTCTGTCTTTAGGCTATTTAGTTCTCCGGCTGTGATCGAGGGGTCTAGGGCACCGTAGAAACCCCCCACGGCTACTGCTAGTTGTTGTTGACAGGTTCAGGGGTCTGCAATCCGATAGCTGCCAACTTCTCTGGTTTTCTGGACTTAGCTAGTATTTCTGTTTTTGCCTCCTACGGTGACTCATTCATAACAGGTGTCACAGGAGAGAGGATGAGTAGCAGGGTGCTGAATGATCGTTATGTATCCCAAGGTAGGTGGCCTTGGGATGGAAGCTTGAATATGTGTGTTGATCAGCAGAGGTACTGCTGAGCTTTCGTTACACTGTGTCAGGGAGAGCTTTCCAGGTAGCTGGTGAGATGGGCGGAACCAGCTACCTACAAACCCACCTAGGGACGGGTATCTAGAATGCCATAGTAACGTATATGTGTGAATGATTGAAGGACCTGTGATGAGGTCATAGCCATGTGATCTGGTGGGCGTGTCTACGGACCATATAAGGTGGCCAGGGTAGGTCACATGAGTGAATGCTTGGACCCGGTTGGTCCGTATGGAAGGTCTTGTCTGGGCTGACATGAGACCGAATGAGGAAGATGTGGCTGCCTTCCTAACAGCACGTGTGGACGCTGTGTTTAATGGCTGCAAGTGCCTGAGAGTTCCCAGGGGAGGGAATGGACGTCTGCAGTGTGGTGAAGCAACCATGAGGTAACCCGGCCATGGGGTGAGATGACTGTGAGGCTAGAGAGCCTGCGTATTGGACATTGCATACCCTGTGTGACTACAGGGTTAACAGAGTGGAGCTCTGTCATGGACGCTATGCTGATCTGATATGAACTTTCTGTTGCTGTTCATGGTTTATGATGCTTAATAAACCGCATGGACTGTTGGAGTTATACGAGAAACCCGTGCCGGACCTGGTTATTTAGCTGAATAGCGAGTGTCCCCTACCTGAATAACAAGTACTACCTTACACTGTGTACGTTTATAGCGACTTCTGTGCTTTTTGAAGATGGAATATCTACAGTGGGGAAAGTATGTATTTAATATACTGCCGATTTTGTAAGTTTTCCCTCCTACAAGAATGGAGAGGTCTGTCATTTTTATTGTAGGTACAGTGCAACTGTGAGAGTCAATATCTAAAAATAAAAAAATCAAATTGAATGATTTTTAAATAATTTAATTGCATAAAACAAGCATTTGATCACCTACCAATCAGCAAGAATTCTGACTCTCACAGAACTGTTAGTTTTTTTTTTTTTTAAGAAGCCCTCCTACTCTTCACTCAGTACCGGTATTATTTGTACCTGTTTGAACTTGTTACCTGTATAAAAGACACCTGTCCACACAATCAATAAATTGATCATACTCCAACCTCTTTGCCATTGCCAAGACCAAAGAGCTGTTCAAGGACTCCAGGGACAAAATTGTAGACCTGCACTAATCTGAGATGGGTTACAGGTCAGTAGGCAAGCAGCTTGGTGAGAAGACAACAACTGTTGGCACAATTATTTGAAAATGGAAGAAACACAGGATAACTGTCCTTGGTCTGGGGCTCCATGCAAGATCTCACGTTGTGGGGTAAGGATGATTCTAAGAAAGGAATCAGCCCAGAACTACACTAGAGGACCCGTCTATGACTTGAAGAGAGCTGGGACCACAGTCACAAGCATTACCATTAGTAACACACTACGCCATCATGGATTGAAATCCTGCAGGGCACACAAGGTCCCCCGGCTCACACGAACACATGTCCAGGCCCGTTTAAAGTTCAACGATCATCTCGATGATCCAGTGGAGGCATCGGAGAAGGTCATGTGGTCAGAAGAGACTAAAATAGAACTTTTCGGTATTAACTCCACTTGCCATGATTGGAGCATGAGGAAGGAGAAGTACAACCCCAAGAATACCGCCCCATCCGTGAAGCATAGTAGGGGAAACATCATACTTTGGGGGTGCTTTTCTGCAATGGGAAAAGAAAACTGCACCGTATTGAAGGGAGGATGGATGGGATCATGCAATGTGAGATTTTGGCCAACAACTTAATTCCCTCAGTAAGAGCATTGAAGATGGATCGTGGCTGGATCTTCCAGCATGACAACGTCATGAAATACATTGCCATGGTAACTACGGAGTGGCTCTAAGAAGCATTTCAAGGTCCTGGAGTAGACAAACTTTTTTTCTAGATTTTTTTAGATTCTGTCTATCACAGTTGAAGTAGTCGTCGTCCAACTTCTCTCGCAGAAGACTTTTTACTACTCCTCTGATTTCCTCCATCTCTTCCTTGAGGTTCTTGTTCACACTTTGCCAGGTGGACAGGTGACCTCTGAGCTCCAAGACTTCTTTCTCTAGCTCCTCTAGTCTGTGCTCCCTGTCTCTCTCAGAGCCATAGTCACCCCCAGAGTCTGAGTCACCCCGACCTGCCGAGTAATCCTTCCAGCTACCCATTAACCGTGCGACTACTTCACCCATCTTATCCACCATGTCAGCGTCAGTTTTGTCACGAGATGTCTGGTCCGTCCATTGGGCTGACGTACCCCTTTTCCCGGTTACTTCCACCTCTGACCTTTCCACGTCAGGAGCCGTCACCGTCTTCGTATTGGTTAGCCCAACAGTAGGAACGTCTCCACCCTCCTGGCATATATCATCAAACCTGACAAAGTCCTGGCCCCACTCCAAGGCATACAATAAGTCTGATGGTATACTGCCCCCTTGGCACTCACTGCCTCCAAGCCCCTCAAACACCACTCTGTCTAGCACATAGTTCACTGTGACCCCATGTTTACAGTGAACCTGAGCCATTTTCTCAGTCAGACAGAAAGTGAGAGGAGTTCCTACCAGAGTCACCTGACTCTTGGAGTCCAACCGTCCCGAGATTTCTTCCCGGTGCAGCATCACAGTACATACTTGTGGCCAGTCATCACTCGGAAAGAATATCCCACATTCTGGAAATGACATACATGAACACTGCGGTTTCCCAGACATACCCACTGAGCCAACCAGTGCTGCCATTTCTTCACACTCAGCCCCTTTCTGGACCACCACCCCAATTTGGGTCACCGCCCCCCTCTGGGACTCCACCCCCTTTTGGGTTACCACCCCAATTTGGGACTCCACCCCCTTTTGGGACTCCACCCCCTTTTTGGTTACCACCCCAATTTGGGACTCCAACCCTTTTTGGGCTACCACCCCGATTTGGGTCACCGCCCCCTTTTGGGACTCCACCCCCTTTTGGGATCTCCCCATGTCGGTTATACTCTTCTTCTCAGACCACAGTTCACACCACACAGTTTGTCTCTTACGATACCACACAAGTCTTTGTTGGCACCACCACAGCTCCTGCTGTCACCGATCACCAGCACCACCAGCTGCTGTTCACACACACACACAGCGGCTGGAGTCACTGCAGCTCCTGCTGCGCCGTCTTCGTGGACCCGCCGATCCACCGGAAGCCGCTTGTCACCTTCTTGACTCCCACTGAGCCACCGCAGGCTGAGCTGAGAAAAAAGAAAAAAAAACACATCACAAAACTCAAAACCTCACGTGTCCTGACTGTGTGCTATTCAGGACGCTCCTGTCTCCACCTGAGACCGTCCAACTCCTCCCAGGGTCTCCCCACACACTGGCCTCACCAGGTCCAGGGGCTCGGCAGGTGCTCTTCAGGACATCTGTCTCCGCCTGAGACTGCCCAATACTCGCGCCTCACCAGGTCCAAGGTCACACCACATGCTCCTGGGATCCGACTCTGCTCCCAGGGCTTCCCCTCCAGGACCTTTCCTCACTGAACCTTCCAGGAACACTGTCTTCCTCACTGACCCAGGTCAGTACCACACGAACACCTGTCCGATACCTGTGTTGGCCACACGGGTCACCGTTTTACTCATTGACCCAGGTCAGTACCACACGAACACCAGTCCGTTTCTCCTGCGTTGCCCACACAGGTCTTCGGCTACCTCTTCTCCGCAGAGGCACACTAGCAATTACCAGTCTCTTTCTCCTGGGGAAGCGGCCGCACTGAGCTCACCTCACCGATCCGGACAGTGCCTTACTCACTAGGCCGCCCCATGGTTTCCAAAACCACAGCCGGACAGTGACTTCCCCACTTGCAGGCCGTCACAGGCTTTGCTCACACGTGGCCAGTCAGCAGCACATCACACGGCTTCCACAACCGTCAGCCCTCCTGGCTCAGTGTTGCTCTTTGCCAACAAATTTTGCAGTCCTTTTCCGTTGCTCACAGCAACAAGGCTACAACACTGCCCATAGCTTCTCCACCAATTGTGAGGTAGCGCTGTCATCTAGTAGGGGATCACTCACTTGGCAGGGAACAAAACAGATCCAGCACCAGGTTTTCCATAAAAACATAGCAGTCCATGCAGTTTATTCGCCCTCATAAACCACAGCAGCAATGTACAACAGCTTCATATCACCAGCATAGCGTCCATTAAACAGGCTATTCAGCCCCAGTGTTATCTCACCCGTCCGTGTTCCTTAGGCAGCTTATCAGGACGTTTTATGTTAGTTCCCTCCAGGGAGCCCTCAGGCACACATCGCCCTTGCACACGCCCAGCCGCTCCACAGGCTGTTAGTGAGGATATCCTTCTCCTCATGGGACCTTCCAAACTGGACCAACCTGGTCCCAGCATTCACCACCTGTGACCTACCCTGGCCACATTATATGGTCTATAGCCATGCCCACCGGGTCACGTGACTATGACCTCATCACAGGACCTTCACATACTCACATAGCCTTTTACAATAGGTGTTATCAGACACACCCCTGGGTGGATTTGTAGGCAGCTAGAACCTGCCCATCTCTCCAGCTGCCTGAAGGCTTCTCCCTAACACATAGGCACGAAAGATCAGCTCTGCTGATCAGCACATAACCAAGCCTTCATCTCAAAGCCACCCACTTTGAGATACACAACGGCCACTCAGTATTCTGCCACTCATCCTCTCTCTTGGGACTTCCACATAGCGCCCCATCGTGGACACAGAAGTCATTACACCACAGTACCTACAATAAAAATTACAGACTTCTCCATTCTTTATAGGTGAGAACACTTACAAAATCGGCAGTGTATCAATTACTTATTTTCCCCACTGTATAATCAAATCTCAATCTCTGTGGTAAATTATTTGGTAATTTAAAATGTATCGTCCCTTTGGTGGGATTCCAGAAGAAATTTGTCATGCACGAAAGCATGTATAATATGACAGAAGTTTAGTAATCATTTTTATGACAGATTTATTTTATGAAGGAGAAACCAGTTTTGTGGCAGTTTTTAAATTTTGAACATTTTTTTTTAGAAAGGGCAGGGTGTGGGAAATATCACAAATCTAAAACTACTGGAATTTCAGATGACTTTGCAAATAGCAATTTATTTAAAATAAGTTGGTAACCAAAAAATGAGAAGACTGCTGTTTTTATTATTTTTTCAAAACATTTACTCCTTTGTCATACCATAAAACATTTACTCCTTTGTCATACCAAAGAGGATTTTGATTATATACAGTGTGTCCGTAAAGTCATGGTGCACTTTTGACCAGTCACTGGAAAGCAGCAAAAAATGATAGAAATGTGAAATATGCTTCAAATAAAAGAAAAACTCCCAGTTTCATAACTATTCAGTGCTGTTCGATGTGGGAGTTTCATAACTATTCAGTGCTGTTCGATGTGGGCTCCATTTGTTGCCCTACACACATCCAAATGATAGTGAAGTTCTTGCCACACACGGGTAACAGAGGTGTAACAGAGTGAATAACGTCTGTGATTCTCTGTTTTAAGTGATTAATGTTGTCCCTAGCTTCAAAAAAGGAAAGAAGATGGAGCAAGGAAATTACTGGCCAGTGAGCCTTACTTATATACTAGGAAAGATCTTTGAACAAGTTATTAAACAGCATGTATGTAATTACTTGGATAAGAATATAATAATTAACCAAAGCCTGCATGGGTTTGTAGCAAACAAGTCATGCCAGACTAATCTAATTTCCTTCTATGATGGAATCAATGACTGGGTGCATCGGGGAAATGCGGTAAATTGTAGTATATCTCAACTTCAAAAAAGCATTTGATAAAGTATCTTATACTATCCTTATTAAAGAAAATGACCAAGTATGGGATTGACAAGGCTACGATTAGGTGGATTCATAACTGGACCATACTCAGAGTGGTAATAAATGGTAGCACATTCAATTGGAAGAGTGTTTCAAGTAGGGCAACACAAGGCTCTGTCCTGGCCCCAGTGTTGTTCAACATTTTTATAAATGATCTAGATAAGGGAGCTGATGGGATAGCTAACACTAGAGAAAACACTAGAGAATGGATTCAGAAGGATCTAGATAAGCCTGAACAATGGTCAGCGACTAATAGAATGGTTTTTAACCAGGAGTATTGCCTGATTCTACATCTGGGCAAGAAAAAATGAAAATTACATTCACAGAATGGGAGGAATAGAACTAAACAACAGCACGTATGAAAAAGACTTGGGTATGCTAATAAATCACATACTACACATGAGTCAACAGTGTGATGTAGCAGCAAAAAAAGGCAAACACAATTCTAGGATGTATTAAGAGAAGCAAAGTCTATATCACGTGAAGTAATTATCCTACTCTACTCTTCCTTTGTCAGGCCTCATTTGGAATACTGTGCCCAGTTCTGAACACCACGTTTAAAAAAAAAAAAAAAACAGACATAGAAAAACTGGAGCGCGTTCAGAGAAGAGCTACCAGGATGGTGAGCGGACAGCAAGGTATGTCATATGCGGACTGGTTAAAGGATCTGGGAATGTTTAGCTTGCAAAAATGTAGGCTAAGAGGAGACTGAATAACTGTCTACAAATATCTGAAGGGAGCGGGATCATCCTTATTTTCATTTACACATAGAAACAACAGAAGCAATGGAATGAACCTGAAAAGGAGAAGATACAGTTTACATATTAGAAAAAAAAACTTTGACAGTGCGGGTGATCAATGAGTGGAACAGGCTGCCACGAGAGGCGGTGAGTCCTCCTTCAATGGTAGTCTTCAAACAGAGGCTGGACAGACATCTGTCTGAGATGGTTTAGTGAATCCTGCATTGAGCAGGGGGTTAGACTCGATGACCCTGGAGGTCACATCCAATTTTGATTCTATGGGACTGAGACAGTTCAAGTAAGCAAATGCATGCAATTTGCCTTTCCAAAACCTATGCACTGCCTATTGCTGGCTGCTGAATAAGTTGGCAAAGAATCTGTCAGGGTGTCCCTTGTGACAGAGAGTTTAACTTCTCTTTCCTTTATTGATCGTATCTTAGCTGAGTTTTGATCCCATGAAACTTCAGTTTGAGTTTGTAATAATAAATTTTAACATGGAAACTGAAAAAGAAAAAAGTGGGCCCCCTACTATGGGATGGAGGATATGTATAATGGGTATATGGGCATGGGACTATGAGATGAAGGATGTGTGATGGGTATATGGGCACTCGACTATGGGATGGCGAATATGTATGGTGGTTATATGGGTATGGGACTATGAGATGAAGGATGTCTGATGGGTATATGGGCACTCGACTATGGGATGGAGGATATGTATGATGGGTATATGGACATGGGACTATGGGATGGAGGATGTGTGATGGGTATATGGGCATGGGACTATGGGATGGAGGATGTGTGATGGGTATATGGGCACTCGACTATGGGATGGAGGATATGTATGATGGGTATATGGGCACGGGCCTATGGGATGGTGGATATGTATGATGGGTATATGGGCACAAGACTATGGGATGGAGGATGTGTGATGGGTATATAGGCACTGGACTATGGGATGGAGGATATGTATGACGGGTATATGGGCACGGGACTATGCGATGGCGGATATGTATGATGGGTATATGGGCACGGGACTATGGGATGGAGGATATGTATGATGGGTATATGGGCACGGGACTATGGGATGGAGGATATGTATGATGGGTATATGGGCATGGGACTATGGGATGGAGAATGTGTGATGGGTATATGGGCACTCTACTATGGGATGGCGAATGATGGGTATATGGGCATGGGACTATGGGATGGAGGATGTGATGGGTATATGGGCATGGGACTATGGGATGGTGGATGTGTGATGGGTATATGGGCATGGGACTATGGGATGGAGGATATGTATGATGGGTATATGGGCACGGGCCTATGGGATGGTGGATATGTATGATGGGTATATGGGCACGGGACTATGGGATGGAGGATAATTATAATTTGCTATAACTAACCACAGATAGTTACTATGCCCGGGCAGCGCCGGGCTCTTCAGCTAGTATAAATATATAAACCTCCGGTCCGTCACTGCCAGGATTCTCCAATAACACCAAAACAGTATGCTGCCACCAGTTCCTCGTTAGATATCAGCCCGATCCATTTACAAACTTATATCGGGTCAGAAACCAACCCAAGGAAGCGTATAAGTACTAGCCGAATTCACGGACATGGGGAATAAGGTTTTGAGATAAAAGAGCAGCCCAAAATTAATTGGTATTTTGATTACCGAAAGGCGCACTAGACACTACAAATATTTAAAGAGTAGTATACAGGCATTACAGCCAGAAGTACAGATAAAAGTAAGAGTTCAGGTTGGGGATAGCAGTTAGCTGTATGTGTCACGTTACCATTTGTTATAACTTGCTTCCACGGCAGAGCAATGACAAAGACTAAGGGTGTGTAGCTAGCTTTTAACCCCTAGGTTGCCCCCTCTCATATTTGCCACATCCCCTCTGGGTTGGACTGAATTCTCCTCCCTTGACCGCTTAGCTGAAATGATTCCCAATATCTAGGAAGAGTCATAACTTCCTAGGAGGGGTTCCAAACAGGACATCTGACGTCTCATTGGGGCTGGACTGATATGGAGAGTCCAAACATGGATCGGCTAAGAGGTTCTGGAGAGCCAGTCTCGATAGCTCGGCATCCGGGACCTCTGAGTTTCACGGTACTCTCATAATTCAACTCCCGGTGTCGGTGCCAAGTGTCTAGAGCTTCCATTGATGATGGCAGCCTTGCACAAAAGACAGCAGGGGGTCTCAGCTCTGCTCCTCCTTGCCTCATTAACACGTTGCCTCTAATTCTCTGGCCAAATGGCGAAGTACTGTTCTTTTGAGGATTGCGTACTTATCTCAAGGGTGGGGGGAGATCTGTTTAGAATCTATGGGGCTTGAATTAATAAATCCAAAATGGAGTCTCCCTCGTCCCTCACACCTCCCTGTTTTAGAGGGCGCTAGGGGGTATCACATTGTTGTGTTCCCCCTCACTACCTTCCGCAACCTCCCCTTGCCGGGATAACCTATCAGCATTCCCGTGGTCATGTCCCCTTTTCTGGTGAATGATGAAGTGGTATTGCTGGAGTGCGAGGCTCCAGCGTAGTAACCTTCCATTCGTCCCGGAGACTGTGTGTGACCAGCTGAAGGGGTTGTGGTCCGTCTCCATGGTGAAATGGCGCCCGTATAAGTAGGGCTGCAGACGCTGCAGGGCCCATACAATTGCCAGGCATTCCTTTTCCATCTTGGGTAGGCCACCTCCCTCGGCAATAGCTTCTGGCTCAGTTACAAGACGGGATGTTCCTGGCCCGTTGAATTAACCTGACTGAGCACAGCACTGAGGCCAAATTCACTGGCGTCAGTCTATACTACAAATGGTCATTCAAAGTCAGCGGCTTCTAGTACTGGAAAGCTTGAGAGGGCAGTTTTGAGTGCCTGGAAAGCTATCTCGCAGAGGACTGTTCAGTCAACTGCGACAAGTAGCTTCTTCTTGGTGAGGTCCGACAGAGGCTTAGCCCAGGGTACAATAGTGCGGGACAAACCTCCAACAGTACCCTTCGGTCCCCAAGAAGGACATCACTTGGGGATGGGCCAGATGCAATTGCAGTGGCATCCACTTTCACAGGCTCTGGCTTCAGAACTCCCCCGCCTACCCGGTGACCCTGGTAGAGGACCTCGCTCATGCCCAGCTGGCATTTTTCCGGCTTGATGGTCAAGCCTGCCCGTTGGATCCACCCAAGCACCTGCAACAGATTCTCTAGGTGATCCTCTCAGGTGGGACTAAAGATGGCAGTATCATCCTGGTACGCGGCCGTGTACCCTTCAAGTCCCTTGAGCAGTGTGTTAACCATCTGCTGAAAACGGCATCACAGTGGACTCGTACAGTTCGAAAGGGGTAATAAAGGCAGAGCGTTCCCGTGCCTCACAAGTCAGGTGAATCTGCCAATATCCCCAGCTCAGATCCATGATGGTCAGGTTCTTAGCCCTGGCCAACTGGTCGAGCAGGTCATCGATGTGTGGTATGGGGAACGCATCGGTGACCGTCACAGCGTTGAGCCCCCTGTAATCCACGCAGAACCTGGTTGTTCAGTTCTTTTTGGGGATCGAGGACTACGGGAGAAGCCCATGCACTCCTGGATGCTCGGATTAACCCCCAGCTTCAGCATTTCATCAATCTCTTGGCGCATGTGCTGCTGCACTTTGAGAGCGACCCGATATGCTGAATGCCAGATCGGGTGGTGATACCCGGTGTTCACGTCTTGGACGGCTGTCTCAGTCCTTCAAGGCAGGCTGCTGAACAGCTCCCAGAAGGGGTGTAGGGTGACCCCCAGCTGGGACCGTTGGTCCTCAGAGAGCTGGTTGCCAATCTTAACATCCTTAATGGATCCACCTGCATTGGCCTGGGTGAGCAGATGCAGGAGGGTTTTGGCCTCTCCTTTCTCGGAAAGGTTGCACATGGGGAGGGCGCAGGCCTCCTTCTCATAGTGGGCCTTCGTCCGGTTCATGTGGAAGACCTTCCTCTTTCCACGGGCGTGGTCCAGGGTGACCAGGTACGTGATGGTGTTGATCTGCTGATGCACAAGGTTTGGGACCTCCCAGGCCGCTTTAAGCTTGTTCTGTGGTACAGGGACCAGTACCCACACTTTCTGACCCACCTGGTAGGTCCCCTCACAAGCATTCTGGTCATACCATCGCTTCTGGCCAGTCTGGGCTTAGGCCATATTGTCTTTTTTTTTTTTTAAATCAGATAAATTTTTATTTAACCAAATTCAAGGTACAAAGCAGTAGAACAAAAATCGCAATGAGAACAACATTAACAATGGTCATTAGTTTCAGAAATTCCCTCCCTTCCCCTCCCCCCATTACATACAAGAGCAGCAAATAATACATGGTGTAGCCATGAATAATGATGATAAATATAATCCACCTGTGTGTAATCAAGTCTCCATATAAATGCAACTGCTATGTAATAGTCTCAGGGTTCTATTTGATGCACAGAGAGCATCATGAAGACCAAGGAACACAACAGGCAGGTCCGTGATACTGTTGTGGGGAAGTTTAAAGCCAGATTTGGATGCAAAATGATTTCCAAAACTTTAAACATCCCAAGGAGCATTGTGCAAGCCATAATATTGAAATTGAAGGAGTATCATACCACTGCAAACCTACCAAGACCCGGCCGTCCTTCTAAACTTTCATCTCAAACAAGGAGAAGACTGATCAGAGATGCAGCCAAGAGGCCCATGATCACTCTGGATGAACTGCAGAGATCTACAGCTGAGGTGGGACAGTCTGTCCATAGGACAACAATCAGTTGTACACTGCACAAATCTGGCCTTTGTGGAAGAGTGGCAAGAAGAAAGCCATTTCTCAAAGATATCCATAAAAAGTGTTGTTTAACGTTTGAAACAAGCCACCTGGGAGACCAAAAATGTGGAAGAAGGTGCTCTGGTCAGATGAAACCAAAATCGAACTTTTTGGCAACAATGCCAAACGATATGTTTGGCGTAAAGGCAACACAGCTCATCACCCTGAACACACTAGCCCCACTGTCAAACATGGTGGTGGCAGCATCATGGTTTTGGCCTGCTTTTCTTCAGCAGGGACAGGGACGATGGTTAAAATTGATGGGAAGATGGATGGAGCCAAATACAGGACCATTCTTGAAGAAAACCTGTTGGAGTCTGCAACAGACGTGACACTGGGACGGAGATTTGTCTTCCAACAAGACAATGATCCCAAGCATAAAGCAAAATCTACAATGGAATGGTTCACAAATAAACATATCCAGGTGTTAGAGTGGCCAAGTCAAAGTCCAGACCTGAATCCAATCGAGAATATGTGGAAAGAGCTGAAAACTGCTGTTCACAAACGATCTCCATCCAACCTCACTGAGCTCGAGCTGTTTGCCAAGGAAGAATGGGCAAGAATTAGTCTCTCGATGTACAAAACTGATAAAGACATACCCCAAGCGACTTGCAGCTGTAATCACAGCAAAAGGTGGTGCAACAAAGTATTAAGTTAAAGGGGCCAAATAATATTGCACACCCCACTTTTCAGTTTTTGAATTTCGACAAAAATTTAAAATAGCCAATAAATTTCATTCAACTTCACAATTGTGTCCCACTTGTTGTTGACTCTTCACCAAAAATTTACATTTGGTATCTTTATGTTTGAAGCATGATATGTGGGAAAAGGTTGAAAAGTTCCAGGGGACCGAATACTTTCGCAAGGCACTGTATATACTCTGGAGTACATATATCTGCGAGAGTCTGCCCAGTTCACTCAGCGATAATTGGGGTATATATTCCATAATCACTTCCCATTTATCGTCCTCTATCCTACCCAACTCCTCCTCCCATTTCCACTGTGCTCTAATAGGATAATTATTTAAAAAGGTATGCACTAGATCCTTATAAATGCCCAACACTACCCCTTTTGTTCCCCTCTCTGCACAAATATAATCAATCAATATATCGTTGTTAATCTCCATATTTATCGTCCTACTCTGCATACCATAAGCATGCCTAAACTGCCCATATTGAAATCTGCTGACCTCCGTAGCCCATAATCTTCCTGCAACTTTCCAAAGGGCACCAGTCCCTGCGCGTCCTGCACCTCAACCATGTACTGTATTCCCGGTCTCATCCAGTTTTTAAATTCTCCCATTTTAACAAATTCCGGTAGAGTCTCGTTTTGCCATATCCAAACCCCTAATCTATTTAATTGCCTCCCAGACTTTGTGTCAGCGCTAAAGTAGGATACATCAAACCCATCCTCCTAAAACTTCCTGCCTCCAACCCCTGAACCAAGGGATCCCTCCCCATCACCTGGACCAAGACCCTTTGTATTGAACCAGCCCGAGACACATCCCTCCACCCCCTCATCTGTTGGCCCTGAGCAGCTAAGTAATAAATCCAAGGGTTCGGAAGCACCTGTCCCCCTCCATCCTTGGGTCTTTGAAATATCTCAAGTCTGATCCTTGGCTGCTATTTTCCCCACACAAGATCCCTAAATATAGAGTCAATAGTGTTAGCGTGGGTGGTCTGGAGAAGGAACCTCCGGGAGTGGACCCTCTGGACCGTGGCACCGAGGGGCCCTGGACGAGCTGCCAGATGGAACTGACCCCTATACAGGGACCGTTAGGAGCAGGCCCAGGGGTTCGAGTACCACGGTAGCCGGTACCGAGAGGGGCGGCTCAGGATGGACCGGAGTAAGACTGAGACTGGAGTAAAGAATAACAGAACAAGACTGGAACCAGGAGGCTGGAACGAAGAGAGACAGAAGACTGGAACGAGGAGGAATGACAGGAGAAGGAACACTGGAGACTGGACTGGAGTAGAACGGCAAGGACACTAAAGGCAGGACTGGAGTAGGACGGCAGGAACACTGGAAGCTGGACTGGAACAGGACGGCAGGAGCACTGGAGGCAGGACTGGAGTAGGACGACAGGAACACTGGAGACAGGACTGGAGTAGGACGGCAGGAACACTGGAGTAGGACGGCAGGAACACTGGAGACAGGACTGGAGTAGGACGGCAGGAACACTGGAGACAGGACTGGAGTAGGACGGCAGGAACACTGGAGACTTGACTGGAGCAGGACGGCAGGAACACAGGAGACAGAACTGCAGACGAGAGCAAGGAACACAGGTAGCAGGACTGAGAGGCTGCTGCGGGGAGCAGGAGCAGAGAGCACACGATGAAGCGAGGCCAGTGTGCTAGGAAACACAACGATCAGGCGCCTCCCTCAGGGGGAAGCGGCCTGATATGGCCCCGTCTGGTCAGCCATTGGTCCAAAGGTGCTTAGGCATGGCCCGGTGTTATGATTGAGTCACCGTAGGAGGCAAAAGCAGAAATACAAGCTAAGTCCAGAAAACCAGAGAAGTTGGCAACTATCAGATTGCAGACCCCTGAACCTATCAACACAACTCGCAGTAGCCGTGGGGGGTTCCTACGATGCCCTAGACCCCTCGATCAAAGCCGGAGAAATACATAGGCCTAAAGAAAGAAAGGGGAAACCTAAACTGCCCCAGAGCAGACCCCAAAGCAATAGGCAGCCCCCAACATATAATGACGGTGAAGCAAGATGAAAATACCAACACAGACAGAAAGATAGACTGAGCAAAGACGGGGCCCCAAAACTACCTAGATAGGAAAGGACAGGAAGGCTGCTGTCTGCAATCTGCCAAAACCCTATCAAAGACATAAGCCAACCAGCTGATATGAAAAAGGCCCTGAAACAGCTAGGCTTCAAAAACTGAATCAGCACTCATGTATTTTCAGAAGACAGAGCTAAATGAATTCAGCACACCCCAGCAGGGAATGGCAGAAATCCAGGAAAACAAAGCAAAACAAAGTTAAAGCACAAAAGCAAAAGGCCGAGCAGCAAACTTAGCTTTGGAGGAGCAGGAATTCAGACTGGTCTCCAAGGATCCCACAGAGAAATCACCCGCAGGGCAGAAGGGCGTCGGCAGCCTTATATCCAGTCCGTAACTCCACTCAGCCAGTCATCATAATCAGCCTCAGGTGTTTGACAATCAGGCTCACTACCTTTCTTTACCAGAAGAGGGAGTTCCTCGGGCCTCAGTAATGAAGGGAAAAATGAACTCACAACAGTACCTCCCCCTTGAGGAGGGGTCACCGAACCCTCAACTACGCCACCAGGGCGATCAGGGTGAGCCCGATGAAAGGCACGCACCAATCGTTTGGCATGAATATCAGAGGCAGAGACCCAGGAATTATCCTCCTGACCATAACCCTTCCACTTAACCAAATACTGGAGTCTCCGTCTAGCCAGACGGGAATCCAGTACTTTCTCTACCTCATACTCCATGTTACCTTCAACCAATACAGGGTCTGGAGGTGCCACCCCCGGAACAAGAGGTTCAACAAACCTCTTCAACAAAGATTTATGGAACACATTATGGATTTTAAATGTGACAGGAAGAGCCAAACGAAAAGAGACCGGATTAATAATCTCCACAATCTTGTAAGGTCCAATAAATCTAGGCTTAAACTTAGGAGAAGCCACCTTCATAGCAATATTTTTTGATGATAACCACACCATATCACCAACCTTAAACTGGGGACCAATGGTCCTATGTCGGTTGGAAAACCGCTGGGCCTTTTCCTGGGAGAGAGATAACTTATCCACCACTTGGTCCCAGATCTGGTGCATTCTCTCCACCACAGTGTCGACACCTGGGCAGGCAGAGGGCTCCACCTGCCCTGAAAGAAAATCGAGGATGAAACCCAAAGTTACAAAAAAAAGGTGACCTCAAAGTGGCAGAACTAGCTCTATTATTCAAAGCAAATTCGGCCAAGGGCAAAAATGAAACCCAATCATCCTGATCAGCAGAAATAAAACATCTCAAATATGACTCCAAGGTCTGGTTTGTTCTCTCTGTCTGCCCATTGGTCTGAGGGTGAAAAGCAGAGGAGAAGGACAACTGAATTCCCAGCCTGGAACAGAAAGTTCTCCAAAATCTAGACACAAACTGGACTCCTCTGTCAGATACAATGTTCTCAGGAATCCCGTGCAAACGAACCACCTGTTATAAAAACAGGGGCACCAACTCAGAGGAAGACGGCAACTTAGGGAGTGGTACAAGATGAGCCATCTTAGAGAACCTATCACAAATCACCCAAATAACAGTCATCCTCTGAGAGACAGGCATATCAGAGATGAAATCCATTGAAATATGGGTCCATGGCCTCTTGGGGACAGGCAAAGGCATCAACAACCCACTAGAGCGAGAACACGATTTAGACCGGGAGCACGTCCCACAGGACTGCACAAAATTCCTGACATCACGAGACAAGGAGGGCCACCAAAAAAACCGACTCACCAGATCTCTAGTACCAAAAATACCTGGATGACCAGCCAAAGCAGAGCAATGAACTTCAGACATCACTCTCTTCTTCCACTGGTCAGGAACATACAACTTTCCACTGGGACAACGCTCAGGTTTGTCCTCATGGAAC
Source organism: Dendrobates tinctorius (assembly GCF_039654945.1). NCBI lineage: Eukaryota > Metazoa > Chordata > Amphibia > Anura > Dendrobatidae > Dendrobates > Dendrobates tinctorius. The sequence goes on along the minus strand of NW_027361861.1, from coordinate 1,199,350 downwards.
TCTTCCAGAGCACGTCTCAAATCGGGCGAGATGGCAGAAAGAACTACCCCTTCGCCTAAGATGGTAGCAGGCTTGGTCACCACAGGAGAATCAGTAAGGAAGCTCCTAGAGAGGGCGTCTGCCTTGACATTCTTTGTTCCAGGAAGAAAAGAAACCACAAAATCTAAACGTGTAAAAAAACAAGGCCCACCTAGCCTGTCTAGGGTTCAAGCGCTTAGCCGACTCTAGGTAAATCAAATTCTTGTGGTCAGTGAGGACCACGACTTGATGCTTAGCTCCTTTCAACCAATGTCTCCACTCCTCAAATGCCCATTTCATGGCCAACAGTTCCCTATTCCCCACATCATAGTTACGTTCAGATGGAGAGAACTTTCGGGAAAAGAAAGCACAGGGATTCATTTTAGATGTTACAGGATCCTTTTGGGACAAAACAGCTCCTGCACCAATCTCAGAAGCATCCACCTCTACCTGGAATGGAAGTGAGACATCAGGTTGCCGCACAACCGGGGCGGAGGTGAATCTTCGCTTCAGCTCCTGAAAGGAAGAAACAGCCTCCGGAGACCAATTTAACACATCAGCACCCTTTTTAGTCAAATCAGTCAATGGCTTGGCAATACTAGAAAATTTTGCTATAAATTTCCGATAAAAAATGGCAAAACCCAAAAACTTCTGGAGGGCCTTCAAAGAAGTGGGCTGAACCCAATCGTGAATGGCCTGTACCTTGGCCGGGTCCATTTCAATAGTTGACGGGGACAAAATAAATCCCAAAAAAGAAATCCTCTGTACTCCAAAAAGGCATTTGGATCCCTTGACATACAGGGAATTCTCCCTCAAGATCCGGAACACAGTCCGAATATGTTCCACATGAGAATCCCAATCCTTGGAGAAGATCAAAATATCATCCAGATAGATAATCAAAAATTTATCGACAAAATCTTGGAAAATATCGTTCATGAAGCACTGGAAGACAGAAGGGGCATTAGTGAGCCCAAAAGGCATCACCAGGTACTCAAAATGTCCCTCCGGAGTATTAAACGCCGTCTTCCATTCATCCCCATGCTTAATGCGAATAAGATTATACGCCCCCCTGAGGTCAAGCTTGGTAAACCAGCAAGCACCTTTAACTCTGGAGAATAGATCAGAAATCAGGGGTAACGGATACTGATATTTAACAGTAATTATGTTGAGGGCACGATAATCAATACAAGGTCTTAATGATCCATCCTTTTTGGCTACAAAAAAAAAACCGGCACATAAGGGTGACGAGGATGGTCTAATATGACCCTTCTCCAACGCCTCCTTAATATAGGATCGCATAGCCTCGTGCTCGGGTACAGATAAATTGAAGAGCCGACCCTTGGGAAATTTACACCCCGGGCTCAGTTCAATTGCACAGTCATAACTCCTATGAGGAGGCAGAGACGCAGACTCATTCTCACTAAATACATCATAAAAGTCCGCCAAATAATCAGGAACATCATGCGACTGAGGAGAGGTGGAAAACACCGGAGCCTCACTAAAGGCACACCGACAACCCCAACTCACCACAGACACAGATTTCCAATCCAAAACTGGATTATGAATCTGTAACCAGGGAAACCCCAGAACAATAGTATCATGCAGATTATGCAACACCAGAAATCTGCAATTTTCTTGATGGTCTGGGGCGACCCGCATTACCACCTGGGTCCAAAACTGGGGTTTATTTTTAGCCAAAGGAGTAGCATCAATTCCCCTCAAAGGGATAGGCATCTGCAGAGGTGTCATCGGAAATCCACAACGTTTAGCAAAATCCAAGTCCATTAGGTTTAGGGCTGCTCCCGAATCCACAAAAGCCTTGGCGGAAAATGTGGACAGGGAGCAGATCAGAGTAATAGCCAGAAGAAACTTAGGTTGAACACCCCCAACAGAAAATGTGTGTGCAAAGCGTTTCTCTCGTTTGGGACAGACAGAAATAATATGCGAGGCATCTCCACAGAAAAAACACAACTTATTACGCCTTCTGAACTCCTGACGCTGCTCTCTGGAAAAAAACTCTATCACATTGCATAGGTTCAGACATTTGTTCAACAGGTGGCAACACCTCTCGTGCAGCTTTGCGTTCGCGCAAACGCCGATCAACCTGAATGGCTAATGACATAGAATCGTCAAGACCAGAGGGAACAGGAAATCCCACCATAGTATCTTTTACGGCTTCTGACAACCCCTTCCGAAAGAGAGCAGCCAAGGCATTATCATTCCAGGTAGTAAGTACTGCCCACTTTCGGAATTTTTGACAGTACAATTCTGCAGAATCACGACCCTGGCTCAATGCCAGCAGGGTCTTTTCAGCCTGATCAATGGCATTAGGTTTGTCATACAACAACCCCAAAGCTTGAAAGAATGCGTTCACATTAGTCAGAATAGGATCATCTGGTTTCAAAGAAAACGCCCAATCCTGGGGATCGCCACGCAGCAAAGAGATGACAATTTTAACCTGCTGCATGGAGCTTCCTGACGAGTTAGGCTTCAAGGCAAAAAATAATTTACAATTATTTTTGAAATTCAAAAATTTAGACCGATCCCCAAAAAATACATCAGGTGTAGGAATCTTTGGTTCAGCAGCATGTGAATGAGCAAGGTAGGCGGAAATTCCCCGCACTTCCGCAGCGAGCTGCTCCACACGATCAGACAATTGCTTTATCTCCATTGAGAGAAAAAACGGCCTCAGAGATATAGAGGAAAAAATATACACACTTTTTTTTTTTTTTTTTTTTACAATTCTTTCCTGCTATAGAGTACCCTAGAATCTGCGGTAAGGCGGGTGATTCTGTTATGATTGAGTCACCGTAGGAGGCAAAAGCAGAAATACAAGCTAAGCCCAGAAAACCAGAGAAGTTGGCAACTATGAGATTGCAGACCCCTGAACCTATCAACACAACTAGCAGTAGCCGTGGGGGGTTCCTACGATGCCCTAGACCCCTCGATCACAGCCGGAGAAATACATAGGTCTAAAGAAAGAAAGGGGAAACCTAAACTGCCCCAGAGCAGACCCCAAAGCAATAGGCAGCCCCCAACATATAATGACGGTGAAGCAAGATGAAAATACCAACACAGACAGAAAGATAGACTGAGCAAAGATGGGGCCCCAAAACTACCTAGATAGGAAAGGACAGGAAGGCTGCTGTCTGCAATCTGCCAAAACCCTATCAAAGACATAAGCCAACCAGCTGATATGAAAAAGGCCCTGAAGCAGCTAGGCTTCAAAAACTGAATCAGCACTCATGTATTTTCAGAAGACAGAGCTAAATGAATTCAGCACACCCCAGCAGGGAATGGCAGAAATCCAGAAAAACAAAGCAAAACAAAGTTAAAGCACAAAAGCAAAAGGCCGAGCAGCAAACTTGGATTTGGAGGAGCAGGAATTCAGACTGGTCTCCAAGGATCCCACAGAGAAATCACCCGCAGGGCAGAAGGGCGTCGGCAGCCTTATATCCAGTCCGTAACTCCACTCAGCCAGTCATCATAATCAGCCTCAGGTGTTTGACAATCAGGCTCACTACCTTTCTTTACCAGAAGAGGGAGTTCCTCGGGCCTCAGTAATGAAGGGGAAAATGAACTCACAACAGCCCGGCCTATGGCGCATGTGCATAGCATGCAGGGAAGGCATCGGTCGCGAGCCCGTCTCAGGTGACCGCCGCGGCCATCGGGTTTAGAGAGACTGTGGCGTGGAGGCGGCGGCCGACTGCGGCGTGGGAGCGGAGGCCGGGTGAGTATGGAGGAGCGGTGTAACAAATAGTACAAAACCACCGCTTAGAGAACCAGATAGGGGCATTGTGCAAGACGTACAGCAGTTGGGGCATCTAAATCATCTTAATCGGATTATTTCTTCCCACTACTGAAAGACACAGTTAAACCACGCCCCTACTTTACTCCTAAACGTACTCAACAGTGGAATCAGATTCAAATCTGCATAGCTCTAAATCGGAAGTGCCACCTGAATGCACAGGTATTTAAACTGTCGCACCACTGCCAACCTACTACCCTCCCCTGACACTGGCAAATCAACAATACAGTCATCTACAGCCATGACAGTGGATTTTTCCCAGTTAATTTCTAATCCCAATATAGACCCAAATGTTTTAATAATATCCATTGCTTTCAACAACGACTCTCCGGAATCTTAGGCCATATTGTCATGCACCATCCGCGTCAAGGCCATCATCTTGTCCCGGAAGTGCACGACCTACTCGATGGCCGACAGTCCAGGGGTGACCAAGTGCAGTGGGACCCCTGCCTCTTTCACCAGAGCCAGGGGCCCCCACACACGTCGCCCATACAGGAGCTCAAAGGGGGAGAACCCTGCTGAGGCCTGTGGAACCTCCCGGTAGGCAAATAACAGGTGTGGGAGGTATTGCTCCCATTCTCTCCTGTGGGAGTCGACCAACATCTTAATCATTTGCTTCATGGTGCCATTGAACCGCTCGCACAGGCCATTAGTCTGGCCACCAGAAGTTGCATATGTATGTGCATACAAAGGAACTCCATCAGCTGCAACATGAACTGAGTACCACGGTCGGTGAGCATTTCCTGGTTAACCCCACTCGGGAGAAAATCTCCAGTAAGGCGGTAGCCACCTTGTTCGGCCAAATGGACGACAAAGCTACCGCTTTCGGGTACCGGGGGGATAATCTACCATCAGTATGAAGCATTTCCCGGAGTGGCTGGGAATGGACAGCGGTTCAATGAGATCCACAGCTACCCTCTTGAAAGGCTCTTTAATGATGGGCAGAGTTACCAGTGAGGCTTTGGGGCGCAGACCCGCCTTCTCCACCCTCTGACAGGTGTCACATGAATGGCAGTAGGCAACCACATCGGCCCCCATTTTAGGCCAGTAGAAATGCTGGGCTAGCCTGGCATTGGTTTTAGTGATCCCTAGATGTCCAGCCATCACAATCTCATGTGCGATCCGCAACAAATCTGCCCTGAACTGATAGGGTACCACTAACTGTCGGTCCCTGGGCTACTCCTCCGGTAAACCCTGCTGGACCGTTACCAGGTACACCCGACCCTGGTCCCAGACCACCAGCTCGCAGTCTGACTCCATGGGAGGCTGTGCTACCTGATCCTTAAGAGCTTTCAGGCTGTTGTCATCTTCTAACGCCTCCTGAAACCCCTGACTAGACGTATCCAGAATAGACGAAACTGTCTTGTCTTTTGTCAGTTCCTCGGGACCTATTTCCTGGCCTCTGTCTGACTCTGCAGTCACTTGGTCGGACGTGGGGAAGCCGCCGGACCTCCATGAGATTACTTGGGCTCTGGCGCTCCCACTCCTGGTGACAGTGGCCATGACAGCTGTGACCGTGGGTAATGCCTGCTTTCCCTCGGCTCCTGACCAAGTCGCCAGGTCAGCAGGCTAACCTGGCCTCCTGACATCCCTGATGTTGGGAACTCCTGCCCTGGGCCCTTACCTGTGGCTCCACATCTCCTGGACACCCCCAATCCCCAGGGTCTGTTTCTCTCCATGGCCTTGAAGTGTCCTGGTTAGTTGCAATGATGACATCGACGGGGTTCCACCCCTCACCTGGAGATGGGAGCAAAGAGGTGCACCTCTTGCATTCTAGGGGCCAGGGAAATGGGCAGGATTGGTCTTACCCACAGTCCAGGTGCTGCTGGCAGCCCTCTTGGCCTCAGGTGCCCTATTGTTGGTGTATTCATCTGCCAGGGCGGCTTTAGCAGAGGCCCCCTTTGGTTTCCGGTCGCGGAGGAACTGCTGGAGGTCCTCAGGGCAGTTCCACAGGAATTGTTCTGTGACAAACAGCTCCTGAATCTCCTGGCGGGTGGTGAGATCCAGACCCTTGTTCCAGTGCTCAGCAGTTTTCCTTATGTCCCACATGTGGTCGGCCCAGGTGTCCTTTGGGCCCCTGTGCAGGCTCCGGAACTTCCTGCGGTAAGACTCCGGGGTGAGGTTGAACTGCTGGATCAGGACCTGTTTGATGCTGTCGTAGTCCTGCTGCTTCCCCGCAGGTAAGTCCCCAAGGGTGTCCGGGGACTTAAGATAATCCTTTAATCGTCCCATCATGGGGAAATTACCCCTCAAATGGGGGGTCAGGTACTTGGCCCACTGATCCGGGGCCAGATCGTGTTGGCAGCAGGTCCACACAAAGGCCAGCAGAAATAAGTCCAAGTCTCTGTCCTTTTCTAACAAGGGGAAGTTCTCAGAGCAGACTTTGGAAGACTTGGTTTCCTGAGATGCTGAGGTGTCCGATGGGGACTAGTGCCAAGCCATCTTTAGCTGGTGCTCACGCTCTTCAGCTTTGCGATGTTCTGTGGCCTTCCGCTCTGCCTTGCGCTCTACAGCTTCACAGCATTCTGTAGCCTCCCTGTAATGACACCTAAGGTGTCACTGGCGCTGCCTAGCTGGTGCTATCAGGGGGTGCGTCAATGAGAGCAGGGAGTGCAGGCAGAAGTTACGCAGTACACAAGGGGCCTGAGACTAGTGTAGTGCATACAGGACCTAGCACTCAGCGATCACGGGACCATGGGGGCGGAGCCACCATACGTGAGTGCAGGGAAGGACACTGAGCACGCAGAGCACAGGGCAAAGACAGTTACGTGGTCAAGGAGAGCCAAGAGACAGAAGCCAGATGAACGTGCAGTACCTAGGGACAAGACAAAGAGTAAACGGGGACAAGCCAAGGGGGTTAGATAATCAGGAGAGACAGAGCAGTACAAAAGCAGGCTACAGAGGCAGAGTCGGGGGACAAACCGAATCATACACAGCAAGGCACACAAGCACAGAGGCACACATTTACGGACTAGTCACCTGGGTCAACAACCACTAACCGAGTATACAGAAGTATCACCGACATTAAATGCAGGTACTGCCAACATTATATTGCCGCCCAAATTTCAAAAAGAGGTGGACTGAATTAACCCTGACCTGACCAGGATGGAGGCGGAATCATCCTGTCCAGAATCATGACACTCCTGCTCTGTAGCTTCACTGCGTTCTGCAGTCTCCCGCTCTGCCTTGCATTCCCACATTGCCAGGAGTTTGTCACAGGTGGCTTGGTCCTGAACCTTGAGACTGGCCATAGCCGCTTACAGGAGGGCATGCGATCCTGCTTTGCTAGGGTGGGCAGGTGAGGGACAGTCCACTGCAGGACTGAGCACGTATCTCAGGCTCTTTGGTGAGCCTTGGCTGGACTCCCTATCGCCTTGAACAACACAATCGTCCAACTCCTCCCCATCGACCATAGAATTTGCCATTTACTGGGTTTGGGATCTGGTGCCACTGGCCATCCATGCACTCTTTGGTTACTGACACAGAGCTGCGACCCTTGTACCCACACACCTTATATTATTTGCACTCTGATAGTCTAGTCAGTCTAGAACTGGGCTGGTCTTAAGACCCCAGCAGTAAAAGCAACCGCTGGTAGTCTTTAGTGACGGGGTGTAGGAGTCCCACACACACTATTATCTCGATCCTACCTCTGTCCCACAACTTGTAAGGAAAACACACGGATATCCCCCCGCCGTCACCTATCTGTGACGGAGCTTACACAGTCACAGCTCTCTTGCACCCCCTTACCCTCAGGTCAGTCAGGAAACTGCACCTAGGATAAGTAGTCATCAGAGAGGCTGCCCTGTCACGCAGTGGCGTATCTAGGGGGGGGCAGCCGGGGCAGTTGCCCCGGGCGCAGCCAGCAGGGGGGTGCAGTCGGGCCGCCTAATGCAGCGGTCCGCAGTGTCCTCCCTGTCGGCTGCATTCTGCCGCTACCAGTCCTGGGAGTCGGCGGTTCTCTGTGTCAGCTGTCAAGCTGACAGCCGGCGCAGAGAAGGAGGCCGTGCCGGCTCCTAGGGAGCAATTGTACTGGCGTCTATACAGACGCCTGTACAATTGAAGCTCTGACCGCCGGGCCAGAGCGACGTCAGCATCGTGATCAGGTCATGTGATCACGCTGCTGACGTCACTCCCCGGCGCCCAAAGCAAACGCTGGTGGTAAGTGTGCTCCTCTGTGGAGCTGAAGAACCACCGAAGATGGGAGATGAGGGGGAGTTAATGAGTGGAGATGGGGGGGATTTCTAGAGGGGAATGGCGGTTAATGTGTGGGGGTATTTAGAGTGGGGATGGGGGTTAATGTGTGTGGGGGTTAAGGAGTGGGGATGCCATGGGGTTAATGTGTGGGGGTATTTGGAGTGGAGATGGGGGTTATTTAATGTGATGGGGGTTAATGAGTGGGGATTGGGTTAATGTGTGCGGGGGTTAATGAATGGGGATGGAGATTAATGTGTGGGGGCGTTAATGAGTGGGGATGGGGGTTAATGTGTGGGGGTATTTGGAGTGCAGATGGTTATTTAATGTGTGGGGGGATTTGGAGTGGTGATGGGGTTAATGAGTGGGGATTGGGTTAATGTGTGCGGGGGTTAATGAATGGGGATGGGGTTAATGTATGGGGGCGTTAATGAGTGGGGTTGGGGTTAATGTGTGGGGGTATTTGGAGTGGGGGTGGGGTATTTGGAGTGCTGATGGGGGTTAATGAGTGGGGATTGGGTTAATGTGTGGGGGGATTTGGAGTGGGGATGGGGGGTTATTTAATGTGTAGGGGGGGATTTGGAATGGGGATGGGGGTACTTAATGTATGTGGGGGATTGGGGATGGGGGGATTTAATGTGTGGGGAGATTTGAGGACACAAAATAAAGAGTATGTATGAGGAAACAGTATGGGGGTTGGGTGCAGACAGTATGGGGAGCGAATGGGTTAATGTATGTGGATGGACACAGTATGGGGAGTCAGGGATATGTGTGAGCAGACAGTATAGAGAGTGAGGGGGTAAATATATGAGGAGACAGTATGGTGAACAGGTGGGATGCTAGAGGGGAATAGTGTGAGGCGACAGTATATTGCAGATATTTTTATTTAGGAGCATTATAATGACACTTCTATCTTTAAGGGCATCGTGTGGAGATTTGCTGCAGAAGACCGGAGAAGATGGAAGTCTACAGAGATGAGATGTGGATGAGAAAACTCATCATGGGGTCTGGACAAGAAGAAGAAAAGGAGACCGACTGCAGAGACGACGTCATCTCTCAGGTACTTGGATGTAAATGTTATTTGTGATACTGACTAATTCTCATGTTTTTATTTGTTAGGAACATTAAAGGGGTTGTCCAGGTTTGTGCTGAGTCTGCAGTCATTCCATTCCGCAACTAGTCACACCCATGTCCACGCCTAATCGCACCCATTTAGCACTGCTGATCACACTGACTTGTACTGAGGGCACAGTGGCTGGCATTATGGGCACACTGACTGGCACTAAGGAAGAGAGAGAACAGAGAGAGAGAGAGAAAAAAGAAAAAAGAGAGAAAGAAAGAGGGGAAAAAAGAAAGAAAGAACAGAGAGAGACAGTGAGAGAACAGAGAGAGAAAGAAAGAGGGGGAAGAAAGAACAGAGAGACAGAGAATAGAGAGAAAAAAGTAAAGTAAAGAAAAGAAAGAAAGAACAGAAAGAAAGAGAGGAAAGAAAAAGAAAGAAAGAGGGGAAAGAAAGAACAGAGAGAGAGAAAAAAGAAAGATTAGAGAGAGAAAGAAAGAACAGAGAGAGAGAGAAAGAAAATGAGGGAAAGACAGAACAGAGAATGAGAAAGAACAGAGAAAGAGAGAAAGAAATAAAGAAAGATTCTATAAAGATACTATAGCAGCCCGGCTCCCATTGTAGTGCCCACCTGAGCCTCCTGGTGCAGGACATATCATGATCCACTCACATGGCCCGGCATCCTGCGCTGTCGGAGGAGGACATGGTGATGGATCTGAAGCATTCCTGGTTCTGTTACAATCTCCTCAAGAAATTATCTAATTTCCGGTCAGCTTCAAGCACATCACTTCAGGTGGAACATCACGTGTGTGTTTTAAAATGCTCCTCGGGGCTCCGCCATGTACTCCTGTGTCCGTGGGAAAAGCCCGCTTTGTATGCTTCGTACACACTTGGCTCCGCTTCGTATACCCCAAACACACGCGGCTCCGCTCCGTACACCAAGTACACACGCGGCTCTGTTCCGTACACCTCATACACACACGGCTCCTCTCCATACACTTCGTACACACGCGGCTCCGTTCTGTACACCTCGTACACGCGGCTCTGTTCCGTACACCTCGTGCACGCGGCTCTGTTCCATACACCTCATACGCACACGGCTCAGCTCCGTACACCTCGTACACACGGCTCCGCTCCGTACACCTCGTACACGCGGCTCTGTTCCGTACACCTCGTACACACATGGCTCCGCTCCATACACCTCGTACACACATGGCTCCGCTCCGTACACCTCGTACACACACGGCTCCGCTCATTACACCTCGTACACACACGGCTCCGCTCCATACACCTCGTACACACATGGATCCGCTCTGTACACCTCGTACACACACGGCTCTGCTCCGTACACCTCGTACACACACGGCTCCGCTCCGTACACCTCGTACACACACGGCTCTGCTCCGTACACCTCATACACACACGGCTCTGCTCCGTACACCTCATACACACACGGCTCCGCTCCGTACACCTCGTACACACACGGCTCCGCTCCGTACACCTCGTACACACACGGCTCCGCTCAGTACACCCCATACACATACAGCCCTGCTACATCTACCCTGTAAACCCCTCCTGACCCCACACATACTTATCTCATCCAGCACCATGACAACAGCCAACAGCACAGCAGAGTCTTGCAGACACCAAGAGGCAAGGCTGTGCGCACAGGACCTGTGATGAGGTCACAGGAGGGGCGGAGTCAGGGGTCACATGATCAGGGGTCTGGACAAAGGCTCCTGATCATGTGACCCCCTGACTCCTCCCCTCCTGTGACCTCATCACAGGTCCTGCGAACAGAGAAGGCAAGCGACACTGTGAGTGGCTGCGGGGGCGGGGGCGTCTCATGCTACGGCGAGGATGGGGTGCGTGGGGGGAGGCGTGGTGGCTTATCTCCCTGCAGTGCGGGAGGAACTTGGAAACTATCACTGCCATGCCCGCAGAGGGCCGGCGGCAGGAGCCACAGTGGCCACAGCCGCTGGCAAGCGGCCAGATGATCGGGCGCTGCCGCCCGCGGCCCACATGACAGCGGCCCAGCGGGAAAATGCCCGGTTGGTTATATTGCCAATCCGGGCCTGGTGCCCAAGTGTCTAGAGCTACCATTGATGTTGGCTGCCTTGCACAAAAGACAGCAGGGGGTCTCAGCTCTGCTCCTCCTTGCCTTCATTAACACGTGGCCTCTAATTCTCTGGCCAAATGGCAAAGTTGTTTTTTGGGGGGATTGTGTACTTATCCCAAGGGTGGGGGCCACAGCCCTGCAGTGAAGGGAGGTCTCTGGATAAGCTATGGGGTCTGAATTAATAAATCCAAAATGGAGTCTCCCTCGTCCCTCACAGCTACATATTTATAGAATATAATTATAATTTCTCTAGTCATAGTGCAACAAAGAATTAGGAGAGGTTCTTGAGAATCCTCAAGATATTAAAGAAGTTATTCACAACAGAAAGCTAGCAACAAACCCTTTAGGGCCATCAAACAAAGGGAGGACAACATTGGTTCCCTGGAGACACATAAATGGTAAAAAGCACAGCAAATCTCCCAATATTATACATGCAAAAACTTTAAGCAAACGTGTCGAAATGCTTTCACATGTTTTTATTCACAAAATGTGAAGTGAATGTGTCGAGGGAGGATCTGAAATGACCCTTCACAGTTGACCAAGTGATTTCCAAATTAATCCACAGAGTGTTGCTAGCAGCTGAAAATGACCAGACGGAGATGAGTCTCTGTATGGAAGGATCAAGGCAGATCACTAACCCCGTTTATTACGTCACCTCTTTTATAATATTTTGCTTAATTATACAAAGTACACAGCTACCAATAGCATCGTAACACTTTTACTTTATAAGCCAATAGTATTGCAAGAAAACCGGAAACTATATTTATGTCCCTAGTTACGTGGCATAGAGGATAGAACAATAGCACATTAATCAGGGTCTCATATCCTATATCTTGTTCAGACTAGAACAGTCTGGTTTCATAACAGCCGCGAACTTTCCCCTAGTTACAAAATGTATCTGGTAAACAACAAAATGGCATCGCAAGCACAAAAATGGAGTGTTTGAGAACAAGATGTCCCATACATATGAATACTGTACTTCACAATCCCCCCTAGATACATTTTGTTAACTAATATGCAGCATCAGAGATGCTAGCCCAAGCCATAAGCTTGAGGGGTTCTGGTCTTCACATGGCTGATGCCATGTTATCAGTCATGGCTGTTGCGGCGCACCCATCCCCCCTGTATGCTGCAATTTACGAATAACAATTTTTGATGACGGTGGTGGAGATCTTTTGAAAGTAGCCATGCGCTTGGCTTCAACATCTTCATCGAGTAACCTTTTAAAATCGGTGTAGAGAAGAGCAGGGGCGACGACGCCTTTGGTATCAACATTAGCTGTCCTAGTGCAGAATTTCCTAATACATGCAGAAATACACCAAAGAACAAGTTTTAGTATCACATATACAACAAGGATACAGGCAGCAATGTGTAACAAGCTTTGTAAGATCCCAGCTATCCAGCCCCCAATTCCCTTAAACCAATTGGCTGGATTGAGAAAGGAGAAGGTGTCTGACCACAAACTTATTATTCAAGGACGTTGGTGTTATGAATGGGAAACCGAGGAGGAAAAACAAGACAACAAGCTAAGTCTCAGAAAACCAGAGAAGTTGGTAACTATGCAGATTGCAGATCCCTGATCTTAACTGCACAACTAGAAGCAGTCGTGGAGCGTTCCTACGTTGGTCCTAGACGCCTCATCACAACCGGAGAACTACATAAGCCTAAAGCAGGAAAAGAGGAAAACTAACTGCCCCAGAGCAGACCCCAAAGGAAAGACAGCCCCCCACATGTATTGACGGTGAGGCAAGATGAAAATACAAACAAAGGCAGGAAAATAGGCTGAGCAAATGATGGGGCCCGGCTAACTAAAAAGGACAGAAAAGGAAAGACACTGTCTGCAATCTGCCAAAAATCAACCTACAAAAATATTGTCCAACACTTCTGATAGCAAAATTAACCCTGAAGTCACTAGACTTCTAAACCTATATCAGCACTCTGAAATATTCTGAGACAGAGCAAAAAAGAGGCCAATCCAATAAGGAACAAAAATCAGATTGGCAAATACTGATTAATAGGAATGGAAATTCAGCATAGCCCCAGCAGGGGCAAGCTGATTACACAAAAAAACTGAATTGACCAACAAGCGCAAGTGCGAACATTAGCAAAAAAACAAACTTAACTTGAGAAGACTGGAAGAGAGCTGAAGTCCAGGACCTGAGAAGCAGACTGAATCACCAGCACCCGGATAGGGCGTCGGCTGTCTTATATCCAGTCTGATACTCCAGAGATCCAATCGTTATCTTCCTCATCAGGTGGCAGATCACTACCACTTAAACCAACAGCACTACCTCCTGTCACCACCAGAGGGAGAACAGAAGGGGAACTCTCAACTGGTGGAGCAGAAAATGAGTTCATGACACGTTGGGGAATTTAGGCTGTCACGTGCGGTTACCAATAGTAATATGGAAAGTTTGAAAAACCAAAACATTATGCCCCCTTTATTTGCTATTGGCTTGTTTAACCAGCTTGCAGTGCGATGCGTGGATCCAAGTTGGTCTTCCTTCTAGTTTCACTGATGTAGGTGTGATGAGGAGGACTTGATAGGGACCGTCATACAAGGGTTCTAGTCCATGCTTCCTGACATGCTTTTTCATGACTACCAAATCACCAGGCTTCAGGTTATGACAGGTGTCGGTTTCTGCTGAATCTGGAAGAGAAGAAACAACTAGAGCATGGGTGTTAGCAAGATTTTGACTAAGCTGAATAACATATTGAACAGCATGGTCAGTTTCTTCTGATAACTGTTGAGTCTGGAAATTTGCAACTGGGGGCCTAGCACCAAACAATATCTCATATGGGGACAGGCCATGTTTTGCAATAGGGGTGGTACGAATGTGGTATAGTACAATGGGTAGGAGCTCTGGCCATGGAGCCGTAGTCTCCTGCATCATTTTGGTCAATTGTCCCTTCAGTGTGCCGTTCATCCTCTCAACTTTCCCACTGGATTGTGGATGGTACGGAGTATGCATGGCTACAGTTGATACAAACATTGTCAGAACTTCTTGGTACACATGAGAAGAAAAGGCCGGTGTTGTGAGTGGGTCACCGAGGAGGAAAACAAGACCAAGCCAAGTCACAGAAAACCAGAGAGGTTGGTAACTACATGGATTGCAGACCCCTGATCCTAACCATACAACTAACCGCAGCCGCGGAGCGTACCTATGATGATTCTAGACGCCTCGTCACAGCCAAAGGACTAAATAAGCCTAAAGCAAGAAAAGGGGAAATCTAAAATTGCCCCAGAGCAGACCCCAAAGGAATAGACAGCCCCCACACATGTATTGATGGTGAGGCAAGATGAAAACACGAACACAGGTAGGAAAATAGGCTGAGCAAACGATGGGGCCCACACTAACTAGAAAGGACAGGAAAGGAAAGATACTGTCTGCAATCATGCCAAAAAACCCTGCAAAAATGTCCAACACTTCTGATTTCAAAAAACACCCTGAAGTCACTAGACTTCTCCCACTATATCAGCACTCTGGCATATTCTGAGAACAGAGCAAAAAGAGGCCAATCTAATAAGGGACAAAAAGCAAACTGGCACATACAGTGACATAAGAGTGGAAAATTCAGCACAGCCCCAGCCAGGGCTGGCTGACCACACAAAAAACTGAATAGACCAAACCAAATCAAATGTGAACATTAGCAAAGACAACTTAGCTTGAGAAGGCAGGAACTGAGCTGGAAACTAAGACCTCAGGAGGCAGGAAAAAATCACCAGCATGGGAATAGGGAGTCGGCTGTCTTAAATCCAGTCTGAGACTCCAGATGTCCAATCCTCTTACTCATTATCAGGTGGCAGGTCTCTGTTAATTAGATCAGCTTCACTACCTCCTGCCACCACCAGAGGGAGCCCGGAAAGAGAACTCACAACTCCTCTGTCAGCACAACCAGCTCCCTCACCAGAAACCAGAGGCACACAAGAAAATAAGTTCACACCAGCTGGACCTTGATCACTTTGAACAACTTCTGGAACCCCATATCTGCATATGACTTCCATCACCAGTTTCTTCGCTGTGGTTTTTGCAGTCATGTTCGTAACAGGGAATGCTTCTGGCCACCTGGAGAACATGTCAACAACAACCAAACCATATTCATACCATCCAGACTTAGGTAACGTGATATGGTCCACCTGGAGCCTTTGGAAAGGATAGTCGGGCTTAGCAAGATGCTTCAGGGGTACTCGTTGAAGTTGACCGGGATTGCAGGTCTGACAGATATTACAGGCACAGTTGAGCGCTGTCAAAACTGTGGAAATACCCAGGGCCCAGTAGAATTTTTGCACCAGTGCGAGGGCCTGATTCTTTCCTAGATGTGTAGGTCCATGTGACATTCTCTGCATGATCATTAAGCGGTCTCGCGGGGTCCGACAGAAAACTTCAGTCTGTTGTAGATCATCAGGTTCTTGTAGGATCAATGCTTCTTGTAACTGTTTACGCTGAGAACGTGTGGTCACCATAGTTGGTATGGTTGGTTCAATGGGTAAAAGAGCAGCATCTTTTGCTTGCATATCTGCAAATGCGTTGCCAACAGTCTGTGGACTGTTCCTAGGACCGTGCGCCTTAACTTTGATAATGGCCACCTGAGTAGGTAATTTGATCGAATCCATGAGGGTTTTAACAGCTTCAGCATTTTTCACTGGGGTTCCGGCAGTAGTAATAAACCCTCGATTGGCCCATAGAGCCCCAAAATCATGAGCAATACCAAATGCATACCGTGAGTCCGTGTATATATTAGCCTGTCTGTTCTTGGCCAAAATACATGCAGTAGACAGAGCCTGAATTTCTGCTTCTTCTGCTGACTGTGAGGGCAGGAGCGCAGCTGCGTGCACTACAGTGTCCTCTGTGGTAACAGCGTATCCGGTGTGGAATCTACCAAACTCATCAGCATATCTTGAACCATCCGTGTATAACACCAGATCAGGATCTGGGAGTGGATTTTCGCTGACATTTGATGGAGTAGCTGTTTCTTCAGTCAGAAGTTGGGAACAATCATGTTGGAGGTAATCCTCATCACTGCCATCTTTCTTGGGGATCGGCAGTAAAGTAGCGGGGTTGATTGTAGTACAGCGATGTAACTTGACATAGTCAGGCAAAAGGAGTGAACACTGCAGCCGTAAGTGTCGCTGCACAGTCAAATGTCTTGGTTGCTGAAGTGTCAGTATTGCTGCAATGTCATGCGGGGCAAAAATGTGCGTTTCATGTCCAAGAATTATGTCTGCAGTTTTGTCGAGCAACGAGTGAGTGGCGTGAACTGCCCTCATGCAACTTGGTGATGCTCGGGCCACGGGGTCGAGGTGGGCCGAATAATAGCCCACTGGTTGTTGCCTTTTGCCATGTAATTGTGTAAGTACCCCTGCTGCGTGACCTTCATCCTCAGACACATACAAATGGAACAGTCGAGTATAGTCCGGGATGCCCAAAGCAGGGGTGGAATCAATAAGCCGCTGAACTCAGAGAAAGCACAATGGAGGCTTACATACAAACCGATGATCTTTCCTTTTAGCTCATTATACCGTTTTTCAAGGCATTGTAAAGGGGTTGCATTATGCGGGATGCATCCGGTATCCACTGACGACAATAAGTACATAGTCCAAGAAAACGCTGGAGTTCAGCTTCATCTTTTGGGAAAGAAAGGGAGCTGATAGCTATTTTTCTTTCTTCTGTGAGGTGTCTGACACCCTGAAGGAGACAGTGACCCAAGAATATCACTTGACCAAGGCAGAACTGAAGTTTCAAGGCCGAAACCCGACAGTTCAGATCTGCCAGATACTTGAGGAGGCTAACAGTGTCAGCAATGGCTTCCTGCTCCGTTAGTGCACACAACAAAAGATCATCCACATACTGAAGCAGTGTGACCTGGGGGTGATTTAGCTGCCAGGGCAAAAGACACTCGCCCATGTTTTTTGCAAACTGGTTGGGACTGTTTTGGGGCCCTTGTGGCATAACTGTCCATGTTAACTGTCCACCCTGATAAGTGAATGCAAACAGAAACTGGCAATCTGGGTGTAACGGAATGCTAAAGAAGGCATTGGCAAGGTCGATGACTGTAAACCAAGCAGCATCCTGGGGTATTTGGGACAAAAGAGTATGTGGATTAGGCACCACTGGAGTTTCCAGAACAGTAGCTGCATTAACTGCCCATAGATCTTGTACCAGCCGGTACACAGGGGGCTGGCCAGGCGGGGTCTTTTTCTTAAAGGGAAACAAGGGCATATTACATGGAGAAACACGGGGTATCAGAGCACCATTCTCAAGTAACGTTTGTGTTTGTTCCTGGAGGCCCCGCTCCTGATCATGTTTCAAAGGATATTTGATTGACTTTGGGAAAAGGGGCACCAGGATTGAGAAACACTTTTACTGGTTCTACAGGCATTTTCCCTATATCATTTGGCCCTTTTGACCAAAGTTTAGATGGTATCTCTGAGAGGTATGAGGTGAGTCGTTGATCCTCAGGCAATATTGGGGGTGGATCTGGGCCTATCAGGGCCATCATAACTGTGGGAAGGGCATGCAAAATAAAAATTTCCTCACTGTCTTCATCTGCATAAGGGTTATATAACGTAAGAACCATCTGACCATCATCTTTGAATTGTATTATGGAGCGGAACTGCGATAATAAATCTGCTCCTAGTAAATTTACTGGACATGTGGGAGAGATCAGGAACTGAGCAGTATCCACGGGGAAGGGTCCCACAGGGATGGGTTTTGTAAGAGTATGTTGATTGGGTCTGCTGTTATGAATGAGTCACCGTAGGAGGCAAAAGCAGAAATACTAGCTAAGTCCAGAAAACCAGAGAAGTTGGCAGCTATCGGATTGCAGACCCCTGAACCTATCAACAACAACTAGCAGTAGCCGTGGGGGGTTCCTACGGTGCCCTAGACCCCTCGATCACAGCCGGAGAACTAAATAGCCTAAAGACAGCCTTAGAAAGGGAAATCTAAACTGCCCCAGAGCAGACCCCAAAGCAATAGGCAGCCCCCAACATATAATGACGGTGAAGCAAGATGAAAAAACACTCACACAGATAGAAAGATAGGCTGAGCAAATGATGGGGCCCAAGCTAACTAAATAGGACAGGATAGAAAAGCTGCTGTCTGCAATCCGCCAAAACCCTATCATAACAAGAGCCAACAGACTGATAGGGAAAAAAGCCCTGAAG
The DNA here is from genome assembly GCF_039654945.1 of Dendrobates tinctorius. Classification (NCBI taxonomy): domain Eukaryota; kingdom Metazoa; phylum Chordata; class Amphibia; order Anura; family Dendrobatidae; genus Dendrobates; species Dendrobates tinctorius. Next base: position 1,180,986 of record NW_027361861.1, on the reverse strand, counting down.
ACGCTAGGCTTCAAAAAGACTATATCAGTACTCAGGTATTTTCTGAAGACAGAGCAAAAAGGAATTCAGCTCACCCCAGCAGGGAATGGCAGAAATCCAGAAAAACAAGGCAAAACAAAACCAAAACACAAATGCAAAAAGCAGAGCAGAAAACTTCGCTTTTGAGGAGCAGGAATCAGACTGGTCTCCAAGAATCCCTCAGAGAAATCACCGGCAAGGCAGAAGGGCGTTGGCTGCCTTATATCCAGTCAGCAATTCCAGTCACCCAGTCATCATCATCCTGCCCAGGTGCTTGGTAATCAGCCTCACTATCTTCCTTCACCAGAAGAGGGAGTTCATCAGACCTCAATGGTGAAGGGGAAAATGAACTCACAACAGTCTGCCATCTACTCCATTTAAAACAAGCTCTTGATCTGAGAATTGAATAGGGATATCCGTAAGTACATCTGATGACTTGATTATAGAATTGGCCGCCCCAGTGTCTACATGAACTTAACAAGGGTGTCCCCTACAGGGAGCGTGACAGATGAGCATGCCCCAGGTTTGGTGGAGGACATCGTGATGGCAGACCCTGGTTGGCCACTCCTTCAGTATGGACAATTATCAGGATTTTGGGACTGTCCGTAACTGAGGTACCCTCTAGAATTCCCAGTATTTAGGTTACGATTGGAAGGGGGAACTTGAGGGTAGCATCTATCAGTGAGGGTGTGACAATCTCTCTGAAAGTGACCGAGTCGGCCACAGTGTCAGCATTGCAGGCGAGAATTGGCATGGCGAATCTGGGGAGTAAAGTTCCCAGTCATAGGATTGGAAGAGATATTGGAGTAGGGACCTGAATTTGTGTATGGTTGGAGCACAGGAGCTGGAGCTTGCTGTGTGGGCCACTGATAAGGAACGAGCTGTGTGCTTTCAGCTGCGGTGGGGGCGGTGGGGGATGTGGTGGGGGCGGTGGTGGGAGGGGGAGCTGGAACAGCTGCAGCTGCTGGCTTGCTTTTCGGTTTCCCTGCTGATGCAGAGCGAGCTAGATTTTTCTGAAAACTTTTTACTACTTTTAATGCATTTTCCGGAGTGGAATTCTCGACGTCAGGTCTAACTGACATTATGGCCTCTTGCAATTCGGGTTTAAGGCCGGACATCAAAGCTGCCACAAAAAGGTGTGTATGGGCTTTATTATACAGTGAGAATCCCAGTTCTTTAAATACCACCATAAGACGCCCAAAGAACTTCTCGGCAGTCCCCCTTGTCCTGTGTGACATCTGTGAGAGAGGTAGCTTGATCCGCTAGTCTATCTTGTGCCCAAACCTTTAAAGCATTGCAGAAATTGACACCACTCTCATGGGTTCCCCCATCCAGATTCACATTATACATTATGCCACCCTCAATAATTGGAAAATACCCCTCCCCAGCTTTTACTCGAAGTATGTGTAATAGATCTCTTCGGGGAGTGGAATAAATCTCTCGATTTGCTGCCATTTGCCTGTAGAAGGCCATGGGGGAAGTCTCTGGATCGGGTAATTGATTGCAAAGGGTGTCTATTTGGGATGGGGTAAAGGGGGTATACTTTGTCCTGTCAGGAGTGGTTTCCACATTATCCTCTTCAAATTTGGATACTGGTGACTTGGGGGCAGGAGGAGGAGGAGGCGGTAGTATGGGCACAAGAGGCATCTGCTGTGGAAGCGGGGCAGGAGGCTCTGTTACAGTTAAAGATTGCATTGCCTGATGGGCCGTTAGGCGGCTGTCGGACAAATCGGACCTCCTCCAATTTTATGGGGTTTTCTTGTATACACCGCTCTATTGCTGATACTATGACCATGGCGGCATCCTTCCTGGAATATTGAAAGATACCGGCAGAGATTAATGGTATGGCCACTGTATGTTGAGGCATCGTACCGGAGGGGGGGGACGGAGGAGGCATACAGGATTGCGTTCTGGACAGCCTCAGTAAGCAATTGTTGGGACCTAGGAATGTTGGTAGGATCATATCGTGGTCCCACTGCATGTATTACATATTGACACGGCAGCTGTCCTGCTCTGGTTGCTGCGACCTGTCCTGTTTCTACTTGGCCATACATTTTTATATACGAATAAGATTCTTCCTGTATCATGGGTCCAACTTTCTGTGAAATATTTGCGGCCAGTCCTCCAACATGGTGGAGTTGATTATTCGTGGCATTTACTATGGCCGCAATGTGCTGCTTCGTGAGATCCCCTGTCCCTATCCTAAAGAGCACATCATGACAGTGGGGTCCAGGAATAACATTGGAATACATTTCCTGGAAATCTTCTATCTCCTCTGTGTATCCTGTCTCTGACCGGGTGACTAAAGTAGGAGGGGGTGGATACTCATAAACACTAGCAATACTAGACATAGCAGGGACTGAGGCTGGCAGTGGCTGATAATAGGTACCGTCAGCGTTTAACAAGGGAAAGGTGGGGGCTGCGACTCCGGGTCTCCTTGCTCCACAATTGTAACAGACCTCTCTCCATTGAGGATTAGTAACTCCGCATACGGCACAAATCCACCCAGCAGGATCATAGGATCGGGCGCACTGGGTTTTGGCAGCCCAGGATATATTGGTGCCCTGGGGTTAAGGGGCACAGAGCTTACAGTCGAGAGGAGAGGCTTGATTTCCTGGGGAAGGGACCTTATCTAGCAGGGAGACCTCTTGTTCCAGACCATCATTTTTAATTGTCTTCCTGGCACATTACCCTCAGCCACTTTCTTATTACTCTCAGTCACTTTCTTGCACCACAAAACATCCAGTCCTTGTCATAGTAATAGACAATTTTCCTTCTTCAACATAGCAGTAACAGAAACAATCAGAATTCAGAATTCACTTCCTTTTCCACTTCTGTATAACCTTCATCACACAATTCATGTGCCAAGCCACCCAAGAATCACCCCACCATCAAGGACAAACCTCAGATCCTCTTTGCAGTAACAAGCACAGGAAAACCACACCAAACGGTCAGTCTGTACAGTATAACTGCCAACTTACCGTGGTTGTCGTGGGGGATGATCAGTCCCAATTTTCCAGTGCCTGTGTCTGGTCTGAGGGTCCTTTGTCTTGTTTTCCTCCGGGGAAGAGGCGTCCCTATTCGGGGGCCCCCACGTTGGGCAGCCAGCTGTCGAGGGAGGATCTGAAATGACCTTTCACGGTTGACCAAGTGATTTCCAAATTAATCCATAGAGTGTTGCTAGCAACTGAGAATGACCAGACGGAGATGAGTCTCTGTATGGGAGGATCAAGGCAGATCACTAACCCCGCTTATTATGTCACCTATTTTGTAATATTTTGCTTAATTATACAAAGTACACAACTACCAATAGCATCGTAACACTTTTTTACTTTATAAGCCAATAGTATTGCAAGAAAACCGGAAACTACATTTATGTCCCTAGTTACATGGCATAGAGAATAGAACAATAGCACATTCATCAGGGTCTCATATCTTATATCTTGTTCAGACTAGAACAGTCTGGTTTCATAACAGCCGCGAACTTTCCCCTAGTTGCAAAATTTATCTGGTAAACAACAAAATGGCGTCGCAAGCACAAAAATGGAGTCTTTGAGAACAAGATGTCCCGTACATCTGAATACTGTACTTCACAAATGAACATAAGAGAAATCTAAAATGAATCAATATTTGGTGTGACCTCCCTTTTGCCTTCAAAACCGCATCAGTTCTTCAAGGTAAACTTGCACATAGTTTTTGAAGGAACTTCAAAGGGAGATTGTTCCAAACATCTTGGAAAACTAACCATTGGTCTTCTGTGAATGTCGCTTGTGCAAATCCTTCTGTCTGCATGTAATTCCAGACAGACTAAGTGTTGATATCAGGGCTCTCTGTAGGCCTTATCATTATTTCCAAAACTCCTTGCTCTTATTTACACTGAAGATAGTTCTTAATGACGTTGGCTGTATGTTTTGGGTCGTCTCCCTGATGGTATTGCATGATGGCTAAGTATCTGCGTGTAATTTTCAACATCGAGGACACTAATTATAATGGCCAAATTCCCAACTACATTTGGTGAAATCCAGCTCCAAACTTACGAAGAACCACCACATGCTTCACTGTTGACTGCAGACGCTCATTATTTTGCAGCTTTCCAGCCCTTCATTGAACAAATTGCCTTCTATTGCAGCCAAATATTTCACATTTTGACACATCGCACTAGAGCACCTGCTGACTTTTTTCTGAACCCAAGTTCCTATGATCTCATGCATAGTTGTGTCACTTGGCCTTGTTTCCATGTTGAAGGTTTGGTTTTGGCTGAATTTCTTCCATGAAGGCTACTTCTGGCCAGATTTCTTGTTACAGTAGATGGATGTAGTTGGGCTCTCCTGGTTGCTGCCAGTTCTGAGCTCATGCCACTACTGGACATGTTCCAATTTTGAAAGGAAATAAACATGCTGTGTCTTTCATCTGCTGCACTGTTTCTTTGGGTGAACATTGCATCTACCTACTCAGTGCTGCCCAATATGCAGACATAGTGAGATTTGACCTTTTATAGAGGTTTGTAATGTTATGGTTGTGCAGGTGCCACTTAATAATGAGCCTATATTCAAAGTCCTGATAGACTGTTTTGGGGATTAGTGAGTTCATTATTCATTTATTCTTTTTATTTTCTTCATATTAATTATCCAGTCTGCCCAGGTACATATCTTTACAATAATCCACTGTTTCCCTTTATATGATAAAAAATGTTTCTATGCTATGCAGGGTCCGCTTTTTAAGTAGGGTAATTTTGCTTGTATACTTAATGCAATGTGCACGGTAACACTTGCACTACTGTGGTTCAATATGGGGTAATCCCAGCATGGAACTACAACACAGGCCAATATGGTGTACTCTAAGTTATTATGTGATGCGCTCATGTGCACACTGGTGGAATGATTCAAGCTAATTATGATGACTGAACACATCACAGTTTGACTTTTGGAGCCTGGGCGTGCGCTCTGTATATGAGTATGATGTCTTTGATGTGCCTACGGATCAGGTGAGCCATTAATCTCTCTTATTTAGAAACACCTGTATATGTAATTAATTTATACATAATATTGTATTTATACATTATGTGAAATGGATGTTATATAACGGAATGTATACATTATGCACTATTGCACTTTTCTGAATTGCACATATATGATTCTTTGTGCTTACGCAATATTTTTATAATTATGTGAACTTATGTAACTCACTTCATTCGCATCCCTGGTCTACTTTACTTATTGGAAAATGACTAATTTTTGGAGCTGTTACGTCATATGAGCATTTTAGCTGTTTGCTAAAACACATTCACAAGGCAGTTATATAATGATCAGTATGGGCTTAAAATGTAGACTCTCAGCTTTAATTTGAGGGTATTCCCATACTAATTGGAGTAAGGGTTTAGGAATTACAGCTGTTTAAAATTGTAGCTGCCTTTTCTCAAGGGAGCAAAAGTAATTGGGCAATTATCTTAAAAGCTCTTTAATGGGCTGCACAGGCTTTTCCCTCATTAATCCATCATCTATTAAGAAGGTAAAAGGTATGATGCTTATTTTAGGTATGGCATTTGCATTTGGAAGCTCTTGCTGTGAACCTACAACAATCAAAGGAGTTCTCAATGGAAGAGAAACAAACCACCACTGAAATGAAAAAAAACCTAGGAATGGCAAAATAACAATTTGGTAAACTGTGCAAAAAAAAAAGCACGCTGGTGAGCTTGGGAGCTCAAAAAGGCCTGGACATCTATCTAAGACAACAGTGGTGAATGATCACAGAATCCTTTCCATGGTGAAGAAAAACCCCTTCACAACATCCACCCAAAGGAAGAACACTTTCCAGAAAGTAGATGTTTCAGTATCCAAGTCTCATAAACAGAGGACTTCACAAAAGCAAATACAGAGGGTTCACCACAAGGGGCAAACTGTTAATCAGCCGGAAAAATAGAAAGGCCAGATTAGACTTAGCCCCCCCAAAAAATCTAAAGAAGCTGCCCAGTTTTAGAAAAGCAAAACTAAGATCAACCTGTAGCAGAATGTTGGGAAAATGATAGTCTGGAGAAGGCTTGGAATTACTCCTGATCCAAAGAACACCACATCCTCTGTAATTCATGGTGGAGTCAGTGTGATGGCTTCCAATGTAACTGAGCCACTGGTGTTTATAGATGATGCGACTGAAGACAGAAGCAACTGGATGAATTCTGAAGAGTGCAGAGCAATACTTTCTACTCAGGTTCAACAAAATGCGGCAAGGTTAATTGGACTGCGCTTCACAGTACAGATGGAAAATGACCGCAAACATACTGCAAAAGCAATGCAGGAGTTTTTTAATGCAAAGATGTCTCATATTCTGCCATGGTCGAGTCAATCACCAGATCTCAACCCCATCAAGCAGCATTTCACATTATTAAAGGGAGTCTGTCACCCCATTTTAGCCCTATCAGCTGCCGGCACCGCCATCAGGGGCTTATCTACAGCATTCTGTAATGCTGTAGATAAGCCCCAGATGTAAGCTGAAAGATTAAAAAAAAGTTAGATTATACTCCCCCGGGTGTCCGGTCCGGTCCGATGGTTGTCGTGGTCCGGCGCCTCCCATCTTCATACGATTCCATCCTCCTCCTTACGGACCTCTCTGACCTTTCCCGATGCCTGTGCACTGCAGTACTTACTTCTGCCGCTGCTCCGGCGTACTTTATTTGCCCTGTTGAGGGCAGAGTTAAGAAGGAGGATGGCATCATATGAAGATGGGAGGACCCGGACTGCGACACCCACCGCACCCGACCCTGCTCCCCGGTGAGTATAATCTAACTTGTTTTTCTTATCTTTCAGTATACATCGGGGGTTTATCTACAGCATTACAGATTTCTGTTGATAAGCCCCTGATGGCGGTGGCGTGCGCCGCTTAGAAACCTGATGTGTACCTTGGTTACCAGCTCCTGCACCAGCGGTAAGCACTAAGGTACACAGTGGGTAACTATGCGATGTGCGTCGCTTGTTACCCCGTGTCGCTGGTGCTGATCGCTGGTGAAGCTGCTGTTTGGCAGCTCACCAGCGATCATGTAGTGACACACCAGCGATCCTGACAAGGTCATATCGTTGTCGGGATCGCTGGTGCATCGCTACAGTTGTGGCCAAAAGTATTGACACCCCTGCAATTCTGTCAGATAATACTCAGTTTCTTCCTGAAAATGATTGCAAACACAAATTCTTTGGTATTATTATCTTCATTTAATTTGTCTTAAATGAAAAAACACAAAAAGAATTGTCCTAAAGCCAAATTGGATATAATTCCACACCAAACATAAAAAAGAGGGTGGACAAAAGTATTGGCACTGTTCGAAAAATCATGTGATGCTTCTCTAATTTGTGTAATTAACAGCACCTGTAGCTTACCTGTGGCACCTAACAGGTGTTGGCAATAACTAAATCACACTTGCAGCTAGTTGACATGGATTAAAGTTGACTCAACCTCTGTCCTGTGTCCTTGTGTGTACCACATTGAGCATGGAGAAAAGAAAGAAGACCAAAGAACTGTCTGAGGACTTGAAAAACCAAATTGTGAGGAAGCATGAGCAATCTCAAGGCTTCAAGTCCATCTCCAAATACCTGAATGTTCCTGTGTCTACCGTGCGCAGTGTCATCAAGAAGTTTAAAGCCCATGGCACTGTGGCTAACCTCCCTAGATGTGGATGGAAAAGAAAATTGACAAGAGATTTCAACGCAAGATTGTGCGGATGTTGGATAAAGAACCTCGACTAACATCCAAACAAGTTCAAGCTGCCCTGCAGTCTGAGGGTACAACTGTGTCAACCCTTACTATCCGTCGGTGTCTGAATGAAAAGGGACTGTATGGTAGGAGACCCAGGAAGACCCCACTTCTTACCCCGAGACATAAAAAAGCCAGGCTGGAGTTTGCCAAAACTTACCTGAAAAAGCCTAAAATGTTTTGGAAGAATGTTCTCTGGTCAGATGAGACAAAAGTAGAGCTTTTTGGGCAAAGGCATCAACATAGAGTTTACAGGAGAAAAAAAGAGGCATTCAAAGAAAAGAACACGGTCCCTACAGTCAAACATGGCGGAGGTTCCCTGATGTTTTGGGGTTGCTTTGCTGCCTCTGGCACTGGACTGCTTGACCGTGTGCATGGCATTATGAAGTCTGAAGACTACCAACAAATTTTGCAGCATAATGTAGGGCCCAGTGTGAGAAAGCTGGGTCTCCCTCAGAGGTCATGGGTCTTCCAGCAGGACAATGACCCAAAACATACTTCAAAAAGCACTAGAAAATGGTTTGAGAGAAAGCACTGGAGACTTCTAAGGTGGCCAGCAATGAGTCCAGACCTGAATCGCATAGAACACTTGTGGAGAGATCTAAAAATGGCAGTTTGGAGAAGGCACCCTTCAAATATCAGGGACCTGGAGCAGTTTGCCAAAGAAGAATGGTCTAAAATTCCAGCAGAGCATTGTAAGAAACTCATTGATGGATACCGGAAGTGGTTGGTCGCAGTTATTTTGGCTAAAGGTTGTGCAACCAAGTATTAGGCTGAGGGTGTCAATACTTTTGTCTGGCCCATTTTTGGAGTTTTGTGTGAAATGATCAATGTTTTGCTTTTTGCTTCATTCTCTTTTGTGTTTTTTCATTTAAGACAAATTAAATGAAGATAATAATACCAAAGAATTTGTGTTTGTAACCATTTTCAGGATGAAACTGTGTATTATCTGACAGAATTGCAGGGGTGTCAATACTTTTGGCCACAATTGTATGTGTGACGGGCCCCTTACACAGAGAGAGAGGCATGATAGGAGATTACATCTGCAATACATGACCACATATAACAATGGTGAGTAGATGGCAGAAAAGAACAACAAATACTGTACAACCAGCATAACATTACAGAATGTACAGTATAAGACATTACAGTATGTTATATAGCTGTAAGCTCTGAAGAGGATGGCAGGATAGCAGCCCTTAGAAAGCATCAAAAAGGAGGAAATCCAGCATTGTTTACATCCATGGCTCCTAGACTTCAGGTAGTCATTGCTTGCAAAGGATTGTCTACAAAGTATTATAGATGAACATTTTATTTATATAGTAAAGTTAATTTGTCCAATTACGTTTAAGCCGCCGTAATGAAGCTTTCTAGAAAAATGTCTGCAATTCCAAAAAGTTTCATCGGATATTTTTGTTCAACCCCTTTCATTAAACCTGAAAGCCTCCACTTTAATTGCTTCTCAGTTGTTTAATTTTAAATAGGAAAAATAGTGGCATGCAGAGCTGAAATCACCAAGATTCGGTCACTGTCCAAAGATTTATGGACCTAACTTTGCCTATATGCTTATTGCAGCAGGGCCAAGTAGGACCTGTGTATGTGATGTGCAGGTGGCAGAGCCTGGGCGCATGATGTGCTGGCAGCATTGCATATAATCTGTAGGTTGCAGAGCTATGTATGAACTGTTTGGCAGATGGTATCCAACCCCTGGCTTTGAGTAGGGGGATATATAGCTGAGCCAGGTAGGACAAAGTTGAGTCCTAGCTCAGCAGGATTTGGTTAGCTGTAGCAGCCTAGCTTTTTACTAGAACCAGGGCCTGTGTTTTCTAGGTGTGCCAGTCTGCTGGACGAAGCAGAGTCGAGGGTGCTGGAGCTGGTGAGTGACCAGCCAAGATGTGAGCTTTAGCTGAAAGCGAGATGTGGCAGGATCTCTCTCTGTTTGGAAATTGCACGGTTCAGCTAGGAAAGCTAGAACAGTCTGTGTGTTGGAGTTGCAGAAAAACGTGTGGAAGCTACAGTCTGTCATCCATATTTAATTTGTGTGCAGTCCATTTTTAATATTGCAATGAGTAGGAGAACAATGATGAAAATCTGATCCAAAACACTTCTGAAATTCAGTCTATATTTTCATGTACAAGAAAAAAAAAGAATGTCTGAATAAGGCCTTAAAAGTATTAGAAATCCCCATTCAGCTTGCATGTTATGGCAGCACATGGTGGATGGGCTAATTTTTTTTTTATAGCAGTGACTTTTTTTGGCTGACCACTACCATGTTTGATCACACCAATGACTGGTAACGTCCTATCATTCTGTAGACGTTACAAATAAATGTGAAAATCCTGGCCAATATACTGCATTGTGAAAGTGACCCTAATTTGTCTTTGTTTTTGTTAGATGAGGAGTGTTTCTCGGTCAGATACTTCCTCATTCTCCTGAGAGCTCTGCACAGTACAGAGCTGCCTCCAGTCCCATCTGTCTAATGTTTCACTCTGATTTCTTTTTCCCCCTGGGCTATAATAAACCAGTGCAGTGAGTCCCACCCAGAAAGGATCTTTGTGAGCTGCTGGGAAAGGCAAAAGAAAAAAAAAAAAAGCTTGGGTGGGTGAAAACACCTTTTTCTGCAAAGTGGAATCCACTCTCCCACAAAGCATCTAGTAAGTTGGCTGCCTGCCTCATATGCGCTCTATGCAGTTGGTTCTCACTAGGAAATAAGAAACGACGCAGATCTCTGGGGTGAGACCTAAGCAAACATTATTATTACTGGTGGACGCTTGGATTTCATCAGGAAGTTTAGAATTCGAGGATACGGAACTGCTGCCCCCCAGGCAGGCCCAAGGTAAGACGCTTACTAGGAATACCAATGTCAGAAAGTTACCTGGATGACAGAATTGGTAACAAAAACTTAGAGAAATGCCCATGTTGTGTAGGCAAATATACAGACAGCGGGATGTATAGAAAATATTGTGGTTTATTGACTTTTTTTGCTTATGTTAGATAATTGATTTATCAGAAATGTTGCGTAGAATGATATACTACCGGGGAGGATGTGTATATTAGTTCATTCTCACAGAGGTGCTATATGGATTCCTAGGATTTGAAGGCTGCATTATAGATCTCTACAATGTGGATCCATACCACGGCCATGTGAGCGACATTTAGACTAATTCCCGTAAATAATGCCGTGGGCAACTGTCCAGCAGGTGGTATCCATACATTTATATTCTAGAAATGGGTGAAACAGAGAGGTTAGCCGGATGTCCCCTATAGCAGATACCTTCTATCCAAATTATTCCTGGTTGTAAGGGGAGCAATGGTGAGGTAAGGGATATTTAGAAGTATAACAAAACATTGCTGATAAAGCGGCTCCATCATAACATTACAGTGGAACCTAGATGGAGTGAAAATTTAAGAAAACAAATCATATTCACAAGGCGATTCAAAGACGATTTAAAGAAAATGGCATTTTTAAGGCAAATGTCCTAATTTATTTTATTTTTTGTCTTTGCTGACCATTTGATATTTATATTTGTTCTGCAGAACGCGGCTGGACCGTTGTTTCCATGATTGCTTTCCATATGATAAATGTTTATTTCATTGATCTAATTAGAATTCCTCAAATTTCTGGCAACGTATTGGCCACATTACAGTGATTAGCCACTCTAAATGTGAGGGCACATGGATTAGCTTTGCAAACAACAAAAAAGCCAAGCCATAAAACACCAGTTTATGTAGTTCTACTGAAATGGAGGGTTAATGAATGAAGTTGTTGTTAGGCTAGGGTCACAAGAGCATATATTCTGTCGTCCGCGAGAATTGGGTCAATTATGCAAATTACACTCTGATCAGTGTGAGTAGTGTGATCCGATTCTCTCAATTGAGGAGAAGATGGAGGAAATTTTTTTTTTACCATATTATCTATTCTATCAGTATGTGGAAATTGGACTGCACTCAGATGTCATCCGAGTGCAGTCTGATGTTTCCTCGGGCTCATTGACTTACATGGTCGAGTGTGATCCAAATATTGGATCCAACTTGGGAATGTTGCGATTTTTTTTTTGTTTGTTTTTCACCTGGACGTGCTCTTTCTGAAGAAAAATTTGGACACATGCACAGCCCCATAGAATAACATTGATCTGAGTATGATCTGATATTTTGTCTGATCACACTCGGAACGAAAACCTGGTCATGTGCTGACTTTTTTAATGCAGGTATTGCTGTTAAGAGAAAACAAAAAAAGAGGAGCCGCAGCATCTGTTCTTAAGGACACACAACTTTTTCCCGGTCCAAGTATAGACTGCGTACGATTCCTGGATTGGCTGCTGATCTCATGACGTGAACTCGACAGCCTCATCGGCGTATAGAGGCTATCTAGTTTGGATCAGGAGATCCATGACCTGTGCAGGCATCATAGTCTGAGTATGGATGTGTAAATCCAGCTTTCTACCTTCTTTTCCTTCTATGATCCACACCTGGTTTTGGCTTAAAAATCACTGTGTGGCTTCATAGTAAGTCCTCATTCAGATGTCTGAAGTTTTTTACATGTGCCAAAAAAAATCTAAGTTTCATCAGATTTTCATTCGAGTTTCATCAGTGTTTCGGATGAGAAAACAAAGTTCCTGCAACTTCTGTCTCACATTCCATGAAGCACCGACAGCACACGGATGGCATCCAAGTGCTGTCCAGTTTTTCCATAGACCCGTAAACTTGATTTACTGATTTTTATCCAACGTATCAGACCTGTTTCTGGGATGTTTCGCAAAGAAAAAAAAAATCGCACATGTGAAATGCCTCATGGAATGTACTGGGTACTAACTATCTGTGAAAAACACAAATGTATCTGAAAAAAAGACATTTCAAGGAGTCCTTGGATGCCAAAAGTTTCTGGACTTTTTCAATTAGAGAAAAGTCAGAGCAGCGCTCACCTGATCTGATTTTCTGGTACATGTGAGGTCTAATTGCCTGAATTACGCAAGTTGCTGGTTACAGGATTATCGTGTTAGAAGGATTAGTCTTCATGCATGGCAGGGTTGTGTGCGGGAGTGGGGGGGGCATGTGCTACGGAGCTATTCTCCCCAATGCAATGCCTGTATGGGACAGGACCGCCATGCATGTGGTTTAAAGTCGCAGCACGATTGCTGTGTGAGAACGCAGTCTGAAAATGCACTATGAATTACATTAGTAGCAGCTTTGTGGATCAGATTTTTGCTAAATTGTATTCACGTGCCACAGAAATTTTTTTTTTCCGCATATTAAAATTTGCAGCATGTGAATTTATACTGCAGAATTTATTGCAAATTTCACCCTTTGGTCTGGCCGTACACATCATCCTTTGCAATGCACAGCATGTCTGCAACAAAAATAGCTGATTAAGTTGCATAAATTCCGCAGCAGATTTTTCCCACGGGAACAAGCCCTAAAGATAAAATGTGTAACTACACAATGCAACATTTGTAGCATAATGACCCTGTCCTGTAGGGGGCAGTATAACACGACACGTTGGGAATATGTAGTGTCATGGAGGGGACAATCCACAGGGGCTGGATTTATTGACTACCGTATTTTTCGCTTTATAAGACGCTCCGGATTATAAGACGCACCACAAATTTTGAGGAGAAAAATAAGAAAAAAATATTTTTTAATAAAATTGCGGTTCCTCTTATAATCCTTGCATCTTATTGCTTACCCGGGTTGGTGGCTGCGATGTAGCGGAATCCCAGGGTCGCTGCTTGAGGAAGCAGGAGTGGGGTGATGCTGCAGGCCACATTCAGGGATGAGGGGGGTCTTGTACTGCTGCCGGGTTTCTCCAGTGCCCGGCGGTTGCTGGCCGGTGCTGCGGGTGCCTCCAGCGCTGCCCCAGGGCTCTGCCGACATTTTGCGACAGGCCAGAGCCCCGGCATTTCCACGGTTTCCTGTACCCGCAGCACCGGCCAGCAGCTGCCGAACACCCGGACACCCCCTGATCACGGCCTATGGTAAGGCATGTTCGCTTTGTAAGACACCCCCCAATACGGTAATTCACCAGAAATTTTTTGTGCACAAAATAGCAGCTGTGGTTTTAGATTTATTTTTGATTTTTGTAAATCCTTTTGGATAGTGTCTTTGTATGTATTGTTAATTTTATATTTATCTTTGTAAGATCTGTGATCATACTGAGATGTTTTCAGTGGAAAAATGGAAATATCCCTTGGGAGGATGGGGGTTGATGTTGAACCCATTTGCCGAGTCACTGCGATAGTCAGCCATCTCTGCCACAATAAACGCTCCAGGGATTACCACTGTACAGTGGCTCAGTGGTTAGCACTGTAGCCTTGCAGCTCTGGGGTTCTAGGTTCAAATCCCACCAAGGACAACATCTGCAAGGAGTTTGTATGTTCTCCCTGTGTTTGCGTGGGTTTCCTCCTGTTCTCTGGTTTCCTCCCACATTCCAAAGACATGGCTGTCCCCGTTGGGGCTCACAATGTCTTTAAAGCACTGAGGAATATGAAGGTGATTGTGTGATAAAACGGAGACATATCTTATACAAGTGATTGGGACCACAAAAGAAATGGAGCAAACAGTCATGCATCCTTGTGCCATCTGGTTTTCAGTGACAGTTTGCTAGGACAAACTTGGCAAACAACCATCTCTTTATATATTTTATTTGCTTATGAAAAAAACTACTTAACACACGGACCCGACACGGATGAAAATCTGATCCAGCAGGCTGATTGAAACCAGAAGAAAAAACTTGAGTTCCCCTTGACTATCTGGTCTCTCTCTGCACAGAGGAGAACCGTCAGTCATCAGGAGCAAGGCGGGGAGAATTTGGGCAGCATGCATGTGATGACAGGTTCCCCTTTAAAATGGAAGGCTAAATTCACATACATAGATTTGTTGCACAAATGTCTGCAAATAAAAATATATTCCATTCATTTGAATGATGTTTCTCTGCAACATGGGCAAGGATTTCTGCAAACTCCATGCAGTTGATTATGAATGTCATACACATGTCTGCATCAGATGGGCCATTAGGCTATGTTCCTATGATCAGTTTTTTTTTACTCTACGTATTTTCGAAAAAAAATGCAAGTAACCTATTTTACTTAATGGGTGCGGAAATGCCGCCAAAAATTTGCAGCATTAAAACTCACCGAAAAGCTCATCGTGGGAACGTAGCCTTTGGCTTCCAAAATAATTTGTCCTTTTTGCTCTTTTTATAGACTGTAGTTTGGAAGATTGAAATGGATTTATCTTTCTGTAATTGACGCAAGCTTTTAGTTTTTTTTCTCGTTCTACACACCAGTGCGATAAGCGAGAAAGAAAAACAGGACATTGCGTCCTTGTTGGGAGAATGCAAGCTCTTTCAACACTTTTGTGACTTTCAATAGGTGCTGACGTGTAAAAGGCTCCACATGTTCTCCTGTGGTCAGTAATTCTTTTTTAATAGGATACATTTAGTTAAATCCAACATTTACTAAAGATGACAAGTCCAATATGTGGAAACAAAGCGACGGAACTGCGGGAATAAATATTTACCAAATGATATTGTACAAGTGGTTGATAAATGCCATTTGTCGTTACTCCGAGTGCTTGCAGTTGTCTCCGTTGTTTCATGTCGTGTCCTGATTTGTATTTTTGGGCAGATGTTAGAATGGAGAATTCCGTGTTTGTCCTCGGGGTAGCTTTGTCTTGTGCTCATATATGGCTGCAGTATTTGGCCTTAATTTTAGAAGCCACAAAATACTGTTAAACTTGAAATCAAAATGTTCTTTTTGCTGTGGTGAGATTCTGCTGTAACCATGGAACGTAGAGGGTCTATATGGCGGTCTACCTCTTTATACAATTACTCCTTTTGTAAAATATTTCTTGAGGAGGAGAGGCCTCCTTGGTTAATGCCCTGGTCATTTCTGTGAATAGCCCAAGTGCCTGCACGGCACATTCCCGCCGCCATTACAAAAAAATCGCTACACGTAACACCAGCAGTCCTAACACAGAACTTCGGCATTCAACAGAAATTGGCATGGAGAAACATTGATCTAGACAAAACAAGCAAGGGTTCTTTCTAAGACCTTCCAACCCCAGAACTGGAGCAAAAGTTTTGTTTCTGTGTTTTGTTTTTTCTTTTCCCAAATACCGTCTTAATTTGCACTCAGTTAAATTTATAAAAATAAAATATCTGCAGTACCAAATCCTTCTTAGTAATATATCTGGATAATAAGCAGCCTATTTGGGATATTATTTTCTCATCTGTCTAATAAATAGTGAAAAAAAAAATAAATTTTGTTTTTAGCTACTCTCGATTGTATTTGAGATAAGGATAACTATTTGATACAATGTGATTTTCTGGATTTTATTTTTGACTAGCTGAAGAGCCCGGCGTTGCCTGGGCATAGTAACCAACTGTGGTTAGTTATAACAAATTATAATTATTATATTGCAAATAAAAACATTTCACATCATACTGTATATTCAACTCTACAGATTTGCAACACAAATTAACTAAACGATTACCCAAGTATTGATAGTATTTTATTTTCAACTCATTCAAGATTTTTTTTTTTCCTTTCGGTGCAAAGATTAACAGATTTTTGGCAGTTCCAACTCTTGAACAGGCCACGTAAAGTTGACCATGAGAAAAGCATGGAGATTGCAAATCGATCCCTACTACTTTCAAGGACTGTCCCTGAGCATTGTTAATGGACATTGCAAATAGCAGTTGAACTGGAAACTGGAGGCGTTTAAAATCAAAAAACAAATCAGATGGAATGAGTGGAATTCTTGGAATGAAAATGTCCTCTCCTTTGGCACATCCTGTTTCTGAGCTGTGTATCTAACCATATCCTGTGTGATAATGTCTGCTGAGCTGTGTACCTAATCCTCTCCTGTGTGATACTTTCTGCTGAGCTGTGTATCTAATCCTATCATGTGATACTGACTGCTCAGCCATGTATCTAATCCTATCCTGTGTGATACTGACTGCTGAGCAGAGTATTTAATCCTATCCTGTGTGATACCGTGTGCTGAGCCGTGTATCTAACCCTATCCTGTGTGATACTGACTGCTGAGCCGTGTACCTAATCCTATCGTGTGTTACTGACTGCTCAGCCGTGTATCTAATCCTGTCCTGTGTGATACTGACTGCACAGCCGTGTATCTAATCCTATTCTGTGTGATACTGTCTGCTGAGCCGTGTATCCAGCGTCAGACTGGAACACCTTGGGCCCACCAGAGAAAATCATTCTTGGGGCCCACTATGTAGCTACATAGAAAGAAATACAAGACCACCAATTGTGTGGTAAAACACACTAATATCAGGGTATAATATAAAGTAGTACACATCTTAATTATGTAGCAGGAGTTGGGGTAGAATAGAATATAAAGCAGCCCCCTCATATAGTATAATGCAGCCTCTTCATAGACTATAATGCAGCCATCTCATAGAATATAATGTAGCCCCCGCATAGGGTATAACGCTGCCTCTTCATAGGGTATAATGCTGCCCCTCATAGGGTATTGTGACATCGGCGGCCGTGCCCGCCGATGCCCCTTCAGCGGCGGTGGCCGCCGCAGCTTCCTCTCACCTGCGTCCCCCTGTCCGCGCGCTCTTCCGCGCTGCTCACCGCTCTGCTACGGGTAACCGCGCGTTCCCCCGGTCTCTTCTGTTAGTAGGGGGCGTCGCTAGGGGAGGGTCTGTAGGGCGCACTTCCGGTCTCCGCATATATCAGGCGTCCGCTCTATTCTGAGGGCGCCTGGTGATTGTTTGTGACTTGCAGCACTCATCGGCCATACCTTTTCCAGTGTACCCTGCCTATCCTTGCCGTTTCCATTGTCTGCCCTGTTCCTGGTCCATTTCTGTCTGTCTGTCTCCTCCCCGCGGTCTCCGCTGAACCTTTCCTGTAGTCTCCTAGCCATTACCTTCCGCCTTTCCACCCCGCTATTCCTGCTCTGTCTGCCTGTCCTCCGAGTCGTCCCTGCTGGCTCCGGCTGTCGCGGTTCCGCCCCCTGCGGTCCTGCCCCTAACGATCCCTGTACAGGGGTCGGTCTTCACCAGGTGCGCTCGGCCCAGGGGCTCCGGATCCGCGACCCAGAGGGTCCACTCTTGGACGTATTAGCCAGAGGCGTCACAGTATCACCAGGCCATGGATCCCGCCGGTGCCGCAGCCGCCACACAAAAGGAATTGCTTTTTCTTCGTGAAAACCAGACCCGGATAATGTCCTTTATGAAGTCTATGGACACCCGGTTGTCCGCCCTGCAGACCTCTGACCCCGGGCACGCTCCCCTCTTAGTCAGCCTCCAGCAGGAGCTCGCGCAGCAGCGCGACGCTCAATCCCACATCTTAGGTTACATGGCATCCGTGGATGATCGATTGCTTGCTCTACAATCCTCTGCTGCCGCTGCAACTTCCTCCCCGGCCGTAGCCTCTACTCCGGCTCCCCGTCTGGGTAAACCCCCCAGGTACAGCGGAGATCCCAAGTTATGCCGGGGTTTTCTAAATCAATGCAGGCTACATTTTGAGCTTGCTCCCCTTCAGTACCCCACTGACCGCGCCAAGGTGGCGTTCGTTGTGTCCCATCTCGAGGGTGAGGCCCTGTCCTGGGTGAACCCCTTGTGGGAGAGAGATGACCCCGTAGTGTTAAGTATACAGACCTTCTTGGAAACCTTTCGCAAGGTATTCGATGAACCGGGTCGCTTAACATCCTCTACGGAGGCCCTTTTTAACCTCCGCCAGGGTTCCCTCACAGTGGGGCAATATGCCATCCGCTTCCGGACCCTCTCTTCTGAGTTGGGGTGGAACAATGAGGCTCTTGTGGGAGCCTTTTGGAGAGGTCTCTCCAGTAAGATCAAGGATGAGCTTGCCGGGCGAGACACCCCCACCACTCTGGAGGACCTTATTTCGCTGGCCACTCGCATCGATCTACGCTTTCAGGAGCGCGCTCGAGAGGCAGTCGGAGAGAGAAGGTCCTTTAGGCTGTATCAGGCTCCTGTCCCCCGTTTCCCTGTATCTCCTGTTAGTACCGCTCCTGAGCCTATGCAGATTGATCGTGTCAGACTGTCCGAGCAACGCCGCAGGGAGAGGATGACCAAGGGTCTCTGCCTTTACTGTGGAGGTGCCAACCATTTTGTGCGTTCTTGTCCGGAGAAGCCAGAGAGGTCGGGAAATGCCTCCACCTAGGTCAGGTAAGAGAGGACCTCCTAGGTGATCAAAATTCCTCTCTTCCCCTTACCCTTTCAGCTTTGCTAATTACAGGTCGGGGGCGTGGATCTGTGGAGGCGTATGTGGACTCGGGTGCTGCCGGTAATTTCATCCGCCAGGAGGAGGTTGACAAACTCCAGATTCCGGTGTTGGTATTGAAGAACCCTCGCGCTATTTCCTCCGTTGATGGTAAACCTTTACCCGGACTCATCACCATGGTTACCGTCGAAGTAGACCTTCAAATCGGAGCTCTCCACCTCGAAAAGATAGCCTTTTATGTCCTGCCACAACTAGCCCATGCTGTTCTTCTAGGGCTACCCTGGCTCAGACGGCACGAGCCGGTGATTGACTGGCGCTCTGGGGAAGTTCTCCGTTGGGGGCACTCCTGCCAGGAGCACTGCCTACGGGCTCTCACTCGTCCCCGTCCATGCTCGAAGCCTGCCGACCTTCCGGGCCTACCCGCACCCTATCACACGTTTGCCGATGTGTTCAGCAAAAAGGAGGCGGACTCCTTACCCCCTCATCGCTCCTATGACTGCCCTATCGACCTAGTTCCCGGAGCCACTCCTCCCAGAGGGAGAACTTATCCTTTGTCCCCAGCAGAGACCTCGGCTATGTCGGAATATATACAGGAGAATCTGGCCAAGGGGTTCATCCGGAAGTCCTCGTCCCCTGCGGGCGCAGGTTTCTTCTTCGTCCGGAAGAAAGATGGGTCCCTGCGACCCTGTATTGATTACCGGGGCCTGAACAACATCACTGTTAAAAACCGGTACCCGCTCCCGCTGATTCCTGAACTCTTCGACCGGCTGAGGGGGGCCAGAATCTTCACGAAGTTGGATCTGCGGGGAGCTTACAACTTAATCCGAATCCGAGCGGGGGACGAGTGGAAGACGGCCTTCAATACCCGGGACGGCCATTATGAATACTTGGTCATGCCGTTCGGTCTCTGCAACGCTCCAGCGGTGTTTCAGGAATTTGTAAATGAGGTATTCCGAGACCTACTCTATTCCTGCGTGGTGGTGTATTTGGATGATATCCTCGTTTTCTCGACCGACCTCTCCTCCCATCGGAGAAGTGTACGCATGGTCCTGCAGCGCCTCCGAGAAAATCGTCTTTACGCCAAGATCGAGAAGTGCCTCTTCGAGCAAACAGCGTTACCCTTCTTGGGGTATATCATCACGGATTCCGGCCTTAAGATGGATCCGGAGAAACTGTCCGCGGTACTCCAGTGGCCTCGTCCAGTTGGCATAAAGGCCATCCAGCGTTTCCTCGGCTTCGCTAACTATTACCGACAGTTTGTACCCCACTTCTCTACAGTCACCAAGCCCATCACGGTCCTGACCCGTAAGGGGACGAAGTCTAACGTCTGGTCTTCCGAAGCCGAGGACGCCTTTCTTGCCCTGAAACGCTCGTTTGCCTCTGCTCCGATCTTACACCGTCCAGTGGCTAGTAGGCCCTTCATCCTGGAAGTTGATGCTTCCTCCACTGGAGCTGGGGCGGTCCTCTCCCAACAGGCTCCATCTGGACGTCTAGTCCCCTGCGGGTTCTTCTCCAAATCCTTTTCTCCGGCGGAGTGCAACTACTCCATTGGGGACCGGGAATTATTGGCCATTAAGATGGCGCTGGAGGAATGGCGATATCTGCTCGAGGGGGCAGTGCATCCCTTTACTATCTTCACTGACCACAAGAACCTGGCCTACCTGCAATCTGCCCAGAGACTCAACTCCAGACAAGCCAGGTGGGCTCTGTATTTTTCCCGGTTTGAGTTTAAGCTCCACTTCCGGCCCGGCAGTAAGAACATCAAAGCTGATGCGCTTTCCAGGTCTTTGCAGCCACCGGAGAAGGAGGAGGATCCATCTTATATTATCGAGCCGGCTAAAGTTATCTCCGTGGCCCCCGTGAGATTCTCTACCCTTCCGCCTGGCAAGACCTTCGTCCCTTCAAACAAACGTCTGGAAGTACTGCGCTGGGGACATTCTTCCAAGCTTGCTGGGCACGTTGGGATTAAGAAGACTCTTTTGCTTCTTTCCCGGTATTACTGGTGGCCCTCTCTCCACCAGGATGCAAAGGACTTTGTAGCCTCCTGCAGGACTTGTGCTCAGAACAAGGTTCCAAGGACTCTGCCCTCCGGCCTCCTTCATCCGTTGCCTGTGCCAGAGGCCCCTTGGCAGCAAATCGCCATGGATTTCGTGACTGATCTACCTCGCTCTGCTGGATGTACTACCATCTTAGTCGTCGCAGACCGCTTTTCCAAGATGGCCCACTTTATTCCCTTGGTCGGACTGCCATCTGCTCCAAAGTTGGCCGAGATCTTTATCCACCACGTGTTCAGGCTACATGGTCTCCCTCTGCGAATCGTGACCGATCGAGGGGTCCAGTTTACTTCCCGATTCTGGAGGGCCCTCTGTCGGCTCCTGGGCACGTCTCTCGACTTCTCCTCAGCGTATCATCCTCAAACCAACGGCCAAGTGGAACGGATTAACCAAATTCTGACCACCTACTTACGCCACTTTTCTAACGCCCATCAGGATAATTGGGTCTCTCTTCTACCTTGGGCGGAATTCGCTCATAATAATCATTCCAGCGAATCAACGTCCAAGACACCGTTCTTTGTGGTAACTGGGCTAAATCCTGGGGTTCCATTGCCCTTTTCCGCATCGTCTGGAGTTCCTGCAGCAGACACTCTCGCCAAGGAGTTTTCGCAAATTTGGAAGGAGACCAGAGAGGCGCTCGAGCTAGCCAACATCCGAATTAAGAAACACGCGGACAAAAGACGAAGGGATCTACCTCCGTACCATCCCGGGGACAAAGTCTGGCTTTCTACCAAACATATCCGCCTGAAAGTCCCTGCTTACAAATTAAGTCCTCGGTACATCGGGCCTTTTGAAGTACTTGGGCGCATTAACAAAGTAGCCTACAAATTGAGGTTGCCGGCGTCACTCCGGGTCCCTAACGCCTTCCATATCTCGCTCCTTAAACCTGTGGTCTTGAATCGGTTCCAACCAACCTCCATGTCCCCTCCCTCGCCAATTTGTTCTAACAATGTCTTTGAAGTAAAGGACATTCTGGCTATGAAAAGGGTCAAGGGTAAGACTCTTTTTCTTATCGACTGGAAGGGTTTTGGCCCAGAGGAGAGGTCCTGGGAGCCCCGAGAGAATGTCGATGCCCCACTTATCATGAAAAGATTTCTGACCAACCTCAGAAGGAGAGGACATATGGGAGGGGGTACTGTGACATCGGCGGCCGTGCCCGCCGATGCCCCTTCAGCGGCGGTGGCCGCCGCAGCTTCCTCTCACCTGCGTCCCCCTGTCCGCGCGCTCTTCCGCGCTGCTCACCGCTCTGCTACGGGTAACCGCGCCGGCCTTAGGCCGCGCACGCGCGTTCCCCCGGTCTCTTCTGTTAGTAGGGGGCGTCGCTAGGGGAGGGTCTGTAGGGCGCACTTCCGGTCTCCGCATATATCAGGCGTCCGCTCTATTCTGAGGGCGCCTGGTGATTGTTTGTGACTTGCAGCACTCATCGGCCATACCTTTTCCAGTGTACCCTGCCTATCCTTGCCGTTTCCATTGTCTGCCCTGTTCCTGGTCCATTTCTGTCTGTCTGTCTCCTCCCCGCGGTCTCCGCTGAACCTTTCCTGTAGTCTCCTAGCCATTACCTTCCGCCTTTCCACCCCGCTATTCCTGCTCTGTCTGCCTGTCCTCCGAGTCGTCCCTGCTGGCTCCGGCTGTCGCGGTTCCGCCCCCTGCGGTCCTGCCCCTAACGATCCCTGTACAGGGGTCGGTCTTCACCAGGTGCGCTCGGCCCAGGGGCTCCGGATCCGCGACCCAGAGGGTCCACTCTTGGACGTATTAGCCAGAGGCGTCACAGGTATAATGCTGCCCCCCTAATAGGGTATAATGCTGCCCCGCTCATAGGGTATAATGCTTCCCCCCCTCATAGGGTATAATGCACCCCCACATAGGGTATAGCGCACCCCCTCATAGGGTATAACGCTGCCCCCTCATACAGGGCCGGCCTGAGAGATTACGGCGCCCTAGGCGAAACTATTTTGTTGCGCCCCTACTATTCTTGGCAGTAGATGAAAACTTGGGATATAAATTTAGGAGCAAAATAAACCACAACAACAATGATTAATTAACTCTCTCCTAACTCTTTAATCTTCTGAGAAGTTGTATAGGACAAATATATACAAAGTAATCAATAACACAAAACAAAAACGACCATAGGTAATTAAAATTTTTGTTTCCTTGCCTTTTTTTTTGAAAAGGATGACACTAAGTCACCGAGATTAATTTGTTTAGCAACTTCAGATTCTATCGAAATTGTTGCCAACCCAACCAACCTCTCTTGCGTCATATTTGCCCTTAAATATGTACACTTTTCTTTCCATCCCTAACACTTTTTGCCTTTTGAAAAGATTTTTTATAATTTTTTCTTTTTTTTCTCTGGCGTCCCCTTTGGGTCGGCGCCTTAGGCGGCCGCCTAGTTCGCCTATACGTTCGGGCCGGCCCTGCCCTCATAGGGTATGATGCTGCCCCCCTCATAGGGTATAATGTACCTCCTCATAGAATATAATGCTGCCCCCTCATAGGGTATAACACTAGATAGATAGATAGATATGGAGATAGATATAGAGATAGATATACTGTAGATAGATATAGAGATAGATCGATAGATACAGAGAGCGATAGATATAGATAGAGATATAGAGATAGATAGAGAGAGAGATAGTGATAGATCTAGAGATAGTGATAGATCTAGAGATAGTGATAGTGATAGATATAGAGATAGAAAGATAGATATAGAGATACAGTTGTGGCTAAAAGTATTGACACCCCTGCAATTCTGTCAGATAATACTCAGTTTCTTTCTGAAAATGATTGCAAACACAAATTCTTTGGTATTATTATATTCATTTAATTTGTCGTAAATGAAAAAACACAAAAGAGAATGAAGCAAAACATTGATCATTTCACACAAAACTCCAAAAATGGGCCAGACAAACGTATTGGCACCCTCAGCCTAATACTTGGTTTCACAACCTTTAGCCAAAATAACTGGACCAACCGCTTCCGGTAACCATCAATGAGTTTCTTACAATGCTCTGCTGGAATTTTAGACCATTCTTCTTTGGCAAACTGTTCCAGGTCCCTGATATTTGAAGGGTGCCTTCTCAAAACTGCCATTTTTAGATCTCTCCACAGGTGTTCTATGGGATTCAGGTCTGGACTCATTGCTGGCCACCTTAGAAGTCTCCAGTGCTTTCTCTCAAACCATTTTCTAGTGCTTTTTGAAGTGTGTTTTGGGTCATTGTCCTGCTGGAAGACCCATGACCTCTGAGGGAGACCCAGCTTTCTCACACTAGGCCCTACATTATGCTGCAAAATTTGTTGACAGTCTTCTGACTTCATAATGCCATGCACACGGTCAAGCAGTCCAGTGCCAGAGGCAGCAAAGCAACCCCAAAACATCAGGGAACCTCCGCCATGTTTGACTGTAGGGGACCGTGTTTTTTTCTTTGAATGCCTCTTTTTTTTCTCCTGTAAACTCTATGTTGATGTCTTTGCCCAAAAAGCTCTAATTTTGTCTCATCTGACCAGAGAACATTCTTCCAAAACGCTTTAGGCTTTTTCAGGTAAGTTTTGGCAAACTCCAGCCTGGCTTTTTTATGTCTCAGGGTAAGAAGTGGGGTCTTCTTGGGTCTCCTACCATACAGTCCCTTTTCATTCAGACGCCGATGGATAGTACGGGTTGACACTGTTGTACCCTCAGACTGCAGGGCAGCTTGAACTTGTTTGGATGTTAGTCGAGGTTCTTTATCCAACATCCGCACAATGTTGTGTTGAAATCTCTTGTCAATTTTTCTTTTCCGTCCACATCTAGGGAGGTTATCCACAGTGCCATGGGCTTTAAACTTCTTGATGACACTGCCCACGATAGACACAGGAACATTCCGGTCTTTGGAGATGGACTTGTAGCCTTGAGATTGCTCATGCTTTCTCACAATTTGGTTTCTCAAGTCCTCAGACAGTTCTTTGGTCTTATTTCTTTTCTCCATGCTCAGTGTGGTACACACAAGGACACAGGACAGAGGTTGAGTCAACTTTAATCCATGTCAACTGGCTGCAAGTGTGATTTAGTTATTGCCAACACCTGTTAGGTGCCACAGGTAAGTTACAGGTGCTGTTAATTACACAAATTAGAGAAGCATCACATGATTTTTCGAACAGTGCCAATACTTTTGTCCACCCTCTTTTTTATGTTTGGTGTGGAATTATATCCAATTTGGCTTTAGGACAATTCTTTTTGTGTTTTTTCATTTAAGACAAATTAAATGAAGATAATAATACCAAAGAATTTGTGTTTGCAATCATTTTCAGGAAGAAACTGAGTATTATCTGACAAAATTGCAGGGGTGTCAATACTTTTGGCCACAACTGTAGATATAGAGATAGAGCGATAAAAAAACAAATCACAATACTCACCTCTCCTCCTCGCTCCCACACTGATGCCTGCTTCCGACTCAGGAGGTGTCCCATCTGCCAGACAAACAGCGGGTGCACGATGGTGACGTCATCGCACATCGGCTGTGAGTCAGAAGCAGAGCGTACTGATGGGAGAGAGAAGCTCTCTCTTCCACTGCAAATGAGTGCAGCGCCGGCTGCCTAGGTTGGGGGGGCGGGGCCCTGGGGTAGTGGAGAACGAGAGTGAAATGATATTCACTGCTTCGCAGTGAATATTCATTTCTCTTTAGTAGCGGGGACAGGGGCTCCCGCCTCCTGACACCCGCTGCTGCTCCGCTGGCACAGGCCCCCATAGCAGCTCTGTGGCACTGGCTGGGGTCCCCTGGAGCAGTGGGGGCCCTAGGCAACTGCTGGCCCTGTATGCCAGCAGGTGCCAGGGCCCACCAGGTGCCAGGGCCCACCGGAGAATCCTCCGGTTCTTCGGTGGGCCAGTCCGACGCTGCGTGTATCTAATACTATTCTGTGTAATACTGTGTGCTGAGCTGTGTATCTAATCATATCCTGTGTGATACTGTCTGCTGAGCCGTGTATCTATTCCTATCCTTTGTGATACTGACTGCTGAGCCGTGTATCTAATCCTATCCTGTGTGATACTGACTGCTGAGCTGTGTATCTAATCCTATCCTGTGTGATACTGACTGCTGAGCTGTGTATCTAATCCTATCCTGTGTGATACTGACTGCTGAGCTGTGTATCTAATCCTATCTTGTGTGATACTGACTGCTGAGCTGTGTATCTAATCCTATCCTGTGTGATACTGTCTGCTGAGCTGTGTATCTAATCCTATCCTGTGTGATACTGACTGCTGAGCTGTGTATCTAATCCTATCCTGTGTGATACTGACTGCTGAGCCATGTGTCTAAAGCCCCCGTCACACATAGCGATCTCGCTAGCGAGATCATTGCTGAGTGACGCAACAGCGATCTCACCAGCGAGATCGCTGTGTGTGACACTTCTCAGCAACCGGCCCCCCTGCCGGGTATCGCTGATCATCCTGGAATGGCCAGGACATTTTTTTGATCGCTGGACTCTCGCTGGCCAGCACGAATCGCTGCGTGTGACAGGCGGGAGATCAGCGAGCTGCCGCTGGTAACTAAGGTAAACATCGGGTTTCTAAGCGGCACGCGCTGCTTAGAAACCCGATGTGTATCTTGGTTACCAGCTCCCTGCACCAGCGCACTGGTAACTAAGGTACACAGTGGGTAACTAAGGGACGTGCGTCGCTTGTTACCCACGTGTCGCTGGTGCTGATCGCTGGTGAAGCTGCCTGTTTGGCAGCTCACCAGCGATCATGTAGCGACACACCAGTGATCCTGACAAGGTAATGTCGTTGTCGGGATCGCTGGTGCGTCGCTATGTGTGACGGGGCCCTAATCCTCTCCTGTGTGATACTGACTGCTGAGCTGTGTATCTAATCCTATCCTGTGTGATACTGGGCTCCCCCTGCAGTCTGTGTCAGAGGGTGGTCTGTGTTGGCACGGTAATAAATTGTGATATTTCCTGCTTTACAGAAGGATGATAACACCATAGAAATGATAAGAATATTAGGCCAAATTGTCTGGTGCATTGGAACGTGCGGGGTTAAAATTTTGCCTCACAACATAGCCTATGACGCTCTCGGGGTCCAGACATGTGACTGTGCAAAATTTTGTGGCTGTAGCTGCGACGGTGCAGATGCCAATCCCGGACATACATGCATACATACATACATACATATACTTTTTCCCCATTAAGTACCTAGTGGCAAAATTGTTTGGTGAATTGGAACGCGCAGGGTTAAAATTTCACCTCACAACATATAGCCTATGACGTTCTCGGGGTCCAGACGTGTGACTGTGCAAAATTTTGTGGCTGTAGCTGCGACAGTGCGGATGCCAATCCCGGACATACACACATACATACACACAAACATACACACATTGAGCTTTATATATTAGATATTCTGTCTCTCAATGTTAAAAATAACCCACCCTTAAAATTATAGACTGTTGATGTCTTTAGGTCAGTGGGCAAACTTACAAAATCAGCAAGGGATCAAATACTTCACTCTATACCTAAGGGCTCGTGCACACAATTGGACGAGTGCTGTCCGTGGTCTTGACTGATTGCACTCATTCCTACTTTATTCTATAGGAACATGCATATATGTCCAAAGTAGCAGCATGCAGAATTTACCTCTGAGAATTGGATGGCACTTGCTCGTTCTACTATATGGGTCAGTGAAAAAAAATTGTACCGCACTCTGACATCTGAGTGCCATCCGATTTTCATGGACTGACATATTGGAGAAACTTTTTTTTTTTTTTTTCTCGCTCTACGAGAAAATCAGATCCAACTCTGATCAAACTGATGAAACTCTGAAAAAACTGACCATTTTTCTCAGATGGAGAGAAAATGGTTGCGTGACCCTGGCTTAATAGAGGTCACAATCTAGATGGAAGCTGTGGTATCCATTAATTATAGGTACCCATTCCCAAAACATCTATACCATGCAATATACCTCCTTTTTTATTTTTTTCAGTCTATACAGTTTTATAAACGGAATGTGGAGGCATGCGGCAGAGGCAGGAAGGGCGCTCCTTTTGGCTCCTGTCTGGTGGATGGCTTCCTAAGACAACATAGATGTGTCCATTAGCAGCTTCCCTCAGATATACGCTTGGCTAACTGCACCGACACGGTATATCAACACATGATGTACTCCGACTAGGAAAGGCTTGTCAATATATTGCTTTTTTAATTTAAGTAATTGTTTCTATAGCTCAATTACTATTCTGAACACATTGGCAGCAAGGAGCGTAAACTGTAACTGATGGTAATTACAATGACCCATAATTCTCCAAATACAAGAAAACTAATCATCACCCATTTCAGAAGCTCCTTTTTGATACATACCGCTCACATTTTGAAGCAAAAATAGTCAGCAAACCCGTATGAAACAATGTTAGTTTGTTACAAAATGTAACTTCTTTAATTGTATTGTTTTCTGTAGCCGATCATTTCACTAAGCAGCTTATTCCTCATTGGAATTACCACAAAAGAATCATTTGCTTTCATAGCTCATCATAGTCTTGGAAAAGTAAATATTTATATCTTAAGAAAACAAGCACAGATCCATGTTCAAGTGGAAGAAGATACATTATGGCTCCAACATTCTAATTTCTTTTTAATGGCAAAGGGAATCAAACATTGTCAAATTCTTGTACAATAATTAAATAGATAATTCAGTCTTAAGCATTATTAACCATTTATCACCAGTACCAGAAAACCTAAGTGCTTTCCAGTTTTTTTTTATTTTTTTTATACGTTGGTTCAATATCTCCTACTCCATGCTAAATCCTCACTGCTGCTGAGTTATGGCTATTGGTTCTTCAGGCAGTTGCTGAATTTTCTAGCAGTCAGACCCACATCAGTTTTCAATTGATGACATTTTTAATGGAAAGGAGTTGGAAAGAGCTTTAAATGCTGTTATATAGCATAAAATCTAGGATGGCTTCAGATATGTGTGGGCTGTTTGACAACCGAGTCACAGAAGGCTCTTAATTTACCGGATCCTTGGCGTGAAATCGTAGTGCTCGCTTTTTTTTTGTTTTGTTTTTTTTATTTTCATGGTCCCCCAAGTCTGATGGTGTCCATGAAGCAAGAAGAAATATTAAGTAGACCTATGCATGGCCCTGGTGGACCCTTATAAAGAGCTAAGCCCCTCACGCCCCTACACCTAAAGAACATCTCTAGAATCCGCCCTTTTCTCACTATGGAAACAACAAAAACCCTCACTGTTGCATTGATCCACTCTCGCCTGGATTACTGCAACGCTCTATTAATTGGCCTCCCCGTCACTCGACTATCCCCTCTCCAGTCCATACTCAATGCAGCAGCCAGGATCGTCCATCTGGGTAATCGGTACTCGGACGCGTCCGCTCTTCGCCAGTCCTTACATTGGCTGCCCATTCATTATAGGATCCAATTCAAAGTACTTGTTCTCACCCACAAAGCTCTCCACAGTGCGGCACCCCCTTACATCTCTTCTCTCATTTCTGTCTATCGGCCTAGCCGATCGCTGCGCTCTGCAAACGACTTTCGACTAACCTCTGCACTAATCCGTACCTCCCACTCCCGACTCCAAGACTTCTCCTGTGCTGCTCCTATCCTCTGGAATGCTCTACCCCAAGAAATCAGGACTATCCACAATTTGCATAGTTTTAGGCGCTCTCTCAAAACACACCTGTTCAGAGCGGCCTATCACATTCACTAATCAAAGTCATTCTCTGTGTAAGTGTGCGTGTGTAGCCCATTCACTATCTCCATCCATCCTTCACTCCCGCAAGATGGCTGGACCTTCATTGTAAATACACCATTGTAAATACACACCTGTACTCTGTATCTCCCTCACCTCATTGTAGATTGTACGCTCTCACGAGCAGGGTCGTCTTATTTCGTCTTATTTTGCTTTAATTATTGTATTGTTAGCGTTGTTACTTATGACTTGTGTTTTGAAACTGTTAAACTGTAAAGCTCTGCGGAATATGTTGGCGCTATATAAATAAAGATTACTATTATTATTATTATTAGTTGACACAATACACTCAATTCACTATGTACATGCAAAGGTAGCATCTCATTCATTAAACAAAGTTTATTACATAGAAGCATAGATAATTTCTGAATGAGGGTAATGTAATATTTGCACCTAGCTCAACAGTGGGCCCCCAGAGTCAGGGTTACAGGTGGGCCCTTAGCTCTCCAGTCCGATACTATTTGCAGTAGTAGCGAAACGAGTTTGTTCTCGATCTCCTGTAGATGAAGCAGAGGCTTCTCAAGTTGTGTTTGCTGGCACAGGAATCAATGATGTTACAGCCGTCAATCACCCGACTCTGATGCCTGTGATTGACTGCAGCAGTCAAATGACTAAAACAGAACATCATCAGATGTGCCTCCTGATAGATTACAAGATGAAACCTCACATATTCCTGGCAGGAGGTAACAAATGACTATTTGGAAATGATGCAGACTCAGTTGTATGAAGAGTTGCGTAAAAATAGTTCTAACTATTACCTGTTGTTAAAATGGGCCAATCTGTTTCATATAAGAAAACTATGCAGATCTTAATGACCAATGGGCAACAGGTTTGAGCTGATAGGAGTGGGGTGGCCATTGCTTTTTATACTGGCTGCCGGATTGATGGATCACCCGGACTGTGTCCTTTATGCACTGATTGAAAAGTCTTGGACAGAATTTCATTTGACAAACATTGCGGTGTCTCAAGTCAATAAAATCCTCTTTGCATTTGGATTTTTGCGTTTTTGTACAGTGATTATGCTTGTTTGAGTACAGTGTTTTTACTTGTGTCGGCATATGTTGTTTTATCTCTGTAATACCTCTTTGCTAGTTATAATGTACAGAGATGCCTTGCTGCACCAAGTCATGATGTCCATATCTTGCAATGAACAGCTGTATGGGAATTGGAATAAATAGGTCTTTGTCTTTAGGGTAGATCCATACTAAACAAGTATGTCTGCATGCAGAGTCAGTGATGGGCTGGTTACGTTACAACCTATAGTTGTTTATGTAGATATACCTATCACTGCCTCCCAACTTCCTGTTCCTCGGTCGGGCGCCCCTGAAGATTAAGGCTATGTGCACACGTAGCAGAAAATTTCTGCTGAAAAACCTGACTCCCTTCCCAGAACAAAAACGCATAAAAAACGAGCATTTTTTGCGCAAAAACTGCGCAGAAAAAAACGCGCGGTTTTTTTTTCCATGCGTTTTCAAGCCGCATAGAAATAGCCAGAAACGCGGAAAAATTCACGAAATTAATGAGCATGCTGCGTTTTTTACCGCGAAGCATTTTTTTCGCTGTAAAAAACGCATCAATATGCACAAAAAGTGCAACATGCATAGAAATGAATGGGAAGCTTATTTTTAGCGGTTTTATTGGAAAATCCGCTAAAAATACTGCAAATAAACGCTGAGTGTGAACACAGCCTAATAGTTTAGAGCAACGGCGTTGTTGCCCTGCTGGTGCTCACTGTGCTCTAGCAGATAACCGTTTACAAGCACGCTCTCCTTGCCTTGGGAACTGGCCTTCTCAGATACACTGAAGTGGTGGCGTTTCACTTAGGCAATGAGAAATAAACAATAGAATTAAAAATCATTCCATTCTAGAGAGTTTAGGACAATTTAAATAAATTTGCAAAATTGCTAGTTTTTACAAGCTTTTTGCAATGTTATCCATTTCAGATTGAGACAACCCTTTTAAGAGAGCTTGCATAATAATAGCCACTCTAACGTGCATGACGGCGCATCAATGGTACCCTGAAGTTGGCTCCAATGTATGCATGTAGCATTATTTCTGGTATTTGGAATAGTTCATGCTGTATGTCTCTTCAGAATTTATAATTAAAACTGGACGATCTGTAACTTGCTCAGGCACAATTGTCAGTCCTCGCTCCCTTCTCCTATGGCAGCCTCTCTTTACAGTATTCCACGCCAGGTTTCTCAAGTATCCGACAAAATTCTATTGAAATAATTACACTAGGCCTTTAAGACACAAGCATCTGACCTCTGGCAAACTTACCAATAAGTTCTTTCAGTTTTCTCAAGTTTGTCAGAAGTTTTCTATTGTTTCACTTGGTCCAGCTCCAGTCAGGTGTTGTCGTCTCCTTAGCTTCTCTTAACTTTCATGATACAATCAAAGATATTTTCAACCTCAGTTGAGTTTACTGAGGTGTTGTCCACACCAACCTTTCAGCAAGTTAAGGTACTGTCACACTTAGCGATGCACCAGCGATCCCGACCAGTGATATGACGCAGTCAGGATCGCTGGTACATCGCTAAGTGGTCGCTAGTGAGCAGCCACACAGGCAGATCTCACCAGCGACATCGCTGGGGACGAGGGTCGCTACTTACCTGTCACACCAGGCAATCCTGCGTCCTCCCGCCCGCGTCGCTCGTCTCTCCACAGGGAGCGCCGCAGGAAGCTGACGACGAGAAACAGTCCTGAACGTTCTCGCGCGATCAGTGATAACCAGCAGGGGAGCGGGTCGTAGGTAAGTATCACATGCAGCGATATCGCTAGCAATATCGCTATAACGTCACAAGTTAAAGCGATATTGCTAGCGATATTGATTAGTGTGACAGTACCTTTACCACATTTTCTAATTCTCTCAACTGTTCACACCTGGCCTCTGCAATCAAGGAAAAACACATGTTTTCATGCGAATCTCCAGTTTGTCTATATTTCATTCCTACGATTAGTCATTGCCTTGCTGAAAATACCAGTCTGCATTTATTTCTCTCTTAAATTGCTGCTATTAATCATTGCTCTGCTGGATAACAAATTGCATTTACTTTTTTCTATTATATTTCTGATGATAGCCATTCTCCTCATGGAAGACAGTAACTGCATTCAATTCTCAGTGTCTCCTTTCTTTAACCATTGCACTTCCAGAAGATAATAGACTGCCTTTCTGTGATTATCTACTTCCCTGCCAGAAGATCCAGTACTGCTACTATTTCTGTGTGAATCCATACAGCTGATTCTGCTTAAAGGGAACCTTTCACGTAAAAAAAATGCTATTAGCCTGAAGCGATGGGGTTAATCTGCAGTTTAAGAGTGTTCTGAACCTGCCTGCTTCCGGCACTTAGACCCCCGCTACCAAGAGGAATTTTACTTTATTCCTCCTGGAAAAGTTTGTGTTTCAGTCACGGGAGCGGCGCTGGTGCGGTTTCAGTCATCTCTCTTGTATAGTGAGCAGCTGTGTTAATCGTGTCCCCAACACTATCTGTAGCTCAGCATTATATCTGGCTGTCAGTAACTGCCAGGGGCATGGTTACAGGCACAACTATCTGTACTGTGAGGGGTTGACTCACTTGACTGCTTGCAGAGGTAGACTCAGGAATGCCTCCTGAGGTAAATCACTCATTTATTAAAGCACAGCATAAACCGTAGCAGGGTTGAATAAAGTAAATATGGCCTTTCTGCCATAATGGCAAAACAAAGATAGTCCAAAAAAGTCCTTTCCTTGCAGGATTCACCCACAGGTAACTAAAGTCCTCAGCTCCTCCTGGAGCCACGTGGGAGTTCCTCCTCTCCCAAGACACAACCCCCACTGACTCTCAAGTCAAGCTATTTAAGCCAAACCACGTGATGATCACATGACCTTGACATCACCCCAGGACCTGTCAGTACACCTGCCGGTGTTGGGATCTGCAGTTAGAGATATGGTGGGCACTCTCCCACCCACACTGTGATGCCCACATAAAACCGGCCCATGTCTGCAACTTTAATTTAACTCTCACAACACGTAGTGTGCTGGAGCAAAATATCCTGGCTTCACATCACTGACACCATTATGCACAGTGACACATATCTCCCCTCAAACACTGTGCCAGTGTCCTTGTCAGAATACACAGAGCGGTGATTGAACCCATGCTGGCGTCATCCCCATGACTGAAACCCGAACACTAACTGGAGGAAAAAAGTTAATTTCCTCCCGACAGCAGGGGTATAATTGCCAGACATGTTGAGAACACTAGTAACATGCAGAATAACCCCATATATGCAGGTTAGTAGCATTTGTTTTTACATGATAGGTTGTTTGTTCTGTGCTACTTGCTCCCCTTGTTTGTATGCGGTCCTTGAAAACCTGCTGTCATGGTTCTTGCGGATCCTCCTGTCTTCCATCAACACCCACACACTGTAGCACTGTTCCATGCCTCTTACCCAGATCTATAGCTTCACCTCACCAAGTGATCCCTTAACACATACAGTGATGCCATGATGGCAAAGGTATGGGGTTTCTGCATAAAAATCTCCTGTAGATAAAAGCAACCTTTGCTGTGGATTTTATGCATTGCAAAAGGTTGAAATCTGTTGTGAACATTTGCAGCAATAACTCAACATACTGAATATTTAAAATCCACACCACAATTTGCATGTTGATTTCAAATAGATTTTTTTTTGACAAACGTAGATCAGAATTAGTAAAATCTTCTGGGTGGTGCTTACACATAGAGTAATGGTATACAAGAAGAAAAAGAAATGGAGCACTCACCTGGTCTTTCTTTGGGCATCGGTGCTCAGGAAAGATATTATGGAACTAGAGCGAGTACAAAGGAGGGCAAAATTAGGATTATTTAGTCTAGAAAAAAAACGACTGAGGGACGATCTAATAACCATGTATAAGTATATAAGGGGACAATACAAATATCTCTCTGAGGATCTGTTTATACCAATGAAGGTGACGGTCACAAGGGGGCATTCTCTGCGTTTGGAAGAAGGAGATTTTTCTAAGAGGATTCTTTACTGTTAGGGCAGTGAGATTCTGGAATTTCTTCCCTGAGGAGGTGGTGATGGGGAGCTCAGTCGACGGGTTCAAGAGAGGGCTTCGACGTAGATCTTTGGATTTATTCTGATGGAATATAGGCTGAGCTGGATGGACAAATGTCTTTTTTTTCGGCCTTGCTATGTTACTATGATGGGCTAAACTAGTAAGGTAGATCTCATAAGCCATAGGTCTTGGTGAGCAGCATGGATCAGAAGCGAAGATGCAGAAATGCATTTGCCAGACAGCACATGACTCTTTATGGTCAAATCGGTTGAAAAATAATACACTATGTGTGAAAAATGGGCGGATGTAATTGCAGCTTACAATTGTCCTGCAAGTATGTGTAGCTGTAACAAGACACCTGGCTCCCCAGGTGGTCCCGCCTTTCAGCTGCAAAGTCAGAATTCACACCCCCACCTGCTAGCTAGAATCCATCTT
This sequence comes from Dendrobates tinctorius, assembly GCF_039654945.1. NCBI lineage: Eukaryota > Metazoa > Chordata > Amphibia > Anura > Dendrobatidae > Dendrobates > Dendrobates tinctorius. The sequence goes on along the minus strand of NW_027361861.1, from coordinate 1,145,772 downwards.
CTACAGGAAAAACTCCTGTGGATATAAACCATGCAGTCTGCTCTGTTAAGACAGCTAGGATTTCATAAGGAGAATATGGGCTTATCGTACTCCCTGTCCACACACCGGTTACATTTACATGATCTCTGGACCAGACCAAATGCCTTACAGGGTCTTGATCCATTCTAGCACCCAGGGGTATTGGTGTTAAATAGAACAGCTACTAGAAGACTGGTAGTAAAATTGTGTTTGGTCTTAATGCGTAGCAGGGGCCTGGCCAGATCAAATGGTGCCAGAACCGTCACCATAGGACTGTCCAGAAAGGAGATATGATGTTTCATAGGTATTGGGAGATTTGGCTACAAACCTCCAGGGCAGGGGATTTAGGTTCAGCCCAGAGGGCAGGAGGTGAGTGACCCAAAGGGGTTAAAAGCTAGTGTAAGGCTATGTGGTCTGGCTGTTTCTCTCTCTCGCTCTCTGATGCATGGGGTCCACGTCAAACGAGAGTTATGTCGAATAACGTGTTATGAAGGACCTACAACGCATCTGTAAACCAGTGCCCCCTGAGGTCCAGCGCACACATGGTCGGACGCCACACCAGTAGTTGACATCCATCTGCTTATATCTTTTGTACTATACACTGTATTTGCATATCTGACCATTGTGTGTGTGTGTGTGTGTGTGTGTGTGTGTATGTGTGTATATATATATATATATATATAAATATATAAAACCATTGTGTATATATTGTAATTTCTAGTATGACCTTAAGGTGATTAAATATATTATTTAACCTTGGGTTGCTCTTTTATCTTGATCCACAAACTCACACGTCCGTTTTTGCTTAATTTTCCATGCCACCAGGGCTGGTTTCTGGCCTGATATAACCCTGTTAATGGACCAGATGTATATCAAAAAAGGAAATGGTGGCAGTCCTACCGGGCTGGCAGCACTATTGCACTGGTGCTAGTGAAAGGTGCCTCTCAGCGTGTCAAGGTTGTGAATGAGTGTGGGGCCACATCCTCGCAAATCCTTCCTAAACTTCCATAATGCAAACATCCCATATTTCTATCATAGGTACAACATTTTCCATGTCCTTGTGATGTTTGCACAGACAAAAATATCTGAGGAAATTTTTTTGTGTTTTCTGCAAGGTGCAGCATCAGGGATGGCAGTAGCAGTATGTCCACTAGTAACCCAGTTATATGGACATTATTCTGAACCACCAATAAGATGCATGACAATCCATTTAGATTTTAATTTTTCACTTGTTAGGCTATAGCTAATAGGAAAATATCAGAAAATGATGTATTGCTGAAATGAGTGTTTTTTTCATTCACGGGTTTAATCAGATCTTTCAAATAAAAATGAAATGCTACCATAGACAGCAGATAACAGGTCTACTTGTGGAACCATGGAACCTGGAGAGGAGCATTACTAGGCGAACACCTGACTCTTCGCTGGAGCTCCTGATGGTGGGTTCAGACTTGACTCTGTATAGATGCCATGTACTACTTCAGGACAGATCTCTGACACATGACAGCTGAACCGCAAAGGGGGGAGGAAGCTGGAGTGGCCAGGAATGGATGGACTTTGACAAATACAGGCAGGCTGTTGTGAATTCTCTTGCTCGGAGTTCTGAGCCGAAGCTCCCTCTGGTGGTTACTGAGAGTAGTGGAGCTGGTCAGGTGGATGGAAGTTCCCCACCTGACGACGATAATTGGAAACCTGGGATTACTGGCTGGTAGCATATAATTGAGCTGGCTGCTGTTGGAGGTTTCTGGTTATTTCCTCCCGTGCATTTGGAGTTCTTTTGTCCCCTGCCTGATCTGCATTGTTCAGCTAAGTGATTATTTTGCTAATCCTTTGCATCTAATCTGGTTTTGCCTTTTTTTTGCTTTCTGCTTTGTTGCTAGGGTTCAGCGTGCTCCCTGCTGGGGACAGCGCTGGGCCCTGCTTCATATGTTGCAGCTTGTTCAGTCCCATGTTATGTTAGTATCTTTTTGCTTTGCTTCCAGTGTATACCAGAGTGCTGATCTAGCGGGGGTGAGTTCGTGTGACCTCAGTTTTTTTGTATATCAGAAGTGTTGGACTTTTTAGGGTTTTGTGCGTGATTGCAGACAGTATCTTTTCTGTCCTGTCCTGTCTAGACAGCTTGGGCCCCACCATTTGCTCAGTCTGTTCTCTGCCTGTGTTTGTGTCTCATCTTGTTTCACTGACAATATATGTTTGGGGGCTGTCTATTCCTTTGGGAATCTGCTCCTGGGCAGTTTAGATTTCACCTTTCTGGCTTTAGGCTTAGTTAGTTCTCCGGCTGTGCCGAGGCGTCTAGGGCATCGTAGGTATGCCCCACGGCTACTGCTAGTTGTGTGGATAGGATCAGGGGTCTGCAATCCGCTTAGTTACCAACCTCTCTGGTCTTCTGGTGGCTTAGCCTGTTCCTGCCTTCCTCCTCAGTGACCCATTCATAACAGCAGGCACAGTGGGAATACTGGAAGAAAAGGCAGGTGTAGACAGGTGTGGCTGGTATATAGACTGTTACAGCTGGTATACAGAGTGGCATGGCAGGTGCAGGCAGGTACGAGCAGGAACATGCAGGTACTCATTCGAACTAGCAGGCACTATCATACAGGGTACCTGAGAACTAGCAAGCATGCACACTGACTTAACACTTTGCTCAGGCAACTCCCAACAGGTGGAGGGTGCCTTAAATAATAAGTATCTACCAGCTAGCGTCTGGGTACACTTTTAAATGGTTTCATTGTCTATCTAAGAGACAGGGAGTGAGCACACCCTAAGAGGAGTGACCGAGAATCTGCCAGGCATGTGCATACCCCGGGAAACAGCAGGAGGAGGATGCATGGGATGTAGGCCAGGTCGGTGAGTGAGTTGGCGTCCCTGCTGGGGGAGGCGAGCATATAGGGATGCCGACACTACTGTAGATAACAAATATTCCACCATTCACAATAGGCAATGGTCACAGATCACCTTCTCCCCTTCTTTCTTATTGACCTTTGTTCAGACAATGCTTTTATACAAAGTTTTATCACTAAAACAATAATCAAAAAGCACAATTTCTCTAGTGGGGCTGAGAGTATGTTAAAATGTAGCTCTCTCAATAAGTAGAAAGAATATAATACAAGTAATGTACTCCCTAAATGATTGCGAAACTAGAACAATGGAGTAAGCCATAAACCACTAAAAAGAGTAAACTGAAGAAATTTTATTTATACCAAAAATGATGAACAATATTTAAAATATAATACCTATATCAGATTACATGAAAACAGATGGAGGAGACATGGAACTGGGTGGGAAGGGAAAAACAGACAGCAGTCAAACAGTAGGACCAAGGGAGGCAGCACTGCCAAGTTACAGTGTCATACGTCAGTGCACAGGCAATAGTAGTTAATAGGTTCAAGAAGTAAAGTGCATAGTGTGCATCAGCTGATATCGCTCATCCTACAAACATTGTGCCTGCTTACCCATCATAGGACAGGACTGCTGTCACCCTGCTTACCGCCCCTGACGTGTGTTGATTGTTGACTACTATTGACTGTGTGTTGACACATTCCCTTTAATAAGAAATGTGTGGCATGTATACTAATATACTACTTATTAATGAAATCACTATGGTAAAGGCTTCCTGACTAATGTCATGGGGATTTAGCTATATATATAAAAATGAGTGTATGTATGTGTGTGTGTGTATCAGCCAAGCCCACTCCACATTGCAACCAATCACTAAGCATCTTTCATTTCACCAAAGCTGCTTAAAAGAAGCTGAGCTGTGATTGGTTGCTATGAGCAACAGTTTTCCTTGTAGACAGTTGTGGTAACTGAGGCCTATTATTCTTATCATTTCTATGGTGTTATCATCCTTCTGTAAAGCTTTAAATTACACAACTTTTTACCATGCCGACACAAACAACCCTCTGACACAGACTGCAGGGGGAGCCCAGTATCACACAGGATAGGATTAGATACACAGCTCAGCACACAGTATCAGACAGGATAGGATTAGATACATGGCTCAGCAGTCAGTATCACACAGGATAGGATTAGATACACAGCTCAGCACACAGTATCACACAGGATAGGATTAGATACACGGCTCAGCAGACAGTATCACACAGGATAGGAATAGATCCACAGCTCAGCAGTCAGTATCACACAGGATAGGATTAGACACATGGCTCAGCAGTCAGTATCACACAGGATAGGATTAGATGCACAGCTCAGCAGACGGTATGACGCAGGATAGGATTAGATACACAGCTCAGCAGACAGTGTCACAGGATAGGATTAGATGCACAGCTCAGCAGACCGTGTCACAGGATAGGATTAGACACACAGCTCAGCAGACGGTATTACGCAGGATAGGATTAGATACACAGCTCAGCAGTGTCACAGGATAGGATTTGATACACAGCTCAGCAACAGGATGTGCCAAAGGACAGGACATTTTAATTCCAATAATTCCACTCCTTCCATCTGATTTGCCTTTTGATCTTAAACGCCTCCAGTTTACATACTGTGACTGGCACTTGCAATGTCCATTAACAAGGCTCAGGGAAAGTACTTGATAGTAGTAGGGATCGATTTGCAATCTCCATGCTTTTCTCATGGTCAACCTTATGTGGCCTGTTCAAGAGTTGGAACTGCCAAAAATCTGTTCATCTTTGCACCGAAAGGAAAAACCAAAACTGTTGTTTAGCAAAAGGCTCTTGAATGAGTTGAAAATAAAATACTATCAATACTTGGGTAATCGTTTAGTTATTTGTGTTGAAAATCTGTAGTGTTGAATATATGATGTGAAATGTTTTTATGTGCAATATAATCATTATAATTTGTTATAACTAATCACAGTTAGTTACTATGTCCGGGCAATGCTGGGCTCTTCAGCTAGTTGTATATATTTCTAGACCATGGCAAATGACAAAGCCTGTACAGCAGCACACGGAGGTTGCTCTGCTCCCTAGTATGTAGCCATGTTGATGGAGTTATCCTTTATAGAAAAGCAATGCTTCTAAGGATGAAAAGCAAATGCTCTATGAACTGTGACAAACAGTGACAATGAACATGAACTACAGTGTGTCCGTAAAGTCATGGTGCACTTTTGACCAGTCACTGGAAAGCAACAAAAAGCGATAGAAATGTGAAATCTGCACCAAATAAAGGAAAACTCTCGCAGTTTCATACCTATTCACTGCCGTTCGATGTGGGCTCCATTTGTTGCCCTACACACATCCAAGCGATAGTGAAGTTCTTGCCACACACGGGTAAGGACGTCTGGTGTAACAGACTAACGTCTGTGATTCTCTGTTTTAAGTGATTAATGTCGTTGATATGTTCACTGTACACATGTTGCTTCACATAACCCCAAAAGTAAAAGTCTAAGGGCGTCAGATCCGGGGATAGTGGTATACTTCTATACTTTCCTATGACTGGTCAAAAGTGCACCATGCCTTTACGTACACACTATATATCTGTGTGCACGCGCCCATATACTTGAAAAGATGATTTTCCTATTTTTAGAGAGGTACAACAAAATATGTATTTCCGAAACCCTGTCTACTTAACAGAAAGTCATTGTATTCTGTCACTACATTTGGAAGTAATTTTTAAAACAAAAACAAAGCTTTTTTTTTTCCATGAGAAAATCTGCTTTGACTATGGTAATGAGTTAAAGGGCTGCTAAATGAATGAGTGATTGGATCATTGTGCTTTTAATTACATGGATGTATTTTAGGGACACTAATTTGAGCAGAATGTACGGTACATTATGTCTTGTTTTTCTTTTTATTTGTGAATGTGGCCTCATAAAGGCACTTGCTGCTAAACTAGAAACATTGTTTTAAGAAGGTTTATATATGGTAAAGGTAAAAATAATAGTCAGAATTCTGCATAATGTTCTGTCCCCGCATGAGGCGAATGAACATGTGGCTGGTGAATAGGGGCTGGGAGAGATTCCTACCTTCGTTTCCTTAACCCCTTACCTACAATTGACGTAATATTCCGTCCATGTGACCATGGACCTAATTACCATGGACGGAATATTACGTCATCGCGATCAGCGGCGCCCACGTGGTGAGCGCCGCTGATCGCGGCCGAGTGTCAGCTAATTATCATAGCTGACACCCGGCACAATGTGTCAGGGGCGGTCACGGACCGCCCCCGACACGTTAACCCCTTGCACACCGCGATCAAACACTATCGCGGTGTACCGGGAGTTAAAGGGAAGCATCGGCAGGGAGGGGGCTCCCTCCTTGCTTCCCTGAGCCCCCCACGGCAGCGCAATGTGCAGAGCTGCTGCGGGGGACTCCTTTCCTGCAGGTCCCCGGATCCAATATGGCGACGGGGACCTCCGGGGGGCCTGCAGGAAGCTGGCTTCTTCAGTGCCTGCAAAGCAGCCCCCCTGGGACATTGTAATAAAGTTAAAAAAAAATTAAAAAAAAGTGTAAAAATAATTTAAAAAAAATCGCCAAATAAATTAAAAAAAATAAAAAATATTCCCCAATAAATTCATTTTTTGGAAATAAAAAAAACAAAAACAATAAAAGTACACATATTTGGTATCGCCGCGTCCGTAACGACCCGCCCTATAAAACTGTCCCAATAGTTAACCCCTTAAGCAAACCCCTTAAAAAATAAAAATAAAAAACGAAGCAAAAAATGATTTATTATCATACTGCCGAATAAAAAGTGCAATAACGCGCGATCAAAAAGACGCATATAAATATCCATGGTACCGCTGAAAACGTCATCTTGTCCCGCAAAAAACGAGCCACCATACAGCATCATTAGGGAAAAAATAAAAAAGTTATAGCTCGCAGAATAAAGTGATGCAAAAATAATTATTTTTTTATATAAAATTGTTTTCATTGCATAAAAGCGCCAAAACATAAAAAAACGACCTAAATGAGGTATCACTGTAACCGTACTGACCCGAAGAATAAAACCACCTTATAAATTTTACCGCACCCGGAACGGCGTAAACGCACCACCCAAAAGAAATTCATGAAACGCTGGTTTTTGTAAATTCTGCGTCCCAAAAAACGAAATAAAAAGCGATCAAAAAATGTCACATGCCCGAACATGATACCAATAAAACGTCAACTCGTCCTGCAAAAAATAAGACCTCACATGACTCGGTGGGTCAAAATATGGAAAAACTATAGCTCTCAATATGTGGTGACGCAAAAACTATTTTTACAATAAAAAGCGTCTTTTAGCGTGCGACAGCTGTCAAACATAAAAACCGCCATAAATAGTAAATCAAACCCCCCGTTATCACCCCCTTAGTTGGGTAAAAATAATAAAATTAAAAAAATGTATTTATTTCCATTTTCCCGTTAGGGCTAGGGTTAGGGTTAGGGCTAGGGCTAGGTTTAGAATTGGGGGTTTCCACTATTTGCGCACATCAGGTGCTCTCCAAATGCAACATGGCATCTGATCTCAATTCCAGCCAATTCTGCGTTGAAAAAGTCAAATGGTGCTCCTTCCCTTCCAAGCTCTGCCATGCACCCAAACAGTGTTTTACCCCCTCATATGGGGTATCAGCCTACTCAGGACAATTTGCAAAACAACTTTTGGGGTCCTATTTCTCCTGTTGCCCTTAGGAAAATAAAAATTTTGGGGCAAAAATATCATTTTTGTGGAAAAAATTTTTTTTGTTATTTTCACGCCTGGGCGTTATAAACTTCTGTGAAGCACTTGGGGGTTCAAAGTGCTCACCACACATCTAGATAAGTTCCTTGGGGGGTCTAGTTTCCAAAATGGGGTCATTTGTGGGGGGTTTCCACTGTTTTGTTACATCAGGGGTTTTCCAAACGCGACATGGTGTCCGATCTCAATTCCAGCCAAAAAAGTCAAATGGCGCTGCTTGCCTTCCGAGCTCTGCCATGTGCCCAAATAGTCATTTACACCCACATATGGGGTATCAGCGTACTCAGGACAAATTGCACAATAACTTTTAGGGTCCTGTTACCCTTGGGAAAATAAAAATTGGGGGTGAAAAGATCATTTTGTGGAAAAAATATGATTTTTTAATTGTACCGCTGTACATTATAAACTTCTGTGAAGCCCTTGTGGGTTCAAAGTTCTTACCACATATCTAGATAAGTTCCTTAGGGGGTCTAGTTTAAAAAATGGGGTCACTTGTGGGGGGTTTCCACTGTTTAGGTACATCAGGGGCTCTCCAAACGCGACATGGCGTCCGATCAGAATTCCAGCCAATTTTGCATTGAAAAAGTGAAACGGCGCTCCTTCCCTTCTGAGCTCTGCCATGCGCCGAAACAGTGGTCCCCCCCCCACATATCAGGTATCAGCGTGCTCAGGACAAATTGCACAATAATTTTTGCAGTCTAATTTCTCCTGTTACACTTGGTAAAATAAAAAAAATTGAACATGAAGTAATTTTTTTTGTGAAAAAAAGTTAAATGTTAATTTTTTTTAAATATTCAAAAAATTCCTGTGACGCACCTGAAGGGTTAACAAACTCCTTGAATGTGGTTTTAAGCACCTTAAGGGGTGCAGTTTTTAGAATGGTGTCACTTTTGGGTATTTTCTATCATATAGACCCCTCAAAGTGGCTTCAAATGTGATGTGGTCCGTAAAAATAAAATGGTGTTGCAAAAATGAGAGATCGCTGGTCAACTTTTAACCCTTATATCTTACTAACAAATAAAAATTTTGGTTCCAAAATTGTGCTGATGTAAAGTAAACATGTGGCAAATGTTACTTATTAAGTTTTTTGTGTGCCGTATCTCTGTGATTTAAGGGCATAAAAATTCAAAGTTGGAAAATTGCGGAATTTTCAAAATTTTCGCCAAATTTCCGTTTTTCTCATAAATAAACGCAAGTTATATGAATGAAATTTTACCACTAACATGAAGTACAATATGTCACGAGAAAACAATGTCAGAATCACCGGGATCCACGGAAGCGTTTCAGAGTTATGACCTCATAATGGGACAGTGGTCAGAATTGTAAAAATTGGCCCGGTAGTTAACGTGCAAACCACCCTTGGTAGTGAAGGGGTTAATGCAGGGCAGACAGGACCATGCTGCTCAGCGTCCGCAGAGATAATGCACACCAGGGATTGTGAAGTCCAGACTTGTTTAATTGGAAACCTGGACATGCAGTGTATGATTGGTAATACAGTAGGTTCTCCAGACATGCAAAGTGTTAACAACAAGGTGTGAGCAACGAAATGTGTGGTCAAAAAACTGATGCCTTTCACAGTTCAGTATAAGCATATCTCTCCCAGGTGAAAGTGAAACTAACAATGGCTGGAAGCAGGAGGAGAAGGTGTGACCTCTGAACCGGAAGTGAAAGGCATGTACAAGAATTAATTAGCTGCAGGCTGCCATACAGAAAAAAGACCAACAGGTGGCAGCAGAGCAAATGCAAGACAATTATACACGGCATGGAAAATAGCACAATCTATGGAAACCATAAAAGCATAACTTAGGCAGAACAGCACACATAATGTCAGTGCTGGTATATAAGGAAATCTTCAAGTTCAGGGCAAGTTTGTGTTACCTTTCTGGTTGGGGATACATTGAAGTGTTTTTGCAATTTTAGCATCAAGTGACTGTAATCCATCATTATTCACTTTGCTGCAAGATACACCCTGTGCTCCTCGGAACAGCATCTCCAGCTCTAAGAGTAAAATTCTAGATTTTAACCAGTAATTCATAAATCAATAGAACACTTGAAAATAACCAACTTTGTAATACATCTTTATCAGAAAATGTGCTTCTTTTTATCTCAAATGTTTTGTTTTAACTCTCAATTCCTTGGTAAAATCTGTTTTCAGTGAAGACCGATTTTCACATTTCTGAGATAGGAGATTATAATCGATGCTTTTAAGATTCTGTGGAAAAGTTACAGTTCTCCATAGAACTTTATGAGCACCAACTGTCATCTCCTATCTTAGTAACTGGAAAATATGTATTCGCTGATGACAATTTTTTTCTTGCATTCATAGGCCAAGTACTACCAGCAGTGTATGGATGTACCACGGGTCTCTTGACCCAAACTCCACACCATCATACATGCCTATATGAGTCAGAAGACATCGCAGTCTGTACCACGATTGTCGGATGTGACCTTATACAGTCTTCACGTTTTTCTGTGTTTAAAATAAGTGTAATCTAGCAGTCTATAATGATATAAATGTGCTTGTGCAAACCTTATTACCTACATGTAGACTCTAATACCATTTACTATTCCTGAAGATAGTACAAACCTGATAACCTGAAAAAAATTAAATACAAGTGACTTTTTTTTTTGCTTTTAGTAGACAGTAATTTGTTAAGTTGCTGTACATTCGTTCTGATGTGTGTGATGCAGTTATAACAGGAAGGAGGTTTTATGGTTATTACATCTCCGCTGCTGTTGGGAACTGGATTGTATCACTGTCATGTTGTAATTACAATATGTTTTACATTGCTGCAAAGTTATAGGTTTACTTAATGTAACAGGCAAGTTAACACATTGTACAATCCAGAGACCTTTAAAGGGGTTGTTCAGGTTCGGGGCTCAAGTCTGCACTCACTCTGTGTGATTGCAGACTTTTGAATCCTCACAGCACGCACAACAGGCAGTGTCTGGATTCTCTGATACCGCGAGCCACATTCCAACTAGACATGTTCGGCCTCGCTCAATTCACTTGTATTAACGAAGCAGTGCACGTCTAGTCAGGATGTGACTGCATAGAGGCAAATCACTTACTTGCGCCCACCTGTCCTCTCAGTGGAAAATTCTGATTGCAAACTGTGAGGATTCACAGATCTACAGTCCTGTTGAGTGACTGCAGACTTGATCCCCAAGCCTGGACAACCCCTTTAAGAAAGTCTATGAATGCTAACTGTGAACTCGCTTACTTACAAAGTAGAGTACAGCAAGGAAACAATATTATCTTAAAATATTTCAATGGTTTTGTGCTAAATGTTGTTTTTTTTGTATATTCTAGTGGTGGTGTAATAGGATACATTTCCTGCTGAGTGACTAAGGAGAGTCATTCACAACCAAAATGTGGCTCCATTAAACCTGCAAAATCCGCCCTAATATAGGGTTACTAGACTTCACCGTAAGCCTGTTGTGTGTCTGTCTACTCGTGATGTTTATTCCACCATGCTCAAACGTTTTATTACAGAGACGTTGTCACTAAAAGGGTCACTTCTAGACTCTTTGTACTGTATCAAATGCAGGAAACATTGTTCTCCATGTGTTATGCCAAACATTGGCCCAGATCTGTGTCTGTGGACAGGATTGTGGTTTTGCCCGCCACAATTCTAAATGGTAAGGGCTTTTATAAGAGTTTGTGTGTCCCAAGTTCAATAAAGTTGGCTTTTTTTTTTTTTATTTCGGGAGATGCTTTATTGAGATGTGTAATGTATTTGGCAAATTTATCAAAAAGTTTACATGCACAATAACTTAGGCACATTTTTCAGAAATTCATCATAGTCTCTCAACTTGCAAATGAGCTCTCTCCTAGAAGGAAAGGATGTCATCTATTGGAAGCAACTACCATGTAACTAAACAGCTGTTAGTAGATGATTGTCGGACTAGGTTAATACCCCTAACGCTTGTTAAAAAGTCAAACACTGACTTATACAGGTAGCATCAGAGATAATTTGTGTGTTTTTTGATTTTCTGTTTATTGAATATACCCACTGTGTTGTGATGTTTGCAGGAAATGACTGGCAGAGGGTGTACTAAGTTTCTGCCAGAATTAAATTTTATTTTTACTATTCTTGATTTTTTTACTTCTTTATTTATGTTATTTACACATGGAATGGTTTTATACAAGGTGTGAACATGTTCTGCTAAGTAATAACAGCACTTACCAATGGGAATAAGTGAAGTATTAGCATTGCTACATGTCTGTGGACATTTAAATGGCTACTATATACCATACTAGCTAGTAAGGGACTGTTGGATATCATACTAGTAAGGGACTGCTATATACCCTACTGGTAAAGCACTTCTGTATATCATACTAGTAAGGAACTGCTATATACCCTACTAGTAAGGGACTCCTATATATCATACTAGTAAGGGACAGCTATACACCCTACTGGTAAGGGACTTCTGTATCTCATACTAGTGTAAGGGACTGCTCTTTATCATACTAGTAAGGGACTGCTATATACCATACTAGTAAGGGACTGTTATATACACCCTACTGGTAAGGGACTTCTGTATCTCATACTAGTGTAAGGGACTGCTCTTTATCATACTAGTAAGGGACTGCTATATACCATACTAGTAAGGGACTGCTATATACCATACTAGTAAGGGACTGCTATATACCATACTAGTAAGGGACTGTTATATATCATGCTAGTATGAGACTGCTATACACCCTACTGGTAAGGTACTTCTGTATATCATACTAGTAGGGTACTGCTCTATACCATACTAGTAAGGGACTGCTATGTACCCTACTGGTAAGTGACCTCTGTATAACAGTATAACATACTAGTAAGGGACTGATATATACCATGCTAGAAAGGGACTGCTATATATTATACTAGTAAGGGACTGCTATACGCCCTACTGGTAAGGGACTTCTGTATATCATACTAGTAAGGGACTGCTATATGCCATACTAGTAAGGGAATGCTATTTACCATTATGACTTCATATTCAGCTTGTCTCCTAAAGGAGAACATGTCACTAAGTTTTTGCCACCTAATAGGATAACAGTATGTACGCCTCTCCAGGTCTCCGTCTAACCATTAGACAACCAGGTGTCGGTCAAAGCTGAAAATTAGACTCATCGTCTTACTCCAGTCCTCTATGGTCCAATCCTTATGGTCTTTGTTTCTAATTGATGAAAGGCTTTTTTCTAGCTTTACATGACTTGAGCCATGCCTCTAGGAGCCTTCACCCTAGCTAGCTGCCATTTGCCATTCCTTCTGTAGGTCACTTGATGTCATCCTGCGGTTGCTGAGTTACATTCGAATAAGATGATGGCCATCCCAGTCAGTGGAGAGTCGTTTTCACCCTCTGCCGGTCTGAAGCTTTATTCTCTCCAATGTCTTAGAAATTTTAAGGAAGGAGGCAACATGACGCTCCCTGTATCCCTCTGCTAGTAAAGCCAGACTTGAGCCCTTCTTTTCCTCACTCAAGACTTTTCTTTTCAACTCCTTTGGCATGGTTAAAAGTTATTTTTTCATTCCTATTACTTTTGGAATATTACTAACACTTGTTTTGCCATCCAGCTTGTCCTATTGCAAGAGGATTGTGAACACCACAGCAGGGTTTATTTTATACTTTCCTTCGTTAAATATGATTTGGTTCAGGTGATCGCCTAATCAGAAGCACATTAAGTAGAATGAGGTGTACTCTGGTTGGAATTCAACTGACATTGGAATGGAATGGCTGTCAGACATGTAGAGAAGCTGATTTTTATAAAACTGTGCTGTGGTCTCTGAATTTTTGCCACAGCTGATATATATATATATACTATATATATATATATATATATATATATATATATATATATATATATATATATATATATATGTGTGTGTCTGTAAAAAAAAGGGATAAGTAGACCGTCTTGAGCTCCACCGTGCAAACGGATGTAAATGGTGACGATTGCTGTTCTATGGAATATACAGTAATTGCTCTTTAGAGCTACCTATTGGATGTAGCAGTCCTAAAACTCAGTATCAACCCCTGTGGCAAGGCTCATTAAAGGGTTGCTATTGACTTTTTCAATTGCCACATCCAATAGGTGGCTATTCAAGTCCTCTTCTTCTCTGTAGAGTCCGTTTGCCCATTTCTATGAGCAGAGTCTGTGCTGATGCCAGTACAGTCTTTCCCTCTTTGCCCCTTCTCTTCTCTGTAGTGTTGGCCGCAGGAAATGCGTGGCAAAGAGTGTACCAAAGTTTCTTCTGGGGATTCTGACTTTTTTTTTTAATGGGCCTTTCTATTTTAACTTTGTTACCTGCTCCGACACGCTTTATAGATGTTGGGATCACATGATTAGACTGGCTTTGGTAATAGGTAAAGAAAACATCCTCCTGTTTAAAAGGAACCTGTCGTTAGATTCTGACTGCCTGATCCATAGGTAGCATGTTATGAGATTGCTGCCACGTATGTTTTTTCTGTGAAATGCTCCAGGATTTCAGAGAAAACATAGTTTTATGGGATTCTGGCTACTCCAGATGATTTGCAGGTCTTTCTCTATGTACACACATGGGATAGACCCATCATTCAACTAGAGCAGGGTGGAGCTTGTACCAGACTAGTCACATCTCTTCCTATGGTTTCCATACGGATCTTCAAATCATGTTTTCTATGAAACGCTGCGCGGTTTCCGAGAGGAACCATACCTGGCTGTGATCATGCAGACTGGCTCCTATTCATGCTGCCCGTGGTTTAGTCTGAGGATTTCTCCATCCCTGTGGATATTTGTGTCATCCGCTCCATATCATACCAGTAAGGGCTGCTGGCATGTACTGAGCACTACCAGAACTTCTAGTCCTCAATAATTTGATGGATCTTACATTCATTTCTAGAACCTGATTTTAAAGCAGTTGTTTCTGTAGCACACCACTCCCTCATACTAAGGTTTATTGATATTTTTTTTTTACTTCTCCCCCCCTAAGAAGCTAGACAGTGAAACGTGCGTCGGGGCACGTTCCTTGCATTGCACACCCGCCCCAATGGGTAAGCACTAAAGGCACTTTTTTGCATTCTCCATGACACTTTATGTTGGAGTGATTTGCCATTATGGCGTATATGACTGTTTAGCTCCTTGTTCTTATTGCTGGCTGATTCTGGTCTTTTTGTAGGGATTACTTAATGGCAAGCTCCAGCGGTTATGTGCCTAGATATAATTTGATATGACTTTATCATCATTAGACAATTATACTCTTCTTTTTGGTGGCAATATTCCTCTTGTATAATGAGTACTATTAGTGTGGTTCCCCTACAACTAACTTATACACTTGGGAAGCCATATCTGATTTTTTAGGACAGCCCTTCAGGATGTGAGTGCTCAATATGTGCCGCCTTTGATTGTGCACCAGGTGCTTTGTTTGCATCCTCTTAGAACATACTCATCTGTAATTATTGTTGTTTGTCTTCTGTTTTTAATTATATTTTCAATAAATTTATACTTTTTGCATCTATAGTACAGATACTTTGTTCTTTGGCTGAAAGCTCTGTTCTTTTTGTTCAGGTTTCTTGATGTCTGGTGAGCAGTGCACTCCTGATTACAGTTTGGACCAGCGGCATTATTGTGCTCTCGCAAACGTTGTGCTCTACAATTATTCAAGCAGAGGTAGCTTTGTCTTTGCAGCTTCTGAGGAGCACAGTGCCAACTCGGCGATCCGGCCAGCTTCAGAGGAGCACTTACAAGATCTATTTGAAAGAACTTGTAATCGCTGCTCTAATTGCCTAGAAAACCGGCCATCGCTGATATACCACAGCAGTGGCCGATAAATTAGGCAATAAGCAGTTAACAATAGAATTAAAAATCCCCTAAGAACAGACAGGATTGTTAATATGAAGTAGATGACAAAGTTTATTGTTTTCACTAGCACTTTGCAATTTTGCTCATTTAAGAACAACCATAAGCATCTTTCAAGTTGGGGCTATGCCTATCTTTACCATGTCTACAGTTTGTCTGCTAAGTAATAGAGATAAGCAAGCAAGGTGTTATCCCACCATGCTCGGGTGCTAACCGTGTGTCGTCGTGCTCGAATAATATGTTCGAGTCCCCGCGGATGCAAGTCTTGCGGCTGTTTGCTACAGCCATATCACATGCAGGGACTGTCTAACAAAAAGGAAATCTCAGGTCTTGCAGCTGTCTAACAGCAGCGAGACATGCAGCTGCGGGGACTCGAACATAGTGTCTTCAGTGTGCTTGAATACTGTATTGGCACCTGAGCATACTCAGATAACACTTCATCCAAGCATGTTTGCTCATCACTACTAATTAAAGGTCACTTTTTAAATTTGCCAACCAAACTGTAAATATGGTTTCCTTCCCGCTTGTTGAATCAGAATGCATGATAGTTTGTTTGAAGGGGTTTGCAAGTTATGGGAAAATCCCAGTGCCCCAGCTACAGATTGTTTTAAAAAAGAAAAATGTCCTTTTCTGACCATCCCTGGATCCAGTGGCCAGTCTCTGCTGCTGTTCCTGGTGTCTGTTATAGTCTGGACTCTGGGCAGCGCTGCAGCCAATCAGTGAGCTCAGCATCTTTGCCTGTGTACATGGCTTAAGACGCTCGGACGTTGAGCTCACTGATTGGCTGCAGCAAACAGAGCTGAGGATTCTAACAGATAACGGAACAGAGGCAGAGACAGCACTATATCAGGGGAGGATATCTCTACGTTTATTACTCTTTATGGCCTGGCCGACTTAAAAATTTTACTTTAACCCATTCTCAAATTATTATTATCTGCACTTTTTAGGGTAAATATATTCCATCGGGGGAAAAATGACTAGACCATTGCAAAATGCTTTCCTAGAAATTATTTTTCATGTGACATCTTCAGTGACAACATAACAATATCATAGTGCACCCAAGTAATACCCCAAATGATGTCTAAATAGCAGTGCTAGACAATGCTTCCGGGAACGCTAAACCCAGAAATAAATTATTATTAAATATATGGGCTCAGTCAGACAAAGTCGGATAAAGATTGGACTGGCTGGCAGCTCTCCTGACCGGAGCATGACAACTTCATATATTTCTATGCAGCTGTCATGCTCGGGTCAGGAGAGCTGCTAGCCAGTCCGTGCATTGTGATCCTACCTCAGTCCGATTTATAAAGCAGTCTGATCATGTTGTATAAAAGAAATATAGATGTCCTCACTGTTTAATATAGATATATAGAAATATAGATGTCCTCTCTAGCGATA
This sequence comes from Dendrobates tinctorius, assembly GCF_039654945.1. Classification (NCBI taxonomy): domain Eukaryota; kingdom Metazoa; phylum Chordata; class Amphibia; order Anura; family Dendrobatidae; genus Dendrobates; species Dendrobates tinctorius. Next base: position 1,128,896 of record NW_027361861.1, on the reverse strand, counting down.
GCGCTAATTTTGTGACGCCACAGCGATCTCGCCAGCAATATCGCTGTGTGTGACGGGGATCAGCGACCAGCCCCCCCGCCGGGTATCGCTGATCGTGCAGCATCATTCTGGGCCATTTTTTCATCATTGCTCTCCAGCTGGCCAGCGCTCATAGAATCATAGAATCATAGAATCATAGAATGGTAGAGTTGGAAGGGACCTCCTGGGCCGGCTGGTCCAACCCCCTGCTCAAAGCAGGATTCGCTAAATCATCCCAGTTAGATGTCTGTCCAGCCTCTGTTTGAAGACTTCCATTGAAGGAGAACTCACCACTTCTCGTGGCAGCCTGTTCCACTCATTGATCACTCTAACTGTCAAAAAGTTTTTTCTAATATCTAATCTGTGTCTCCTCCCATTCTAAGCAGGCGCTGGGAGCTGGTATCTAAGGTAAACATTGGGTTACTAAGCGGCACGCGTCACTTAGTTACCCGATGTGTACCTTAGAAACCTGCATGCTGGCAGGTCCCGGCGCGAGCACGCAGGTTTCTAAGGTACACATCGGGTAACTAAGTGACGCGCGCCGCTTAGTAACCCTATATTTACCTTAGATACCAGCGTCCTCGCTGGTCCTGTTCGCTGGTGAAGCTGCCTGTTTGGCAGCTCACCAGCGATCATGTAGCCAGGGCCGGCCCGAACGTATAGGTGAACTAGGCGGCCGCCTAGGGCGCCGATCCAAAGGGGGCGCCAGAGAAAAAATAGAAAAAATTATAAAAAATCTTTTCAAAAGGCAAAAAGTTTTAGGGATGGAAAGAAAAGTGTACATATTTAAGGGCAAATATGACGCAAGAGAGGTTGGTTGGGTTGGCAACAATTTCGATAGAATCTGAAGTTGCTAAACAAATTAATCTTGGTGACTTAGTGTCATCCTTTTAAAAAAAAAAAGGCAAGGAAACAAAAATTTTAATTACCTATGGTCGTTTTTTATTGATTACTTTGTATATATTTGTCCTATACAACTTCTCAGAAGATTAAAGAGTTAGGAGAGAGTTAATTAATCATTGTTGTTGTGGTTTATTTTGCTCCTAAATTTATATCCCAAGTTTTCATCTACTGCCAAGAATAGTAGGGGCGCAACAAAATAGTTTTGCCTAGGGCGCCGTAATCTCTCGGGCCGGCCCTGCATGTAGCGATGCACCAGCAATCCTGACAATGTCGTATCATTGTCGGGATCGCTGGTGCATCTTTTATGTGTGACGGGGCCTTTAGTCTGCAGCATTTTCTGTAAGTTCCCAAAATAGTCTTGTAGAAATCCTGCACAGAACAAAGGGATTAATCTCCTGCTGATCAGTTCCAGGTTTAGTTGGTAGTTGAAGCCCTGTCTTCTTTGACAAGTGCATGTGGCTTTTTGATTCTTTGTCCTATTGTGGACAGGGTAGTGGGTGGAGGATTCTGCTGCAGCCAGTTATCTTACGGCCAGACACCGGACAATTGGAGGAAGAAGGAGGACATGGCTGAGTTCCAGAGAGACACAGAAGGTTTCTTTACCTGTTCTTAGTTTGTATTTCAACGTGACAGCATAGGATTATAAAAGGGGGCGAATGATGGATAATTTATTTACTTTTTATGTATCTTTTTGTGTTTTAAATGTTTTTTTTTTAAGTCTGGTTTTCTATACAGAACCCTTTTTGATTTAGCACAGCTTACTAATGTATAAAACCCGTAAGTATGCTGAGGCCCCCTTGTTAATACCGAGGCTGAAGAGAGTTGTAGTAGACCCCTGGTGTGAAGTACAAGGGGTCTGTGGAAGCCCTGGGGGGTATTTGCACTATTTTTCAGTCCTGTCACTGTAACGCATAGGTCATATATAAAATCTAAAGCCCATTTCCTTCATCTAAAAATAGTGAAATAAATCGATAAGTTCTGATGTAATGATTCTCGTGTTGTGTGTATTGAGCTGCATGGACCGGATGTTTGAACATCATGTTTTCCATTCCTAGACTCAAGTGATCAGTCTTACAAAACATCTGGACACGTATTTGTTGGAGACTCTTTCCTGTGTGACAAAATAGTTCGGACGCAAGCCAAAAAAGCAATGCTTCTGAACCTGGCAGGCCTGTAAGACTGGGTCTTTGCTCAAAGCTTGGTATGAAACGATCTGCCAGTCTGCATGTTGGCGCAAATACAGAGCCAAAGGCAAACATTTGGGAAGAACAGGTAAGGAACCTGTGCCAACTGTTTAGGACATACAGTGGTTATGTAAGTATTCAGATCCCTTTACATTTTTCACTCTTTGTTTCAGCCATTTGGTAAATTCAAAAAAGTTCATGATTTTCATTTGGACTGACATGCACTGTGAGCTGTGAGGTCTTATATAGACAGATGTGTGCCTTTACAAATCAAGTCCTATCAGTTTAAACACAGCTGAACTCCAATGAAGGCGTAGAACCATCTCAAGGAGGATCACAAGGAAATGGACAGCATGTGACTTAAATATGAGTTTCTGAGCAAAGGGTCTGAATACTTATGACCATGTGATATTTCAGTTTTTCTTTTTTAATAAATTTGCAAAAATTTCTACATTTCTGTTTTTTTTTTCAGTCAAGATGGGGTGCAGAGTGTACATTAATGAGAAAAAATTAACTGTTTTGAATTTACCATTTATCTGCAATGAATCAAAGAGCCAAAAATTTAAAGGGGCCTGAATACTTTCCGTACCCACTAAATACTCACCAGCATGTATTATTGTTCTCAATGAAGATGTCTGAGTCTTGTATGTATGCATGAGGAACACGTGCTGCAGACGTCTGGAGCCCAAGCCACATCTGTCTCCGATTCGTATGAGCTGTCTTATTTTTTTTTTTGTCTGAAGTTAGAAATTATTACAGGGTTTATGTAACACTAATTGTTACCATCATAGTCTATTCTATGTAATAATTCTACCAGGAAAGTATTATCTTTGTGCCATGTGTAGAGTTTTACAGAACTTTTGAAATTAGTAACAGTAAAGTCTGAACGACGCAAGTGCTGCAGCGCATCTGTGCTCAGCAGAAGCCATCATGCAATTATTGTGACACATCACTAAACTATTCAAACGTAAGTTGCTGAAAGGCAACATGTCTGCTAATTCTTGCTGCCCAAACCACAGGCTGCATGAATCAGAGCCTGGCTGTACAACTGCATGTAAAGTAGCTTTCAAAAGTATTCACACCCCTTGGCTTTTTACCTAACCTATTTTGTTACATTACAACCTGGGTTTAAATATTTTTGTAATTTGATTTGTGTGTTATCCATCAACACTAAATAGTCTAAGTTGGTGAAGTGAGAAGGAAGTCCACACTGAGTGCAATCTAAGTATCTGTCAGTATATACACGTTACCTTTTCTGAAAGGTCACAGAGGCTGCAACACAAGAGGCACCACAAAACAAACAACACCGTGAAGACCAAGGAGATCTCCAAACAAGTTAGGTACAAAGTTGTCGAGAAGTACAAGTCAGGGTTGAGTTATAGAAAATTATCTCAATCTCTGATGATCCCAGGAGCATTGTCAAATCCATTATCATCACATGGAAAAAACATGGTGCCACAACAAACTGGGCAAGAGAGGGCCTCCCACCAAAACTATCAGCCCGGGGCAAGGAGGGCATTAATCAGAGAGGCAGCACAGAGACTAAAGGTAACCCTGAAGGAACTACAGAGTTCCCAAGCAGAGACTGAAGTATCTGTCCATACGACCACAATCAGTCGTACACTCCATAGAGACTACCTTTATGGAAGAGTAGACAGAAAAGAAGCCTTTCCTTCCACAAATTGTATGGCTCGGTTTGATTTTGCCAAAAGACGTTGGAGACTCCTTAAATGAATGGAGGAAAGTTGTGTGGTCAGATGAGATCAAAATCAAATTTTTGGGCCACCAAGGTAAACGCTATGTCTGGTGTCAAACAAACACCGCTCATCACCCCAAGAACACCATTCCCACAGTGAAACGTGGTGGCAGCTTTATTCTGTGAGGAGGTTTTCGTCTGCAGGGACAAGAAAAATGGACCAAGTTGAGGGGAAGATGGATGGTGCAAAATACAGGGATATTCTTGAGCAAAACCTGTTTCTCTATCAGTGATTTGAGTCGAGGATGGAGGTTCACCTTCCAACAAGACAATCACTCCAAATTTACTGCTACAGCAACATTTGAATGGTTTAAGGGAAAACGTGTAAATGTTTTGGAGTGGCCTTACCTTAATCCAACTGAGAATCTGTGGTCAGACCTGAAGATTGCTGTTCACCACAGGAAACCATCTAATCTGAAGGAGCTGAAGCAGTTTTGCCTTGAGGAATGGGCAAAAATCCCAGTCGCAAGATGTGGAAAACTCATAAAGACTTATCCAAATTGACTTGCAGCTGCAAAAGGAGGCTCTACAAGCCTGGTACTGACCTTAGGGGGGTGGAAAGCTATACCTGAAGTTTTCAGGTATTTTGTCCCATTTGTTGCTTGCTTCGCAATAGAAAGAAAACTAAATGCTCACAGCAGGCATGTTCTTTACATGAACTAATGCAAACCTTAAGGTTGTGTGCACACACAACTTTTTTTAGCGGATTTGCCAATAAATCCGCTATAAAAACGCTAAAAATAAGCTTCCCATTCATTTCTATGCATTTTGCACTTTTTGTGCATATTGATGCGTTTTTTACCGTGAAAAAAACGCTTTGCGGTAAAAAACGCAGCATGCTCATTAATTTTGTGGATTTTTCTGCATTTTTGCCATTTCTATGGGTCTGGAACCGCGCGGAAAAAAACGCATAAAAAAATGCGCTGTTTCTGGGAAGGGAGTCCGGTTTTTAAGCAGAAGTTTTCTGCTATGTGTGCACATAGCCTAAAGCAAAAGTGAAATTCCTATTTGTGAGGTAGCAAAGAGAGTGTGTGAATACTTTTGCAAGGCTTTGTAGGTATAATCTCTGGCGTATCAGAAAAAAACATTGTTAGAAGATTTGGCTGGGGATCATAGGGAGGGACGAGACTAGTCTAGTGCCGACCCTGCTCGTGTTCTCCCAGTGATACTAGAGATAAGTGATAAGTCTCTCCCATAGCAAGACCTGTTACTGTTACTGCGAGAAGTTTTTTTACAGGTTGTGTGTGGATAAATCTTTTTCTTTTCAACAATGAACTTTCATAAAATTGTGCACATTTTTTAATTTTCTGCCTACATCTATTTTATTTGATAGGTAAAATGAAGACCCCATTATTGCTGCTTACCGTTACGTTGGTACTGGACCCTGTTTATTCAGTAAGTATGACATATGTTTTCTTTATGGCCCAAAACTGATACTTCTGTTAGGCCGGGGTCACACTTGCGAGTCGCCTCAATACCCAGCACTGCCGCTGGCACTCGATACCTGAGTGTGGCAGCTGCATGTATTTCTATGCAGCTGAACGCTCCGGTCCCGAGTATTGATGCGAGAGACTTACGCGAGTTTCTCGCATTGCACTCGCTAGTGTGACCCCGGCCTTACTCTGATCTCCAAAAAAAATCTCACATTTGTTTTCTTTATATTCATTTTTTTTTTTTTTACTCTGTCTGTTATGCCTATAAAGCTGTTGAGTCCAGGTTAGGAGACCGGTGATCAGGCTGGGCATTGTGGTCCACAAGTGAAATAAGGCCATCTCAACCTGGCCTTGGGGTACTCACACCCACATTCTGACATTTTATTTGTCTGTTCTTGTTTTTAGAAGTGTAAAAACAAAATGAAAATCTAAAACTGATAGAAATAGAAGCCAAAGGACTCCATAGATTATTATGGGGGGCATCTGGGGTCTACTATATTTCCATATTTATAATGGAAGTAGAAAAGCATCATGCAGAAATTTTATTTTCCATCCTAAAACTGACACATAATGGAACCCAGATGCACCCCATAATAATCATGGTATACATTTGTATTAATTAGGAAACTAATTAATTTTAGGCATTGTTTTTCTAAAACCAGAACAAACACAATGTACATCTGCAGGTGTGAACGTAGTCTAACTATGAGGTTATGTGCACACGGTGCGTATTCTGCTGCGGATCCACAGCGTTTCAGGCTCTGCGGGTCCGCAGCAGTTTCTGCTGCGATGTACAGTACCATTGTTTCCAATGGTAAAACCAAAAACTCTGTGCACATGCTGCGGATTTTTCCGCACTGATTTTCTGCGGGTTACAATCCACAGCATGTCAATTGTGCGGAATCCGCTGCAGTTTCACATCTTCTCCATTGTAGAGGTGTGAAACCGCAGCCTAAACCACAGGACTTTTTGACCTGCGTTTTTTCCAAAATCCGCGCGGAAAAATCCGCACCACCAAAAACTACGTGTGCACATAGCCTCATTCTTTCAAAGGTTATGGCTCTGGGCTTGGGTCCTTGATCTTTTCTGACCCTAGTAACACCCATGTATTACAGTGAGAATGGGTGCTTGACTTACCTCCTGAGACACACAGAAGACGTCTCTTTATATTTCTCAGATTTAATTGTATTATGAGACAAGATGGGATCAAAGAAATGGAGATTTTTTACCTCCATTTTCTGCGGTTTGTTTTCCTTTCAAGAGAATCTGCCAGCAGGATTTCACACCCCAAACTATATACACATGTAGCTCTTTCAAATATAAGTTCATGATGAGGGTGGAGAAACCAGGTCAAAGGCTCTCCCACAGTAGCAACTAAGAATAAAACCAGGAATATACTAAAAAATAAAAATAAAATGTTAAATACCTGAGGAAGGCTGGATACAGGCGAAACGTGCAGTGTTTTTTTAAATTGCATTTTATTTTATTTTTGTTATATTCATGTTATTATTTTTGTTTGATACCGTGGGAGCGCCTTTCACCTGGTTTCTCCACCCTCATGATACACTGCTAGAACTCCCTTGAAGGAATTTCCCACAACCAAGGTCGACTGCACCTATTGGATCTAGTACATATGTCATTTAGAGTTGTGCCCTACTAGGCACAACTCTATCAGGTGAGCAACTTCCCTATTTTTGGGGTTTTAATCCTTTTAGATGCACTATGCTCAGAAAGTGCCATTTCTTTCTCCCTTTTCCCTAAGGGAATTCCACCATTGGCAAAGACAAGTCTACCAATTCCTTTACATGACTGGTCCGTTCCTCCATTACTGAGAAATCATCATTTGAATTGATATGAAAATTAGGCTGAAGAGCTATGGTAGATCTGAAGCCTCTGTCACACCAGCTCTATTCCTCGCTCAGCGCGCCTCCTCCTGTGTGACTGACTGCTCCTTTGCCTGAAGTCACACACCAAAGAGGATGTCAGTTAAAGAGGATATCCAGGACTTAAAAAAAGGTATGCAGTTGCTAGCAGAAGCCACTACCTGTCTGTTGTACCCGGCGCCGGTCATTAACCTCTCCTGCTGGAGATTCAGCTACTTCCTGTCAACAGAGCAGCAGTTTCTCTTCCTGTTGACAGGACGGGTCTACTGGTGTCATGCTGATTGACAGTCGGCTTCCCCCAGTTATGTGGAGACGGCTGTCAATCAGCATGACACCAGTAATCCCGCCCTGTAAAGAGGAAGAGAAATTGCAGCTCTGTTGACGGGAAGTTGCTGACACTCTGGCAAGGGCTGTCAGTGAAAGGCACCGAGTACAACAGACAGGTAGTTGTCTCTGTCAGCAACTACATACCTTTTATTTTAAAGTCCCAGACAGGCTCGGACTGGCCCATAGGGTAACAGGGGAATCCGCCGGTGGGCCCCTATGCAGATCTGGGCCCCTAACCCCACTGTATGGGCAGTACTTGGCATAATTCACTTGATTCACTCTCTACAGAAAAAAGCAGCATCTCATCATTCAGTAACCAAACTACCCAGTTTATTATGTACAGATATAGGTAAATTTGTGAACGAGGGTAGTGTAATATTTGTATGCAAGGTAAAAAGTGGGCCCCTCATAGTCATTATTACTGGTGGACCCTTGGCACTCCAGTCCAACACTGGTCCCAGATATCCTCTTTAACCAGGAGTAGGCGGCACTGAGCGGTGGATAGAGCTGGAGTGACATAGGCATCAGGTCTACTTTAGGTCTTTGGCCTCATTTGCATAGAAATTCTTTTTTCCCTTTCTACTTACTTCCCACGGTGTAATCCTATGTTATTTCAGTAGCTCAAGTAATTGCTTAGCAATTACATTTTAGGCCAAAAAGTGAGCTCATCTTCCCTGCGGGCAATATATGTATACGTTCCCACAAGTGTTTCATCTGTGGATACGTATCTGTGGGGGCACGTTTGGCAGATGCTCATTAGTTACTGTCTACGCTTGGCATATACGAGGACTTGTCTGATTTGCCAAATGCAGATCTGGTAGATAACTACGCTCTAATTCTGGGAAGCCTAGATTTCAGGTGGTCTCGTATTTGTTGCCTCCAGCTCATGCCGGAGATGAATGCAGATAAAGGGGCTGTATAGCATAAGTTAGAAACCATTATCCTAATGTAACATTCCATGCAGAACCACATTATTAGCACCTACCAGCTCCATGTTGTGTTGCAGACGGTCACAGATTGATGGTGGGTTGATTGAACTGGGGTCCATGCCGCTTTAATACTATGCATTAAGTGGCCAGCTTTTACTGCAGAGGTTGTCCACCTTTGGGGACATTTATTTTTTTTCTGGAATGCATGTATTTTTGAGGTAAAACTGAGTTTCATTAAAAAATATTGCAACACAGAAGCCATAAATGACAATATATTGCTGGCTGCAGAATGAGTTATCTGAGAATCCCTCAGTGAGCTCACTCTGAGTTTCTATCTCATATCTTTTAATTTTTTTGCTGCTGTCAGATAATTTATGACCTTAAACTACATCAAAGTTTAATGTGCAGGGAAAAAAATAGCCTAAAATAGTGAAAATCTTTAATGAAACCAAATTCCAAAAATAGTTTTTAGCCCAAAGTACATGTATTTTTTTTATAAAAAAAAAAGAAAGAAAAATAGTTCTCAGAGGTGGATAATCGGGTGCTTTGCTGTCATCGCTTCTATATGTCATAAGTAAGATAATTCCCTGATATTGGGGTTAAAATACTGTGTGTTGTACCTCGCGGCTAACTTGCCATGTTTCGCAGGCTAGTAGGCAAAAAAGACAGAGCGACTTTTGGGACAACTGGAGTGACTGGGGAGACTGTAGTCGTTCCTGTGGCGGGGGAGTAAGTTTCCGAGAGCGCCAATGTTACTCTCGCAGGTAAGTGATCATATTCACTACTTTCCTTTAGTTCTGAGGGTAATGTAGTGGAACTTTTCCTTCAAACACATTATGTAAAGTTATAGAAGTGGAAGTAGATCATCTGGAATACACAGGTGTGAGGCCGATGCTTAATGAGAATGGTCGGCACTTTGACTCCTTCCATCGATTGAGCCGCTGAGTTTACATTTTGAAGCCTCACAAAATCATCTTGTGGTTTAAAAATGACAAAATCTTCATAAATGGTGAAGAGATACGGTAATAAAAAAGTTGTGTTTGATCAGAAAAGGTTCTACTTTTTTTTTTCCAGAAAGAGACCCTCCTGTTTATGGCCTGTCAATTTAACATATTTTTTCTTAACCTGGACAATCACTTTAAGTAACTTGAAAATTGCACAACTGATTGTTACATCGGCTCACGTTTAGGGTATTTTGGGTCTTCTGGACCTAGTAGGCAGTTTAGATCAAAAACAACAATTTTTTAAATTTTTTTTGAGATCAGTGTGATATTCTAAAAAATGGCAACACACATGATGCTTGGGTTTATGGGTCTCAGACCACTCAGTGTGTATATATGCATGTCTGTGTATGTATGTATATATATTACATATGATATACACAGCGTGTAAAATAAGTACTGAACACAGCACCAATTTTCTAAATAAATCGAATTCTAAATCTGGTATTGACATGAAATTCTTAATTGATGTCGGTAATAACCCATCCAATCCACACAGGCAAAGAAATCACCACAGATGTCCATAAAATAAGTTATGTGTAATAATGAGAAATGACACAGGGAAAAAGTATTGAACACATTTGCTGAAATGTATTTAATACTTCGTACAAAAGCCTTTTCTTGGTGATGAAAACTTTAAGACGCCTCCTGTATGGAGAAACTAGTTGCAGGTATTGCTCAGGTGTGATTTTGGCCCATTCTTACACACACTCTTCAAATCCTGAAGGTCCTGTAGGCTCCTCCTAAGAACTCTGAGCTTTAGTTCCTTCCATAATTTTTTTTTTTTTTAATTCTTTATTTTCAGGTTTAAACCACACCATAAGACAGAACACCATTTTACAAATACAGATGGTAAATTATTGCTTAGACGTCGGTCCAAGGTGATAAAAATAAGGGGGGAAAATAAAAGGGGGGGGGGGAAAGTGAGTGGGAAGAAGAAGAAGGGAAGGGAAAAGAGGGATACATAATAACAAACAATAACATCAACACAAAGCAGTCGTCGGCATCGACACTAGCAGTTAATGAGTGTATTATGAAAATAGAGTAGGTGGACAGTTCTATAAGTAACCTTGGAACCAGCTACCCCAAAATAAAGGCCATCAGGTCTAAGTAAGACTCATGTATTATCCGATCTCTCACCTCGAGGATTATCCCCCAGATATCTAGTCCACGGGGCCCAGGTCGACACATAAAATTTGTGATTGAAGATCTCCCAGCTAGACAGCTCCTCCAGACGATAAATCTGATTTATCTACATGCCACTCCTCCAATGTGGGGGGAGCGACATCTTTCCAATGTACAGCTATCAGTTGTTTTGCAGCACTCAGCATCAATGGGAGTAGGCCATGTTTTTTTGGTAAGAAATCCTTTGATGGGCACGAAAGAAGAACCTCCGTAGCCCTGAGTCTTTATTAATTGCAATTTCTTGAGAACTAGCTCAACACCGTCCCAAAAATGTCTCAATCTGGGACAATCCCAGAATATGTGTGTATGATGTCCTCTAGAGTTGAGGCATCTCCAACAAGCATCATTATCAGCAAGACCCATCTGAAAGAGCTTCGCGGGAGTCCAATGCCACCTGGTCAATATTTTATAAGAATTTTCTTGCAAAAGAACACACCTGGAGAATCCCCGTGCACTAGATAGCATTCTAGATACTTGTTTCTCTGTGAACGTAGTATTAAGTTCCATTTCCCAGGAGTAAATAAATGAGGGCTTAAAATGTACTCCCGGAGAGATCAGATGTGAGTAAATACGAGACAAGATTTTTAGCCGTGGAAGCGGGAGTTTGATCATGATATCTAACCAGGACCAGTTTGATTTGGTCGGGAATTTCTTCTTAAATTGCAGAAGCGTACGTCGAATGTGCTGGCACTGAAGAAAATTTAGTTGGTTGACTCATTGCATTTGATGGCCAAACTCCTCCCTGTAATATTTTATTACCGTAAAAGCTATTCAATGTATCTCTAGGGAGGGTAGACCATAGATTATAAGGATCTTGAAAATCAAAATCCACTAGATACGGTATTGAGCTAATCGGCGTTAATGTCGAAGGAAAAGTATCCTCCAGTAATTCCCCCAACATCGATCTTTTTATACGTAATGTGGTAGAAGTTATCTCGTCCAGTCTAAGAGTAACCGGTGGTTTAGCCCTAGTCCAGAGATAAGGCAAACCCCTCGGGCCCAGTAAAGCCAGGTCGACACAAGTTCCCTCCCCACCCTCAGCGCAAGACACCACCTTTAACCATCTGCCAAGGTGGATTGTTTTATAATATAATAGGGGGTCTGGAACTCCCAATCCACCAGAGGAGACTGGGTAAGTAAGAAGCCTATAAGGCAACCTAGCCGGTTTGGATTTCCAGATAAATTTTCCTATTAGTGACTTTAATGACCCGAAAAAGGTCAGGGGTATCTGAATCGGTACCATATTCATGGCATACCAAATGATAGGCATGATATATGCCTTAAACACGTTGATGCGACCCAACCAGGATAAAGTGGGTAGGTTATATTTATGCATCAGGTTGGTAACTTTCTTCAATAAGGGTATGAAATTACTTTGAAATAAGTTAATGGGGTCCCTAGTTATGAATATTCCTAAATATTTAATAGAGCCATTAGCCCAAGAGAAGGGAGTCTGTGTACGGAGAATGGAAAGTTGGGAATGAGGGAGAGTGATATTTAACGCTTCAGATTTGGCTAGGTTAATTTTAAAATTGGAAAGGGAGCCAAACTGTTGAAAAATTCGGAGGATGATCGGGAATGCCTGAGATGGGTTGGATATGAGGAAAAGCAAATCATCTGCGAAAGCTAGCGTTTTAAATGTCCCCGGGCCCACCGACAACCCCTCTATGCGTTGTTCTTGTCTGATGCTTTGTATCAAAGTTTCTATAACTAAAATGAACAAGGATGGGGACAGAGGGCATCCCTGCCTAGTCCCATTGTGAATCTCCAAACTTTTTGATAGGGTGCCATTTATCCTGACCCTGGCAGTCGGTTGAGAGTAGAGAGAGAGGACTGCTGTTATATATTGAGGAGGGAAGCCGAATTTAATCAACACTTGCTCCATGAATCTCCAGCACACTCTGTCAAAAGCCTTCTCGGCATCCGTTGACAAGAGTACCAAGGGGACCTGCCGGGTTTTGGCAAACATTATAGACTGTATGACCCTAGTGGAGTTATCTTTCCCTTCCCTACCCCTCACAAAGCCCACCTGATCCGCATGAATCAATTTGGGTAAAAAGTTGCTTATTCTACCCGCTAGTATTTTAGACCAAAGTTTTATGTCCGCATTAAGTAATGAGATTGGTCTGTAGCTGGTGCACAAGTTGGGGTCCTTACCCTCCTTCGGGAGAACCGTAATATATGCCTCCAGTGATTGCTTAGGGGGAAGCTGGCCTTTCAAATAGGAATTAAACAAGGTCACCAATTGAGGTAAGAATGATTTTATAAGCTTTTTATAATATATAATGGGGAGACCATCCGGGCCTGGGGCCTTTCCATTTGGAATGGTGGAAAGAGTATCCAAAATTTCTTTATGGGTAACCGGAGCAGTTAACAAAGTTTGGCCTTCCGGGGTTATTTTAGGTAAAATTAGTGGAGTCAGGAACTCTCCAATTTTTTCTATAGCTTTTATTGGATCTTGCATACTATCTGCTATGCTTAGATTATATAAGCTGTCATAAAAGGATCTAAACTCCTCGGCAATGTCAGCGGTCTCGAAAATTGAGGAGCCATCCAGAGTTTTGAGTTGCCTAATAAACGTCCTGTCCTGCTGCTTTTTAAGCAATGAAGACATAAGCTTACTGCTTTTATTGCCATGGAGATAGAACCTCTGTTTGCATCTCATATAGGTTTTGGCCGATTGGATATTTAAAAGATTTTTTAGCGAATTTCTTATGTCCGTCAGTTCAGTTAGTATCTTAATTACTTGAGATCTCTTATGCAATCTTTCCAAGGAATTAATTTGATGCAAAATAGACATAACCTGTTTTGTCCTTTCTTTTTTGAGATGGGAACTCAAAGCTATAAATTCTCCCCTCATTACCGCTTTATGTGATTCCCACACCACAGGTATGGGCGGGCCAGAGTGCAAATTTGTCTGAAAAAAGAATTCGAGAGTGCCAGTCAGTTTCGTAATGTGGGAATCTGAATCTAACAATGTCTCATTAAGCGACCATGACCTGGCTGGTCGCGGAAGGGTTTCTATGCCTATGTCGAGAAAAATAGGAGCATGGTCCGATAGTGAGATAGCGTCTATGGTCGCATTTTTGACTAATGAGAGGTTGGTTGTTTGTATCAATATATAGTCAATTCTATGGTAGCTGCCACACGGATGGGAATAAAAAGTGTAGTCTCTGCCCGAAGGAGAGAGTGTCCTCCAGGGGTCTATCAAGTGTAATTCTTGGAAAGAAAGGTGCAGTTTTCTCAGTGCCTTTTGAGAAAGGGTTGACTTGCCCATGGAAGTATCCAAAGATGGATTAAGTGATACATTAAAATCTCCCCCCATCAGCAATAAACCCTCAGTAAATAGTTTTAAGGTATTCATTGTTTTGCACAGCCATCCAATCTGATTCTTGTTTTGGGCATATAAGTTACACAGGGTAACTTTGGTATTGGCAATAAGGCCCTTCAGTATAATATACCTTCCTTCGGAATCTGAAAGGCAATCATGCAAGACAAAAGTAACATTTTTTTTAATAGCAATACTCACTCCTCTAGACGCCGACCCACCTGTACTATGATACCAGGTCGGGTAACGAGATCTGGACATGTCTGGTACTCTCCCCGCTTTAAAATGTGTCTCCTGTAGAAAGACCACACTAGCCTTCTTTGCATGCAGAAGGTTCAATACCTGATTTCTCTTACACGGGGAGCGTAGCCCCTTTACATTATACGAAGCCACTACTATAGTGGCAAAATTTTCCTTGTCACCCATAGTAAATTAGATGTAGCAAAAGAAAAAATAAATGATAAAGTGCCCTATGCCAACTGGCTACAAAAAATACAAAATGCAAGGTAAAATAACAGTAACCAATAGATAACAATAACCAACTACCTGCCTGCGGCAGGAGCAGGGGGTCCAACATACCCCCCATGACAGAGCAGGGAATCACATCCCCAACACACGAGTAGCACATGTTAGCTTATACGGCAGTTAAATGAAATCATCAACACCTAGGCAGGTGCCAATCAAGGCAAACCAAAGTGATCCAAAACATTGTAAAGTTAAACCGAAACTACTGGGTCCAAATGCAAGAAAATACGACTAGACCGAATAAAACAAAATTCAGGGGGGCATCTCTTTTCTTGCCCCAGATTTCCCTCGCTTAGGGGGCATGCGTCTCTTCACTGAGGCCCATTCCCCCCTGACCTCCTGTATAAGCATTGATAGGAGGAGGTGTGCGAAGATCCATATCCAAAGGTAACCATGAAGGAATATCAATAGGAGCAATGTCAAAAGTGTCCCATATTTTGTTTAAATCTTTGGGACTCCTCACTGTTACTTGTTTGCCATCCCCATTTACCGATATTCCAAACGGAAACAGCCATTTATAGAGAATTTTACGCGAGCGTAGTATTTCCAATAAGGGTCTCAGGATTCTTCTCTTTGCAAGGGTCGACGGCGCAATGTCCTGGTAGAGTTGGATAGCAGATCCTTCGTGGGCGAGATTTTTAACATCCCTTGAGGCAGACAAAATAACATTGGTGTCCACATAACTCAACAAGCCACAGATCACATCCCTCGGGGGTTCAGAGGGCTTAGACTTGGGTCTGAGCGATCTATGGACCCTCTCTATTACAATTTGGTCGCATTTTTCTTGCGGGATTAGGAGGGCAAAGATTTCTTTTGTGGATTTTTCCAGTATTTCTGCAGAGACACTTTCAGGCAAGCCTTTAATCCTTATATTTTTTCTGCGACTTCTATTCTCTTGATCTTCCAAGGCCAGAAGAGAGTTATTAAGCTGTGTTCTGTGGTAGTCCAAATGGTCCCTCATGGCATTAGAGTGGCTAATGAGAGAGGACTGAGATGATTCAAGGGACTCCACTCTGTTACCAATATATGACAGATCTGCTCTCATACCAGATATCTCTGTAACCAAAGGTTTTAATGCTTGGGTCAGAAGTTTTTTAAATACTGATCTAGAGAACTTCCCAGAGTCTGAGGGGTAATGTCGCTGCCTGAGACATCTTCACTTGAGTCCGAGTCCTCGACCTGTTCCTCTACCTCAGCATTTGCATGTAGCTTTTTGGTGTGGGCCTAGCCAACCCAGGTTTATTTTTAAAAAATTTGTCCATTTCGCTTTGCCTGCCTTGATGTACCCTAGTATCCAGCGGTTTTGCACGCTCTTTTATAGATTTGACCATAATGTTGAATTAAAGCGTGCATTTAAATCACTCCTCGTGCATTCAGGGAAAGTCTATTAATGCATGTTCATAGGTGAAGATAACCCCATGCGTCTTAAAAGGTGGAGCACTGGCATTAGTAGATAAGGCCCTGATATGGTGTCCTATATATAGAGTTTCACACTGCTGTGGTATGGGATCAGGCCGGTCTTAGCGTCTCTGGAAAGGGGGAGCAGTACCCCCAAACCCCCAGTCACTGTATGCAGCAGGAGCGCCCGTCCCAGTCACCAGGAGCACCCAGCACTGCGGCCACCCTCTGATCACCAGCCAGGCTCCTGCGACCAGCTCACCTCCCTCTCCTCCGGTAAGCAGACCTTCTCCTGTAAGCAGACCTTCTCCTTCCTTTCTGTAACGGTCAGTGGTCTCTCCTCCAGCATAGGCCGCGGCCCTCCACCCCCTCCAACGGCTCTCCGCAGTCTTCTGGCCCACGCAGCTCAGGAAGAAGCAGGAAGCCACAGCAAAGATGGCGCCTGTCCGCCTCTGGCGCCAAGGCCCGTTCCCCGCGACTGCTCTCCTCTCAGAGAGCCGCGGTTCCTTCCACGCAGTCCTCCACCACTCTCTCCTGGTCCAGCTCTCTCCGGGGGGCACACAAACACCCCCGTTGGGGTCAAAACAGGGCTCACTTCGTGGCTGGCAGCGGGAGCAACAGCACAACACGTCCTCCCCACAAGCGATCCAGACCACGCCGACCTTCCATAATTTTTTTTATCTTTTTATTGGATTCAGGTCAGGTGATTGGCTCAGCCATTTTTGCAGCTTTATTTTCTTTCTCTGAAACCAATTGAGAATTTCCTTGGCTGTTTGTTTGGGATCATTTCCCTGCTGAAATGTCCACCCTCATTTCATCTTCATCTTCATCATCCTGTTAGATGGCAGCAGATTTTTATCTAGAATGTCTCGGTACATTTGTTCATTCTTCCGTAATTCAATAGCATGAATTTTGCAGTGCTGTATGCTGAAAACAGCCCAATTCCATACTGTTCCCATCTCTAAACTTCACTCTTGGTATGGTGTTTTGGGGGCGATATGCAGTGCCTTTTGGCCTCTTAACATGGTGTGTATTATGGCATCCAAAGAGCTCAATTTTGGTCTCATCTGACCCAGACTATATTCTCCCAGTATTTCACAGGCTTGTCTAAATGATGCAGAACAAACTGTAAAGTAGTGAGCATGCGTAGAGGCCATGGAGGGTTGAGTGCAATACTTATAATTTTATTTGAAACAATTGTGCTTGCTGTTTACAGGTCTTTCTGTAGCTCTCAACAGGTGGTGCATGACTTTTAGACAACTTATAATTCTTTTAACTCTTCTGTCTGAAATCTTGAGGGGGGAGCACCTGGTTGTGGACGGATTATGGTGAAATGATGTTTTTTCCACTTCCGGATAATGTCCCCAACAGTACTCAGAGGAACCTTCAGTAGTTTAGAAATTCTTGTGTAACCAATGCCATTGGTAAGTTTTGCAACAATAAGGTTGAATAGGTCTTGGGACAGCTCACTGGTTTTACCTATTGTGAGATGTTTCTTGTGTGTCACCTTGGTAATGAGACACCTTTTTATAGGCCATCAGTTGAACAAGCAGATATTATTTTTCGCTAAGTTGCAGGATTGCTTTCTAATTTCTGATATATTTCAGCAGGTGTCATGACTTCCCATGGCTTTTTGCACCTCTTTCTTTATGTGTTCAATACCTTTTCCCGTCTCAATATTACACAACTTAATTTATGGACATCTGTGGTTTGATTTCTTTGCCTGTGTGGATTGAATGGGTTGTTACCGACATCTGGTGAGAATTTTATGTCAATATCACCTTTAGAAGTAGATTTACTTAGAAAATTGGTGGCTTGTTCAACACTTATTTCACTGGCTAGGTGTGTACATGTATAATATGTGAGTGTTGGCCCGTCATTAGTGCTGTGTCTGCGTGTGGAGCCCCCTTCTCTATCCGTGCATTGGCAATGCAGACTGGTTCATGCCTAAGTATGAAGCATGATCTCATATCTGAATACTTAGCCAGCCCCCTTCCCACACTGCCCTAACAATACACTGACTCAGGGACCCAGCAGCACCACATCTGGCTCTGTGCTCAAAAAACACATCAGGGGAACTTTAATTTAAAGAAAAAGTGTATTTATCAGTTAAATATCACTATGCCGTTATTTTTTTTTTTAAGTGGACATCACCTTTAATTGGAAACCTAGGTACATCATTAATTATAGCTCTGTTCTATGTCACATGTAAAATATCTGTGATCTGAGCTCCCCTGGGGCTTCATTCCTGAAGTGGGATTGTCACTGAATTCCAGCTGTCTCCTAAGGGCGCTTTCACATTGTGCTTATTGTCACATTCGTCAATTTTTCCTCTCTGTTGCGGAGATATTAGCAATCAAAGTATTTGGCACCTAATCAGTTAACACCTACTTGGCTTAAAAGTTATCAGATAGCCATATACAGAGAGAAGCGCACGCCCCCCAGTGATCACACCCACTTGGCTTAAGTTAACTTTGGTAATATCTCTGCAACAGAGAGGCAAAATTAAAAAAAAAAAAAAAAAATTCCGCTCTGCGGCCATGATTGCATCTTGTGTCCAGCTCAACATTAAAAATTTGGTGAAAGGTCCTCTTTAAATGAATACAATGGAAGCTAAAAATCATTTAGGACTTGTCTCATTAACACTTTTGCACCATTTTCCTTCTGTAGCCTCTGTGTTGCATTGTCTATTCTTGTCTGCAGAATGAGTTAACTGAGGATCCGTCAGTGAGCTCTCTATGATGGTCTGACAAGGGAATGTGTAACTTTTTTTTTTTTTTTTAAATCTGTGTTTTTTTCTGAGCTCCACTCAGATTTGTTGATTTATGGCCAGAGTCCAGATCAAAGTTGAATGTACAGGGGGAAAAAAAAGACCTGTAAAAGCCAAATGGCGTAACATTTTTAATGAAACCCAATTGCAAAAATGATTTTTAACCCCAAAATATGTGCATTTAAGAAAAAAAAGAGAAACTGTCCCCAAAGGTGAACAACTCATAACTACTGTTGACCACCAAGTATTTTAAGGGATTAATGGAAATCTTAGAGGTTTACGATAGTAAAGTATTCATGCCAGCAATTCCTGGTTGTTCGGGGACTTTTCTTGCTTAGCGAGGAAATGGAAAAAAGGGACATGAACGGAGTAAAAAGTGTGACTTTATGGACAGACTACACAGTTTGTAGTCTGTCGCCATGGAGACGCATGGGTCACATTTGGAGCTGTAGGCACAACTAAAATAATGCAACTATTAGGCTAAGTGCACACGTACCGGAACTCTCGCGGAAATTACCGCGAGAATTCCGGAATTCCAGTCCGCGGGAAAATCGCATTTTAAATTCCCGCGATTTTCCCACGGAAAAACTAGCATTTTGCAAGCGTAATTAGCTTGCAGAATTGCTAGCGTTTTCCAAGCGATCTGTAGCATCGCTTGGAGAACTGATTGACAGGTTGGTCACACTCGTCAAACATAGTGTTTGACAAGTGTGACCAACTTTTTACTACTGAGGCCACCTATGCAGCATCAGTAGTAAAAGATAGAATGTAAAAAAAAAATAAAAAACGGTGTTATTCTCACCCTCCGACGTCCCGCGCATCCGTTCCCAGTAATCCTTTGCGAAAATGCCCGCGATGACGTCAGTTCTCGCGGGATCGCGACGTCTCGCGGTAATTCGCGATGACGTCGCGCGAATGACCGCGAGACTTCGCGATTCCGCGAGAAGGGACGTCATAGCGAGCATTTTCGCAAAGGACTACTGGGAACGAGAGCGTGAAGAGAAGCGGGAAGACTGTGCGGGACGTCAGAGGGTGAGAATAACAATATTTTTTATTTTAAATTCTATTTTTTACAGGGATATAGTACCCACAGCCCGGAGGACAGTCTTCTCTCCTCCGGACCATGGGTACCATCCGCAATTGTTCTGCTTACTTTCCGCATGGTGTGCACAGCCACATGCGGGAAATAAGCGGAACAATGCATTCCTATGGGTGCGGGATCGCCGCGATTCCGCAAATTAATGAGAATGCTGCGGTTTTTACCGCAAAGCGATTCCGCCGCGGTAAAAACCGCAGCATTAGCACAGCATTGCGGAATCCCATAGGAATGCATGGGATGCTTATTTTTCGCGGCAAAATCGCGCGGTTAAAACCGCCGCGGAAACGCGAAAAAAACGCCACGTCTGAACTCAGCCTTAAAATCATTGTTTCATCTTTGTCATATATGAAATACAAAAATTGTCTTTTAACCAACTTTTTTTTTTTACATTTTCTGTAACAATCACTAAGGTTTGCACCTGTAACATAGGCATTCAGAAACACTCAAGTCGTTACATGCTATCTTCTAAAATAAACCTGGGACAGGGTTATGCCACGTTGCGGATTCTGCTGCGGATTTGGCCCTGCGGATCCGCAGCAGTTTTTGCTGCGTTGTACAGTGCTGTGCAAATTAATTTGGACAAAGCATTTTTTTTAAGTAAAATTGTAAGTTGGTTACCAGTCAGTGATTCAAACCAGTTTTAACTGCTTTGAGCAGGTGTGAGTGTACAACCTTGAGTAACAAAATGTGGTTTAACTGGTTTTAGTCAGAAAATAACAGCTAGCTGCCCCTCAGCTTCAGTTGAGAGCTTGTTTCTGTGAGGAGTGGTTTAGTGTACTTTTTCTCTCGCATGCGAGTCGTTTTGCCTTCATTGGAGATGTCAGAAGTTGTTTCTTTACTGGCTTTGTTGCCCTCCTGTTCAAAGCAGTTGAAATTGAAAATGGAAATTGAAAAACCATCACCAGGTGTCAAAACGCAGGGAAAAACCGCAGGCTAATCGGCAGGTAAAACGCAGGTCATTTTACCTGCGGATTTACCTACGGATTTAGCCAAATCCGCGTGGAAAAATCCGCAGCACAATCCGCAACGTATGCACTCACGCTAAGACTGCATATACGTTTATATGTTCTATTATAAAGAGTAACTTTTTTCTTCATAAATCAAGTATTTGCGTGAAAATAAGAACCTTTGTCACATATATTTTCAAAGAAAACAACTTCTTTGTCCTCTCTCCAAAAAAAGAAAGCCACTTCTTTGTCCCCACGGACTAATCATTTATTCTCAAAATTCTCAATTAATGGGGGAAATCTGTGTTCAGTAATTACAGACTTAACCATTACTGAGATATATGACAGTTGTTGCTTATAAAGTTCTGTGGAGAGTTGTAACTGTCGCTTCAGGAGCACTTGCAGCAGAATGTCTGTCTCTGCTTCTAGCTCCTCATCTCCTCCCCTCTCCATAGAATTAAAAGAACAACTGTCCTCTATCTCAGTATGACTTCACAGATTTTACCCATGAATTGAGAATGAATGATCAGTCCAGGAGGAGAAAAAAGCCGATTTTTCTGATATTCACATTTGTTGATTTTGTAGTGCAGTATGTGAAATCTCTGCTTGTTGTGCAACTGGGGGTTTCTTCATTTCTTCAGAGACCTCTTTGAGGGGTGATGATGTGTTCATGTTTGTGCTTAAATGTTTGTTTGTTTTTTCCGGAATATTCTGTCTTACTCCAAATCTAAGTAAATTGGAGTGAGTGCTTAGGACCTATGGACAACACTACAGAATATATTAGTGCTATGTAAGCAATAAATGGAGGCTTTTGTTCTACTGGAACTTGCTTTTTCTTGCACAGTTAATACCAGCATTATAAATTAGGTAAACATGGGATTGTGGCAACATTTTTATTTATTTGAAGTCGATGATAAGCAATGATAATCCATTGTGCTCAGGAAATAATGATGTCTATTCACACACAGACATTTATAGCCAAGTTTGCCCTTAAGGCAAAAGTTTTAACAGTAATCAGTAATGTGTAGCATGATTAATCAATTGTTTTTTATTTTCTATGTGTTTAACTGAAAAAAAAAAAATCATTTAATCTTCTTTTACCGTTTGCAAGTAAACATGGAAGGTAATCAGCTAAATAAATGCCATGTGCTGCCCTCTTGTGGTTCATCATATATATTAATGACTAATCAAGGTTAAAAAATTATATTTTTAATGAAAATAACATAAAAAATATAATATGTATTTTGCAATGATGTGTTAGTGAGTGTGTGATCATTGGAACATTCATATATGATGGTTAATGGAATGTTGTGTGCTAAATGCAACTTGGAATCTTCTTCCTTAGGCCAGATGGCGGATCCAATTGCATTGGACCAAGCAGAAACTATCGCTCATGCAATGTGCAGGTAAAAGCCTTGGACATGAGGGTTTTTTTAATCCTAAAGTATATTTATATTGCAGTGGTGCATATGTTTCGCCCCCATGACCCATCCCTCAAAGTCAAATGTTATGGCTCATGGAGATTATCATCTGTCGTCTATAATATTGCAGTTCTGTAGAGAAAAACAGTGCGGTAGTACGTTCTGCTTCTTCTTTTTTTTTTTTTTTTTAAGAACAAGCTATTTATCGTTTTGTTTTAGGGTTTTATAGTCCTCTTTATTGTCTGCTTCTGTTCTGGTCCTATTTCATACACAGAAAATAATATGGAGAAGGCAGAAATGCTTGATTAAACTTCCTTTAACCCTTGGTGTTATGATTATTTTAATGCAGAATATGTGTTGTTTTTTAGCATATACATCTTTTGGGTGATTGGGGTGTATCACAACTTTTGTAGATGTGGAAATGTACCAGTGTCCCCTCCATAACAGAGGAGAAAAAACGTTCTTCTATTCTTCACAGTTGGGCAGAGAATGGTAATTGTAAAGTATTATCCCAAGGAAGCCTCTGGACCATATATACCATTTGCCTTAAGGCCCGTCACACACAGCGATCTCGCTAGAGATGAGTGAGATCGCTGTGTGTGACAGGGATCAACGACCGCTCCCCCTGCCGGTTGTCTCTGATCGTCCTCGATCGGCCTGGGCCATTTTTCGATCGCTGGTCTCCCGCTGGCCAGCACTCATCGCTGCGTGTGGCAGCGAGAGACCAGCGATCAGCGATGCTGGTTTCTAATGTAAACATCGGGTATCCAGGAGTCACGTGGCTCTTAGATACCCGATGTTTACCTTGGAAACCAGCGTGTACACCGGTTTCCAAGGTAAACAGCGGGTATCCAAGAGCCGCAGCTTCTGGATACCCGATGTTTACATTGGAAACCAGCATCGCTGATCCTGATCACTGGAGGGGCTGTCTTTGTGACAGCTCACCAGCGATCAGCTAACTATGTCCCAGCGATCCCATCTATGTCGGATCGTTGGTGGGATTGCTGGGACATCGTTATGTGTAACGGGGCCTTTACTTTGGAGCTCAGACATGAGAGCTGCCAGTTTGGCTTTATTGATACACTATATATGGGTTAAAGGGCCACCTGACCCCATCAGTCGAGGATGGGACACTATCGATCAATCGAGAATGAATCGTGCTGTTGCTTGTTTTTAAAGCTATATAAAATTAGTTCAATTCTCTTAATTTTTTCCCCTAAAACCTCCAGTTCCAGGGTTCTTGTCTGAATCTGATTCAATAACACTGGGGAACGCAATTTTTTAGGAGTTAGGTCAGACAACTGTTCTTAATTAATTTTTGGATGCTGAATCCAGAAATGATCTCAGTTTTTCTCTATCACGTCAAGTTTTTGAACTATAGGATTTTTGTCTTCTCAAAAATATGTAAACTACGGTACCTAAAATGTTTTTTTTTTTTTTTTTAAATAGTACAAATATGAACAAAAAATGAAATATATAAGAAATAGGCATGACAAATATGTTTTTTAACACTATCATGTTTTTTACAAAGGATATATATATATATATATATATGCAAGTATTTAAGGTAAAAATGTACATTTATAGCTTTTTCTGGAGTGTTTAACTTGAGGACAATCACGTTTGATGCTCCAGCAATAGTCAGCCATCATATGTACATCCCATCTCCCCTGGTAACGGTCTTCCATAACCTTCAAATCTTGGTGAAATCGTTCACCTTGCTCATCGCTAACAGCACCAAGATTTTCTGGAAAGTTGGCAAGATGGCAATGCAGAAAATGTAGTTTAATACTCATGTTGCAACCAAGCGCTTTGTAGCTCTCCAATAGTTTCTGAACAATTTCTTTGTAATTACTTGCACGTGTATTTCCAAGAAAGTTCTTGATGACGTCTTTGAATGATAACCAAGCATTCTTCTCAAGATCTGACATAGTCCCGGTGAAATGTTCATCTTTGATGAGCTGTCAAATTTGTGGACCATCAAACACACCAGCCTTGATTTTTTCAATGGACAGTCCAGGAAGTGCCAACATGATGTACTTAAAACAGTCGCCGTCAGTTGGCAATGCTTTTACAAATTGCTTCATGAGACCTAGTTTTATGTGCAGAGGTGGGAATAGTATATTCTTCCTGTCAACAAGTGGCTGATGTAGAATGTTAGGATCTCCAGGTTTAAGACCAGATCTTGGAGGCCAATTCGACTCAACCCAATGCTTTTCTCGAGCTCTGCTATCCCACATACAGAGAAAGCAGGGATACTTTGTGTACCCACGTTGCTGACCAAGAAGGAAGCAAACCATTTTAAGGTCAACACAGATGATCCAATTGTGTGTGTCATATTTCAATAACTCAATAACTCTCTTTACATCTCCATGTTCTTCACGAAGAGAGACAGAATGCCCAATAGGGACTGCACCAAATAAATTGCCATTGTGTAGAAGGACACACTTAAGACTCCGCTTTGAGCTATCAATAAACAGTCGCCATTCATTTGGATTGTACATTGAAAGCCCTAATTCTTGTAGTAAACCAGGAATATTATAGCAAAACACAAAACCGCTGTCACACCGAAAGTACTGCAAAAATGTACTTTCTCTAGTACGAAAGTATGATACCTTCGCTCCTTGTTCAAGTAACTGTTTCTCATTCAGCCTTGATGCTAGTAATTCTGAAGCTTTTTTTGATAAGCCCAATTCACGTGCTAAATCATTTAACTCGTGCTGATCAAATCCCTTACGAACTGAATCCTTGTGACTTTCAAATTCTGCATCATTGCTGTCACTGTGTTCGTCAACATCACTCAGAACTTCTAGAGATGGTAGCTGTTCGAAAACTGGCACTGGAATTTCAGCTGAATGAGGCATTGGTCTGATAGCTGACGGTAGATTTGGATATTCTATTTTACTTTTATTTTTCGTGTTAAATCCTGATGTTTTCACTAAACAGAAGTAACAGTCTGTGGAATGACTTTTTTGCTTTCTCCACACCATGGGGATACCAAATGCCAACTTTTCACGTGTTCCTTTGGTCCACATCTGTAAACTCTCGACACACTGCTTGCACACTATGTGAGGGGCCCATGGCTTATCTTGATCACCGAGTTTTGCTTTAAAATATGCAAAATATGCTTGTTTGACAAATGCACTGATGTTTGCCCTTTGAACTGGAATGGTGAAAACACCACAAATATAGCAGAAGGAGTCAGGGTTGTTTAAGCATTTACAACGAGAGGAAGAAGGAGCAGACATGATCTGAAACAAAGTAAATATGTACATAAGTAAATAAAACACTGAGATGGAAAGTTACAAGCTTTGAAAACTAACAAAGAAAAAAATCATAAAAGATATATAAATTACAACTAAGCGCCCAATGTAAAGAGAAAAGCTATCACAAATCCTATTTATTCCTACTATGATACATTTTTTGTGTAAAGATATTGATAATTATGACGTATTGGGAGCTGTACACACCTCTCACCACACTGTCTCAGTTGTGACTACTCTTACAAGTTGCCACGTAGCTCTATATGAGTCGAATTGTACTCAGATAACAAGTCTTATTACAGAAATCAGTGCAATTGTGCTTCTATGGCAGGTAAGTTGAGGAGGAAAAACTTGACGTGATAGAAAAAAACTGACTACATTTTTGGAATCAGCGTGCCAATTTTAGTATAAATCAGCTCAAAAACCTAACTCAACAGAAAATTTTTTTCAAATTGTTCCCCAGTGTAATCTGTGTGTCTGTTACATTGGAGAAATTGTATCTAACGTTCAGTCCATGCAGAGCTGACTGCAGTTTTCTCTTTATTCCGCCTCTCAGGATTGCCCTGAAGGCTTTCGAGATTTTCGGGCTGAGCAGTGTTCGGAGTACGATGGGATGGAATTCCAGGGGAAAAGGTACAAGTGGCTGCCGTATTATGGAGGTGAGGAAATACAGCTGTGAAAAAACTGCATTCAGTTCATTCAATTCAACAACGAATTAGTTTAAAGGTTGTACATCTTTATGCAACCACATTATTTTGCTTCTTTATTTTTCGTTTTCCACCTAAAAAGATTTTATTTTGTGTGTCAATTGAATTGTATAGATAGAGAAAAAGTTTGGAAATGATTCTTCTTGGTATGACAAAAGCTTGGCACTTTAACAGCGGTGTGTAGACTTTTTATATCCATGGAATCTGTGTCCTCTGGCGGTCTGAGGACCGGGCATTTTAGCAGTTAAGAAGGGCTTGTCCAATAGTAGACAGGATCTTAATAAGGGTTTTCCACTTTAAAAACTATAGTTTTAAGTCTACAGGAAATATATTTGGTCAAAAGAAACCATGCTCTACATATTTCTATTTTTTTTAAAGCATCCAATAAGTGTGAGTTAAATTGCATACCCAAAGGAGAGAACTTTTACTACCGACACAAGATGGCTGTGCTTGACGGAACCCGATGTGAACCAGGCCTAAGAGATGTTTGTGTCGAGGGCGTATGCAAGGTAGGACACAACTCTAATGTTTGTTAGAACTTGCCTTTATTTTAAGTCAATATATTGCTTTGCTTAAAGGGGGTTGTAGGCTTTAAAAAAAAAAATCAGTTTTTTTCCACTAACCATGCGAGAGCTCTATACAGACTCTTTGCTGTTACAACTCATTCAACACATGCACATATGGGGCACGGCTTTTGGAATTAAGCATCCATGTTTTTTCTAATCCTTTTGAACCAATTGGTGCCACCAGGAGTTAATGCAATGTAGTTAACATCAGGTGCCATAAATGCATGGCCAGGGATGGTGCAGGTCCTGGAGCTGTGAACACATCAGCAGCTGGTGTTGGCTGTATGTTACAGCTGACGCTCTGCTAAAGTGGTCAGTATTGAAAATATTGCCTTTAGATACCACTAAAATTTTTGCCCCCGAAACCCGATTTCTAGAGTTTCTGTATTATTTACAGGCAACGCGTTAGTCGCCGCCTCTGGTAGTCCAAATAATTTACTTTCACTGTATTGTTATTTATTCTTCAAATTTTTGCATTTTTTCTTTTGTGTTTTTTTTTTTTTTGTTTTTGTTTTTTTTCACCTCTGGGAAAAAAGTTAATCAATAATCTTTATAAACCCTGAAATTGTATCAATTAAAGTGATATTTAGTCCTGCAAAAAAAAAACAAAACAGATCGCACTGACCTCCTTTACGTCTTGGCAGATGTTGACACAAAAATGATTTTACATAAAAAGGTTTGTCATCACTCAAGATAGATAAAACAAAAATCTAAACTAAAATGTTGTATTGTCACAATTGCATTGTCAAGTGCAATGGAAAAATCATGCCATTTATACTAAACAGGGAACACCGCAGTGAAAAAATTATATATTCATTTGTATACTGTATAATACACCCCAAAATCATAAAAATACTACAGCATTTCAAGTATGATATGCAAATGGCTCGCTTTCTGCTATCCATAAAATATGTGATCACAATGGTGGATACATTGATGATCTTTAGTGTCGTTAGCCTTCTTATTGGTTGGTATATTTTTATGCAATAGTCAATGATGGCAGTGGCTAAATGCAAATATCCGATTTGTTTATTTTCCACTACAAAATATTATTTTGATATGAAAAAGACGGTTGGCTGTGATAATATGATGGATTCATCCAAAAGAGAGGACCGCTGCTTAGTATGTGGAGGGGATGGCAGCTCCTGCTATGAAGTCAAAGGATCTTATGATTCTCCCACGTTATCTAAAGGTAGGTGCTGTGATCTGGTCATTCCGAACTGGTAGACAAGATCATTTACTTGTAATGGGGGAGATTTTATTTTCATTGCTCCGATATCTCAAGAAACCTTGTATGTAGTTGGCTTCAGTAGTAAAAGGATAACAAACATCTACATGTGCTGCGCAGTTTAAAGGGAATCTGTTTTTGCTATGTAATCCGAGGACAGCATGATGTAGAGTTTAAAACACTGAATTCAAAGATGTGTCACTTATCAAGCTGTGTTCTGTCACTTATAATGAGAGGTTTTATCACTAGGACATTATCATTGCTAGACTACAGCAGCGCTTGCTAAATTGTCTGACTCCTCCCTCTCCTGTGATAAGCAGCTCACTGACAATAGACAGTGCTCTGCCGCATTTTACATAAAAAAAAACTGATTGTGTTACAACCGCTTTACCCAGTAACCTAAGTGATACAACATTGGAATCAGGATCTCTTTGCCTACATAATGCTGCTGTCCGATGAGATAGCGAAATACACAGAACAATTCTTCTATCACATGAGGGAGAGTCTGGCCACTCATGAAGCACAGATAAGAGATCAAAACATTTTTCTTCTGAAAAAGCTGAATATGTAATTACTTGTCATAGTTGGATATTGTCAGATAGTGCTCTTAAAAAGAATACCTTTGGCAATTTTCAGCTTATTAACATTTGCAGCCGTTCTTGAGATATTAACACTTTTAGTTTACAGCTTGTTGCCTAGGAGACCGACCACCTGTTGTCTAACTTGTAAACACTGTGTTGCAGCTGAACAGGAATTGGAGCTGTTACACTTCAGCAATCCTTGGTCAGCTTCAAAACAGTATCTACAAGCTCAATAGAAAAAAAGCTTGTAAGCACTGCTCAGTTTCTGATGTCTAGCAGAGGGGGTCAGTTTCCAATGGCGACAAGTTGTAAACGAAAGAAACGTGTTAGTATCCTAAGAATGGTTGAAAGTCTCAATAGGCATTAAATTACAAAACTGCTTGTATTTCCAAGAACTATCCAACAATATCTATTTTTGAAGATGGGAATTACCCCTTTATGACTTTTGTCTTTGATCTTTCAGGGTACAGTCAGCTCTTCACCATTCCAACCAGAGCCATCAATATACAAATTAAGGAAGTTTCGCCTACAAGGAACTTCTTAGGTAAGAGGAATTAAAATCTAAAAATTGAACAATATGTATAGGAAAGGCTTGGTGTTATGAGCATGCCCTGGTACGTAGGCTGAAGCTTATTAAAGGGGTTGTCCACTATTCTGACCATCCATTCTCAAACACTACATTTCATCCATGTAAAATAATAGCAACTATACATGGGGGGAATATAGTGATTCGGAAGGGGTGGTCCGAGTAGTGTTCAACCACTCTAAGCCTTTTAACCTATTGTAACAATTCTCTATGTTGTAGCTGTAAAGAATGCACGAGGGGAATATTACCTTAACGGGCATTGGACTATTGAATACAGTCGTGCCCTGCATGTCGCCAACACTATCCTTCATTACTATCGTGGAGCTGAGGGAGACCTGGCACCTGAAGTGCTGACAGCCAGGGGACCAACTACTGAGCCGCTAGTTATTGAGGTACCTACCTCTTGTCATATGCAATTTTGGGTAAATAGTTATAGGCATATTCCCAGCTCCAAGATCCTATCCCAATATGTAGTTGGTGTAATCATAATAATAATATTAGCAAATACCTCCAATTAGAAAAGTAGTATAGTTCTTCTGATTTACTATGTCGCTTACCCCATGTGCAGGGCATTGCAGTAGCTTAGCTATCCATGGTTACAAGCACTTATATAGTGACAATTAGCAGTTAGTGGTCATAACCATAGATACCTAAGCTACTGCAATGCCCTGCACATTGGGTAAGTGACATAGTTAATCAGAAGTACTATACTACATTTCTATTTAGAGGTATTTGCTAAAATAATTTTTATTACACCTACTACATATTGGGATAGGATCTTGAAGATGGGAATACCCCTTTAACTGTTGGTTAAGAAACTGTAAAATATATTGTATGCCTTTGGGATCGCTAGACTCCTCTAAAATTAATTAGTTATATATCTGATGGGAAGCATTTTTCTTACCTGAACCTGTTCTTCACCAAGAAAAGTGACCCCTTTGGTGCATCTGCCTGTGTCACCCTGATCGGTGGTGAATGCACTATGTGGCAGGATTGGCTTTCGGAGGACACAATACAGTGATAATTAACTGTACTTTCCAATCTCAGCTCATTGGGCAAGAACCCAACAAAGGAGTCTATTATCAATACTACCTACCCAATAAACTTGAAGAGGAGGACTATCAATGGAGTTATGGATCCTGGACCGAGTGCAGCGCAGAATGTGGTGGAGGTATGGCCAGACAGAACTGATAATAGATTTGTGTTATTGCTCAGTAAGAAAACAGTTCTCTAAGTATTACTGCTGTAATTCCATTATTTTGCATTTTGACAGGATACCAGTCCCGTTTGGTGTTCTGTACTATAGATAATGAAGCATATCCAGACTATATGTGCGCAGGGAAACGGGCCCCGGCAAGCAACAGAACTTGCAGCACACAGCCCTGTCCACAGATGAAAAGGTAGTCGTTGTTGTTGGACCTTGTAACTGTATTCTTTACCATTAGTGATGAGTGAACGTGCTCGGATACGGTGTTATCTGAGCATGCTTGGGTGCTAACAGAGTGTCTTCAGTGTGCTCAAATAATATGTCGTATAATAATTCCTCATGTTCGTAAAATATGTTCGAGTCCCCGCGGCTGCATGTCTCGTGGCTGTGTTGCCTGTTTGTTAGACAATCCCTGCATGTGTTGTGGCTGTTGAACAGCAGGGAGTCATGCAGCCACGGAGACTCAAACATATTTTACGAGCACAACGAAGACACTTGGTGAGCACCCAAGCATGGTCGCTCATCACTATTTACCATAAAATAAAATACCATAAAATAATCTGACAAATGATTGTAACTTAGAACTTCTCCACATATTTATTTAAAGGGAAGCCATCATCAGAAAACAACCTACCATTTAATCAAGCTTTCGTATTAAATGCATTTTTTTTTTTTAATTTTTATCTTATATCACACACTGTATTAAAGATAGAAATGCAGCAATTTTCACTTTGGCTAATGGAACTTTTTTATACTCTGACCTTATGTTCATTCAAGGAAAGACACATGAAAAGATCCCTGACCTTGATCTTTTGCACTGAAGCATCTAATGAGTGTGTGCAAAAGTTATTGTGAAGGGAGGTGAAGCTGTGACATCACCTATTATGATTGGTGGAGTCTGTGTTAACACCCTTGTTTAGAGGTGTTGCCTGTCATTGTAATCCTGCCTCTGAGTCTAGAAAAATGCCCTAGTGGACAATGTAAAAATTGCAGGATTACTATTTTTTTTTTATTTATTAATAGATAGTGATGAAAAAAAAAGAGAACAAAATAAAACCATTGTTTTTTAAAAATGCTTGAAATAAAAAAAAAACTAGTTTGTTGTTTTCTGATGTTAGCTTACATTTAAAGGGGTTGTCCAAGACTACAGTGCCAGTCTTGTCCATGCTGTGTGGTATCATAGCCTTAGCCTATTGAAATGAATTGGTTGAGCTGCAATGCCGAGTACAGCCCATGGACCGTTACTGGAAAAATGTGGCCCCTAAAGTCAAACCACTCCCAATTGGCTACTTGAAAGCCGTTAGTGATTATTTTATCTCGTAAGTCAAAATACTGTAAATGAAATCCTTTTTTGTGACCGAGGGACCAATTTTTCATCTTCGCATGTGTCTCAGTGATTCATCTACTTAAAAGTTGAGAATCTGATTTAAGTTTAATTCTGCAAGTCAAATATTGTTAAAAATATACCTATAGACGCATGAATTCATAACGTAACATCTGCTTATTCTGTGCAAAAGGATGTCTTACTTGTATCAGCCGACAATGTGGAGTCGCATAGTGAACACAAAAATGACCAGGTAAATAATAGTCGGGTTATTGTTCAGTTCTACTTTGGACTAACAAGTTTTCTTTAAAGACATTCTACAGAATCTTACTAAAAATCTAAGACGCTTGGGTGACAATTGGTTTCCTTCTTTCTTTATTTTGGTGATTTTCTCTAGCAATAAAACATTTCTGAAAAACTAAAACTTCTCAGACCCCAGATTTCCATGTTTTACAACTTTTTTTTTTTTAAATTTTATATACCTACAACAAAATATACAAGATTAAACTTCTGATAACATAGTTGGCCCGGTGAACAGTTACGGTAATTGACGCAATCCTCTGTGAATGAGCCATTCTGGCTGGAAAACGCAGAGCTCAGCCAAACATTACAACAACATATCCATTCGAGCCAATTAGTGTGGTTCCAAATGGTGGACTAGTGCATATGCCCAGATAGGTTAAAAAGTAATTTCTCATGGATTTGTCTTTTAAAGACTGTTTTTTAACATCATTTGCAGATTTGTCAACTCTGTATTGGTATCCATAGCAGCCAATGTAAATTATTAAAGGAGCACTCCACCTCCCATCAAAGTTTTTATCCTCTTATTATATTGCAGTCATCATATTATACAGAACTGTGTACTTACAATTGCTCATTTTGCCTTTCTACCCAGCTAATTCTTCTCTTTTCTCTGCTCAATGTAGAAACAGGAAGTCTCTTTTTCACTGCATGAGTCATCTCCCTCTTCAACTCTTGACCCAGCTGCTCCTCTCCTCCCCCTGACAGTAGAATTTTAGTTCTAATTATTATTATTATTTATTATTATAGCGCCATTTATTCCATGGCGCGTTACATGTGAAAAGGGGTATACATAATAAAAAACAAGTACAGTAATCTTAAACCATACAAGTCATGACTGGTACAGGAGGACCCTGCCCGCGATGGCTTACAATCTACAAGGGATGGGAGAGGATACAGTAGGTGAGGGCAGAGCTGGTCGTGCAGTGGATTGGTGGACCGGTGGTAGTGTAACGGGGAACAGGGGGGTAGTCGTGGCTGAGGGTGACATTACTGGCACACCCTGGCCCTCCGTCACATAAAGACATTGTCTCTCCTGTTGTGCATTTGATGGTTCATTTACTTGCACATCAGAGTCCTCTCCAGTCTGTAGGGGGTTTCCTTTCCCAAATACCATGCAAAAACAGGCAGAGTCCAGATCCAGTTTTAAACAAACAACTTTACTCACTTCTTGTCTCAGCTCGTCTAGATTAATCACAGGTACAACACAGGATCCTTCACACATCATAACCTTTCCTTTCCCTGTGTATCCCTTACACCTCCAGGAATATCGCAGGGTCGTACTGTCGTCTCCGGTACCGCAGCGTTCTGTCTTGCCAGCCTAACTACCTTCAGGAGTTCCCTGTCCGTTTCACCCTGGATATTTAGGCATCTTCCCACGTAGTTTACTGCAACCATGTTGAAGCTGCCCTGTATTCCTTCACCTCCCAAGTGACCGTTGCTCCTAAGCCCTGGACAAGCTGGGCTCCTTTACTTGAATGTTGTGTGGCACAACTGCCCTGTCCAGGCTCCCAGGCCCTACTGACTGAATTCTGGAAGCTCTCTCTATCTTACACAGTTGGCCCCTCCTAACTTAACTAGTTCCTATCTTATTCTTATTACTATCCTACAATGCCCGCTGTAGTGGGCTAATCCAAATACTACACTTTCCCTATCTATGCAGTGCATTACCCAGCATAACAATATTACAACACACCCATATAGCAGCATTATAAGACATACTAAATGTACCAGCTTCTCAGGGATGAATATACACAGGCAAGAAGGGATAAGTGTGGCACAAACCAGTCCTTGTACACCCTTTACACTTACTGCTGGTTGTAGGCTTGTCGGAAGAGGTGGGTCTTCAGGTTCCTTTTGAAGGTTTCCACAGTAGGCGAAAGTCTGATATGTTGGGGTAGAGAGTTCCATAGTAGGGAGAATGTGCGGGAGAAAGCTTATAAGCGATTTGGGGAAAGTGGAGATAAGAAGGGAGTAGAGAAGGAGATCTTCTGATGATTGGAGGTTGTGTGTATTTAAGTACCGAGAGACAAGGTCACAGATGTATGGAGGAGACAGGTTGTGGATGGCTTTGTAAGCCATTGTTAGGGTTTTGAACTGGAGTCTCTGGGTAATAGGGAACCAGTGAAGGGATTGACAGAGAGGAGAGGCTGGGGAATAGCGGGGGGCATAGTTTAGGATAGATTGGAGGGGTGCGTGAGTGTTAGAGGGGAGGCCACAAAGTAGGAGGTTACAGTAGTCAAGGCAGGAGATGATGAGAGCATGTACTAGAGTTTTTGTGGATTCTAGGTTAGAGAATCTACGGATCCGGGAAATATTTTTGAGTTGAAGTCAGCAGGATGTGGAGAGGGCTTGGATATTTGGTTTGAAGGAGAGATCAGAGTCAAGGATTACCCCAAGGCAGCAAGCTTGTGGGACTGGGGAGAGTGAGCAGCCATTTACTTTAATGGATAGGTCTGTTGGGGGAGTCGAGTGAGATGGGGAAAGATGATGAAACGAGATTTGTCCATGGTAAGTTTTAGAAATCTAGCGGAGAAGAAGAATGAAATAGCAGACAGACATTCTGGAATTCTAATGATGACTCACGCAGTGAACAGAGACTTCCTATTTCTAAATATAGCTTACAAGGATTCTGCTAGTTAGTTTTCAACCCCTTTCCGACTGCTGACGGGATAGTACTTCAGAGGTTGGTGTCCCCTGCTTTGAGGTGGAGCTCCAGCGGTGAGCTGTTATAAACTGACATGTGCCTGCAATAGGCGCGAGCGGAATCACGATCTACCTGCACCTATTAACTAGTTAAATCCCGCTGCCAAACGCTGACAGCGGACATTTAACTACCGCTTACGGGCGCCAGGCCAGAAGTGAGCTCATCGCCGACCCCTGTCACATGATCGGGGGTCAGCGCCGCATTGCCTTGGCAACCAGAGGTCTCATAGAGACCTCTATGGTTGTTGCCGACACGTTGCTATGAGCGCCACCCTGTGTTCGGCGCTCATAGCAATGCTGTAAATTTGCTACATATGGGTGATCTGAGCATCGCCTATATGTAGCAGAGCCGATCATGGCATGCTTTTAGCCTCCCTTTGGAGGCTATTGAAGCATGCCAAAAGTAAAAAAAGAAAAGTGTTTAAAAATTTAAAAAAAAGTAAAAAACCCTAAAGGTTCGAATCACCCCCCTTTCGCCCCAATCAAAATAAAACAATTAAAAAAATATCACATATACACATATTTGGTATCGCCGCATTTAGAATCGCCCGATCTATCAATAAAATAAAGTATTAACCCGATCGCTAAACAGCGTAGCGAGAAAAAAATTCAAAACGCGAGAAATAAGTTTTTTTTGCCCGCCGCGACATTGCATTAAAATGCAATAACGGCGATCAAAAGAATGTATTTCCACAAAAGTGGTATCATTAAAAACTTCAGCCCGGCACGCAAATAATAAGCCATCACCCGACCCCAGATCACAAAAAATGGAGACGTTACGGGTCTCGGAAAATTGCCTTTTTTTTTTTTATTTTTTAGCCATATTGACGGAAAAATAAAAAAGTTTTGGCTCTGAAAACAAGGGGAGCGAAAAACGAAAAATTGAAGAAAGCTCCAGTCATTAAGGGGTTAATCACGTGATGTCATAGACCTAATGGAAAACTGAATATTTAGCTGAGTAAAAAGGGAATATGAGCAATTGTAAGTGCACAGTGCTATGTAATATGATTGCAATATATTAAAAGGATAACAATTTCTTTAACTTTACCTAAGATGCTTAGGAAATTAACGCTTTGCTGCTACTGGATGCAATGGGCAGCAAAGACTGATTTTATTTTTGTGCTTTTGATAAACAGGGACTTGTGAGCGCTTGCGTTGTACGTACTATAGGAGTAGTGGTGTTGCAAGTCTTACCCTGGCGATCAGGACTAGTTTCCTCTGTAATAAAATATAAAAAAAAATCACTTTGCCTATAAAAGCAAACGTTATCCTGAGAGCACGCTATAGACTAACGCGTTTGGTGCAAGCCTTGGGCTTTGGTGACTCTGCATAATGCTGATTACTGGCGGTGGGTCCTGGTGCATAAAGCTCTATCTGCTAGAAAGGAATTGGTTTTGCATTAATTTTCTGAGCAGAGCATGTTGCAGAGGTGACAAATGTTTAAAACCATTGAATATGTCATTATACTTTATGGAATGTATTTTATTGGACCACATTAGTGTAACTCCTCTTTGTCATAGTCATTTCAATCCAGATCATGGTGGTGATCTCCTTTAATGCCCAATTAGATGCCTACCTTGGTATTTATTTAATGGTATGATCATTTTCCACTTGTGCCACATGCTTTGTGCCAGGACTCTGATGCTGTGAGCGTGTTTGTATTGCATTGCCATGTTAATGTCCATTTCAGCTGGAAGGTTAGCGAGTGGGGGCCCTGCTCATCCACATGTGGGGGAGGCACGCAGACCCGTACAGTGTATTGTGTCACATATGAAGGCAGGGCTTCCCAGCACGCGGTGAATGATGCCGAATGCACTGCTTTCACGGAAAAGCCACCAACCCAGCAAGTCTGCAATCTCCGGGCATGTGCAAAATGGAACGCTGGGCCCTGGACGCAGGTGAGCCACCCCATGTCAATGCTGTGTTACACACACACAAATCTCAACAATAAGATCTACGTATTTTTCTTTGTACTGATCTATGCGCTATTTGGTTTTAGTGCTCAACCGAATGCGGAGAAGGAATTCAGAAACGGACAGTTACTTGCAAAACGGACACCGGTGCCATCGTTCAGGATACAGCGTGCATGCACCAAGTCAAACCGGCTGATAACCAGCTATGCTACGGTGAAAACTGTGTGCAGGAAATCGGCTGGCATATCGGAGAATGGGGTCTGGTAGGAAAAGCTTTCAAACATTTATTTGATTCCTACAGATTATTCTCCAATGCATGGAACAAAACTATCCATTTGGACATTATTATTTATTATTATAGCGCCATTTATTCCATGGCGCTTTACATGTGAGGAGGGATATACATAATACATACAAGTACAGTAATCTTAAACAATACAAGTCACGACTGGTACAGGATGACAGAGGACCCTGCCCGCCAGGGCTCACAATCTACAAAGGGATGGGTGAGGATACAGTAGGCGAGGGTAGAGCTGGTCGTGCAGCGGTTTGGTGGATTGGTGGTTACTGTAAGTTGTAGGCTTGTCGGAAGAGGTAGGTCTTCAAGTTCTTTTTGAAGGTTTCCATGGTAGGCGGGAGTCTGATATGTTGTGGTAGAGAGTTCCAGAGTTGAGGGGATGCACAAGAGAAATCTTGTATGCGATTGTGGGAAGAGGAGATAAGAGGGGAGTACAGAAGGAGATCTTGTGAGGATCGGAGTTTGCGTGCAGGAAAGTACCGGGAGACAAGGTCACAGATGTACGGAGGACTCAGGTTGTGAATGGCTTTATATGTCATGGTTAGAGTTTTGAACTGGAGTCTTTGGGTAATGGGGAGCCAGTGCAGGGATTGACAGAGGGGAGAGGCCGGGAAATAGCGGGGGGACAGGTGGATTAGTCGGGCAGCAGAGTTAAGAATAGATTGGAGGGGTGCGAGAGTATTAGAGGGGAGGCCACAGAGCAGGAGGTTGCAGTAGTCAAGGAGGGAGATGATGAGGGCATGGACTAGGGTTTTTGCAGATTCTTGGTTGAGGAATGTACAGATCCGTGAAATATTTTTGAGTTGAAGTCGGCAGGAAGCGGAAAGGGCTTGGATATGTGGTTTGAAAGAGAGATCAGTGTCAAGGATAACCCCGAGGCAGCGAGCTTGTGGGACTGGAGAGAGTGGGCAGCCGTTTACTTTAATGGATAGGTCTGTTGGGGGGGTCACGTGAGATGGACGAAAGATGATTAATTCTGTTTTGTCCATATTAAGTTTTAGAAATCTAGCGGAGAAGAAGGATGAAATAGCAGACGGACATTGAGGGATTCTGTTTAGTAGGGAGGTGATATCTGGTCCAGAGATGTAGATCTGTGTGTCATCAGCATAGAGATGATACTGAAAGCCATGAGATTCTATGAGCTGTCCGAGGCCCTAGGACTGAACCTTGCGGGACTCCGACGGATAGGGGGCGCGGTGAGGAGATGGTGTGCGAATGGGAGACGCTAAATGTCCGGTCTGCTAGGTATAATTCCATATATTTCTTACCTACCTAACATGTATTGGCATATTGCCTGCAGAAAGCAGTCCGGTGACTGATGCATCGCTGCAATCAGCGTTTCTGATCCTACATCATGCTACTCTCCGATTTGTTAGAAAAAACCTGCTGACAGATTCTCTTTAAGCTAAAACTTTCCAGATTTCAAATCTGTTGTTTTATAAGTTCAGACACTCCCCTTAAGGTTCAAATTGACGGGGTTACAGTGCTCAATACAGTAGTTTAATCAATTTGCTACCTCTCCTTTTCTAGAAGATCTAATACAAAATGGAAGAATTATTGTAATTAGTGCAAAAAAAAGTGGAGCAGTTGCCCATAAGATTTGGTATGGCGCCACTTTAATTTCCAAAGGCCTTTTGAAAAGCAAGGACTTTAATACTTTTTGGTTATGTGTGACATCCTTCAATAAATCTCCCTCAGTGTTCTAGGAAAAGGTCTATTGATTTCCATGTTTCGGTGTCTTGTCAGAAGATCGATTCAGACTGAATTTCTTGGCTTCAAATCTGCTGAGCTGTTCACTTTTCTGATTCTTTTCACTCTCAGTGCTCCAAAAGCTGTAACAATGGTATCAGAAAACGCCAGGTGATCTGTGCGGACAATGATCGAAACTTTTATGAACCGGAGACGTGTGAAGCCTATGAGCCTGATAAACCGTCGGTGATTGAGAGCTGCAATATGCAGCCATGCTACCTGCAACAGCGTAAGTACGATATCATTCTACATGAATAGAGGCAAGAATGGGTAGAGCCTAGTAATGAGCAAATGTACTGGGATAAGGTATTATCTAAGCATGCTCAGTGCTAACCTAGTGTCTTTGGCATGCCCGAAAAATATGTTTGAGTCCCCACGCCTGCATGTCTTGCGGATGTTTGACAGGCACAACACATGCAGGGATTTCCTAACAGTCAATCCCTGCATGTGTTGAGGCTGTCAAACAGACAGTCGAGCAGCCACGAGGACTCGAACATAGTATTCGAGCACACCAAAGACACTCTGTTAGCACCCGAGCATGCTCGCTCATCACTAGCAGATACACAAGTGGAGAACTAAAATGATTTTTTATTTTGTTAAATCCAAATAATTCTAGAATTTAGTAGCTGAAATATATATATATATATATATATATATATATATATACAGTGCCTACAAGTAGTATTCAACCCCCTGCAGATTTAGCAGGTTTGATAAGATGCAAATAAGTTAGAGCCTTCAAACTTCACACAAGAGCAGGATTTATTAACAGATGCATAAATCTTACAAACCAAAAAGTTATGTTGCTCAGTTAAATTTTAATAAATTTTAAACATAAAAGTGTGGGTCAATTATTATTCAACCCCTAGGTTTAATATTTTGTGGAATAACCCTTGTTTGCAATTACAGCTAATAATCGTCTTTTATAAGACCTGATCAGGCCGGCACAGGTCTCTGGAGTTATCTGGGCCCACTCCTCCATGCAGATCTTCTCCAAGTTATCTAGGTTCTTTGGGTGTCTCATGTGGACTTTAATCTTGAGCTCCTTCCACAAGTTTTCAATTGGGTTAAGGTCAGGAGACTGACTAGGCCACTCCAACACCTTGATTTTTTGCCTCTTGAACCAGGCCTTGGTTTTCTTGGCTGTGTGCTTTGGGTCGTTGTCTTGTTGGAAGATGAAATGACGACCCATCTTAAGATCCTTGATGGAGGAGCGGAGGTTCTTGGCCAAAATCTCCAGGTAGGCCGTGCTATCCATCTTCCCATGGATGCGGACCAGATGGCCAGGCCCCTTGGCTGAGAAACAGCCCCACAGCATGATGCTGCCACCACCATGCTTGACTGTAGGGATGGTATTCTTGGGGTCGTATGCAGTGCCATCCAGTCTCCAAACGTCACGTGTGTGGTTGGCACCAAAGATCTCGATCTTGGTCTCATCAGACCAGAGAACCTTGAACCAGTCTGTCTCAGAGTCCTCCAAGTGATCATGAGCAAACTGTAGACGAGCCTTGACATGATGCTTTGAAAGTAAAGGTACCTTACGGGCTCGTCTGGAACGGAGACCATTGCGGTGGAGTACGTTACTTATGGTATTGACTGAAACCAATGTCCCCACTGCCATGAGATCTTCCCGGAGCTCCTTCCTTGTTGTCCTTGGGTTAGCCTTGACTCTTCGGACAAGCCTGGCCTCGGCACGGGAGGAAACTTTCAAAGGCTGTCCAGGCCGTGGAAGGCTAACAGTAGTTCCATAAGCCTTCCACTTCCGGATGATGCTCCCAACAGTGGAGACAGGTAGGCCCAACTCCTTGGAAAGGGTTTTGTACCCCTTGCCAGCCTTGTGACCCTCCACGATCTTGTCTCTGATGGCCTTGGAATGCTCCTTTGTCTTTCCCATGTTGACCATGTATGAGTGCTGTTCACAAGTTTTTGGAGGGTCTTAAATAGTCAGAAAAGGCTGGAAAAAGAGATAATTAATCCAAACATGTGAAGCTCATTGTTCTTCGTGCCTGAAATACTTCTTAATACTTTAGGGGAACCAAACAGAATTCTGGTGGTTTGAGGGGTTGAATAATAAATGACCCTCTGAATAAACTTTTCACAATTTTAAAAAAAAATTAAACAAAGAAATAACATTCTTTTTTGTTGCAGTGCATTTCACACTTCCAGGCTGATCTACAGTCCAAATGTCACAATGCCAAGTTAATTCCGAATGTGTAAACCTGCTAAATCTGCAGGGGGTTGAATACTACTTGTAGGCACTGTATATTTCAGCTTATAAATTCTAGAATTATATATATATATTATATTATATTCTTCGCAGTTGTAGCTTCTTGTATCTAATACAGAACTCTAAATACACTAATCAGACTAGAGATAAAGAGGATGTTTCACTAGATTTTTTATATTTAAACTGAATCCCTCCTCTAATTGCCACTGCTCCACTGATTCTGGAACAGTTTTTCTTTTTCTCCTGTGCCCCTCCATTCCAAAGTTATGCCCCCAGTAATGATGGTGCAAATTTTACCATTTTCATTTCAGTCAACTGGGCGTGAACCATAGAACTCCATTGTGGGCGTGGCCATTTTTTGATTGGTCCACAGAGAAGTTCTGTGGTTTACGCCCAGTTGATTGAAGTGAAAATGGCAAAACTTGGACCATTATTACTGGGGGCATAACTTAGGAATGAAAGGGCACAGAAGAAAAAGGAAATCTGTTCCAGAATCAGTGGAGCAGCGCCAATTGGAGGAGGCACTCCGTTTAAATTCAAAATCCAGTTAGAAGGTCCCCTTTAATCAGTAAAATTGTGTCTGCCTGCAGCCACCATTAAGAGGAGTTTACATCATACTGATTTTAATGCATTTTCCTTGTCAATATAACACAATGTATTAACCCCTTCACCCCCAAGGGTGGTTTGCACGTTCATGACCGGGCCAATTTTTACAATTCTGACCACTGTACCTTTATGAGGTCATAACTCTGGAACGCTTCTATGGATCCTGGTGATTCTGACATTGTTTTCTCGTGACATATTGTACTTCATGTTAGTGGTAAAATTTAATTCAAATAACTTGCGTTTATTTGTGAGAAAAACGGAAATTTGGCGAAAATTCTGATGTACCAAAACAGTGGAAACCCCCCACAAATGACACCATTTTGGAAACTAGACCCCCTAAGGAACTTATCTAGATGTGTGGTGAGAACTTTGAACCCCCAAAGGCTTCACAGAAGTTTATAACATAAAGCCGTACAATTAAAAAATCATATTTTTTCCACAAAAATGATCTTTTCGCCCTCAATTCTTATTTTCTAAGGGTAACAGGACCCTAAAAGTTATTGTGCAATTTGTCCCGAGTACGCTGATACCCCACATGTGGGGGTAAACCACTATTTGGGCGCATGGCAGAGCTCGGAAGGGAAGCAGCGCCATTTGACGCTTTTGGCTGGAATTGAGATCGGACACCATGTCGCGATTGGAAAACCCCTGATGTCCCTAAACAGTGGAAACCCCCACAAATGACACCATTTTGTAAACTAGACCCCCCAAGGAACTTATCTAGATGTGTGGTGAGCACTTTGAACACCCCAGTGCTTCACAGAAGTTTATAACGCCCGGGCGTGAAAATAAAAAATTCGTATTTTTTCCACAAACATGATCTTTTAGTCACCAATTTTGAATTTTCCCAAGGGTACCAGGAGAAATTGGACCCCAAAAGTTGTTGTCCAATTTGTCCTGAGTATGCTGATACCCCATATGTGGGAGAAAACTACTGTATGGGCACACGTCGGGGCTCGGAAGGGAAGTAGTGATGTTTTGGAATGCAGACTTTGATGGAATGGTCTGCGGGTGTCATGTTGCCTTTGGAGAGCCCCTAATGTACCTAAAAAGTGGAAACCCCCCACAAATGACCCCATTTTGAAAACTAGACCCCCTAAGGAACTTATCTAGATGTGAGGTGAGCACTTTGAACCCCCAAGGGCTTCACAGAAGTTTATAATGCCCGGGCATGAAAATAAAAAAATCATGTTTTTTCCACAAACATGATCAATTAGTCCCCAATTTTTTTATTTTCCCAAGGGTAACAGGAGAAATTGAACCCCAAAAGTTGTTGTCCAATTTGTCCTGAGTACGCTGACACCCCATATGTGGGAGAAAACTACTGTATGGACACACGTCGGGGCTCGGAAGGGAAGTAGTGACGTTTTGGAATGCAGACTTTGATGGAATGGTCTGCGGGTGTCATGTGCGTTTGGAGAGCCCCTAATGTACCTAAACTATTGAAACTCCCCACAAGTGACCCCATTTTGGACACTAGACCCCCCACGGAACTTATCTAGATGTGTGGTGAGCACTTTGAACCCCCAAGTGCTTCACAGAATTTTATAACGCTCGGACATGAAAATAAAAAAATCATTTTTTTCCACAAAAATGATATTTTTACCCCCAATTTTTTATTTTCCTAAGGGTAACAGGAGAAATTGGACCCCAAAAATTGTTTTGCAATTTGTCCTGAGTAGGCGGATACCCTACATGTGGGGGTAAAACACTGGTTGGGCGCATGTCAGAGCTTGGAAGGGAAGGAGCACCATTTGACTTTTTCAACTCAGAATTGGCTGGAATTGAAATCAGACGCCATGTTGCATTTTGAGAGCCCCTGATGTGCCCAAACAGTGGAAACCCCCAATTCTAACTCCAACCCGAACCCCAACACACCCCTAACCCCAATCTCAGCCCTAACCCTAACCCTAGCCCTAAACCTAACCCTAACCCTAGCCCTAACCCTACCCTAACCCTAACCGTAATGGAAAAATGGAAATAAATACATTTTTTTTATTTTATTATTTTTCCCTAACTAAGGGGGTGATAACGGGGGGTTTGATTTACTATTTATGGCGGTTTTTATGTTTGCCGGCTGTCGCACGCTAAAAGACGCTTTTTATTGTAAAAATAGTTTTTGCATCACCACATATTGAGAGCTATAATTTTTCCGTATTTTGACCCACCGAGTCATGTGAGGTCTTATTTTTTGCGGGACGAGTTGACGTTTTTATTGGTACCATTTTCGGGCATGTGACATTTTTTGATCGCTTTTTATTCCGATTTTTGGGACGCAGAATGAACAAAAACCAGCGTTTCATGAATTTCTTTTGGGGGGGTGCGTTTACACCGTTCCGCGTATGGTAAAATTGATAAAGCGGTTTTATTCTTCGAGTCAGTACGGTTACAGCGATACCTCATTTAGGTCGTTTTTTCATGTTTTGTCGGTTTTATGCAATGAAAACTATTTTATATAAAAAATAATTATTTTTGCATCGCTTTATTCTGCGAGCTATAACTTTTTTATTTTTTCGCTGATGATGCTGTGTGCCAGTTTTTTGCAGGACAAGATGACGTTTTCAGCGGTACCATGGATATTTATATGCGTGTTTTTGATTGCGCGTTATTACACTTTTTGTTTGGCGGTATGATAATAAATCATTATTTTTTGCTTCGTTTTTTATTTTTATTTTTTAAGGGGTTCACTAAAGGGGTTAACTAATGGGACAGTTTTATAGGGCGGGTCGTTACGGACGTGGCGATACCTAATATGTGTACTTTATTGTTTTGTTTTTTTTTTATTTTCAAAAAATGGATTTATTTGGGGGACTATTTTTTTTTTTTGTAATTTATTTGGCGATTTTTTTTAAATTATTTTAACACTTTATTTTTATTTTTTTTTTACTTTATTAAATAGTCCCAGGTGGGACATCACTGTTCTGTGACAGATCGCTGATCTGTCACATCACAGATCACTGTGACAGATCAGCGATCTGTCACAGGCAGTGCACAAGGCTTCCTCATGCCTGCGCTTTGCAGGCACTGAGGAAGCCAGCTTCCTGCAGGCCCCCGAAGGCCCCCGTCGCCATCTTGGATTCGGGGGCCTGC
This sequence comes from Dendrobates tinctorius, assembly GCF_039654945.1. NCBI lineage: Eukaryota > Metazoa > Chordata > Amphibia > Anura > Dendrobatidae > Dendrobates > Dendrobates tinctorius. The sequence continues at coordinate 1,084,438 of NW_027361861.1, read as the reverse complement.
ATGAAAGGAGCCCCCGGCAGCAGCGCTGCACATTGCGCTGCCGTGGGGGGCTCAGGGAAGCACGGAGGGAGCCCCCTCCCTGCCGATGCTTCCCTTTAACTCCCGGTACACCGCGATCATGTTTGATCGTGGTGTGCAAGGGGTTAACGTGTCGGGGCGGTCCTTGACCGCCTCTGACACATTGTGCCGGGTGTCAGCTGTGATAATCAGCTGACACCCGGCCGCGATCAGCGGCGCTCACCACGTGGGCGCCGCTGATCACGGTAGACGTACTATCCCGTCCATGGGCATAGGGGCCCGGGTCCCATGGACGGGATAGTACGTCGGATGTCAGGAAGGGGTTAAAGAGGTTGTACCGTCATAGAGAGCAACATATGACCCCTGGGGAAATTCGCTTACTGTCCCAGGACATGCTCCCAGCACTCCTGACCAACAGATGGTTTTAGAGGGGGGAAATACAGGCAGTCAGACATTTCCCTTCAAAGTAACTGAGCTGTTCAATGCAATGCAAGGACGGGTTGAATCTGCCAAATGGGAGCAGTCTGGACTCAAGATGCTGTAATTATGCCTCCATCGTCATTATTAATGGCCACTTCACTTGCATTTGCCATCAGTCAAACTCCTGATTACAGTGTCTGAGGCTACAGTGTTCTTGGTTGAAGCGCACCATGCTGTACTATAGGTTGGTCATTGGCAACCACATTTGGATCCTTCAGACGGAACCTGGAAACCCACCTCTTCAAGAAAGCCTACAGCCTGCAATGACCCCGCTGCCTCCTCACCACTACTGGAGATATCACCTCAACCAACACCGGAACTGCTGCAACCCCCCCACCCTACTGTCTCCTTCCCCACCATCCTGTAGAATGTAAGCCCGAAAGGGCAGGGTCCTCTCTCCCCTCTGTATCAGTCTGTGATTGTTAGCTTGTTTACTGTTAGTGATATCTGTAATTTGTATGTACAGTTGTGGCCAAAAGTATTGACACCCCTGCAATTTTGTCAGATAATACTCAGTTTCTTCCTGAAAATGATTGCAAACACAAATTCTTTGGTATTATTATCTTCATTTAATTTGTCTTAAATGAAAAAACACAATAAGAATTGTCCTAAAGCCAAATTGGATATAATTTCACACCAAACATAAAAAAGAGGGTGGACAAAAGTATTGGCGCTGTTCGAAAAATCATGTGATGCTTCTCTAATTTGTGTAATTAACAGCACCTGTAACTTACCTGTGGCACCTAACAGGTGTTGGCAATAACTAAATCACACTTGCAGCCAGTTGACATGGATTAAAGTTGACTCAACCTCTGTCCTGTGTCCTTGTGTGTACCACATTGAGCATGGAGAAAAGAAAGAAGACCAAAGAACTGTCTGAGGACTTGAGAAACCAAATTGTGAGGAAGCATGAGCAATATCAAGGCTACAAGTCCATCTCCAAAGACCTGAATGTTCCTGTGTCTACCGTGCGCAGTGTTATCAAGAAGTTTAAAGCCTATGGCACTGTGGCTAACCTCCCTAGATGTGGACAGAAAAGAAAAATTGACAAGAGATTTCAACGCAAGATTGTGCGGATCATAGAATCATAGAATCATAGAATCGTAGAGTTGGAAGGGACCTCCTGGGCCATCTGGTCCAACCCCCTGCTCAAAGCAGGATTCGCTAAATCATCCCAGTCAGATGTCTGTCCAGCCTCTGTTTGAAGACTTCCATTGAAGGAGAACTCACCACTTCTCGTGGCAGCCTGTTCCACTCATTGATCACTCTAACTGTCAAAAAGTTTTTTCTAATATCTAATCTGTGTCTCCTCCCATTCAGTTTCATCCCATTGCTTCTAGTCTTTCCTTGTGCAAATGAGAATAAAGTTGATCCTTCTACAATGTGACAGCCCTTTAGATATTTGTAGACAGCTATTAAGTCTCCTCTCAGTCTTCTCTTTTGCAAACTAAACATTCCCAAATCCTGCAACCTTTCCTCATAAGACAGGGTTTGCAGACCGGTCACCATTCTGGTCGCTCTTTTCTGAACTTGCTCCAGTTTGTTGATGTCTTTTTTAAAATGTGGTGCCCAAAACTGGACACAATATTCCAGATGAGGTCTGACCAAAGAGGAGTAGAGGGAAATAATGACTTCACGTGATCTAGACTGTATGCTTCTGTTAATACATCCTAGAATTGCATTTGCCTTTTTTGCTGCTGCATCACACTGTTGACTCATATTCAGTCTGTGATCTATTAGTATACCCAAGTCTTTTTCACATGTGCTGTCACTTAGCCCTATTCCTCCCATTCTATATATGTTTTTTCCATTTTTATTGCCCAGATGTAGTACTTTGCATTTCTCCCTGTTAAAAACCATTCTGTTAGTTGCTGCCCACTTCTCCAGTTTATTTAAATCTTTTTGAATCCTCTCTCTCTCTTCTCTAGTATTAGCTATCCCTCCTAGCTTTGTGTCATCAGCAAATTTAATCAGTTTACCCTCAATTCCTTCATCTAAATCGTTGATAAAGATGTTGAACAATACAGGGCCCAGGACAGAGCCCTGTGGTACCCCACTTGAGACATTCTTCCAACTGGATGTGCAGCCATTTACGACCACTCTTTGGGTCCGATCACTAAGCCAGTTATGAATCCACCTAACAGTTGCCTTGTCCATTCCATACTTAATCATTTTTGGATGTTGGATAAAGAACCTCGACTAACATCCAAACAAGTTCAAGCTGCCCTGCAGTCCGAGGGTACAACAGTGTCAACCCGTACTATTCGTCGGTGTCTGAATGAAAAGGGACTGTATGGTAGGAGACCCAGGAAGACCCCACTTCTTACCCCGAGACATAAAAAAAGCCAGGCTGGAGTCTGCCAAAACTTACCTGAAAAAGCCTAAAACGTTTTGGAAGAATGTTCTCTGGTCAGATGAGACAAAAGTAGAGCTTTTTGGGCAAAGGCATCAACATAGAGTTTACAGGAGAAAAAAAGAGACATTCAAAGAAAAAAACACGGTCCCTACATTCAAACATGGTGGAGGTTCCCTGATGTTTTGGGGTTGCTTTGCTGCCTCTGGCACTGGACTGCTTGACCGTGTGCATGGCATTATGAAGTCTGAAGACTACCAACAAATTTTGCAGCATAATGTAGGGCCCAGTGTGAGAAAGCTGGGTCTCCCTCAGAGGTCATGGGTCTTCCAGCAGGACAATGACCCAAAACACACTTCAAAAAGCACTAGAAAATGGTATGAGAGAAAGCACTGGAGACTTCTTAGGTGGCCAGCAATGAGTCCAGACCTGAATCCCATAGAACACCTGTGGAGAGATCTAAAAATGGCAGTTTGGAGAAGGCACCCTTCAAATATCAGGGACCTGGAGCAGTTTGCCAAAGAAGAATGGTCTAAAATTCCAGCAGAGCATTGTAAGAAACTCATTGATGGTTACCGGAAGCGGTTGGTCGCAGTTATTTTGGCTAAAGGTTGTGAAACCAAGTATTAGGCTGAGGGTGCCAATACTTTTGTCTGGCCCATTTTTGGAGTTTTGTGTGAAATGATCAATGTTTTGCTTTTTGCTTCATTCTCTTTTGTGTTTTTTCATTTAAGACAAATTAAATGAAGATAATAATACCAAAGAATTTGTGTTTGCAATCATTTTCAGGAAGAAACTGAGTATTATCTGACAAAATTGCAGGGGTGTCAATACTTTTGGCCACAACTGTAACCCTTCTCATGTACAGCACCATGGCATCAATGGCGCTATATAAATAAATAATAATAATAATTGGCAGGGCTATATAGCAAGGATAATATAAAGTAATGGTGGCGCTTTAGGAAAGACCACATGTAGAATTTGAAAGGAAAAATGTGCCAATAGGAGGTGTGAAAGTGACCTTAATCTTATTTGATGAATTGTGTTTTGTCTGTTTAGAGGTTCCAAGTATGCAGGACACCTGGGGATATGATAATTCGGATCAGTTCTTCTTCACCCGATACAGGCAGCCCAGTAAGTATATGCCATCATTAACAAACGGGCATGAAGTTAAATACATAAATAGATGTAAGATCAATATGTCTGATTTGAACATTTTAGAGATTTTTTTAAGTTTAAAATTCAGAACCATATAAGAAAACCTATGGGATCGTTGTTTGTTTTTTTAAATTTTATTTAATGTTATATTCATAGATCTTTTCCTGTCTCTAATTTGCAGCTCCTTCCCCTCCTTCTAGAAAAGAAGATAATTTTATTCTCCCAAATGCCAGAGACTGCAGACGCAGCAGGTAGGCACTTCATGGAGTATAATTATTTGTAGTTTCGAACTATGAATGGAGCGCCCCGGCCAGGGCTAGCGGGGTACTCGGTACCAGGCCCGTTGATCTCAATGGGAGTTGTCACGGAAGCTGTGACCCGGTCCGTGGCCCTGGGGCTCCATGGCAAAAAGGGGTGAATAGAGTTTATGAATAATTAGTGACGCCACCTGTGGTGTTCGGCAAGTGAGATGTTAGGCCGACGCTGAATGCAGATCCTCTGGGACTGGTGGTGTGTTAATCCCAAGATGGTGAAGCTCCCCACAGGTGGAGCTGTAGTCCCAGGGCAGTGTAGATGTAGGGGGTAGCTGAGAGGCGCAGGCAGTGTAGAAGCTGGTACCCAGATGTAGCGGTACCAGGTGTGTTGGCGCAGGAATGAATGGAGGACACCAGGGCTTGTAGTTCCAAAGCTTTACTCAGTCTGTAGTGCACACAGGTGCCTGCCTCTGTGCTGTGTCCTCCGGGTCAGGGGCTCAGTCGACCTCCAGGCAAGATAGGACGCTCGCTTCCAACGCTCCGCCAACATGTGCCTTTCTGAACGTCTCCTCTATAGCGCCTTTAAGTGTGAAGATCTCCTAGTACTGAGTTACACTGGAGTTCCTCCTGACAGATGTTCCCAAGAACTCTACTTGTACGGCAGACAGCTGTAGCCTGCTTCGGGGACTCCTTACTCCTGAATCCCGGCTCACTATCAATGTTGCTGTTGTGCCCCCAAGTCTTAGATGGGACTAGTGCATTTGCAGCCCACTACTCCACCAGTGTCTGCTGCAGAACCATTAGTGTCCATACAACCTTGGGGACCGGGCCCCGGCCTTGCGCTTAGAACTTCTAGGCAGGGTTCTTCCTCTAACCCACGTCCTCTGTTCCCTTTTACTCCTACATTCCGTACTATTCTTTCCTTCTTATGGAAGATCAGGTTTCCGTTCAATGTCTTTCTCCTTTTTTCCTTTCCTGTGCCAGCTGGCTCAGATCACTGAGGCAGCTGCAGCACTCCTTCCTCCATCCCTCTCTCAGGGATCCTCTCTCCTCACTCCTCTCTGAGTGACTCTCCGACTGACTGACATCGAACTCCCTGAAATTCTAAACCTTCCCACTCTTTTATGTATTCTAAACTCCACCCACCTCCCAGCACGTTTATTGTTCCAAGCAGGGAGCCACCAAAGGTGCTCTGCTACACTCCAATCAGGGAGCCGCAATGTGGCTTTGCTGAACTGTGTTGTGTGGGATGTGAGTGTTGGAGCGTGGTTAGGAGTTCCCACCTTACCTGGATGGTGGGGCACCACACCTCAGGAAAAGGTGCAGTACCTCTGTGGCAACTGAACCCTCAGGGGCACCACATGTCTATATTGTTTTTTTTTTCAACTTATAAAGGAGCTTATAGTGGATAAAAACACAGAAACAAACTGACTTTACTCACCCTTCCACGTTGACAGCGCAGCGGTTAATGCTATGCACATTGTCTTCTGCACCTCTCGACAGGTATTTTCGCCCACTCCTCAAGAGCAAACTGCTCCAGTTGTCTCGTGGTTGAAAGTTGCCTTTTCCAGACGGCATGTTTCAGCTCTTTCCAAAGATGCTCAATAGCATTTAGGTCAGGGTTCATAGAAGGCCACTTCAGAATAGTCCAATGTTTTCCTCTTAACCATTCTTCGGTGTTTTTAGCTGTGTGTTTTGGGTCATTATCCTGTTGCAGGACCCATGACCTGCGACTGAGACCAAGCTTTCTGACACTGGGCAGCACATTTCTCTCTAGAATCCCTTTGATAGTCTTGAGATTTCATTGTACCCTGCACAGATTGTAGACACCCTGTGCCCGATGCAACAAAGCAGCCCCAGAACATAACAGAGCCTCCTCCATGTTTCACAGTAGGGACAGTGTTCTTTTCTTGATATACTTCATTTTTCCATCTGTGAACATAGAGCTGATGTGCCTTGCCAAAAAGTTCAATTTTTGTCTCATCTGTCCATAGGACATTCTCCCAAAAGCTTTGTGGCTTCTCAACATGTAGTTTGGCAAATTCCAGTCTGGCCTTTTCATGATTTTTTTTTCAACAATGGTGTCCTCCTTGGTCATCTCCTATGAAGTCCACTTTGGCTCATACAACGATGGATGGTGCGATCTGACTCTGATTTTCCTTGAGCTTGAAGCTTACCTTTAATCTGTTTAGAAATTTTTCTGGGCTTTTTTGTTACCATTCGTACTATCCGTCTCTTTGATTTGTCATCAATTTTCCTCCTCTGATCACGTCCGGGAAGGTTGGCTACAGTCCCATGGAGCTTACATTTCTGAATAATATGTGCAACTGTAGTCACAGGAACATCAAGTTGCTTGGAGATGGTCTTATAACTTTTACCTTTAACATGTTTGTCTATAATTTTCTTTCTAATCTCCTGAGACAGCTCTTTCCTTCACTTCCTCTGGTCCATGTTGAGTGTGATAAACACAATGTCCCCAAACAGCACAGTGAGTATCTGTAGCCCTCTATACAGGCAATGTCTGACTTTCATTTATTCATTTGCATAGATTTTTTGTTAATTATTACTTTTGTCAGATTCAAGTTATTTCTGTGACCATTGTGGGTTTTTCTGTCATTAAACAAGGGGTACCAACAATTTTGACCACGTGTTTATTGGCTGTGATGCTGTCATCAGCGCTGCAGACAGTAACATACACCAATAGCAGCAGCGGAGACTCAGCGTTGATGTGGGAAGGACAAGTATTGCACACTTTGATTTTATTTTTTTTTACTACTAAAGGAGCGTATAGGGAAAATTTATCTGAAAGGGGACAACCCCTTTAAATAATGGTTTAGGTTATGTTTATAATGGAAGCAGGAAAGATATGCTTGATCCAGTTTGCGATAAATTAGACATTTTCAACTTTATTGAAAACATTGGGGTCCTTAGATTCCTATTATTTCTGCAAAAAAATTAATCTTATGTCTTTTTACTGCTGTTGGACACTTGGCCTGCAGTAGAAAAATACTGAAGTTTACATATACCGGTATATGATTAAACAGGATGTCCAAAAGGCATGGCTGCATTCTTAAAAGAAACAGTGCCACACCTGTCCACAGGCTGTATGTAGTATTGCAGCTCTTTCATATCAATAGAGCTAAGTTGCAATTACATACATTGTTATAATCCTGCATCTGCTTGCTGTAGAGGCTTTAGAAATCTTTTTTTTTTTTTTAATTATCATTAATTATAGGTATGGATGTTGCTCAGATGGAGTAACCGCTGCTCAGGGCTCTAACAATGAAGGATGTCCAAGTGAAAGGAACACAAGAGCTGACACTTTAGTAAGTGAAATATTACTGTCTCCTAATTGTTATTTTGTTTTGTTTTTTTATTTATTGATGCAGGTTTCCATTTTCATAAAATTACAGGAAAGGAAAGGAAAAGCAGCATGCCTTTTAGTTGTCAATTTATTGACATTTTTACCTATTAACCACAATGGAAAAAATGCAGCTGAAATTTGCAGCAAAAGATATGTACAAAATATTCTGGACTCTGTTGGGGGTCTCCATCTGAACCCTGAACAGAGAGCTATTGAGTAAAGTGAAGAACTGTGTGTGTGTGTGGGGGGGGGGACGAAAGAGCATGCACACACATCACCTGTAGATGCGAGTAACTGCTGTGGTGGGAGCCCACGTGGCTGGAGGACAGAATCTTCTTCCAGATATATAATACTAGGACAGGATGATATCCCGTTGTACGAACTGCACTGTGGTAAATAGGAAGTCTTTTGCGTTCCAAAATGTTTCTTTTCTTCATCCGATGTGTTTCGGCATCTTCATCAAGATTAAAAAAGCAAATATATAGAGTATGGGTACAGCTTTATAAGGGCAAGAGAGAATAGGTATCCCTTTGGAAAGTGGGAGGAAACCGGAGAACCTGGAGGAAACCCACGCAAACACGGGAAGAACATACAAACTCCTTGCAGATGTCCTTGGTGGGATTTGAACCCAGGACCCCAGCACTGCAAGGCAGCAGTGCTAACCACTGAGCCACCGTCCTGCCCTGCTCTGCCTTCTTTTCTGTAGTGTCCATTTTCTTTAAAGAGGACTTTTCAGTGGACTTTTCACACTGCTCCACTGGAAAAGCATTTCTGTTTTTTCTGTTTCCAAATTGATGCCCCCCAGTGTTAAAGATTTAAATTTTAATTTCAGCCAACTGGGCGTATAGTACAGAACATTTTGTTTTTTCTCCTCCAACGCTGACCAATCAAAACACGGCCTGTTGGGTTGAAAGGAAATCCTAAATTTCCGGGTAGCATAACTTTGGAAGGGACTGTACTGTATTAATCCTGTTTTTTTAAAGATCTCATAACAAAATCATGAGCATGGAAGGTAAATGTATTGTAGAAAAAAAAAAAACAAGTTGTAAATTGACGCGGACACTTTAATTACTGACTGTATAATTGTAGACTCCTTCAGATGAATGCAGAACCTCTCAGTATGGATGCTGCTTTGATAATGTCAATAGAGCCTCTGGTCCTGTTGGTGAAGGATGTCTTAGTAAACCCAGCTATGGTACGTATTTCCTTGATTTGTCTGTAAATACCAGTTTCTTACGAGTTGGTGTTCCTATATTGAATACATTGACACTCTGCCCTGCCTTACTTCTTCTCTAGTACACTCCAGGGCAGTCCAAACTCATTATAGACTGAATCATTTCTCCATAAAATGGAAAAAGAGGGCTGCCAGTGGTCTACCTAGAATCCATTGGGCCCTAGTGCAAAATTTGGATCTGACCTCCACTTGCATTTTGGTCTGATGTATGAACCCTTGTAGAAACCTAGAACCTATAAAACAATGCATATTCCATCACCATGTAATAATGTCCTCCATCCTGGCCCCTTTCAGTAATTATGTCCCCCTGTCCTAGGCCCTTTTGTGAATTAATGTCCCCAGGCCTGGGCCAATTCTTATAACAATGTCCCTATCTTGTATCAATGCCCCCCATCCTAGGCCCCTTCCTGGAATAATGTCTCCCATCCTGGGCCCCTTCATGGTATAATGTCCCTCATCCCGGGCCCCTTCCTGGAATAATGTCCACCATCCCAGGCCCCCTCCTGGTATAATGTCCCACTTCCTGGGTCCCTTCTAGTACTAATGTTCCTCATTCGTCTCCAGCACATTGTAAAAAGAAACAAATGATGATTCTTGCCTTTCCTTGCTCTCACAACGTGCGGAGTCCTTTTCTATAGGCGGGCAGCACATGACGCAATTGCCATGCACCGCCTGTGATGGGCAAGCCAATGTCTGCTGATTCTCTGACATGTATTGCGGTGCAGGGAACCGGTGGGTCTCTGCACAGCAATACATTTCAAATGAATCTACGAGTGAGGCCACCTTCCCAGAAGATATAGGCACGGCGGTTGTACCTTCTGCGTCCATGATCGTTATGCCCCTTCGGCTGCTGTCCCGTCTGCTGAACTCTGGCCACAGCCAGTCATTTCTTTGGAAAATGTTCTAATATTCACGTATTTTGACTATTTTATTTTCCCGACAGCTTATCCAACATTGTGTTTACTTCCAAGTGCTTTGGGGCCTTGCAGTGATTGGATAACTCGCTGGTACTTTGTGCCAGACGTTGGAAAATGCAACCGATTTTGGTATGGTGGCTGTCATGGGAACAGAAACAATTTTGAAACTGAAGAAGAATGTATGAACTCGTGCAAAAAGGTTCCAGGAAGGACAACAGGTACCATAGAGTACAGGTACCGCAAGCGAGGGATGAAGTGGGATCGCATGTCACACCAACGCCAAGGGATTGAGGATGGACCAACTTTTGAAAATGAAGAAGGACAACTCCCTGGAGGGATGGTGAGAAACCTGGACCAAGATGCAGAAGGACGGTATCTTGCTGGCCATGACTTGGACGAACGCAATATGGGTCCGCTGGTAGCTCAACGATCCACACAGCAAACTGAATATGGGGCATCTGCAGAGGAGGATTCTTCAACTCGTCACTCTTCCATTTATAGGTAAAGTTACTTTTGTTTTTACCATTATAATGGTTACTCAGACAAAGTAGATTTGCTGCTAAAAGTTTTTGCAACTAAAGATCCATAACTCATATGAATTTTCTACAACCCATTTCAGATACATTTCTACAATCAATCTGCAATGGGTGAATTAACCCTGACAGAGGCTATTCAGGATTAGAAAATCAGTGACTTTTTTTCACAAACTGCACCACACCTGTCTATTGGTGGTTTGGGGTATTGCAGCTCAGCTGTATTCCCTTCAGTAATATTGCAATACAACTCCAGACACAACTCATCGACAGGTGTAGTACGGTTTCTGGAGAAAGTTTACAGTTTTCTAAGGCCAAATTCAGATGTTTGTATATTACGTCCTGATCGAGGGCTGCAATCAGGGCCAGTGTCACCAACTGGGCAAGTGCCAGGGCCCTGAGCAAGCATGGGGGCCCACCTGCCGTCGGGGACACCGGCACACTATAAAGCACCCCAAACTGTTTGAAATACTCACCTCTCCTCGTTCCCCGCTGACCGCAGGTCCGGTGTCTTCCGCGTCTTCTGACTCTGACGTCTCAGGGTAGAGGGTGCAATGACATCACTACAGTGCGCCATCTGTGCTGAGAGCCAGAATTAGCTGAAGACACCGGAGCTGCAGCCAGCGGGGAACAAGGAGAGGTAAGTATTTGATTTACTTTTTATGTATGGGACCCATTATTCTGTATAGAGCCAATTTTTCTGTATGCTGCATTTTATGGAGCTATTCTACTGCATAGAGGACTATGTGGTGCCCATAATATTGTATGGAGTACTATACTGTATGGTCCAAAATGAAAACTTTTGAATCCCAGTCATGTTTCCCCCAAAATGGTCTACTGCTCTAGATTATATATTGACCTTTCTAAATCTCTGCTTGTCTCCATCGGAGCAGCATAATTAATAGAAAGGTTGTACAGAGGCACAAGCACAGTCCGTGCGGCTCCCACTGCACCACCATTGCTAGACTGCGGTGCTGCAAGGCGGCGGACAGTCCTTCTCCTCATCCCTGGGAGGGAAAGATGGAGCTAGGGTGCCTGCACCGTCCTTTATGCGGCTCCCCTCTAACCTGGGCTGCAGCTGAAGCATCATCACGGAGGAGGATGGCCTGGGAGGGCTCCTGCAGCAGTGTTCCATAGGGCTGGTGACCCTTAGCCTCTCTTCCTGGGGGTCAGAGTGGTGCAGCTGCCGCTACAGCATAGCGCCATTGTGCGTTTCCGGGCCTAGGCCTCTGTGGCCGGCGGGTCCGCACCCCTGGCGCGGGCGGACACTAAAAATCCAGCCCCCGGCTTCGGCTGATGCTAAGCCGTGGGTTGAAGTCCCGCCCTCCTTTGTCACATCACTTCTGGCGGGCCCACCCCCCGTGGCCTGGGCTGGTGCCGAAAAAATTGCCCCCCGGCTTCGGACCGACGCTAGGCCACAGGCGGAAATACCGCCCCCAGGACTCCTTCTTCCGGTGGCCCACCCACAGCTGTGGGCCGCACTTTTTTGAATTGAGCGGCTCTCTGCAGTTCCAGGACATGAGGGGGCACAGGACTAGGGTAAGTGCTACCACCCAACCCTCCGAGAGGCCACTCTAGGTGAAAACGAAGAGTGCACACTCTCCCCCAGCAGTCTGCAGCGCTGATGCCTGGCAGATACAGCATGTCCGGAAAAGCTAAGACGCACACGTTGCTATACGCTGCATGCATCTCCTGTCAGTCCGCTATTCCGCAGGAGCAGAGTAAGCGATTATGCGAATCCTGCAATTCCAAACGCACCCAGGAGCCCTCCCCTGCGACTGAGCCCAGTGTACTAAGTCCCCCGGAATGGGCTCTATCTAGGTCGCAGTCTATGGCGTCACTTACGAGAGCAATCGAGTCCCTTCTCACCCCAGATAGGGGCAGGGATAGTGGCTCGCCTCATTTAGAGGGGTCCTCCACCTCACAGGAGCCTCCGGCCTGCAGGGGCCGCTCTCACTCCAGGCAGACGCGAGGGAAACGAACCCACACGGCGTCTCCTGGTCCGTCCGGTACCTCGGCATCCGTGAGTTCTGCTTCTCGCTCTCCTTCACCAGTAGTCGATAGCGAGCAAAGCTCAGATTACGACTCGGACGAGCCCCTTGACCTAGATAAGCCAGGTTGCCAGGAAACAGTTGACAGCCTCATCGAGGCCATCAACTAGACTTTGGGGATTGAGGATGATTCCACCTTGACTTCAGGCCATAGGTTGCCATTTAAGCGAGTCAAACTGCCTCATAGAGTATTTTGCACTTACCCAGAGTTTGAGGACATAGTGCAAAGACACAGGGAAAGGCCAGACAGGCACTTCTCGGGCCAGAAGGTGTTTGAGGCAAGATATCCGTTTGCCCCGGATCTCCGTAAAAAATGGACGGAATCCCCAACGGTAGATCCACCCGTGTCACGCTTGGCTTCTAAAACCCTGTTATCCGTACCTAGTGGTTCTTCCATTAAGGATCCCACTGATCATCTCATAGAAAGCTTGGCTCGCTCAGTGTTTGAGGCATCAAGGTCAGCACTCTCTCCCTCGTTCGCGGCAATGTGGGTAGCCAAGGCCATGATTTCTTGGTCAGAATCATTGAACAGAGCCTTGCAAGATATGGACCTACCAGCAGAGGTATCAGAGATCGCAAATCAGATCGCTATGGCCAGTGACTACTTAATCAATGCATCTTTAGATGCGGCCAACTGCGTGGCCCTTGCTGCTGCAAATGCAATTTCCATTAGGAGAGCTCTATGGTTAAGGATATGGCGGGCCGATTCAACCTCCAAGAAGTCCTTGACTTCTCTGCCTTATCAGAGCGGCCGCCTATTCGGAGAGAAGTTAGATCAGCTCATCTCTGACTCCACAGGGGGGGAAGAGCGGTTTTCTCCCTCAACAAAGGGTCAAGCAACTGTTTTGTCACCAGTTTCAGGCACGTTTCCGGGCCTTTCGCAACCCCGGGTGGACTACAGCAGCCAATTCCGATGCTTCAGGTCACCCCAACCAGGACAGGGATCGTCAAGTCTCATATAGAGCCAACCCATTGGGGAGGATGCGTGCTCACCAGCCCAGGTCAAGGGGACCCAGGTCCCAGAGATCCTCAGCCAAATGACGCGAGGCATTTTCCAGGCGACACCAGCAGGGTAGGCGGTCGCCTACTCTGGTTTCGCCACATCTGACTCACCGTCGCACATAACACATGGGTAAGAGAGCTGGTGTCCTCTGGGTACAAGATAGAATTTGTCAGGTACCCCCCAAGACGGTTTTTTCTTTCCCGTCCTCCCAAGGTGGATACCCAGGCGAGGGCTTTACTAAAGGCCATCGAATTGCTCCAACACAACAGAGTCATTATTCCCATACCAGAAAATGAGAAAGCTCAGGGCTTCTATTCCAACCTGTTCACAGTCCCCAAAAAGGACAGGACTGTCAGGCCCATTTTAGACCTGAAGCTCCTGAACAGATTTATCAGGATTAGGCATTTCCAGGTGGAGTCTCTCCGTTCAGTTATATTGGCCATGGGGCAGGGAGAATATTTGTCCTCTATCGATATCCAGGACGCCTACCTACATATCCCCATTTTCCCTCCGCATCAAAGATTTCTACAGTCTACTTTTCCAGTTCGCGGCACTGCCCTTCGGGCTAGCCACCGCCCCCAGAGTGTTCACAAAGGTCATGGCAGTCGTCATGGCCATCCTGCACTCCCAGGGCATAGTCGTACCTAACTTACCTAGACGACGTCTTGGTCAAGGGCCCTTCATTTTGGGCATGCAAGGAGAATGTCAACATCACGTTAGATTTCCCGCTTAGGGTGGTTGGTCAACCTGAAGAAATCTTCCCTTGTTCCAGCTCAGAGGATTTCCTTTTTAGGAATGATCTTCGACACCTCCCGAGGGTTGGTAATTCTCCCTCGAGACAAGGCCCTAGCTCTCCGGCAGGGAGTCCAGACACTTCGCCAACCAGTCCCTCATACCATCCGTTTCTGCATGAGGATCCTAGGGTGAATGGTGGCATCAATGGAAGCGATTCCATTCCCCCAGCTCCATCTTCGCCCCCTGCAGCACGCCCTCTTGTCATCCTGGGACAAGAACCCATTCACGCTCGATCACCGGTGCCAGTTGTCCACGCAGGTCAGACAGGCACGCGGGTGGTGGACAATCAGTTCCTCTCTTCTTCAGGGGAAACCCTCTACCCCAGACCATTGGCTGGTAGGCGCAACCGACACCAGTCTCCTTGGCTGGGGAGCGGTTTTTCGCCATCACACGACCCAGAGACAGTGGTCACCGCAGGAGGCTCGCCTCCCGATAAACTTGTTAGAGGTACGAGTGATACGGCTGGCTCTGCAACATTTTCATCTTTTTCTAGCGGGCCGCCCCGTCCGGATTCAATCAGTCAATGCCACGGCAGTGGCTTACATAAATCATCAGGGGGGCACCCGCAGCAGAGCAACCATGCGCGAGGTGGGGCACGTTCTTCACTGGGCCGAGAGGAACCACTCGGTGATATCGGCAGTCCATATCCCGAGGGTAGAGAACTGGGCGGCAGACTTCCTCAGCCGGCAAGGCCTTGCGTCCAGGGAATGGTCACTACACCCCGAGATCTTCTGACAAATTTGCCAATGGTGGGGAACACCGGATGTGGATCTGATGGCCTCCAGGGTGAACGCCAAGGTGCCCGCAGTTGTTGCTCGGTCCAGGGACCCGCGGGCAATCACCGTGGATGCGTTGGTTCTGCATGGAACCAGTTTCACCTACCATACCTATTTCCTCCACTGCCACTGCTTCCGAGAGTCATCAAGAAGATCAAGGCAGAAGGAGTTCAAGTGATTTTGCTGGCCCCAGACTGGCCCCGTCGGGCATGGTACGCAGACCTTGTGCAGCTATTTGCCGACGTTCCCTGGCGGCTGCCAGAGTGCCCAGATCTACTTTCCCAGGGCCCGATCTTCCACCCAAACTCAGGGGCCCTGTGTTTGACAGCTTGGCCGTTGAATCTTGGATTCTGACCCAGGCTGGGTTTGGGCACGAGGTGGTTGCTACAATGGTTAGCGCCCGGAAGCCCACCTCAGCACGTATTTACCACCACACCTGAAAAGTTTTCTTCTCATGGTGTTAAGACCACGGTTGTTCTCCGCTGAGATTCTCTATTTGCAACATCTTGGCCTTTCTCCAGTCTGGCCTAGACTCAGGTTTGGCTCCAAGTTCCCTCAGGAGACAGATATCGGCTTTATCCGTCCTGTTCCAGCACAGGATTGCTACCAATCTGCAGGTAAAGACTTTCATCCAGGGAGTCTCCCACTTGGTACCTCCCTATAAGGCGCCCATGGATGCCTGGGACCTTAACCCGGTTCTAGGCGTTGTGCAGGAAGCTCCATTTGAACCGGCCACTACAGGATGTCTCCTTGTTGTACCTTTCCTGGAAGGTAGTATTCCTCGTAGCTATAACCTCAATTAGGCGAGTCTCGGAACTGGCAGCTCTATCTTGTCGAGCCCTGTTTCTGATTTTCCACAAGGATAAGGTGGTTCTCAGACCAGCTTCTCCTTTTCTGCCAAAGGTAGTTTCCTCATTTCACATTATTGAGGATATGGTCTTGGCCTCTTTTTGTTCAGCATCAGTAAACCGTGTGGGAAAGACTCTTCATACGATGGATTTGGTGAGAGCTCTCAGGAGGTCCGTGTCACGGAAGGCACCCTTTCGTCAGACGCGCTGTTCGTGCTCCCCGAGGGTCGCAGAAAGGGGCTCGCTGCCTCAAGATCGACCATAGCCAGGTGGATTCGTTTGACTATTCAAGAGTCTTGCTGCATCGAGGCGCACCGGTTCCAGCAGGGATCAGAGCACACTCTACTCAGGCGGTGGGCGCCTCTTGGGCTCTTCGGCACCAGGCATTGGCGGAACAGGTTTGCAAGGCGGCAACCTGGTCCAGTCTGCACACATTCGCCAAGCACTACAATATCCATACTCAGGCTTCAGCGGACACGAGCCTGGGTAGAAGGATTCTCCAAGCAGCGGTGGCGCACCTTTAGACAGGAGGTGAATATAGCTTGGATCGGTGAGTCAACTTCCAACCCAGGGACTGCTTTAGGATGTCCCACAATGAGGCAAAGGAGAAACATGGATTTTTGTGATAACACACCGTAAAATCCTTTTCTCCTAGATGCTCATTGGGGGACACAGCACCCACCCTGTTAGCCAATTGGCTCTTGTTTGTTTAACTAATATGTATTTTTTTTTATATCAGGTGGGTTTTCTAGACATGTTGTTACCTGCATTAAGGTTGATTTTGTCTTATTTTTTTGATCTCCTACTGCTTTTGCACCAAACTGGTTTTCGCCTGCAATTGGGGTGAGGGTGTATACGGCGGAGGAGCAAACCTCTTTTTTTCACTTAGTGTCAGCCTCCAGGCAGCAGTCCACAGTCCTGTGTCCCCCAATGAGCGTCTCGGAGAAAAGGATTTTACGGTGAGTTATCACAAAAATCCATGTTTCATCTCAAATAATGAGAAGACTGATCAGAGATGCAGCCAAGAGGCCCATGATCACTCTGGATGAACTGCAGAGATCTACAGCTGAGGTGGGACAGTCTGTCCATAGGACAACAATCAGTCGTACACTGCACAAATCTGGCCTTTATGGAAGAGTGGCAAGAAGAACTGCCATTTCTCAAAGATATCCATAAAAGGTGTCATTTAAAGTTTGCAACAAGCCACTTGGGAGACACCCCAAACATGTGGAAGAAGGTGCTCTGGTCAGATGAAACCAAAATCGAACTTTTTGGCAACAATGCCAAACGATATGTTTGGCGTAAAGGCAACACAGCTCATCACCCTGAACACACCATGCCCACTGTCAAACATGGTGGTGACAGCATCATGGTTGGGCCTGCTTTTCTTCAGCAGGGACAGGGAAGATGGTTAAAATTGATGGGAAGGTGGATGGAGCCAAATACATGACCATTCTTGAAGAAAACCTGTTGGAGTCTGCAAAAGACCTGAGACTGGGACGGAGATTTGTCTTCCAACAAGACAATGATCCCAAACATAAAGCAAAATCTACAATGGGGAATGGTTCACAAATAAACGTATTCAGGTGTTAGAATGGCCAAGTCAAAGTCCAGACCTGAATCCAATCGAGAATCTGTGGAAAGAGCTGAAAACTGCTGTTCACAAACGATCTCCATCCAACCTCACTGAGCTCGAGCTGTTTGCCAAGGAAGAATGGGCAAGAATTTCAGTCTCTCGCTGTACAAAACTGATAGAGACATACCCCAAGCGACTTGCAGCTGTAATCGCAGCAAAAGGTGGAGCAAAAAAGTATTAAGTTAAAGGGGCTGAATAATATTGCATGCCCCACTTTTCATTTTTTGAACTTCCACAAAAATTTAAAATGACCAATAAATTTTGTTCAACTTTACAGTTGTGTTCCACTTGTTGTTCATTCTTCACCAAAAATTTACATTTGGTATCTTTATATTTGAAGCATGATTTGTGGGAAAAGGTTGAAAAGGTCCAGGGGGCCGAACACTTTCGCAAGGTACTGTGCAAGAGTCTCTACATAGCCCAGATCTAAAGGGCCAGATTGTAAGACAGGTCCTCTAAGGGCAGGATGACTCTTGACCGATTTACAAAACCTATTTTTAAGTATCCCAATAGGACTTATAGGTCCATCATATGTTTGCCGAGAGTCAAGAGCAACTAGAAAGTCTTTCCCTCTGCTGGACGCTGAACGCTTACTGATTTCAATGAGGACTGTGTAATGGTTGAGAAGAAAAAAAACAATAATAATAATTGCCTATAATATAATTAGACAACTTCTTTCAGCCTATTTTCATCATATCTTTTTCTTTTATCATTGAAGAATTATTTTGGACAAAGCAGAATCCTCAGCCATGGAGGCTTCAACTGGACAAACGATCCGTCTACTTTGCAGGGTCAGTAATTACCCGTTTCCCAGGGTGGAGTGGCAGAAAGATGGAATTCCTGTGTCTTCCACCAGGTCAGAAGCCAATAAAATTATGTATAATATTTTAATTACCGTACATTTTGAAAGCATATGCAGTGGGGAAAATAAGTATTTGATACACTGATGATTTTGCATGTTTTCCCACAGACAAAGAATGGCGAGGTCTTTTTAATTTTTATCATATGTACACTTCAACTGTGAGACAAAGAATCTTAATAAATCCAGAAAATCACATTGTATGATTTCTACATAATTAAATTGGATTTTATTGCATGAAATAAGTATTTGATCACCTACCAACCAACAAGAATTTTTGCTCTCACAGACCTGTTAGTTTTTCTGTAAGAAACCCCCCTACTCTGCACTCATTCCCTGTATTAATTGCACCTATTTGAACCTGTTACTTGTATAAAAGACACCTGTCCACACACACACGCGCCAACCTCTCCACCATGGTCAAGACCAAAGAGCTATCTAAGGACAACAGGGACAAAATTGTACACCTGCACAAGGCTGAGATGGTTTACAGGACAATAGGCAAGCAGCTTGGTGAGAAGGCACCAACTGTTGGCACAATTATTAGAAAATGGAAGAAATACAAGATGACTGTCAGTCTTCCTCGGTCTGGGACGCCATGCAAGATCTCACCTTGTGGGGTAAAGATGATTCTGAGAATGGTCAGGAATCGGCCCAGAACTACACGGGAGGACCTGATCAATTACCTGAAGAAAGCTAGGACCACAGTCTCAAAACATTACTGTTAGTAACACAATATGCTGTCGTGGATTAAAATCCTGCAGGGCACGCAATGTCCCCCTGCTCATGCCAGCATATGTCCAGGCCCATTTGAAGTTCATCGGGGACCATCTGGATGATCCGGAAAAGGTCACATGAGACCAAAATAGAGCTTTTTGGTATTAACTCCACTCGCCATGTTTGGAGGAAGAAGAAAGATGAAGATAACTTCAAGAACTCCGTCCAAACCATGAAGCATGGTGGGGGAAACATCATACTTTGTAGGTGTTTTTCTGCAAAGGGGACGGGATTACTGCACTGTATTGAAGGGAGGATGGATGGGATCGTGTACTGTGAGATTTTGGCCAACAACATTCTTCTCTCAGCAAGAGCATTGAACATGTGTCGTGGCTGGGTCTTCCAACATGACAGTGACCCGAAACACACAGCCACGGCAACTATGAGTAGCTCTGTAAGAAGCATTTCAAGGTCCTGGAGTGGCCTAGTCAGACTCCAGACCTGAACCCTATAGAAAATCTTTGGAGGGAGCTGAAACTCAATGTTGTCCAGTAACAGCCCCGAAACCTGAAAGATCTGGATAAGAAAAGATCAGTATGGAGGAGTGGGACGAAATCCCTGCTTCAGTGTGTGCAAACTTGGTCAAGAGTTATTGGAAATGTCTGACCTCGTAATTGTAAACAAAGGTTTCCGTGCCAAATATTAAGTTCTGTTTTTCTATTGTATCAAATACTTATTTAATGCAAAAAAAAAAATGCAAATTAATTATGTAATAATCATACAATGTGATTTTCTAGAATTTTTTTTTTTTAGATTCTTTCACAGGTGAAGTGTACCTACGATAAAAATTACAGACTTATCCAATATATGTAGGTGGGAAAACTTGCAAAATCGGCAGTGTATCAAATGCTTATTTTCCCCACTGTTAATTGTGTTACTTAATAAATAAATCCCAAGAATATCATGTAACAAAGTGTGATAATTACAGTTTAATTATTGCTCTTATAAATTGTATCCTCTAATTATGTTTTATGAATTTTAAATGTCAAATTGACATTTTACAACTGAGTCCCTATATATCTTGCTGCACTTAAAGAGGTGGTCCGGAGGTCAAACAAAATTTAATCTACCATAAGTCTTTATCTATTTGATAACTTAATCTAAACTAATTTCTAATATACTTGCATTAAAAATTCACTACTGATCCCTAACTACACAAACTGTTAGGCTGCGTTCACACGTTGCGTTTTTTTTCGTGTTTTCGCGGCGGTTTCTACCGCGAAAACGCAAAAAAACAGCATCCCATGCAATCCTATGGGGTTCTGCAATGCTGTGCTAATGCTGTAGATTTTCCCGCGGTGGAATCGCATCGCGGAAAAATACGCATCATGCTCATTATTTTGCGGAATCGCGGCGATTCCGCCCACATAGGAAAGCATTGTTCTGCTTACTTTCCGCATGTGGCTGTGCCCACCATGTGAAAAGTAAGCAGAACATTTGCGGATGGTACCCACGGGTCGGAGGAGAGGAGATTCTCCTCCGGGCTCTGGGTACCATATCCCTGTAAAAAATAGAATTTAAATAAAAAATTGTCATATTCTCACCTTCCGATGTCCCGTGCAGCGTCACCAGGCTTCAGCGATGCTGCCGGCAGGTCCCGTTCCTAGTGATGCATTGTGGCAATGACCTTTGATAATGTTGCGGTCTCACGACACCGTAGCAATCTCGCGAGACCGCAACGTTATCAAAGGTGATTGGTGCAATGCTTCACTGGGAACGGGATCTGCCGGCAGCATCGCAATGATCGGGGAAGCTGCGCGGGACATCGGAAGATGAGAAAAACACAATTTTTTATTTTTTTTAATTATTTTTAACATTAGATCTTTTTACTACTGATGCCGCATAGGCAGCCTCAATCGTAAAAAGTTGGTCAAACTGGTCAAACACTGTTTGACGAGTGTGACCAACCTGTCAATCAGTTTTCCAAGTGATGCTACAGATCGCTTGGAAAACACTAGCATTCTGCAAGCTAATTACGCTTGCAAATCGCTAGTTTTTCCGCGGGAAAATCACGGAAATTTAAAATGCGGTTTTCCCGCGGAATGGAATTCCGCTGTAACTTCCGCGGGAATTACGCTACGTGTGCACTTAGCCTTATTGCATTTTGTTTTCCTACTTCCTGTGGGATGATGCTTTATCTCAGAATCCCATTGCATGCTGGAATACTCAAACCAAGCATCACCAGAGCAAGGGGCAGAGGCTGTGATCATTGTCACAGCCTCTGACCCCTCCCTGAAATTAAGCATCATGAGTGACTTATTTCAGGGGCGGGATTAGTCCCTGCGCACTGTCATTGTGCAATGTGCACAATCAAAGCGTGTGATGTTTGTGGCTGACTCAGATGAACATTAACGAGTGGGCAACACAGAGGAGTGCGCACGGTCAGACTGCAGTGTCAGTATACCCAGAAATCATAGACTGGCGCTGGTATCTGCACGCCAGGTACCCTGACAGTGCGCATTCTTCTGCATTGCTGGCTTGTTACCAATCATCTGATCTGGCCACAATGAGCACACACTGTGATTGTGCACATCGCACAATGACAGCACGCAGGGACTAGCTCTGCCTCTGAAGCGAGAGTCACTGATGACGATTCATTTCAGGGAGGGGGCACGAACTGCCCCAGTGACTGCAGTCGCTGCCCCCAGCCTTGATGATGCTTTGTATGATTATCCCAGAATGCACAGGGATTCTCAGAGGAAGCGTCATCTCAAAGGAAGTAGGGAAACAAAATGCAATAACAGTGTAGTTAGAGAATTTTTAATGCAAGTATATTAAAAATTAGATTGCTGCATCAGGTAGGGATTCAGATTAAAATTTCTTTGACCTCTGTCCCACACCTTTAATGACTTCTAATTTCTCTAAAAGGGGTTGTTCCTATAATTTACTTTCAAGACTTTAAAAAGAGAATCTGTCACCAGGTGTTTGCTACCCTATCTGAGAGGAGCATGATGTAGTGACAGAGACTCTGATTCTAGGGGATGTCACTTACTAGGCTGTTTGCTGCAGTTTTGATAAAATCACTTATCAGCTGCAGATCTAGCAGTCCTCTGAATGCCGAGCTCTGTATGCTTTGTGTGCATAGTTAAAAAGACGGTCACTAAATTGCGGGGTGTAAGAGCTGATGTAGAGACAGAGACCCTGATTTCAGCGATGTGTTAGTTATTGGGCTGCTTTTGCTGTAGTTTTGATAAAATCAGTTTTATCAGCAGGAGATTATCACTATAGTAGTGATGAGATAATGTGCTGGGATAAGCTTTTATCTGAGCATGCTCGTGTGCTAACGGGTGTCTTCAGTGTGCTCGAAAAAGATATTCTAATTTGTTAGCGGCTGCGAGACATGCAGGAGTAGTAACTCGGAACTTATTTTTTGAGCGCGCCGAAGACACCCGTTAGCACCCGAGCATGCTCAAATAACACCTTATCCGAGCACAGTTGCTCATCACTACACTACAGGCCTAGTAAGCCTGCTACTATTTAGTCCTCACCACTAGTTGGCACATCTTTCCCTATGCACAGTGTGCACAGCTGCCAATCATTGGTGTGGATTGGGTTATACAGAGCTCAGCATTCGGAGGATTGGTATACTACAAAACTACAGCAAGCAGTAAATTAAGGGACACATTGCTGGAATCTGGGTCTCTGCCCTACCCGATGCTGATCTCAGATGGAGGAAGCAAAGATCTGGATGATAAATTCCCTTTGTCTTCCACCTAGCAATAAAAATCAATGTCCCCCAATGATTGTATGCACATGGTATGGGATTAACAGTTTGCCATAAATAACCATAAATGATGGTATTTTTTCACAGGCACACGTACCAGTCAGACAGCTCCTTAGTGATCAGCAACGTCCGTCTTGAAGATGCTGGCACTTATACATGTACAGTTTCAAATGGAAATCGCAGAGAGACGCACAGAGTGCGGCTTCAAGTGAGGGGTCAGTTGAACAATATAACATGATATACATTTAATGGAATGAATAATTTTGAATTTTTCTTTTACTGAAATATTCCCAGGTTCTAAAGATTGCCATACACATTAAATGGCTCTTCCCCATATAACGGGCTGAGTGCTTTGTGTTCTCTAGCAGGAATCTGGCAGCGGCTAATGCTGATTACAAATGCATCGGATGATTGAACTGCAACTGCGATATCCTTCTGTCCTCGGACACAATGTATTGGGCGAGCGTCGGGAAGCCCCCATGCACATTAGCTGGTTGGGCAGAAACTGGTGAAATCTGCACATTTCCCCAACTTTTATCTAATGTGTATGAGGACCTTAACCTATCTGACTATTTGGATTAGATGTTGGTTGTGTTTGGTGACTTGAGTCATATCTTGACATTTTAATTTCACATTTGTAGAAATGCAAACTAGGGAACATCACAGAATACACGACCGTGGTCACACGAGAGAGGAGGACAGTGTGCGGAGAACAGACTTTCTTGTTGCTGAGATACTGAGGGACAACTCGCAGAGCAGCCGTGGGGCACAGTCACTCAGAAGGTACATGATCCATTGGAAATAAAATATTCAGAAGTTTTCTGTACGCAGCTCCCATGCAGACCTATATGGTCACATACTCAAAACCCCGTACAGTCGTAATCCCATCTGATTCCTGCTTCCGGATAATTTGTTGAATGCACATTGGCAAGAACAGGGTTTTGAAGTTTGGAACTATGGAAAATAAACTGTTAGCACTTTACTATTTAATTCTATGTAAGGTGTGATAGAAAATTAATTATATGTGGTATGGTCTTTTTAGGACATTGTTAACCGGGCCTGTGGCAGTGGAAGCAAATCTTGGCCATCGAACAAGACTTTCCTGCCATCTTGAAATTTCTCCCAGCACGACAGTAGATTGGCAAAAAGATGGGCTGCCATTGCCTTCCCCTAGGTATGACTGCATGTAATACACAGCTCTGCAAGAATAGCACTCCGGTGCAACGTACATGAGATTGTACACACACGACTATGGCCGACTGACGCACAAGGCTAAGGAGCAATCATCACATTATGGTGCATCCCTATGTTTTCCCTTAGTAACAGAAGGCAGAATAGGGTTTATGTAGTCTAAGGCTATGTGCACACTGTGTCTTTTAGACGCTGGGGTCCTTTCTTGTAGCTGCTACACCGCCAGTGTTTTTGTTCTATACTGTGAAGTCTAGAGCCCGAGCGGCTTCCGAGCAGAAATTACCCGAAGAATGAGCATGTCACTACTTTTAATGACTTGGGGATTTCTGAACCCTGAAGTGGTTAATAGAAGTGACACAACACGGAACGTGCGCACAGCAATGATGTTTTTACATTGCTGTGCACTATACTGATTTTATGGGGCTCTTTTGTGGCACTTTTTCAGGTACGTTTTGGGCGGAATCTGCCTGAAAAAGATGTGGTGTGCACGTACACTCAAATTGAAGAGAGTTAAAAGTATTTATTGCCTCTTCTATGTGATACTTTTACTTCTACCCAACACTGCCCAAGAATCAAACAACTACGATAAGGTTGCAGTGCGGATCTTCAGCATTGCAGTTGTGATGACCAAGGATTTGGACTTGCCATATCTTTTTGCAGGTACAGAAAACATGCAGATGGCTCCCTTGTCATTAGTCGGGTGAACTCAGAAGACGACGGGCTCTACACATGTGCGGCCACAACTGGAACCCGGAGGGAATTCAAACAAATCCAACTTAAAATTCGAGGTTAGCCGAAATCTCTCTGAACGCTGCAAACAAAGAATATAGTACTGAGCTGTGTTTTATCTTAGCAATGTTAGTGAGGAGCGAGCACGCTCGTGTGCTAATAGTTCAGCATGTTTGAGTTGCTGTGGCTGCTTGACAGCTGCAACACATGCAGGGATGGCCTGTTTGCTCAACAGCCGAAACACATGGAGGGATTGTCTAACAGCTGCGGTGACTCGAGCATAGTATTTGAGCACGCTGAAGACACTTTGTTAGCACCTGAGCATGCTCTGATAACACCTTATCCCAGCACGCTCACTCATCACTACGTGGCTGTTCGTTTTGTCATCAGACCCAAGATCAGTCCTGCACTTGCGAAAGGCGTATAGATGCTCATGACATAGTCAAACGTGCGGTGAGGCCACAACTTACTGCTGTCATACATTGCCACATAATGGCTGTCTGAGTGCAGGTCTTTTTTTTTCCTTTAATGTCGTCATAGGTTTAATTTACCCCCAAACAAATTTTACTTTATGAGCACAAAGTAGAATATATATTAGTGGCCAAAATAAGCAGTCATCTAAGAGATACAAACCTAACTGATATGTCGGACACATTAGTCTTTAATTGAACCCTTGGTCTCCTTTATACTTTCATTGCCATGATGTTAAATGACTATTCATGAACGGTCCTTAAAACTAGAGAAGAAAAAATCCAAAACAGTGCAAAAGTAATGATTTCTACATTATTAAGGATACAGGGTATGACATTAGGTCCTCTGGAAGTGCAGTAGAAAGTTGTCAACATTTTTTCACATTCATTTTTTTTAACCCTCTTCGAAATAGGAAATAAATGAAAACTCTAAACATCTTTCTCTTTGCAGGGGAGCTGAAAATCACTGATCCACCAACCAGTGTTACCGTGGCAGAAGGGGACGATGCCTCTCTGCGCTGTGTGGTGAGAGGTGAAAATGTCAATGTTCAGTGGTCGAGGTAACGTACAGGCAATCTGATCTGAAAATATAAGATGGATTGGTGTATTCCAGGGTCTGATTTTCATTTCTGGACTGTCTCCTCTCTAGGAATGGCGTACCAGTGCAAACAGATAGCAGCCATACCTATGTATCACATGATGGCAGCCTTTTGATAAGGAACACCAAAGCAGCCGATGAGGGATCCTATACGTGTAATGCATATAGCGGCACCCACTCCATCAGCGCCAGTGCCGAGGTCAGAGTGAACAAGCAAACGCCAGCAGGTGAGTCCTACGTGTGGCCCATGAGTCCAAACATGGTGACCTTTGCAGACACTTTAGTTACCCCCAAGCTCAAAGCAGACATGCTACATGAAAGCAAAGTCTTCACAGCTCTCATTTTTTATCCTCCATGTTAAACTATTTCCACATGTGCAGCCGAAACTCCACCCACGGTGAGTCAATGGGCACCCGCTAGTGATTCACAATTGAGCGTCCATTGACCCACTACGTGTGGCTAGAAATTTGGCCATGTGTCCAGTTGCACCCTTAGGCTGTGATGTACAATACAGAATTTTGTTTAGTCATTACTTTTACGTTGCATCAAAAATATGATAAATGAGGCCTAAATATTCTCAAGTATTTAAAATGAAAACTGGCATGGTTGCCCATGACAACCAATCAAAGTACAGCTTTCTTTTCATAAACTGTTCTGGTAAAATGAAGCTGCTCTGTGATTGGTTACTATTGGGTAACAGAAACTTGTCCTTTAAAACATTTTTTGATGTCTGCCCCATTGTCTCCTCCTTGTGTTCTGATCTTGAATTATAATCCACAGTAACATCCATGTTTATGTATATAGGAAAAAAAGTAGTGGCACTCACCGGTCCTTTGAAATCCAATGTCTTTAATCAGAAAAACCTGTTTAAAACGGGCTGCAGAGAGGGAAGGAACACATGTGCGGGACAATAGTCATCCTGCCCATGTGTTCCTTCCCTCTCTGCAGCAAGTTTTAAACAAGTTTTTCTGAATAAGACATTGGATTTCAAAGGACCGGTGAGTGCCACTACTTTTTTTTTTCCTATATACATGTTTGCATCTTATTTTGTGAGCACCTGGTACCTGCAAGCTTGATTGCTCAGTCCAAAGCTTGGTTTAAGGACAAGTTCACACACAGGTTCAATGGTGCCAGCTTTCTCCTTGTTTTTTTTCTACTTCCATGTTTATGCCGACTGCTATGGGAACGTTTGGTTCATCAGCGCGTGGTAGAAACTACAACCTCCAGCATTCACATCACTTGAGCTAACATTATACAGACACAAAATATACATTGTGTATATATTTATTATACCCCCCACACAAAAATAGAATAGAAGTAAACACTAGGGCTGTGTTCACAAAGTTATCAGGCAAAGGTCGCCCATTTCGCTACAGAATTTGTTCCAATTCCCACAACAGTGTGCAGTATTCTGCAAGTGAGCAGAGCTTTAGTAATATACATACTGTAGGTTGACAGCAACATTTAACAGGTTAACAGCTGTGGACAGTGCTCTCCTCCACCCGTAGCTATTAGAGGCAGATAATGGCTGAATAGCACAGCCATCATCTGCCGAGAAAGATGCAGGCTCAGCTTGCGAGCCCGTATCAAAATCTGGGAGCCAGAGTATGACATACCAGTAGTGGTTGTAGATTTTTGTAGCGGACTTATCCTGTTAAAATGCATGTAACCCTTGCTTTGTGTTGCAGATTATAAGGCTGGTTCTGTAGAGTATAAAATACACTACGTGTAAACCCAGCTTAATACAAGCTGTAGTTCGGAATTAGAACAAGGCAAGTAAAGCAATAAACTGGATTTGTAAAGTTAATCAACTTTTTACCTAAATGCTAAAAAATAAACATAGAAGGTATTATGAACATAAGGGAAACCTGTCAGCAGGTTATACAGAGTTCATGAATATGAAGAAATATATATATATATATATATATATATATATATATACTGCTCAAAAAAAATAAAGGGAACACTGTCCACTTAGGAGGCAACACTGTTTGACAATCAATTTCACATGCTGTTGTGCAAATGGAATAGACATCAGATGGAAATTATTGGCAATTATCAAGACACCCTCAATAAAGGAGGTGGGGACCACAGACCACATCTCAGCACCAATGCTTTCTGGCTAATGTTTTGGTCACTTTTGAATGTTGGTTGTGCTTTCACACTCGTGGTAGCGTGAGACGGACTCTATAACCCACACAAGTGGCTCAGGTAGTGCAGCTCATCCAGGATGGCACATCAATGCGAGCTGTGGCTAGAAGGTTTGCTGTCTGTCAGCGTAGTGTCCAGAGGCTGGAGGCGCTACCAGGAGACAGGCCAGTACATCAGGAGACATGGATCGGGCTGTAGGAGGGCAACAACCCAGCAGCTGGACCTATACTTCTGCCTTTGTGCAAGGAGTAACAGGAGGAGCACTGCCTGAGCCCTGCAAAATGACCTCTAGCAGGCCACAAATGTGCATGTTTCTGCACAAACGGTTAGAAACCGACTCCATGAGGATGGTATGAGGGCCTGACATCCACAGATGGGGATTGTGCTCACAGCCCAACATCGTGCGGCCCTCCAAAGAAATGCCACCCCTCACCATTACTGACCCACTGCCAAACCGGTCATGCTGAAGGATGTTGCAGGCAGCAGATCTGTCTCCACGGCATCTCCAGACTCTCACGTCTGTCACATGTGTTCAGTGTGAACCTGCTTTCATTTGTGAAGAGCACAGGGTGCCAGTGGCGAGTTTGCCAATCCTGGTGTTATGTGGCAAATGCCAAGCGTCCTGCATGGATCCTCTACCAAATTTCTGCATCTCTGTCTAACCATTAGATGACCAGGTGTTGGGCAAAGCTGAAAATTAGACTCATCAGAGAAGATTACCTTACTCCAGTCCTCTATGGCTCTCCTTTGCTTCTCATTGATGAAAGGCTTTTTTCTAGCTTTATATGACTTGAGCCCTGCCACTAGGAGCCTGTTACGAACTGTCCTTGCCGTGCACTTCACCCCAACTGCCATTTGCCATTCCTTTTGTAGGTCACTTGATGTCATCCTGCGGTTGCTGAGTGACATTCGAATAAGATGACGGTCATCTCGATCAGTGGAGAGTCGTTTTCGCCCTATGTCGGCTGTTGATTTTGTTGTCCCCAATGTCTGCTGCTTGACCTTGTTTTAATTGATTGCCGTCTTAGAAACTTTAAGGATGGAGGCAACATGATGCTCACTGTATCCCTAACTAGTAAAGCCAGAATTGAGCCCTTCTTTTCCTCACTCAAAACTTTTCTTTTCAACTCCTTTGGCATGGTTAAAAGTTACTTTTTCATTCCTATTACTTTTGGGATATTACTAGCACTTGTTTTGCCATCCAGCTTGTCCTATTGCAAGAGGATTGTGAACACCACAGCAGGGTTTTTATACTTTCCTTCGTTAAATAAGATTTGGTTCAGGTGATCACCTAATCAGAAGTACATTAAGTAGAATGAGGTGTCCTCTGGTTGGAATTCAACTAACACTGGAATGGAATGGCTGTCAGACATGTAGAGAAGCTGATTTTTATAAAACTGTGCAGTGGTCTCTTAATTTTTGCCAGAGCTGTATATCTATGTACTGTATATATATTTCACATTGACATGCTTTAGCACAATAGAGTGCATCTTTTTTGTATATTATACATGGAGTTTTGAATATTATACATGGAGGTAGCAGCTTGTAAGTTAAAAACTATTCACACTAGCTTGGATGTGCCAGTCTTTTTTTTGTTATTTCTATGAAGGACTACCTGGCAGGAGGTTTACTAGTACTCTAGTGATAATCTTCTGCTGATAAATGTGATTTTATCAGAACTACAGCAGTCAGCCCAGTAAGTGACTCATCGTTGGAATCGGGGTCTCTGCCTCTACATTATGCTCAACTTAGATTAGGTGATAAAAACTTAATGTCAGATTCCCTTTTAAGGTTTAGTTGTTTTTTTACGTTCCATCATGAAGAATACTCATTTTGCTGCTAGAAGTTCTACAATTTTCTAATATACTGTGATGTCTGGAAGTAAACTAGGAAGTTTCCTATTCACTGTGTGCAGAAATTGTCATAAAGCAGATTTTCCTTTCAGCATGTGAATGAGATTTTGTGAAATCTTACGCATTAATGCTACTGTAAGATGTAGCGAGGTTTTTCTGCATGGAAATCTGAAAGTTACTGTATTTATGATGGGAAGAGGGATGATTCCCAAGAGGATGCTGTAGGTCGATCTACAAAAAAAGAGCGATTTTATTTTTTTTATTAAGTTTTTTTTTACAAAGTCAAAATTACGTATACAAAAAAAAATTAATGTGTTCGTTTATGCCTTTGCCAAAGCAAGATATGTATTACAAGTTTGTTGAAATAGAAATCTGAAATTTTAATCTTTGTTTTATTTTTTTCCTACAGCCTCATCTACCGATCCCAATAACGAATGCATTGACAAGCCTGAACTGGCCAACTGTGACCTAATAGTTTATGCCCAGCTTTGTGCCAATGAGTACTATGGCAGCTTCTGTTGTGCCAGCTGCTCTAGACATCGCTCAGAGCACAGTCGAAGACACCGGGGCTGAGTGACATTTCTGATACACATCCATAACTAAGTAATAACGGCAAACAACCCGAAGCGATCCCGTCAGCCTTGATGCAGTCGGAGGTGTGAATTAGCATACAACATAAGCTTGAAAGTTGCTCAAAGCATCATTAAACATGTATTGACTATACCAAGCGAGAGCATTCCTGAAAAACATTACTGTGCTGTGATATTTGTTCTTTTTTCTATTTGCTTTCAAAAAGAGACAATTTATGTCCATTAATCTTTAGCTTTAAAAAGTATAAAAGATAGAATAAAATGTTAATACATATGTGATAAATCAGAAAGGGAACAATGACAAGGTGAGAGTCATGGCAGGGAGTTTTGTGACATTCTTTGCATCTCCTCTCTAAATGTAGGATATTGGGACATTTTGCATCGTTTCTACATCTATTTTATAATCTGACAAGTAAGAATATTTAATCAATGACATGGGATATTGTGCAATAGAGCTAGATGATGACTATTGCCAAGTGTGAACAATAGAAGTCAGGAGAAAAGTTGTATTGCTGACTGCAACTTTTTTCTGGCTTTGTATACACTGGTCTTTTGCGCGTTGGTCTCAAAAGGATAGAAACCTTGATAACACTCTGATAGACCCAATTAGAAGTCATGAGGATCTGCTGTTTGGACCAGTCGTGCAACCAATCCAACACAACAACATCCCAGCTTTAGTTCTACGTGGCAGCCATGACTCCAGTATGAACATGACCTAAAATGTTAGAATGTGTATCGCTCACTGATTGGAGTGACAATCTGTTAAGCCTCATTCACACACCAGTGTTTTCCATCAGTGCTTGTGCGCCAAACCCAGGAGTGGAGCTTACAGAGAAAAACTATCATTGAACGATTGACACCTTTTCTGTGTTTTGGAGACACTCCTGGTTTTGTCTATACAAATACTGATGTGTGAATAAGGCCGGGATCACACATGCATAGCATAGAAATACATGGAACCGCACACTCCGCTCCCGAGTGCCGGCGGCAGTGCCGGGTATCAAGATGCGAGACTCGGCTGTATTCCTCGCATGTGTGATCCTGGCCTAAAGCCTTAAATATCAGTGTAGGGTTTTTTTTTTTTTAAAGCTGTGAGAAATGATCCAATCCGTACACATCAGCAACTAAGGTAGAAATCAAAGTCTAGCTTCAACCTAAGGGCCCCCACATTCACATTAGATGCCTGTTGGTCCTGTTCTCTCTCCACTCTTTCTCATACACAGGAACACACGGCTGAGCACTTGTCCTCCGTTCTCGATGAGAGAAGCTCCTCTGTCCGCAGTTTATATCTCGTTAAATAAAGAGTAACCAATTTAATTTTTAAGTGTTTGGGTGAGGCTTAAAGGCCCCATTCACTACATATGGCCAGAACCCAACACACCGCCGTCTTAAAGCGACCCTCCTTCTCGCAATTAAAAAGTTACAAATCAGTGCATAGCAAAATAGCTGAAGTTTTTTTTCTTAAGCACATGATTTCTCAAAATATCCAAACCCCTCTTCATCGTTGCCAACATCTCAAAGTACTCTATGCATGGCGGCCTTTAACATACACGCCAAAGGTACAGAATTTGCCAAGCTGTCACTACGTTATTTATGGGAATACAATAAATGTTCTTCTATGGATGTTTCCTGTTAGGATAAACTCATCCCTTTACCAAGAATCATGTTGGCAACTTTCATCTTACTCTTGGATGAACAAACAGAGCGCAAGGGAAGGAATAGAAAAAACGGTTCAAGGAGGATTATGCAAGACAGTAGTCGATAATTTCAGAAAACATTTGTTTGGTTTTTTTGTATGAACGGATTGATGGCTCTAAGGCTACAAACACACTTGCAATTTTTGTTCTCTCTTTTATATACACTGTGCAAAAAAAAAAAAAAAAAATCAGTCTTTACCTTTTGTACTTTTTTTTTTTTTTTGAATAAAAAAACCTGCATGTGTGATTCCAGCCAAATAGTGTTCCCTTGGTAGCAGGAAAGAAAAAACGAAAAAATAAGAAAAATAAGTGGTATTAAAACTTTCCTAAAGGTGTTTGAGTTGCACGCTCATTCATCTTTATTCCGTTTATTGTAATTGCAGGGGAAATGTACAGGGTCAGCTTTAGGCGGCCTTAATCCTGCAGTTCTAATTTTACATCTGGGGTGATGATCTGTAAGCTTTAGTTCCATTTTAGTTTAATATTTTACATGTATAAAAGATGAATTTTCAGATATTGAACTTTAATTATAGGAATTGCTTAAGTCTGTGCAAAGCTCAGAAGGTGAAGATTCCCTTTTTTTGGGGGCAGATTAATTTTTTTAATTCAATTCTAGTGACTGGCGCTATGAAATACCAAATCTCTCCATCTACCACTAGGGGGAGCCTCTTCCATACTTTTAGTGTTTGCCCTTTATTACAGATCGCTGTATAAATCAATTAAAAAAGTCATTTAAATACTATGCAGCGAAGAATTATGACCTTTATATAGTATGGTGCCAACTGTATAACGATCCACTGAGTAATGCAGAGCAATAGCTGTCTGTGAACTACAGGGCCTCCGACAAATGGCAAGCAGTGCCGAGGAACACTATGCAGGTATTGACTGTGGAGCGAGTCACCGATCATGTCTGACCACCATTATTACATGCAGGAGCACAAAGCTATACACTGATCAGCAGAGCGTGCCATGCTAGGACGATAAATGTCATAACTTGATTTTTTAGGATCTATACGGAACAGTAAATTTAAAGGGGCTGTTGGCATTGATGATCTAACTGTAGGATAGGTGAGCGCCAGGTGTCAGACGTCAGACTGCCACCAATCAGCTGGCTTTCAGATGCTCAGCAGCTCCACTCAGTGTAGTGGCCATTGCTGGATACTGCAGAACAGCGCCTAGACTTTTGCGTAGAAGCTGCACTGCAGTAGTTGGCAGCGGCCACAACATTTTGAGCGACGCTCTATTAAAAGTGCTTACATCCAGCGGCACAAAATCAATTGGTCAGTGGGGAACTGTAGCAAATTTGATTCATTCTCTGTCCTGCCAATAGGTCATCACCGCATGACGGAACAACCCCTTTAAATGTATAGTGTGTGCCATCGAGTGGATGAAGTAAACAATTTAATACTTATGGCTGTAGATAAATAGATTCTGATCAGATGATAAATCACAAAAAATGGTGTGAAAGGGTGGACGTTCACTTTAACAAAAAATATCAATGTAAGGATAAAGAAATATCCATACAGTTAGGTCCATATATATTTGGACAGAGACAACATTTTTCTAATTTTGGTTCTAGACATTACCACAATGAATTTTAAACAAAACAATTCAGATGCAGTTGAAGTTCAGACTTTTAGCTTTCATTTGAGGGTATCCACATTAAAATTGGATGAAGGGTTTAGGACTTAACATGTGCCACCCTGTTTTTAAAGGGACCAAAAGTAATTGGACAGATTAAATAATTGTAAATAAAATGTTCATTTCTAGTACTTGGTTGAAAACCCTTTGTTGGCAATGACTGCCTGAAGTCTTGAACTCATGGACATCATCAGACGCTGTGTTTCCTCCTTTTTGATGCTCTGCCAGGCCTTCACTGCGGTGGTTTTCAATAGCTGCTTGTGGGCCTTTCTGTCTGAAGTTTAGTCTTTAACAAGTGAAATGCATGCTCAATTGGGTTGAGATCAGGTGACTGACTTGGCCATTCAAGAATATTCCACTTCTTTGCTTTAATAAACTCCTGGGTTGCTTTGGCTTTATGTTTTGGGTCATTGTCCATCTGTAGTATGAAACGACGACCAATCAGTTTGGCTGCATTTGGCTGGATCTGAGCACACAGTATGGCTCTGAATACCTCAGAATTCATTCGGCTGCTTCTGTCCTGTGTCACATCATCAATAAACACTAGTGACCCAGTGCCACTGGCAGCCATGCATGCCCAAGCCATCACACTGCCTCCGCCGTGTTTTACAGATGATGTGGTATGCTTTGGATCATGAGCTGTACCACACCTTCGCCATTCTTTTCTCTTTCCATCATTCTGGTAGAGGTTGATCTTGGTTTCATCTGTCTGAAGAATGTTCTTCCAGAACTGTACTGGCTTTTTTAGATGTTTTTAGCAAAGACCAGTCTAGCCTTTTGATTCTTGATGCATATGAGTGGCTTGCACCGTGCAGTGAACCCTCTGTATTTACTTTCATGCAGTCTTCTCTTTATGGTAGATTTGGATATTGATACGCCTACCTCCTGGAGAGTGTTGTTCACTTGGTTGGCTGTTGTGAAGGGGTTTCTCTTCACAATGGAGATTATTCAGCGATCGTCCACCACTGTTGTCTTCGGTGGGCGCCCAGGTCTTTTTGCATTGATGAGTTCACCAGTGTTTTCTTTCTTTCTCAGGATGTACCAAACTGTAGATTTTGCCACTCCTAATGTTGTAGCAATTTCTCGGATGGGTTTTTTCTGTTTTTTTGCAGCTTAAGGATGGCTTGTTTCACCTGCATGGAGAGCTCCTTTGACCGCTTGTTTCCTTCACAGCAAAACCTTCCAAATGCAAGCACCACACCTCAAATCAACTCCAGGCCTTTTATCTGCTTAATTAAGAATGACAGAACGAAGGGATTGCCCACACCTGTCCATGAAATAGTCTTGGAGTCAATTGTCCAATTACTTTTGGTCCCTTTAAAAACAGGGTGGCACATGTTAAGGAGCTGAAACTCCTAAACCCTTCATCCAATTTTAATGTGGATACCCTCAAATGAAAGCTGAAAGTCTGAACTTCAACTGCATCTGAATTGTTTTGTTTAAAATTCATTGTGGTAAAGTCTAGAACCAAAACTAGAAAAATGTTGTCTGTCCAAATATATATGGACCTAACTGTATGTTGTAAACTGTGTGAGTTTATATATTTATAGCTAGAAAAAGGAGAGACATTGTCCAGGTTGCTTTTTTTTCTCTTTTCCAAAAAAAAACAAAAAACAACAGCACAGCACCACACCTGAGTACAGGTTGTATGTGGCACTGTATCTTAGCTCTGATGAAGGAAAAAGATTAGTACTTCAATACTACATACATCCTGTGGACTGGAGAGGCGCTGTTCACACGCCTTTCTGTTCCAATCCTTGACAATTCTGCAGTATGTCAAAACAATTTAGTTGGAATTTTTTTTTTATACTGACTCAAGCTTATTTTTTTTTTTCTTATATAATGCAGCAGATTTTAAATAGACTGCAAGTTCTCTCCCATACAAGTGAATGGGAGCGAGCTTGTGTAGTGGCTGTGAATAATGCTACATGTATACAGAGCTGTGCCCCTTTACTTAGCTGATCAGTGGGGTATCTGAAATATGATTCACACCGTCAATAGTCCTAGAAAACAAAAAAAATGATAGTTGGGCTACAAATGCCTTGACGCAGCACTGTCACGTTACATTTTTTTATATTGTTGTAGTGTTTGCAAAATTGTGTAAAAAGACAAAAAACTAAATCGATGCATTTTAATATAACCAAAGAATTTGAAAAAAAAAAAAAAGACTCCGTCTGTGCAAACAAAAATAAAATGTATTTAGACACGTCTTTGTTTTAAACTGTTACAATGCATAAAGTAAATTGGAAACTGTCATTTATGCCAAATATTAAATTAAAAGGCATTTCTTTCACAGATATAGTTCTAGTTTACCAAGATACAGGTTCTTTAACCCTAACCTGTCTTATCCGATAATTTTACTTTTACTTATTATATGGGTTTTCTTGTTATATAGGAAAACTGCGATACAAGGTTTTAGGTGTGCATAACCAAAGAATGCTAAGAATGAAAAAGAAAAATATATATATGGTTGTGGAATGTAATCCTATACGTTGACTCAAATATATGTTGCTTTTAGAGACAAAAAAAGGTATATTGTAATATTTATACAGAGTGTTTAACTTTATTCAAGATATTAAAATTTCGATATCGAAGTCTTTTGAGCCTATGAAATACATTTTATTATATAAGGGTGTGGGTAATGCGATAGTATCGGCATACAAGATAGAAGGTAAAAACCAGAGCCTGAACAATCGGATAAGCTGAGCTGGTAATCTTCCCCCTGGGAGAGAAAAAATGGCTTATTTAAGCCAGAGATGCTGGGATAGTAGGTAAAACTTCACTTGTTCATACTATTATAAAGACGCTACATTTTCTTTTTAGAGAAAAAAAAATCAAATTTTTTTGCTTTCTGTGGTTTTTTTGCATTTACTTTTAAATGTTTGAGCAATGTTTTTAATGATATACTACATTATGTTTTATGATTGTTTTTTGTGTATTTTATGATGTATCCAAGTGTTTCTGCCGCCCATTGGGTGTGGCGTTTCTTTGAAAGGAGGCATTTTATGTGCCTCTTTCCCTATAAATAACAGACACTGTATGTGTATAGACTGTCCTGAGGAAGTGGTGTGATCACCACGAAATGCATAGAAATAAAGTCTATTTCTCTATTGTATCCGCTTGGACTACCCTGGTTCATCATTCTGACAGGCGAGCAGTGCAGTCTGATGCTCCATTCTCTTTACCTAACAAAGGATCATTTCTACTGTGGTGAAATTGATGTCACTTTGTTGGTGTCTGCCAACACATTTTTGGAAATGTGTAGACTCCTGGTTGAGTCTCCTTCATGTGTGTTGCCTGTAGAAGTAGGCCTCCAAGACCGGCAGTCCTCCACTCCCATTGAGTCAACTACCGGTGTTACTATTATTAAATTTTTCTGACAATAGTAATCAACTGATATTTGTGCCATCTGAGTGTTGCATCAATTTCAAATGTTTTTTTATCACTTCTATAGCGCCAATAATTCAACATTCGCTTTACAGACATTACTGCCACTGTCAACATTTGGACTCAAAATTGATATTTAATATCTGTATGTCTTTCAAGTGTGGGTAGAAAAAATAAGTACTGGGAGCAAACACTTGCATTCATTGTTAGAACATATAAACACTTTGCAAATGCTGTCCTTGGTGGTGTTGGAACACAGTACTCCAGCGCTGCAAGGCTGCTAATGTTTTTGCATTGCCGACTCAACGTTTCCGTGGTTGGAAGCCTATCATTGTGATGCAAACTGTGTGAGTCACTGCTGCAGGGTCGGACTGGGGTGTCTGGGGCCCACCAGGGGAATGGACTCTAGGAGCCCACCCTACAGCTATATACAAATATCTGTCAGTCGTTATCCCCATTATAGTGGAGCATCGGCTGTAAAATACAGGCGACTCCTGTACATCTACTATGCGCCACCACAAATGGGATGTATAATTACAGCAGTTTACATTAATGGGGTTCTTTGGTTAGAACAAGTTAACACCGATCCATGGGCTCCACAGGATAGGTGATCGCTTAGGTCCGACCATTAGAAACTGCACCGATCAGAAGAATGAAAGTTTTATCGTTGATAGGACACTTATCCTCATTTTAAAATGGAGCGGCAGGTGGGATATCTGACCGAAGCTCCATTCATTCTCTTTCGAGCGTCTACAAAAAAAACAAGTGGAGCCATTGAGGGAAAAATGGATCAGTGGTCAAGTCGGACATGCCACGCCAGTCTAATGGGGATAAAAAGTTCCACATTTTGCAGAATGGGTCCAAGTAGTCAGACCCCCACCAATCAATACGTTATCATTTATCCTGTTGAGAGATGATTACTTTTTTCCACAGGAAACCCCCTGTAAGTGCATCTCTGCCGCTGTGTACGTAGTATTTAATCTCTAGTTGAAATAAAGAATCTTCTCCTAAATAATATCAGAGAGAACAAATGACCGCCATACACAACACAATCCACTATACCAAGACCAATACCACCACATACAGGAAGAAATACCAAAACACCATGATCAGACCACATGGAGATCGAATAATATTACATACAATGGACAAATACCGCCACATCATGACCAGACCACATATTACCACCACATAGTGACCGAATAATATGGCATATTACCAGCATATAGGGACCAAATAATACCACATAAAAGGAGAAATACTGCCACACCGTGACCAGACCACAAATTACCACCACATAGTGACCGAATACAATACTGATTATGAATACAAACCTCAATACTAACAACACTTATTACCACCAGTGCCATTATACACAGTACCGCTGTATAAAGTGTCAGCGTACAGGTAATACAGTGATCACCAGTGACATTATACACGAGAACTCTATATATAGTATCAGTGTACAGGTAATACCAGCCACATTACACACAGGAGCTCTCTATATAGTGTCAATGTGCAGGTAATACAGTGATCACCAATGACATTATACCCAGGAGCTCTGTATATAGTGTCAATGTACAGGTAATAAAGGGATCACCAGTGATATTATACACAGGACCTCTGTATATAGCATATAGTGTGCAGGTAATACAGTGATCACCAGTAACATTATACAAAGGAGCTCTGTACACAGTATATAGTGTATAGTGTGTGTGTGCATGTAATACACTGACTCACCAGTGACGTTTGTAGTTGAAGTCCTTCATCTTTGCTTTTCTTCAACCAGCACAGACCGCAGTCACTTCTTCCAGCCAGGACTCGTCTCTGCAAAAAATATCACAGTCTTCAATAGCTGATCGCTTCCAGAGCATTTTCCTTACTTTTTCCCTGACTTCTACACTGTCAGATGAAGAAGAAAAGCAACGTAGTACCGCCCTGCACAGTAACAAGATCCCCTTTTGTTCCCTCCATGGAAAACCATTTCCTAAAAAGTAAATTATATTACAGTAGTAATAATGTCCCTAATTGGACCCTAAAGAAATTATATTCCACACTTGTCACCATAAACTAATATAGCATGTTCCTCATTCTGGCCCCCAAACAGTAATAAAGTCCCTCATCCTGGCCTCCTTTATTTAATAATCTCACCCAGCCTGAACCCCTATGTCCCATGTCCAGATTGGTCCCCAGATATCCATCCCGCTTACCCAGGTATACATACTGGCCCTCATATGTCCCTTGTCCTGCCTCACCATATATCTCTCCTGGACCCGCATA
Organism: Dendrobates tinctorius; assembly: GCF_039654945.1. Classification (NCBI taxonomy): domain Eukaryota; kingdom Metazoa; phylum Chordata; class Amphibia; order Anura; family Dendrobatidae; genus Dendrobates; species Dendrobates tinctorius. Next base: position 1,045,071 of record NW_027361861.1, on the reverse strand, counting down.
TATCCTTTCTGGTCCCTTGTCCTGCCCCCCCATATAGCCATCCTGGCCCCACATATATGCAACCTGCCCCCCATATATATATCCACCCTGGCCCGTCCCCATATATCTGCATCTTGGTCCCTTGCCCTGCCCCCCTCACCCATAAATCTATCTTGGGCCCCATATATCTGCATCCTGGTCCCTTCCCCCCATATATGAATTCTTGCCCACTCATATATATCCATCCTGCCCCCCCTCCATAAATTCATCCTGGCCACCACCTCCCCCCATATATCCATCCTGGCTGCCCCATAAATGAATCCTGGCCTGCCATTTATATGCATCCAGGCCCCCTTATATATATGCAAACTGGTCCCTTGTGCTGCCTCTCCCCCATATATCCATCCTGGCCCCCTTCCCCATATATATGTATCCTGGTCCCTTGTCCTGCCCCTCCCCATATATCCATCCTAGCCGCTCCATATATGCATCCTGACCCACCATATATATGCATCCTGGTCCCTTGTCCTGCCCCCACATATATACATCCTGGCTCCCTCATATATCCATCCTCGTCTCTTATCCTGCCCCCCATATACAGTACAGACCAAAAGTTTGGACACACCTCATTCAAAGAGCTTCTTTATTTTCATGACTATGAAAATTGTAGATTCACTCTGAAGGCATCAAAACTATGAATTAACACATGTGGAATTATATAATTAACAAAAAAGTGTGAAACAACTGAAAATGCCTTATATTCTAGGTTCTTCAAAGTAGCCACCTTTTGCTTTGATTACTGCTTTGCACACTCTTGGCATTCTCTTGATGAGCTTCAAGAGGTAGTCACCGGAAATGGTTTTCACTTCACAGGTGTGCCCTGTAAGGTTTAATAAGTGGGATTTCTTGCCTTATAAATGGGGTTGGGACCATCAGTTGTGTTGAGCAGAAATCTGGTGGATACACAGCTGATATTCCTACTGAATAGACTGTTAGAATTTGTATTATGGCAAGAAAAAAGCAGCTAAGAAAAACGAGTGGCCATCATTACTTTAAGAAATGAAGGTCAGTCAGTCTGAAAAATTGGGAAAACTTTGAAAGAGTCCCCAAGTGCAGTGGCAAAAACCATCAAGCGCTACAAAGAAACTGTCTCACATGAGGACCGCCCCAGGAAAGGAAGACCAAGAGTCATCTCTGCTGCGGAGGATAAGTTCATCCGAGTCACCAGCCTCAGAAATTGCAGGTTAGCAGCAGCTCAGATTAGAGACCAGGTCAATGCCACACAGAGTTCTAGCAGCAGACACATCTCTACAACAACTGTTAAGAGAAGACTTTGTGCAGCAGGCCTTCATGGTAAAATAGCTGCTAGGAAACCACTGCTAAGGACAGGCAACAAGCAGAAGAGACTTGTTTGGGCTAAAGGACACAAGGAATGGACATTAGACCAGTGGAAATCTGTGCTGTGGTCTGATGAGTCCAAATTTGAGATCTCTGGTTCCAACCACGGTGTCTTTGTGCGACGCAGAAAAGGTGAACGGATGGACTCTACATGCGTGGTTCCCACCGTGAAGCATGGAGGAGGAGGTGTGGGGGTGCTTTACTGGTGACACTGTTGGGGATTTATTCAAAATTGAAGACATACTGAATCAGCATAGCTACCACAGCATCTTGCAGCGGCATGCTAATCCATCCGGTTTGCGTTTAGTTGGACCATAATTTATTTTTCAACAGGACAATGACCCCAAACACACCTCCAGGCTGTGTAAGGGCTATTTGACCAAGAAGGAGAGTGATGGGGTGCTACACTAGATGACCTAGCCTCCACAGTCACCAGACCTGAACCCAATCAAGATGGTTTGGGGTGAGCTGGACCGCAGAGTGAAGGCAAAAGGGCCAACAAGTGCTAAGCATCTCTGGGAACTCCTTCAAGACTGTTGGAAGACCATTTCCGGTGACTACCTCTTGAAGCTCATCAACAGAATGCCAAGAGTGTGCAAAGCAGTAATCAAAGCAAAAGGTGGCTACTTTGAAGAACCTAGAATATAAGACATCCAGTATTTTCAGTTGGTTCACACTTTTTTGTTAATTATTTAATTCCACATGTGTTAATTCATAGTGTTGATGCCTTCAGAGTGAATCTACAATTTTCATAGCCCTGAAAATAAAGAAAACTCTTTGAATAAGAGGGTGTGTCCAAACTTTTGGTCTGTACTGTATCTATCCTGGCCCCCCAAATGTATCCATCTGGGCCCACCACATGTATCCATCCTGCCCCCCCCGAATGGGTATCCATCCAGGCCCCTTGTCCTGCCCCTCCCCCGTGTATGTATCCATTCTAGCCCCTTGTCCTACCCCTGGTCCCCATGTGTATCCATCCTGGCCTCCCCGTACATTCATTCATTCTGACCCCCCCGTACATTCATTCATTCTGGCCCCCCTGTATGTGCATCCATCCAGGGCTCCCCCCTTCCCTGTATGTGCCTACATCTAGGCCCCCCTCCCCTGTATGAGCATACATCCAGACCCCTCCTCCCCGTATGTGCATCCTTCCAGCTCCCCTCCTTCCCCTGTATGTGCATCCTTCCAGACCCCCCTCCCCTGTATGTGCATCCTTCCAGTCCCCTCCATCCCCTGTATGTGCATCCTTCCAGCCACCCTCCATCCCCTGTACATGCATCCTTCCAGGGCCCCCCATCCCCTGTATGTGCATCCTTCCAGCCGCCCTCCATCCCCTGTATGTGCATCCTTCCAGGGCCCCCAATCCCCTGTATGTACATCCTTCCAGGGCCCCCCATCCGCTGTATGTGCATCCTTCCAGCCGCCCTCCACCCCCTGTATGTGCATCCTTCCAGCCGCCCTCCATCCTCTGTATGGGCATCCTTTCAGGCTCCCCCCTGTATGGGCATCCATCCAGCCCCCCCATCCTCTGTATGGGCATCCAACCAGGCTCCTCCCTGTATGTGCATCCATCCACCCCCCCATCCACTGTATGTGCATCCATCCAGGCCCCCCCCCCGCTATTTGCATCCATCCAGGCCCCCCGTTATTTTGCATCCATCCAGGCCCCCCCCGTTATGTGCATCCATCCAGGCCCCCCCACGTTATGTGCATCCTTCCAGCCCCCCCGTTATGTGCATCCTACCTGGCCCCCCCCGTTATGTGCATCCTTCCAGGCACCCCCTCCCCGTTATTTGCATCTATGCAGGCCCCCCCATTATGTGCATCCTTCCAGGCCCCCCCGTTATGTGCATCCTTCCAGGCCCCCCCTGTTATGTGCATCCTTCCAGGGCCCCCCGGTATTTGCATCCATGCAGGCCCCCCAGTTATGTGCATCCTTCCAGGGCCCCCCCCGTTATTTGCATCCATGCAGGCCCCCCGTTATACGCATTCTTCCAGGCCCCCCCCGTTATGTGCATCCTTCCAGGCCCCCCCGTTATGTGCATCCTTCCAGGCTCCCCCGTTATGTTCATCCTTCCAGGCCCCTCGTTATGTGCATCCTTCCAGGTTCCCCCCCCGTTATTTGCATCCATGCAGGCCCCCCTGTTATGTGCATCCTTCCAGGCCCCCCCTGTTATGTGCATCCTTCCAGGGCCCCCCCCATTATTTGCATCTATGCAGGCCCCCCCTTATGTGCATCCTTTCAGGCCCCCCCCTGTTATGTGCATCCTTCCAGGGCCCCCCCCCCCGTTATTTGCATCTATGCAGGCCCCCCCTTATGTGCATCCTTCCAGGGCCCCCCCCCGTTATTTGCATCCATGCAGGCCCCCCCGTTATGTGCATCCTTCCAGGCCCCCCCCTGTTATGTGCATCCTTCCAGGGCGCCCCCCCCCCGTTATTTGCATCTATGCAGGCCCCCCCTTATTTGCATCCTTCCAGGGCCCCCCCTCCAGAGAGAGAGAGAAAAAAAAAATCTTTCACTCTTACAAGCCTGCGCTCCCAGCGGTGGCACTGGCATCCTCCTCCTCCTCTGCAGGTCGGCGGCCGGCGCGCTCATTGCAAATGGCCACCGACATAGCAGAGGCCAGCGGTGGATGTGTGCGCCCTTCGTATGAAACTGACGTCATACGCCGGGCGCACACATGCCACTATCAATCGGGACGCGCGCCGCAGCGGTTCAGGTAATGAACGCTGCGCGCGTGCCTCCCTGCTCTTTTAGAGGGCCCGCGCCCTTTTTTTTTTTTTCTTCTCCTCCTGGCTGGCTCCTTCCCACAGCCAAGGGGAGGGCCTACCTGGGGATTTCCCGGTACCCCCGCCAGGCCAGACCGAGCCTGCACTGCTGTCTTGGGGAAAACCACTGTCAAGATTGTCTTCAAGCATATTTTGATACTGCAGCATGTGTGAGTCCCTTTTTAAGGTGGGGAGGCTACTGGTAAAAACGGTAATTAGACCTACTGGCAATTGTGTTTCCAGGAATCCATCCTGACAGCACCATGCAGCACCATGGAGGATGTCCTTCTTATCCACAGTGAGTCAGGAAACCACGAGAGTTTAAAAGGACCCTCCCCCTACCACTCTTCAGTGATTTTCCAAAGTAACACATCTGGATGGATGCAAAAACGAGAATTTTATTCAAACAAGAATTCGTCATACAAATGTTACATCAAATTAGTATGGAGTGATTACAATAGAGAGGGAACTGATAGTGCTGTCAGGATGGATTCCTGGAAATACAATTACCGGTAGGTCTAATTACCGTTTTCCAGGTCACCACCTGACAGCACCATGGAGAAGTACCAAAGGAATTGGTCCTAGGGTGCGACTACCGCATGAAGCACCTTTCTGCCGAACGCTAATTGTGTAGACACTACATCTAGCTTATAATGCCTAGAGAAAGTACTGAGACTGGACCAGGATGTGGCCCTGCAGATCTGTTCTGCTGAAGCCCCCCCTTTTTCTGCCCATGAAGCGGCCATAGCCCTAGTTGAATGGGCTTTAACACTCCCTGGGGGACTTTTACCCTGTGCGTCATAGGCTAAGCTTATTGTGGATCTGATCCATCTTACAATAGTGGACTTTGATGCTTTCTTCCCTTTATTTTGACCCCTGTACTGAATAAATAGATTATTATCCTGGCTCCAGGGCCTGGTTGCGTCCAGGTACTTGAGTACTGTCTCCCTAACATCCAGGTTATGGTAGGAACTTTCCTTCTGGTTTTTAGGAAGTTAGCAAAATGAAGGAAGCATCACTTCCTGATTCATATTTGAATCTGAGATGACTTTTGGGAGAAAGGCTGGGTCAAGTCTCAAGACTAGCCGATCGTTGAACACCTGCAGATAAGGGTTCTGAATAGACGGGGCTTGAAGCTCTCCTAGCCTCTTTGCTGATGTAATGGCCACTAGGAATGCTGTCTTGAGAGAAAGATTACTAATCTCCAGGTGTTCCGCTAGATCGTACGGGTATCTGAATAACGCGTTAAGGACTAAATTACGGTCCCAAGGAGGGACAGTTTTTCTTATTAAGGGTCTTAACCTTTGGCCCACAGCCCCCAATGCCCCTCTTAGCTGCTAAGCCCTGTTCCTCCAAAACCAACTTCTCCACCATGACAGAAGACCAGCTCTCCACCCTCCTATCAAGATCACACCTCCCCACTTGCAAGCTTGACCGGCTCCCGTCCCACCTCATCCCTAACCTCGCCACAGTCTTCATCCCTACTCTATCACACCTCTTCAACCTCTCACTTAAAATGGTGTGTTTCCCTCATCCTTCAAACATGCCTCGATCACACCCATCCTCAAAAAGACCTCCCTTGACCCATCCTCTGTGTCTAGCTATCGCCTGATATCTCTTCTCCCTTATGCCTCAAAACTACTGGAACAACATGTCCATCTTGAACTTTCCTCCCACCTCGCCTCTTGCTTCCTCTTTGACTGCTTACAATCAGGCTTCCGACTGCAGCACTCAACTGAAACTGCCCTTACTAAAGTCACCAATGACCTACTAACCGCCAAGAGCAAGCAACACTACTCTGTCCTCCTTCTCCTGGACCTGTCTTCTGCCTTTCGACACTGTGGACCATTCCCTCCTGCTACAGATTCTCTCATCTCTTGGCATCACAGGTTTGGCCCTATCCTGGATCTCATTATATCTAACAGACCGAACATTCAGTGTCTCCCTCTCCCACACCACCTCTTCACCTCGCCCCCTGTCTGTCGGTGTTCCTCAAGGCTCAGTTCTAGGACCCCTACTCTTCTCCATCTACACCTTCGGCCTGGGACAGCTCATAGAATCCCACAGGTTGCAGTATCATCTCTATGCCGATTACACGCAGATCTACCTATCTGGACCTGACCTCACCTCCTTACTTACCAAAATCCCACAATGTCTGTCTGCTATTTCAGCTTTCTTCTCTGCTCGCTTTCTAAAACTGAACATGGACAAAACAGAATTCATAATCTTTCCACGATCTCACTCTACCCCACCACCAGACCTATCCATCAATGTGAATGGCTGCTCACTTTCCCCAGTCCCGCATGCTCGGTGCCTCGGGGTGATCCTTGACTCTGCCCAATCTTTCAAGCCACATATCCAAACCCTTGCCTCCTCCTGCCATCTAAAACACAAAAAAAATTACCGGATCCGTGCATTCCTTGACCTTGAAACCACAACAACACTAGTGCACGCCTTTATCATCCCCGCCTCAACTACTGCAACCTCCTACTTTCTGGTCTCTCCTCTAGCACTCTGGCACCACTCCAATCCATCCTGTACTCTGCTGCCCGACTAATCCACCTGTCTCCGCGTTATTCCTCAGCCTCTCCTCTCTGCAAAGCCCTTGATTGGCTTCCTATCGTCCAGAGGCTCCAGTTTAAAACCCTAACTATGACATACAAAGCCATCCACAACCTGTCTCCTCCATACATCTCCCGTGCTTGCCCCATACTCTGGAACTCTCTACCCCAACACATCAGACTCTCGCCTCCCATGGAAACCTGAAGACCCACCTCTTCCGACAAGCCTACAACCTGCAGTGATCCTCAGTCTACTGAACCGCCGCACGACCAGCTCTACCCTTTCCTAGTGTATCCTCGCCCATCCCCTGTAGACTGTGAGCCCTTGCGGGCAGGGTCCTCTCCTTCTGTACTTGTCTGTGTCTTGTATTGCTCATGTTTATTGTACTTGTCTATATTTTCCCCTTTTCACATGTAAAGCGCCATGGAATAAATAGCGCTATAAAAATGTATAATAATAATAATAATAACAACCTCTGAACCGCCCTGGAGAATCGGGCTATCCAAGGGTGTGACGATAGGGAAGAGTCATTGAATACACTGTGGGCTTCCACCTGTACCCTTAGCGTACTGGGTCTAAGTCCTTTTCTGAACCCTGATTGTAAAAAGCCAAGGATCTTGGGGATATCAGGGTGGTCAGTATTAACTGTCGCCTCTCCACAGTAACTGCAGAATTTCTTCCAGATTTTCCTATAAATTGCGGAAGTCACTGGCTTCCTACTTGCTTGTAGGGTAGAGAGAACCTCATCTGACAGACCCCTAGCTTTTAGGACCTGACGCTCAGGATCCAGGCTGATAACTGGAGGGATTCTGGGTTCTGGTGCAGAACCGGACCCTGGTGGAGAAGGTCTCCTCTTCTTGGTAGAAGAATGGGTTCTTCTTCTGACATCTTCTTCAGTAAGAGGAACCAACTCCTCTTCTGCCAAAAGGGTACCACTGGTATGACCGTGGCCCTGTCTTCGTAAATCTTTCTGCGAGTCCTTGGTATCAGTGCTAGAGGTGGGAATGGGTACAACAGACCTCTGCTCCATGACTGTGAAAGGGTGTCGATCCCCGCTGGGCCTCCCAGAGGGTTCAGGGAGTAGAAGGTCTTGACCTTTGCGTTCTGTCTGACCACAAATAGATCTATATCTGGTCTTCCCCAACGCTGGCATAGTTTGTCGAACACCTCGTTGTTCAATTCCCATTCTGTTGCGACTACCTTCTTCCTGCTTAGGAAATCTGCAACCTGGTTTCTGGTACCCTCCAGGTGTATCGCTGAGATCGATAGAACTGACTTCTCTGCCTATCTGAAGATCCGTCCTGCTAGACGTTGTAGTGCTGGATGTCTTGGACCTCCCTGATGATGGAGGAAGGCTACCGTCATTGTATTGTCTGACAGTACCTTCACGTGTTTGCTTTTCACTAAGGACTGGGCGGAAGATAGAACCTTGCGTCTGTGGTGATTGTGACTGCCGGAGACTGAACCCACGAGACACCTGCCTGGAGATTCCTGGAGATGGTCCATCAATACAGGGATCTCTTGAACCGAGGGGATAGTCGTATCTCTCGGTCTAGCGAGCTCTGCTTCCTGTCCCAGGATGCTAGGACCACCTGCTGTAGCTCTTGAGAATGAAACTGGCTCCAGTTGTTGCAGGATGTCATTAGTCTCAGGATCTTCATCGCATCCCTGATGGAGACCCGGTTCCTCGCAAATTGACGAATCCTCTCTTCCATGCCGGTCTGTTTCTCCTTCGGTAGGTAGGACCTTCTTGCCCCCGAGTCTAGCATAACTCCCAAAAATGTTATTATTGGTTTGGGTACTAGATCTGACTTTGCCCAGTTTATGATCCAACCCAATTTCTACAATGTGGAGATCAACGACTGACAGTCGATCCTGAGCTGACCTACAGAGTCTGCCACAACCAAAAAATCTTCTAAGTAAGGGACTACCGTGATGTTCCAGTTTCTTAGATAGGCAACCACCTCCACCATTAGCTTTGTGAAAACTCTGGGGGCTGATGCTAGGTCAAAGGGGAGGCAGCAAAACTGATTATAGTAGATCCTGCCCTCCTTTTCCACTGCAAATCTGAGGTATTTTTTGCGGTCTGGGTGAATTGGCAAGTGGTAATATGCACTCCTTAGGTCTAGAGAGCACATTACCACCCCTTTTCCTAAGAGGGGAATCGTGGATCTTATAGATTCCATCTTGAACCTCTTGTAGTTTAACCATCTGTTTAGGTGTCTGAGGTTTATTATCATTCTGGATTCCCCAGATGTTTTTTTTTTTATCGAGAAGAGGCTTGAGTAATGCCCCCTGCCGCCTTCTTGAGCGGGTACCGGAACAATTGCTGCTACGTCTAGGAGGTCCTGAATATCCGACCACATAGGGGAGGCTGAAACGAGACAGGAGCTGGATACGAGAATTCTCTCCAGAGATAAAGAGTCAAATTCTATTCTGTACCCCTGAGAGATCACCTGCAGGTCCCAAGGTCTTCTGGAAATCTCCTGCTAACCTTCCAGGAACCCGACTAGACACCCCCCTACCCTGGTGGCGTCATTTCCTTCGGGAACTTGATCCTGAGCCTGAGAAGATGGAATCTTTATTGCTGCCTTTGCTCTCTTCCCTTTTGGGATAGCTCCATCTTCCCGACTTCCCTTTCCCCTTGTAGTCTGTCTTCTGACTCTAACAGGGCCTACGAAAAGGCTGATATTTTCTGCGCTTTTCCTCCGGAAACCCCTTCTTTTCATCTAAGGCTCTCTATAAAATATCATCGAGGACGGGCACAAAGACCTTTCCCCCTGAGAAAGGAATAGAGCAAAGCTTGTTCTTTGATTGCATATCCCCTGACTAGCTTTTTAGCCAGATAGCTCTTCTGGCTGGGTTGGACAGGGACCGACTTCTGGCCGCGAATCTGACAGACTCCGCAGAAGTGTCTGCTAGGAAGCCAGTTGCCAGCTTTAGTAGGGGAAAGGATTTTAGGACAGACTCCCCAGAAGTCTTGGCTGTCAGATGCTCCTCTAGATCGTCTACCCACAAATGCATAGAATGCGCTACCGATGTTAATCATAGAATCATAGAATCATAGAATCGTAGAGTTGGAAGGGACCTCCTGGGCCATCTGGTCCAACCCCCTGCTGAAAGCAGGATTCGCTAAATCATCCCAGTCAGATGTCTGTCCAGCCTCTGTTTGAAGACTTCCATTGAAGGAGAACTCACCACTTCTCGTGGCAGCCTGTTCCACTCATTGATTACTCTGTCAAAAAGTTTTTTCTAATATCTAATCTGTGTCTCCTCCCATTCAGTTTCATCCCATTGCTTCTAGTCTTTCCTTGTGCAAATGAGAATAAAGTTGATCCTTCTACAATGTGACAGCCCTTTAGATATTTGTAGACAGCTATTAAGTCTCCTCTCAGTCTTCTCTTTTGCAAACTAAACATTCCCAAATCCTGCAACCTTTCCTCATAAGATAGGGTTTGCAGACGGTCACCATTCTGGTCGCTCTTTTCTGAACTTGCTCCAGTTTGTTGATGTCTTTTTTAAAATGTGGTGCCCAAAACTGGACACAGTATTCCAGATGAGGTCTGACCAAAGAGGAGTAGAGGGCAATAATGACTTCACGTGATCTAGACTGTATGCTTCTGTTAATACATCCTAGAATTGCATTTGCCTTTTTTGCTGCTGCATCACACTGTTGACTCATATTCAGTCTGTGATCTATTAGTATACCCAAGTCTTTTTCACATGTGCTGTCACTTAGCCCTATTCCTCCCATTCTATATATGCTTTTTTCATTTTTATTGCCCAGATGTAGTACTTTGCATTTCTCCCTATTAAAAACCATTCTGTTAGTTGCTGCCCACTTCTCCAGTTTATTTAAATCTTTTTGAATCCTCTCTCTCTCTCTTCTCTAGTATTAGCTATCCCTCCTAGCTTTGTGTCATCAGCAAATTTAATCAGTTTACCCTCAATTCCTTCATCTAAATCGTTGATAAAGATGTTGAACAATACAGGGCCCAGGACAGAGCCCTGTGGTACCCCACTTGAGACATTCTTCCAACTGGATGTGCAGCCATTTATGACCACTCTTTGGGTCCGATCACTAAGCCAGTTATGAATCCACCTAACAGTTGCCTTGTCCATTCCATACTTAGTCATTTTTTCAATAAGGATTGTATGAGAGACTTTGTCAAATGCTTTGCTGAAGTCAAGATATACTATATCTACAGCATTTCCTTGATCCACCCAATCAGTGATACCGTCATAGAAGGAAATTAAGTTAGTCTGACATGACTTATTAGTTACAAACCCATGCTGACTCTGTTTAATCACTTCATTCTTATCCAGGTATTGACATACATGTTGTTTAATAATTTGTTCAAAGATCTTTCCTGGTATAGAAGTCAGACTCACCGGCCTATAGTTGCCTGGGTCCACCTTCTTCCCCTTTTTGAAGATAGGAACAACATTTGCTCTTCTCCAGTCTTCTGGCACTTCTCCTGTTCTCCAAGAATTTTCAAAGATTATGGAGAGGGGTTCAAAAATTTCTTCTGCTATCTCCTTCAGTACTCTGGGGTGTAATTCATCTGGACCTGGAGACTTGAATTCATTTAGGTTAGCTAAGTGTTTCCTCACTATCTTTCTGTTTATAGATATCCTGGATTCTTCTATTCCCTTAATAGGACAATGAATAACAGTTGATGTTACATTTCCTTTCTGAGAGAAAACAGATGCAAAATAGGAATTTAAAAGTTCAGCCTTCTCAACATCCTGTCTTACCATTTCATCGTTTTCATCCTGTAAAAATCCTATAGCATCTTTGACTTTTCTTTTACTTTTGACATATCCCCAAAATCCTTTATTATTGCTTTTGACATCTCTTGCAAGCCTCAATTCATTTTCAGTTTTAGATAATCTGATTTGTGCCCTGCAGGTTCTGCAGACATCATTATATTCTTCTTTAGATATGCCTCCCTCTTTCCATTTTATAAACATTTTTTTCTTCCTTTTTAGCATGTGCTTAAGTTCTGTGTTCATCCATCCTGGTTTCCTTAAATGCTTCCTATTCTTCCCTCTTTTCGGAATTGTTAACAACTGTGCTTTGAGAATTTCATTTTTCAAGATTTCCCATCCTTCCTGGACATTTTTGTCTTTAAGGATATCCAGCCATTGGATCCCTCCAATTCTCTTTCTGAATCCCTTAAAATCTGCCTTTTTGAAATCTAACCTTGACGTCTGAGTCTTCACAGGTCTTCCGCCTCTAGTTATCCAAAATTCTAAAATAGCATGGTCGCTACCTCCTAGGGTCCCAGCCACTTTTACCTCCTCAACCATTTCCTCCCTGTTTATAAGGATTAGATCCAAGGCAGCAGTTCCCCTTGTTTTCTCCCTTACCTTTTGGAAGATAAAGTTGTCAGCAAGAGAGGATAAGAATTTCCTTGACCTGTTAGTTTTGCCTGAGAGAGATTCCCAACAAATGTCGGGATAGTTGAAATCTCCCATGACAACTATGTCATATTTTTTGGAGAACTTGGCCATTTGATGCATAAAGAGTTCATCCATATCTTCATCTTGCACAGGCGGCCTGTAGTAAATGCCTACAATGGTGTCCTTTCCATTGTTCTGTCCTTGTATTCTTACCCAAACAGTTTCCACAGAACTCCCAGTCTCTGAAGCTTCAATCTCTGTGCAGATATACGTGTTTCTAACATACAATGCGACACCTCCTCCTCGTTTATCAAGTCTGTTTCTTGCAAATAAGTTGTATCCTTCTAGTCTTGTATTCCAATCATGTGTATTGTCCCACCAAGTTTCAGTGATTCCAATGACATCATATTTCTTTTCCTGTGTTAGTAGTTCCAATTCTCCTTTTTTGTTGCCCATGCTTTGTGCATTAGTATAGAAACATTTTAGTTTGTGATTGCTTTCTCTTTCTCCAATATTTTTATTAATTAGATTCTTTTGTCTTTGTTCTTCCTTTCCACTTCTAATAGCAGAGTTCTCAATAGCATATGTCAGGTGTATGGCTTTTTCTGGTCTTTTGCTTCCCTTCCCATGTTGTTCTAGTTTAAAGCTCTCCTTACAAGTGTAGCAAGGCGACTTCCAAATACATGCTTTCCAGTCTTCGTAAGGTGCACCCCATCTCTAGCAAGTAGTCCATCGTATAAGTAGTTCACTCCGTGATCCAGAAATCCAAATCGTTGCTGACGGCACCATCGACGTAGCCAGTTGTTCAGTTGCTGCTATATTTGCGCGTATAAGAGCCACCGAGCTTTCCCAGGCTCTTTTCAAGAGCCCATCTGCTTTTCGGTCCATAGGCTCCTTTAGATTAGGGGATGGCCGTTCTTTTGGACACCTTTGCTACTGGGATGTCTATTTTGGAATATCTACCTAGGCTTTGACTTCCTCACGGTCGAACGGTAGGCAAAGTCTAAAGTCTCTTGGAATGGTCAGTCTTTTCTCTGCCTCTTCCCATTCCTCTAAGATCATAGATCGTATGTGGGAGTTTACTGGGAAGACCTTTGAGGTCTGTGAATGTAGCCCACCAAACATCTCATCTTGTACTGAGAGAGTTGTTGGGGGCTCCTCAATCTGCATAGTCTGTCTTACTGCTCCTAGGAGCTCACCTGTGTCCCCAGACGAGAACAAGTATCTCTTTCCTTTCTCTGGAGGATCTCTGCTCACTTCCTCTTCCTCCAGCTCCAAATCAGAAAAAGCCTCTTCAGAAGAGGAATCCGATTCACTCGGTCTCTTTCTGGATCCCTGGGGGTCCGACTGCGTGGGCTGAGGGTATACCAGACCCGATACTGAGGCCTGCAATTCCTCTCTGATAATAGACCTCACATTGGACATGAGTGCAGCCTGCTCCTCCCCCACAATCTGCATGGTGCATGCCTCACAGAGGGGTTTCTGCCAGGAATCCTTTAGCCTTACGGTGCAAATAGGGCACTTTCTATATTTTTCCGACCTCTTGGAATCTTTTTTCTCTGTCGAGGTGGAAGCCCCTTAGAATACATAAATGTATCTGTCTTGTAAGACTGCACCTTGCAGGGGCTCTGGGTTGACCCATTTTCTGAGTACTTACATGCCCCTGGCTCTCCGGCCCCATATCTGTCTAAGCGGTCGCTTCCATACTGCTACACCTGAATAGGAAGAACTGCACCAGGATAGCTGGCCCCACCGACCCCAGGTTACCTTATTACATGCGGGGACCCTCTCCTGAAGCTGGAGCGCTGAGCCCTCTGACCTGCCCCGGAAGCATTCCTGCCTCTTCAGGTCCCGAGGAGACGCTGCCCCGCTCCCTGCTGTCGACTGCGAACCAGAAGTGACGCGCTCCGTGGCTGGAACTTGCAGTGCTTGCCACGCTGAGATGTCCTGCAGCGGTGAGCATCTTCCCCCGGGACGCACACGATGGAGCGGCGGTATCCACAGAGGCGGCCCGGGCTCAGGAACATCTGGGGCATCGCCTAGGGTCGAGAGCCCCAGTCAGGAGGAAGCGACCCCACACACCAGGAGCAGCACTGCACTGGGTAGGCTGAGGGACCCTCGGGCGGGTGTCAGCTGCAGAGGTCTTGAGGTGGGAGCGGAAAGGCCCCCGATCCAAACCCTCTGCCTGGAACGGTCAGATCCATGTTCTCTCGCCGTTCCTATCCGCAGTGGGACAGGAAAAACACTGAAGGGTGGTAGGGGGAGGGTCCTTTTAAACTCCCGTGGTTTCCTGTCCCACTGTGGATAAGGACGTTCTCCATGGTGCTGTCAGGTGGTGACCTGGAAATGTACTTTTGTATCATGGATGGAGCACACTGGCACCCAGAAGTCAGCACTATTTGGAATCATAACTATACGGGTAACAATCATGTTGCAGATAGTCCTCCAAGAAGGCACACATGGGTTGGTCTTGTGTTGAGGTCCAACTCCACAGTGTGTTGGTGGTGGGATAAGGCTAGTTTCACACTAGCGTATGGAGAAGCTGCAGACTTCCTCTGTGAAGATCCATCCACAGCCACATCTCCTCTGGTCAGCTCCGCCTCCATCGGCATGTGGCCTGCGTACCCTATCTTTAGCATTAGGTACGCAGGCCGTGGCGATGTATGTGGATGCCTCCGCATGCGTTGTTTTGATAGTGCGGCGACCTGCACCTGACGAAGCCACTGAGGGTGGCGACACGCGTCGGGTGTCTGCTCTGCCTAACTCTACTCCACATGGGTCTTTCCTACAGATGAATACAACTCTGTGTTATTGTACACGGATGGTCTCAGCTTTTACCATTAACCCTTGTGCACCCACACATTGGCGCTTTGTTATATGGGCCCATATGCGTTTTATTTGTAAGAATTTTTCATAGGTAAGCTACTTATGTTATCGTGTGCTCACGCACCTATATGCATTTTTCCATATTTAGGTATTGTGTTTGGTGTGGTCCCATGTGGCTACTAGTATTGAGACCCATGTGGGCACACATTAATTACAATCTAGTGTCTTTATTTTGAACTAGTGTTGCACATATGATTGTGTTGTGCACGGGTCAATTTGTAATGGTATGCTGTTTATATGACCATCATGTCTGTATTTTCATCACACTACTTTGGAGTTTTGTCATAGGTGGTTGGCTCTATTATGAGCCTTTTTGTTAATTGGAGATGTGTCACATGTGTGACCAGTTTTAATGTTTTGTGTGTCCAATAAACTTTAATATTTGTACCCCATTTCCCTGTTTTTGGTGATCCCCTTTTTATGGCCTGTTCCTTTTTTCCTTGGACCTGACCAAACACATGTTGCATTTTGGTGCGGTCGCCGCACAGTCAAAACGACGCATGCGGAGGCATCTGCGTACATCGGCACGGCCTGCGTACCTAATGATAAAGATAGGGTATGCAGGCTCCATGCCGATGAAGGCGGAGCTGACAGGAGGAGGTGCGGCAGTGGGCAGAGTTTCACAGAGGAAGTCCACATCCCTCCGCAGCTCCTCCATACACTAGTGTGAAACTAGCTTAACACTCAAGCTTTCTTCCTTCATCCCCTTATGGCAACTATGGACAACAGTGAGGGAATCATTATCCTCTTCCTCCCCTAACTGGTGCACGTCCATCACCTCGTCCTTTTCATGGTCCTTCTCAGTTTGTTCCTCCCATGGCAAACGTCTGTGAGATGACAAACCTGAACTTAGAGATATTCTTAACCCTAAAGGCATCCTCAGCTTCCTCGTCTTCCCCCGAGACCATCACCACCTCCTCACCCAGACTATTTAAAGTGTGGTCCAGCATTTAGATGACAGTAATAGTGATGTCGCAGTGGTCCTTCATCTGTGTCCGCTACGCAAGTGTGAATTGTACCATGTCCGTACTGCGATGTGTCAGGCTATGAAAAATGTCATATTGCACCAGGTCTCGGCACTATTGCCACAGCTGCTGCAACATGTGCAGAGTTGAATTCCACAGTGTGGTCACTTCGCATATCAATCGGTTAACCAGTAGTCCAAAAGATCTCTATACCAACTTAAGTGGAATACTGAAAGTGAACACACAGCGACAGTGTTTTCTACAGCAGTGCATACATGCTGGGACAGTGGTGCAGGAATTGCTGTGCCATCAGATTGAGGATGCGAGCCATGCAAGGTTGGCCCGGCGTAGGGCTGCGAGCAGGTTTGCACCGTTATAGCACAAGACCTTCCCTGGCTACAGGTTGAGTGTAGGCAGCTCAACCTCAGCATGGATAGCTGTCCACAACTGTTGTTATGTGTGACTGTGCTCTCCAAGGAATATTAATTTAAAAGCTACCTGATTGCGGTGAGCTGTGGCTGAGCAGTACAGAGGTGGGGGAATTCCCTCTGCAGTGTTGTAACATCTGTTTCATTAAAGCTGAGGTTGAGGCCCTAATGGTGGTGGAGGCAGAAGCACTGTAGGAAGTATTAGATACAGAGGTTTGTTCCACAAGCCCTAAGGATTCCAAGACTTTGTGTCTAGTGACACCTTACAGTCTAGTGCTTTAACATCTTTCCAACCTATGACGCCTACGTAGTGTGTCATGAAAATTTGTGCCAATACGACCCATGATGCCTACATTGGCGTCATGGTATAAATAGCATTCCTGCGGGTCGGCTGACCGGGGTCTCTGAAAGGTCACCTGACTTGCAGATATAGGACCCTTTGTGCTTCAACCCGGGGGGGGGTGGCTTTGCCCCCCCCTCCCCCATGGCTAAGATTGCTGATTTTACTTTCAACAGCCAATCAGAGAGATAGTAATATTTCATCAATTAAATTTGATGAAACATAACAACCCAGCCATGTCTG
This sequence comes from Dendrobates tinctorius, assembly GCF_039654945.1. Taxonomy (NCBI): domain Eukaryota; kingdom Metazoa; phylum Chordata; class Amphibia; order Anura; family Dendrobatidae; genus Dendrobates; species Dendrobates tinctorius. The sequence goes on along the minus strand of NW_027361861.1, from coordinate 1,028,095 downwards.
ATGCTGAAATAGCATCGGGCATGGCTGGAGACGTTAATCTGGACCCCACACCGACTGACGGGGGAGATCTGCTGCCGCAGTCAGCATCTGCCCCCCTCCCCTTCCCTCCGCTCCCCCTGCCTTCCGATCACCCCCACTCACTCCCCCAGTACCCTCCAAGTGCTGCTGTCACTCCCGGTGTCCCTCAGTCCCGGATCATGGGCGCCGCCATCTTCCAAAATGGTGGGCACATGTGCAGTGCACCCGTCGAATCTGCCAAGCTGCAGATTCCATTCATTCATTGTGATCACTGTGATTGTGATAGGATCTATCACAGTGATCAAAATAAAAAAAAATCATAAATCACCCCCCATTATCACCCCCATAGGTAGAGACAAATAATAAAATAAAATATTTTTTTTATTTTGCTATTAGGGTTAAGGTTGGAATTAGGGTCAAGATTAGGGGTGTGTTGGGGTTAGGGTTGGGCTTGTGGTTAGGGTTATGGTTGGGAGCAGGGTTAGAGGTGTGTTGGGGTTAGGGTTATGGTTAGGGTTGGGATTAGGGTTAGTGGTGTGTTGGAGTTAGAATTGAGGGGTTTCCACTGTTTAGGCACATCAGGGGGTCTCCAAATACGACATGGCGCCATCGTTGATTTCAGCCAATTTTGCATTCAAAAAGTCAAACGGTGCTCCCACCCTTCCAAGCCCCATGTGCCCAAACAGTGGTTTACCCCAACATATGGGGGGTATCAGTGTACTCAGGAAAAATTGCACAACAATTTTGGGGTTCTAATTTCTCCTGTTACCATTGGGAAAATAAAAAATTGGGGCTAAAAAAATTTTGTGGGAATAAAATGATTTTATATTTTCACAGCTCTGCGTTATAAACTTCTGTGAAGCACTTGGGAGTTTAAAGTGCTCACCACACAGCTATACAAGTTCCATAGGGGGTCTAGTTTCCAAAATGGGGTCACTTGTGGGGGTGCTCCAATGTTTAGGCACACAGGGGCTCTCCATACGCGACATGGTGTCCGCTAACGATTGGAGCTAATTTTCCATTCAAAAAGTCAAATGGCGCTCTTTCCCTTCCGGGCCCTGCCATGCACCCAAACAGTGGTTTATGACTACATATGAGGTATCGGTGTACTCAGGAGAAATTGCCCAACAAATTTTAGGATCCATTTTAGCCGGTTGCCCATGTGAAAATGAAAAAATTGCTGGTAAAAAAATTTTTTTGTTGGAAAAATTAAAATGTCCATTTTTTCTTTCCACGTTGCTTTAGCTCCTGTGAAGCACCTAAAGGGTTGATAATCTTCTTGCATATAGTTTTGAGTAGCTTGAGGGGTGCAGTTTTTAGAATGGTGTCAGTTTTGGGTATTTTCTGCCATATAGACCCCTCAAAGTGACTTCAAATGTGAGGCGGTCCCTAAAAAAATGGTTTTGTAAATTTTGTTCTAAAAATGAGAAATTGCTGGTCAACTTTTAACCCTTATAACTTCCTAACAAAAAAAAATTTTGTTTCCAAAATTGTGCTGATGTAAAGTAGACATGTGGGAAATGTTATTTATTAACTATTTTGTTCACATAACTCTGGTTTAACAGAATAAAAATTAAAAATTTGAAAATTGCGACATTTTCTAAATTTTCGCCAAATTTCCTTTTTTTCACAAATAAACGCAAAAATTATCAACCTAAATTTACCTGTAACATGAAGTCTAATATGTCGCGAAATAATCTCAGAATCGCTAGGATCCGTTGAAGCGTTTCAGTTATTACCTCATAAAGGGACACTGGTAAGAATTGCAAAAAAATAGCCAGGTCATTAAGGTCAAAATAGGCTGGGTCATGAAGGGGTTAAGTCTCCATCCCCTGTTGTCTAGTAGTTTAGTTCTCCATGTTCTGGTGTGTATTTGTTTAGTTGTGCAATCATAGCTATTATATAATATGATTGTGATATGCATAATATATATATACACTCACTGGCCACTTTATTAGGTACACCTGTCCAACTGTGTGTTAAGACTTAATTTCTAATCAGCCAATCACATGGCGGCAACTCAGTGCATTTAGGCATGTAGACATGGTCAAGACAATCTCCTGCAGTTCAAACCGAGCATCAGTATGGGGAAGAAAGGTGATTTGAGTGCCTTTGAACGTGGCATGATTGTTGGTGCCAGAAGGTCTGGTCTGCGAATTTCAGAAACTGCTGATCTACTGGGATTTTCACGCACAACCATCTCTAGGGTTTACAGAGAATGGTCCGAAAAAGAAAAAAAATCCAGTGAGCGGCAGTTCTGTGGCCGGAAATGCCATGTTGATGCCAGAGGTCAGAGGAGAATGGGCAGACTGGTTCGAGCTGATAGAAAGGCAACAGTGACTCAAATTGCCACCCGTTACAACCAAGGTAGGCAGAAGAGCATCTCTGAACACACAGTGCGTCGAACTTTGAGGCAGATGGGCTACAGCAGCAGAAGACCACACTGGGTACCACTCCTCTCAGCTAAGAACAGGAAACTGAGGCTACAATTTGCACAAGCTCATCGAAATTGGACAGTAGAAGATTGGAAAAACGTTGCCTGGTCTGATGAGTCTCGATTTCTGCTGCGACATTCGGATGGTAGGGTCAGAATTTGGCGTAAACAACATGAAAGCATGGATCCATCCTGCCTTGTATCAACGGTTCAGGCTGGTGGTGGTGGTGTCATGGTGTGGGGAATTTTTTCTGGGCACTCTTTGGGCCCCTTGGTACCAACTGAGCATCGTTGCAACGCCACAGCCTACCTGAGTATTGTTGCTGACCATGTCCATCCCTTTATGACCACAATGTACCCAACATCTGATGGCTACTTTCAGCAGGATAATGCGCCATGTCATAAAGCTCGAATCATCTCAGATTGGTTTCTTGAACATGACAATGAGTTTACTGTACTCAAATGGCCTCCTCAGTCACCAGATCTCAATCCAATAGAGCATCTTTGGGATGTGGTGGAACGGGAGATTCGCATCAGGGATGTGCAGCCGACAAATCTGCGCCAACTGTGTGATGCCATCATGTCAATATGGTCCAAAATCTCTGAGGAAGGCTTCCAGCACCTTGTTGAATCTCTGCCACGAAGAATTGAGGCAGTTCTGAAGGCAAAAGGGGGTCCAACCCCTTACTAGCATGGTGTACCTAATAAAGTGGCCAGTGAGTGTATATATATATGTATATATGTAACCAATATTAACCAAGTTACATGATAGAAATATCCCCCTAGGGCACATATATATATATGCAGGACTATAAAGGGCAACTGTCAAAATTGAAAAACAACAGCAAAAAATAATGAACGACCAACAGTCAAAAAAACCCATAAAAAATAGTATTTTATTAGTATACATCACAAAAATTGACACAGATTAACATGAAAAGGGGGGAATGTCAAGGCATACAAAATGGCAAAAATAGGCCATACGTGCTGTCTGCAATGTCCAAAACTCTATAGTATAAAGAGTAAGGAGAAAATCCCTATTGATCATACAGTATATTAAATGACGCAAAAAGTTTTTATGGTTATAAAGCAATTACTAATAGTCATACGGCCATCATAAAAAAGCTGGTGACGTATGATGGAAGTAGTCACATCAAATAACAAATCTCTGCAGTTAGTTTGTCAGTCATCAGAAAGTTAAAGGACATATATACAAAGCACAAGTGTGCATTACCGGCCATATCAACCGACCAGACTCACTGCAGGTGAGTAGATAAGGGACCAGAGTAAGTGACCTATGTAAAGTATAAACAGCGTTACCTGGATAATTGGAGACAGACACGCAGGCCGACCCCGACGCGCGTTTCGGAGCTGGGCAGCTCCTTCCTCAGGGGGCATGGCTAAAGCGCAATTGTATGAGATTTATATAGCGCTAGCCAGATGATTATTGGACGCGCAATCTGTCCATCATACACAGGGCAGCGCCTCCCCAGAAGAAACCGGAAACACGCGGGCCCCACGTGATCCGGCGCACCTGAGAGAGGAGACAGCCACTGGGCCGACTGAACAGTGCGCAAAGCGCATGACCGGAAGAGCACTATCAGCCATCTTGAAGGAGGCAATAACAAAGCACAGACAAGGGGAATACAATAAAATCAAACACGCCCCATATCCAAAATTACAGAACGATCATAATAAGTACACAAAACACAGAATGGACAATATTAAAAAAGAATCGGAGTATTTGTAAATAGATAATTACACCAAGAAATAGCAAAAAAAGGATAATAATCAGTATTAATACTAGAAGTCATAGAATATATATATATATCTATATATCTAACATATATATTTAGACTTATCCACAAAAAGTATATATCCAAATATAAGATAACTGGCGTTTCTTCAGTAAATCTGACCAGATATAAACTGAATAGAAAATGGAACCACATATATAGATGAAAACCAGTCAATATATAGTATATAAAAGTGTGGAATGAAAGACTTCTTTTTAAACAGTATATAAAGGGGACACTTCCGATATCTTCATATGGACATGGGTAGAACTGCAAACTTGAATAGGAAGACGTCACTGGCATCCTCCACAAGAATACATAAGACATGCAAAATAACTGAAAAAGAAAAGTTAAAATTAGAATCAGTAAAAAAATTAAAATATAATGCTAAATTGATGCCAGTGTCCAGCGAACAGGGACTACAAAAATGGGGCATAGGATATATTCTCATTTAGGCCGTCTGGATGTACCGTACCTAATATCCAAATCCACCTGGTCTCCAATTGAGCCAGGCGGCCGGAGAGTCTATGCAAACCTCTTCCTGTCCGACAAACAGGGGTCAATTGAGCGTGTCCAATTATGGGCACCCTACATTGACGATATCTTCTTTGTCTGGCAGGGTAGCTCCGTCGACCTTCTGCAATTTATGTCTCTCTTGAACCACAATGATCTGAACATCAAATTAACCCTAGTATGGGATATGGGAAAGATTAATTTTCTTGATGTCACTATTAAGAAAGCTGCCGATGGATTGATCCAGACAGATATATATCGTAAAGAAACTGCTACTAACACGCTTCTCCATGCCTCTTCCTGCCATCCGCACCATCTTATTAAGTCTATTCCTGTGGGTCAATTCCTACGTCTACGTCGGATCTGCTCATCCGACGTTGATTTTCAAATAAGAGCTAAGGAATTACGGGCACGGTTTTTGGCACGTGGCTACAGTAAGCGCTGTGTCAAAAAAGCCTACCAACGAGCCAAACATGTAGCTCGCAATGAGCTCCTCTATAGGAATTCTACCTTGAATAGACCAAAAATGGATAATACAGTGAGGTTTATCACCTCATTTCATTCCTCTCATGAGATGATGCGCAGGGTGATGACGAAGGCATGGCCAATTCTTAAGGTTGATCCCATTCTCAGTAGACTTCTCCCGGACCAGCCTTCCATTACATTTAGGCGAGCCAGTAATTTACGTGACAAGTTGGTATCTAGTCATTATGTGAGTCGTCCAATACGTACCTTTTTGGATAATTTTGTGCCTAGACATGGATGTTCTCCATGCGGTAAATGTGTGGCTTGCCCTAACATTGAACGCTGCACCTCTTTTACCAACTATGATGGTTCAAAGTCGTTTGGAATTAAACATTGGATATCTTGTACCACTCGCTATATAATCTATCACGCGACATGTCCATGTGGTCTAATCTACGTGGGCATGACCACGAGGCAGTTGAAAGTTCGTGTTAGGGAACACGTTTTGGGAATACAAGCCGCATTGACTTGCACGGATGATTCCCTTCTCAAAACGTTGCCTAGACATTTCAAAGAGTTTCATCAATGCAACAGTATGTTACTGAGGATTCGTGGTATTGATGCTCTTAAGATGAATATAAGGGGTGGTAAACTCTCCGGCCGCCTGGCTCAATTGGAGACCAGGTGGATTTGGATATTAGGTACGGTACATCCAGACGGCCTAAATGAGAATATATCCTATGCCCCATTTTTGTAGTCCCCGTTCGCTGGACACTGGCATCAATTTAGCATTATATTTTAATTTTTTTACTGATTCTAATTTTAACTTTTCTTTTTCAGTTATTTTGCATGTCTTATGTATTCTTGTGGAGGATGCCAGTGACGTCTTCCTATTCAAGTTTGCAGTTCTACCCATGTTCATATGAAGATATCGGAAGTGTCCCCTTTATATACTGTTTAAAAAGAAGTCTTTCATTCCACACTTTTATATACTATATATTGACTGGTTTTCATCTATATATGTGGTTCCATTTTCTATTCAGTTTATATCTGGTCAGTTTTACTGAAGAAACGCCAGTTATCTTATATTTGGATATATATACTTTTTGTGGATAAGTCTAAATATATATGTTAGATATATAGATATATATTCTATGACTTCTAGTATTAATACTGATTATTATCCTTTTTTTTGCTATTTCTTGGTGTAATTATCTATTTACAAATACTCCGATTCTTTTTTAATATTGTCCATTCTGTGTTTTGTGTACTTATTATGATCGTTCTGTAATTTTGGATATGAGGCGTGTTTGATTTTATTGTATTCCCCTTGTCTGTGCTTTGTTATTGCCTCCTTCAAGATGGCTGATAGTGCTCTTCCGGTCATGCGCTTTGCGCACTGTTCAGTCGGCCCAGTGGCTGTCTCCTCTCTCAGGTGCGCCGGATCACGTGGGGCCTGCGTGTTTCCGGTTTCTTCTGGGGAGGCGCTGCCCTGTGTATGATGGACAGATTGCGCGTCCAATAATCATCTGGCTAGCGCTATATAAATCTCATACAATTGCGCTTTAGCCATGCCCCCTGAGGAAGGAGCTGCCCAGCTCCGAAACGCGCGTCGGGGTCGGCCTGCGTGTCTGTCTCCAATTATCCAGGTAACGCTGTTTATACTTTACATAGGTCACTTACTCTGGTCCCTTATCTACTCACCTGCAGTGAGTCTGGTCGGTTGATATGGCCGGTAATGCACACTTGTGCTTTGTATATATGTCCTTTAACTTTCTGATGACTGACAAACTAACTGCAGAGATTTGTTATTTGATGTGACTACTTCCATCATACGTCACCAGCTTTTTTATGATGGCCGTATGACTATTAGTAATTGCTTTATAACCATAAAAACTTTTTGCGTCATTTAATATATGATCAATAGGGATTTTCTCCTTACTCTTTATACTATAGAGTTTTGGACATTGCAGACAGCACGTATGGCCTATTTTTGCCATTTTGTATGCCTTGACATTCCCCCCTTTTCATGTTAATCTGTGTCAATTTTTGTGATGTATACTAATAAAATACTATTTTTTATGGGTTTTTTGACTGTTGGTCGTTCATTATTTTTTGCTGTTGTTAATCATAGCTATTAGTTTAGTTATCCATCGTATGGTGTGTAGTGGTTTAGTTCGACAACTCTAGTTGTTTAGTAGTTTAGTTCTCTAACCCCTGTTGTCTAGTAGTTTAGTTATCCATCTTATGGTGTGTAGTGGTTTATTTTTCCATCCCCAAGCCTTGGGGATTGCAAAACTTGTGGAGTAGACCGTTCCACGACTGCTCCTACAGCCACCAGTCACAAAATGCCCAGTGCACTTTATGTATTGTGTTCTGACCATAGGCAGCGCTGGTTTTTCCTTTTTATTTAATATGCATATATCCCACTGTACAATCACTGCTAACTCCACAATAATGCTACACTCTTCGAGGCCAACAAAAAAATCCTGTTTTTAACCCACTAAATAAATGCAGGCCGATTGTATGCCATTCTTCTTTTGAGGCTCACACCTTCAGGGTGTTCCATCCCCTCTCCCTCAGAGTAGCAGTCATATATCAGCCCCCAGGCTCACCCGCCCACTTCCATGATCACTTTTATGCGTTGCGTCCACACTTCATTCTTTCTGTTGAAGTCTCCCAGGTTAAGGGTTGTCAATTCTGAGGACATGATCTTCTCTGCCCTTTGATATATTCATCCCGCTGAGGCCTGTGGAAACTGACTTTTCGAACCTCCCTGGTGTCATAAAAGGGGACTGTTGCGATATTGTCCAAAAAGATCTTCACATGGTGACCTCTGAGAATATTGGGAGCTTTCCCATACTGCCCCTAATACTCTGTAATTGGATGGTCTTCTGTGCTCCTGTGGGGACCATGTACCCTGAGGGCATTGACCCTCTACTTCTGCTCCCCAGCCTATTTAGCTTGTGTTGGTGGTAAAACGAACAAATGGGGATAGGAACTATGATACCCCTTCCAGGAGCTTCCTTGGGGTTGTCCACCATGCCATGGAGGATCTCAGGTCTGCAAGATATGTTTGTTGTCTTGTTTAGCGCAGACAGATGTCTGTTCCAATCTGACAGAATTGCTCTTTGAAGTTCTCTTGATTGGCCTTGACTCCACCACACACTTGGGATGCAAAAAGTCATTAATCCCAGGATCCTCATAGTGTACCTGATTGAGACAGTCTTCTTTCTATGGAAAGTTTGAATTCTGCTCCTGATCTCTTCCCTTTCAGTATGGGGAAGAGAGGGTATGCCACGAGGAGAGTCGAGGAGGACCCATAAGAATACTTTTACTGTATCGGAATGTAGATCGGACTTCTCCCAGTTTATGCACCATCCTAGATCTTTTAGCATGTGGATAGTCTGGGCAAGATGTTGATAGCGATTGGCCGCCGGGATTGCCACCAGGAGGAAATCATCCAGGTATGGGATGATGATTCCTTCCTTACTCAAGAATGCAGCTACCTCTGTCAGTATCTTTGTGAAGATACGAGGTGCTGAGGACAGTTCGAACAGTAGGCACTGGAATTGGAAGTGATGGATTATTTCCTGACATTCCAGTGCAAATCTCCAGAATTGTTGATGGACACATGGTAATGAGACTCTCAGATCTAATGTGCTCATTACAGAATTCCACCCCATTAGTGGAATATCTGATTTTATTGTCTACATTTTGTTTTTTTTTTGTACCTGACCCATTGATTTAGGGGCTTTAGATTTATAAATGGTACAATATTTGCCCAAAGACTTTTTCTTATGGAGAAAATAGAATGGCTTGTCCTACCTCAGAGGGGTACTGTACTGACTTTCCCAGATTCTTGTAGGTCTCTAATATCTCCCCAAAGTTTTTTTTTGAGGAAGAGGAGGATTGAGACCTGGATGAGAGGACACTTTTGTGGGGGGAGAATCTATTTTGTAACCTTCCCTACAGTCTGCAGAATCCACTTTTTTTTTTTTTGTGATGGCCTGCCAACCCTCCAGAAATAGGCAAATCTTTCCCCTGACTTCTCAGGCATCATGGTCTCCCTGGTGGGCCTGAAAAAACTGGGTGGCTCTACCCCAGCCCCCTTTGGTTTAACTCCACCTTCCAGTCTTACCCTTCCCCCTTGAAAACCTGTCTCTGGGATGGACGGGGGTCTATGAAATGAACGATATCATGTGTTTCTCTTCAGTGAAACTTTTCTGGTCATCAGAATATCATCTAGGACAGGACCATAAAACATGTGTGACTGAGAACAGGACGGAACAGTTTATTTTTCGAGTGACTGTCTCCCGACCACGTTTTTAGCCAGATGGCACGTCTTGCTGAATTAGATGAGACATTACTTCTGGCTGTAAACAACACGGATTTCCCTGAAGCATTGGACATGAACGGTGTCCCTGTCTTTAACATGGGAAAGGATTCTAGAATAACTTCTCCGGGAGAGATGGACTTTAATAGAGATATTAACGCTTCAATCTAAAAGGCACATGGACCTGGCTACTGAAATGGTGGGTATGTTGGCCCTAATAATGGCAGCTGTTGCCTCACAGCTGCCATTAAGTCACCCCTCTGTCTTCCTATCCATGGTCTCGTGAAAGCATGATGAATCCTCAAAAGGGTATTGAGGTGATTTGCCACTCTGGCAATGGAATCCACCATGGTTACTTACTGGTAGCCGGTTTTTCTGGAACCCATGGTTACAGAGCATTGAGAGGACTTCCCGGTTAGTCACATGTTAATCCAACACCACATCACACAAATGCATCCTACTAAACGTGCACACCCATACGGTGAAAAAAGGGGGGGGGATATACGTGTGTTGTCATGGGTTCCGGAAAAACCGGCTACCGGTAAGTAACCATGGTGGTTTTCCCTTCACCCATGACAGCACACCTGAGAGATTTTTGGAGACTTTGAAACACCTTAGGGAGGGACCACTGCTTGCACCACCCTTCTACCACAGGTTAAGTCAGCAGAGGAGGATAGATTTAATCTATAGTGCTTAAAGAAGGTTGATGGTGAGGCCCAGGTAGCGGCCTTACAAATTTATTCAATCGATACCTCTGCTTTCTCAGCCCAGGTGGTCGCCACAGCTCTGGTGGAATAACCTTTGATGCCGTCAGGAATCGAAACACCACTAGCTGTGTAGGCTACACTAATAGCCTCCCTAATCCATCTGGCAATAGTCCCTATTGAAACCCCGTAGCCCTTCCTGGCACCCTGAAAGGCTACGAACAAGGACTGGGACCTCCTCCACTGGCTAGTGACAGATATGTATGCTAGCAGGGCTCTCTTAATGTCCAGACAATGGAATTTTTCCTCCCCTGAATTCTTTGGATTATCGCAGAAGGAGGGGAGGATAATCTCCTGACCCCGATGGAAATCTGATGCTACCTTAGGCAGATAAGCGGGGTCTGTTCTTAATATCACCCTATCCTGAAAAACTTGTGTATAGGGTGGGTTTACCAAGAGAGCCTGCAAGTCGCTTACTCTGCGGGCCGAAGTGAGGGCCACTAAAATGATCGTCTTTAGAGTCAGGTACTTTATGGGTAGTTGATGTAAAGGCTCGCATGGTTCTTTTGTAAGGGCCTCTAGTACCAGGTTTAGATCCCACGGGTATTGGGATAGGCCTAGACCTATGGCAGGATTTGATAAACCTGGCTACCCATCTATTTGCTGCCAAGTTGCAATTATATAGTGCTCCCACTGCAGATACCTGTACTTTAAGAGTGTTTACCGCTAATCCCAGCTGTAACCCTGATTGTAAAAACTCCAAGCTGGCATTAATCGGGGGTTCTTTTCCTAACAGCTTACCTAGGAACTGCAGGAATTTATTCCATGTTCTGCTGTAGATATTGGTCATCACTGATTTTCTACTCTTTAGCAGGGTGGCTACCCACCCGGGAGAGAATCCTCTATCTCTTAAAAGCGACCTTTCAAATTCCACGCCGTCAGATGGAATCCTTTGACCTGAACGTGGAATATTGGGCCCTGAGCTAGTAGGTCCGGAATTTCTGGCAGAACCCTTGGATCGGAGAGGGACATCCTTCACAGCAGAGCAAACCAGGGCCTTTTTTGGCCAAAATGGGCTATTAGGATCACCCTGGCTTGATCGTTCCTGATCTTCTTGACAACTGTTGGGATCAGAACGCATAGGCTAACCAGAAGTCCCACGGAATCTGCAATGAGTCCACTGCCCATGGTTTTTCTCTTGGATTTAGTGAGCAAAACCTCTCTGTTTGTTGTGCTTGTTGGCAAAGAGGTCTATCACCGGTTCCCCCAAAGCTGTGTTATCTTTTGAAAAATGGACTGATTAAGAGCCCACTCTCCTTAGAGTATTGCAGCTCAGGAAGTCGGCCTCTGTTTTCTGCCCCTTTTATATGCAAGGCTGTTAAGGAGTGTATGTATGTGTTGTTCCGCTCTGCCCAGAATGTCGCTCGCTGCCTTCATTAGGGAGTGTGATCTTGTCCCCCCTTGGTGGTTGATGTATGCCACCGTTACTTTGTTGTCCGACATGATGCAGACATTGCGACCCTTGAGTAGGGGAATGAAGCGGCTTAGGGCTTCATTTACTGCCCACAGTTCTCTCAGATTGGACGATGCCCCCATTTCTTGAGGCCTCCAGGAACCCTGGGCTACATGACCCCTTAGATGTGCCCCCCACCCTGAGGAGCTTGCATCTGTTAGTATTACGTTGGTCACCTGTCTGTCCCAAGGCATTCCCGAAGCTAGGTTTGTACTGTCCAGCCACCAGTTGAGAGAGTCCCTGGTTTCTAAGGAAAGCTCCAGTCTTCCTTCTAAACACCCTCTCAGCGATCTTTGTGCTGATAGTATCTGCCTCTGGAGCTGACGAGTGTGAAATTGAGCATACCTGACCGCCGGAATACAGGCCGTCAGTGTACCTAGTAAAGACATCGCCTCCCTCAAAGTCATAAAAGGTTTGTCTCGGGCAGCCAAACCCATGTTCTGTACCTGCTCTATTTTGGTATCCGGAAGCAGACATGCTTGCTGTTCCGAATCCAGGATAAATCCCAGGAAGGCCTGTTTTCTTAGGGGATGTAGTTTTGATTTCTTGAAATTTCCTTCCACTCTAATTCCTGTAGGGTGTCGGTCACACGGCTCAGCTGTGCTGTGCAGTGGTCTTCTGAGCTGCCCACTATAAGGAAATCGTCCAAGTAGGGTATTATGACCGTATCGTGAATTCGGAGGAAGGCCGTTACCTCCGCTATGATCTTAGTAAAAACCCTCGGGGCTATAGATATGCCAAATGGAAGAGCTCTGAATTGGAAGTGCCTGAGTATGCCCTGGATACAGAGAGCTACTCTCAAATATTTTTGGTAACCTAGATGGATAGGGATGTGGTAATATGCATCCTTTAAATCGACTACGGCCATAAAACAATCTTGATGTAGCAGCTTTATAGCCGTAGTCACCGATTCCATTTTGAAGGTTTGATTTCTGAGGCCTGGAGCACACTTCTGTTTTTTTAAATCCGTCCAAATCCGTCGTTTTCCATTAAAAAACGGATTCGCCATGTTTTTGGCGGATCCGTTTTTTTCCCCATAGACTTGCATTAGCGGCTACCGCGGATCTGTCAAAAAAACGGAAACAGATCCGTTTGGCGGACACAAAAAATGGATGTGTGAAACAGGCCTTATCCACCGATTTAGACCTCTGAGATTTATGACCGTCCTGAATGATTGATCCGGTTTTTTTTTTTATCAGGAAAAGGGGGGAATAGAAACCCCTTCCTTCCTGTGTGTTTGGGACCTCGCAAAGGACCTGCTTTTATATCAGGCTCAGGATCTCTGTTTCCAAAGCAGACTGATCTTCGATTGTGTTACTGATAGGGGTTATGACAAACACGGCTTTTGGCTGGCGAACAAAGGGGATTCTCAGGCCTTCTTTTAAAATGCCTAGGATCCAGGTATTGGACGAGACCTTTTCCCAGGCCAGGGAAAAAGAGTGCCAACCTTCCCCCTACCAGAATGCTGGCATTATTGTGGAGATTTCTTTGAAGTGGAGGTGCCTCCACCAAACATAAATCCCAACTCCTTCTTCCTTTTATCTTGACATCTCCTTCTATCGGCCGGAGGACGACCCCTATTGAATCTATCCTCTGGTCTGTCGGGAACCCTTTCTTCCTATCGCTCGCCTTTTCCAGGATATCATCTAAGCTCTTCCCAAATAACAATCGACCATCACAGGGAAGAGAGCAGTTTGGCTTTTGATTGCAGATCACCTGGACAGCCTTTAAGCCATAACGCACGTCTGGCGGCATTTGACAACCCTGCCGCCCAAGCTGTCAACCTCAGAGTCCGCTGAGGTGTCTGCTAAAAAAGCTGCTGCCCCATGCAGGAGGTACATATCTGCCAGTATCTTTTCCCATGGGACTTTTGACGCTAGCCTCTCTTCTAAGGCTAGGTTCACATTTGCGCAGCGACGGCCTGCGCACGGCCGCCGCTAAGCCCTGCCCCCTGCCAGCTCCCTGCCCGACCCTTCCGGTCATCGCCGCCTTCTAGTGCACATGGGCGCTTGCGATCTGTGCACCCTATCTTTAGCATAGGGTGCGCAGATCGTGCGCTGGCCGTGAGCTAGGATTTTGCCGTGCGCTGCGCACTTTTGAAGGTGCTCCCATGTGCGCCGAACGCAGCATGTTGCATTTCGGCGCGCACGGCGCACCTTCAAAAGTGCGCAGCGCATGATCTGCGCATCCTATGCTAAAGATAGGGTGCGCAGATCGCAAGCGCCCATGTGCGCTAGAAGGCGGTGATGACCGGAAGGGGCGGGCAGGGAGCCGGCAGGGGGCGGGGCTTAGTGGCGGCCGTGCAGGCCGTCGCTGCGCTATAAAGCGCAAATGTGAAACTAGCCTAACTGCTGCAGCCAAATCATCAGGGATCGAGCCGTGCAGGTGCCTGCTATCGCTGGCTTTAATCCTCCCGCTGTTGCTTCCCATGCATGCCTTAAATAAGAATCAGCTTTTTTGTCTAGCGGGTCCCTGAAAACACCGGAGTCAGAGGCAGGGCTGATTTTTTGGAAGATCTAGATACTGCGGTGTCAATTTTTGGGACTTTGTCCCATACTTCTGCATCTTTGTGCTCAAAGGGGTATCGCCTCTTAGAGGCGGAGGGAAGAGCCCCTGATCTCTCGGGTTTCCTCCACTCTCTCTCTCAATAAGCGCTTGGATCTTTTAATTTACTGGAAAGGTCCACTTTTTCCTCTCTTGAAGTCCCCCAAGCATAACGTCCTCTAGGGATTTAGCAGCTTTCTCTTCCTGTAGGCCCATTGTTGTCCTAATGGCCTTTAGGAGAGTATCCGTGTCTTCAACAGGAAAACATGGCTTACCCCCTGTGTCACTGTCTGAGGAGGATGGCTGTTCGGTCTGAGATGAGGCCAAAGAGGAGTTTGAGGGAGAACTAGGGGGATTCTTTTTACCCTTTTCTCCAATGTCTTAATTGAACCCTCCATTTCTGACCTAAGGGCCGATATAAGATTAGCTGCGAAACTGGGCGCTTCTTCTGCCATGGTTCGCTGAATGCAACTGGCGCAGAGGTCTTTCTGCCAGTCTCTTGCTAGGGGAGTTTTACATATGGCACAGTCTCTATTATTCCTCTTACTTCGCGCTTTTTTAGGCTTTTCCTACGGGGAAAACATACAACAGGTAACCCCTATTAATATAACACTAGCATTCACGAAGATCACTCACCACCCGTAATCAAGGGTACCGGACTCGGAGGCTGCGTCGGAGCACGCGACCTGTGCTCTTTGGACCTTGAGTCCCCTGACCTGCGGCTGGGGTGACTGCTGCTTGAATGGCTCTCATGTTTTCTGCCCGAGGGCTGCGAGGGAGGCAGGGACAATGAATGCTCCTGTTCTGACTCCATCTTGCACGCCCGTTCTGCCGCTGCTTCCTCCTTTTAAATGACGTGCCTCCGTCCTGGTGGGTGTCTCCTCCTCCCTCCCCCGCTTCAGAAAGCCGGCCGGCATCGCACTCGACGCCACGAGTCGCCCTTTGCTGACGTCAGCCGGTGCACCCATGCTCCTCTGCGCCGCTGATGTCAGTGGCCGGAAGGCGCCCGCGGCTCTCCCCTGCTAACCGCTACGGGGATCGAGGTCGCGGGCCTGCGCGACGGGAGGGCGGCGCAGCGGGTTCTCAAGGAGCCACTGGGATCTCCGCCTGCGCCCACACGAACCCGGAGCCCGAGGGGTCACCGGGGACTGTGCCTCCAGCACCGGACGGCCAGCGCTACAGGTGAGACACCCGTTCTTCCCACGCCGGGACGGGCCTGGGCTCTTTTCCTTTCCTTTCTGTTCTTTTTTCCCTTTTCGCCATGATGGGCACCGCCAGTGGGATTCCCTCCAGGACAGGAACCAAACTGAAGCGGAGGAGAGGTGCCGCCCCTTATATCTCAGTAGGTTCCTGTCCTGGCGGATCCCTCTCTCAGGTGTGCTGTCACGGGTGAAGGGAAAATGTCAATTTTTGGAATCTCTTACCAAACCTCGACTTCCTCCAGGTCAAAACGGCAGCCGGGCCTTGAAATCTCTGGGGATGTCTTTTTTACGTGTCTGCCCATTTCTCCAGGATCATTGCTTTTATAAGTTCATTGACGGGGAACATTTTCTGTGTTCTCAGTCCTCTGTACATCTAGTCTTGCACTGATTGTGCCACCTTAGTATCCTCGATCCTAATGGCACTCCATACTGCTCTTAATAAATCGCCCGAGTTTCCGGATGAGAAGTACTTTCCCTTTCAGTATTTTGCACTATAGGAACGAACACAAAAGCGCAAATAGGGTCTTATCCGATGATAAAATTATAAACGTATGTAGAATCTATTCACCTGCTATAGAAGAGGTTTAAAGCACATAGTTAGTGATCAGCTGCTGCACGTCCAAGGGTCAAACAAGTGACCGCCAACACATCAAATCCTATGGAGCTTTTTTTGGACTTCGTGAGCTGCTTAACATAATGCACAATTATTGATGTATCAGAAGATCAATGATTTTATTTCCAACGCGTTTGGAAGCATGAACTACTTCTTCCTCAGGGGATGACATACATGTATCTGCCACTAATGACGGCTGTTCCTTTTTGAGGATCTTTGTAATGCAATCCGCACATAATTGCTTCTTATGAGCATCTGGTAGTTTAACATTACAGGATATCTCCTTGGATTCTTCCGAGAGGAGGAACCAGATTTAAGGGGGCCCTCTGTCCTATTTTTAAAGAGACAGAAAACCTATACTATAAACACTTCAACTCGAACGTCACCTCTGAGAGATTAAAATATCCATGGTCAGACTGTGCACATCCAGTGCACTTGAAATTGCCCTTTTATATGGTCTTACCTTATCCACATGCCTTAAGGAACTCAAACTTCCAAATATTCCCATGTTCCACACTGGAACACACACAGTTGTCCAAATTGGAGGTTGCCCTTTAAACCGGAAGTGCGTTCTACACTGGAATGCACATCAAAAGACGCCCTGACTGGAAATGCGTTCTACGCTGGAACAAGCTCCATGCTTGTCACCTAAAGTTTATCCAGAGGCTGCAGCTTGGTGCTGAGAGCCCTCCCCAGAGGCAAGCAGAAGCATCAGGAGCAACATCCCACTCTTAATGACATGAGTGAATCCTACCCAGCGAGGTATCGACCTATAGCTTCTTCACAGAGGGGAGGGAAGAGATTGATCCCCAGGTAATCTTCACACCAATGCTCTTTTCACTCTTGCATCTGTCCTGCTAGGGACAGGAAAAACATTGAGGTTGAGGTGGAAGGGGGCTTTTAACCTTGTGCATTTTCTGTCCCTAGAGCACGAGAAGAACTACCTCCTATCCTGTCATTTTGTCATGGACATCCTGGGAAATATTCAATAAAATGAAAAAAAATTGATCCAGCTTCCAAAATATTCCAAGATTTATTTAAACATTTAAAAACAGACTAGCGGACAGACCCCACATGTTCTCAATAGCAACGCGTTTCGAACAATCAACTGTTCTTTATCACAGCTCTTTGTGAAAGAACAGTTGTTTGCACGTGAAAACTACACAGGACCCGTGCTTCCACGCACCACTGGCCAAGGCAGGTGAGTTGGTTTATGCTATATCTTTTTGCCTGGGAAATTGACATTCGGATCGCCGAGTTCAGAAAATGTCCACCAAAAATATAAAGTAAATCAATCCAATTGGTAAACCGTATAAAGAGAAAAAAAATCAAAACGCCAGAATTACGGGAGTTTTTTTGGCAGCTGCAACATTGCAATAACAGGCGATAAAAATATCGCATTTACCCCCAAAT
Organism: Dendrobates tinctorius; assembly: GCF_039654945.1. NCBI lineage: Eukaryota > Metazoa > Chordata > Amphibia > Anura > Dendrobatidae > Dendrobates > Dendrobates tinctorius. Next base: position 1,010,544 of record NW_027361861.1, on the reverse strand, counting down.
TGTATCAATGAAAACGGCAGCTTGGTGCGCAAAAAATAAGCCCTCACCCAAAATGAAGACACTACAGGTCTAGGAAAATGGCAACTTTTTCTACCACTTAAACAAAACCTATACATGTTTGGCATCTGTGTACACAAAATGACCTGGAGAATCATATTGCCAAGTCAGTTTTATCATTTGGTGAATATGGTAAATTAAAAAAAAAAAAAAAAAATTATATAATTGCACAAAAATGAAACTTTGACCCCCCCCCCCCATTATATCCTGCTGCTCTCTTGCTTTAAGGATAATGTCCAGGTCTCTGTAGTGCAGGATTTTGATGTGAATGGGACGAGAGGGTCTGCCAACTGGACTCGATATTGTGGGGACATTAAGGGCCCTCTCTACTGCAAAGGAGTAATGACATCTTTCCTATTTTTTTTTTTTTTTTTTTTAAAAAGCCATCAGGGTCTTCCCTTCCATTTTCTCTGGGACACCAACTAGCCTATTAGGTTTCTGGCGATTTTCCGGAAGGTCAACTGACTCCGTACTTAAGGCCTGAAGTTAAGAAGCCATTACAGGGGGCCTCCTTTTGATCCTGGGCAAGCACTCTAAATCAACACCCCTCAAAATTCTCCCTTCGGACCCTGTGTGGCTTGCATTTACCTCTGCATCAGAGTGCTGGACGTGTGAGACCTGCAAGCAAATTGCTCCAGCAGCGCCACCACATCCCCACTCAATTACCTCTGTCAACTGCCATCTTGAAAATAGTCTGGCGCCACGTCCTCCTCTCTGCACATCTTTTTACTTCAGGTCATGGCACCACCACGGCCCTCACTCAAACTCCAGGAAACCCAGTCTCGTAAATCACTGATCAGATCTACGCCTCAAATAAATTGAAATCGGATGAGTGCAGCGGAATCTTTCCTGAAGCAAGTCTCATTACATACATCACTCTGCTACGCGCCTCCCCCCAACCTGTAGTCTTTATGAAGGTACAAGGTGAGGACTAGTTTGCAGTCTTGCATATCTGTTTAGTGGGAACATTTGCTCTTTAAGCTTATGAAATCGACAGCCCTAGCAGAACGAGCCATCAGTAATCCGGAAATGGTCCGATCACTTGCAGAGTAAGCCAACATGATGGCTGCTCTGACCCATCTAGCTAGGCATCTTTGGAGGCCACATAACCTTTCTGGGAACCTTGAAAGGAGACAAAGAGCAGTTCCCTCCAGGATATATAATCTTCGAGGCTTCTATTAACTTCTAGACTATGGAACTCGCTTTCTTTAGGGGTTCTAGGATTTGAACAAAAAAAGGGAAGGACAATCTCCTAATTTCTGTGGATCCTAGAGGCTACCTTGGGGTTTTAACAACTCTGCCCTCAAGAAACTGAGTACCCACTGAATCGATAGGAGAGTCTCCTGTTTTTTATTGTGAGTAGCCTGTCCTTGAAGGGCAGATCCTCTTTCTCTGGGCTGCTGGCATGGGTGAACATATAAAAGTTAAGCCCCCATGAGCATTAGTTAGCTGCCGACCATTTGTGTTGTTGCTCTTCCATACAGGAGCACTTGTTCGGCCAAGCGCTTATATGTTCATGAGAAAATGGTCAAGAGACATCTAGACTGGCGGCTTATCCCTGGGAGAACAAATCAATCGGTAGTCTGATCAGACGGCCAGCACCCTCATACAAAAAGTGTTGGTTAACCCTGTTGGTATTGGCAAGTGCATCCGACAGTAGTATAAATGTGTAAGGGAGGCTTAGACTACCCAAAACACGAGTAGTTCGTACATTGGCATATATAACAAAAAACAAATACATACTTGGCAATAAAAGGCTTAATAAACCTAAATCACACGTTTTCATAAAAATCACAAAATGACTTGGAAATAATTTTATTTTGCATTCAAATGAAAAGGAAGTGAGATCTCATGGCCAAAATAAAAAAAAAACAAAAAAAACAGAAATACAGAAAACAGCAAAGAGAAAGTAATCGTTTCCACCACCAAATGTTTATTCCATTAAAGTAAATTGGTACAAATATACACGACTGTAAGACCAAAACTTACAGATAAAAGATGAATCTCTCTGAATTGAGGTATACAAGAAGCGAACCAAAAGAGGAAGACAAAAATAGTGAAAAAAGTCAAAGAACATAAAAAAAAAAACGGCGGTAAAAGTTGATATACTGTGCATAATAGTGGTATTAAAACTCTAAGCTGTATATATTAATATATATGAGAAAATATATATTAATATATAAAATATATAAAAACTTACATGTATAAACAAGAGACCAGCAATTTGTCAAAGGAAAACATTTATATAGATACATTATATAGATATATATTTTTTTTTTAGATTAGGCAATGTTGAATTATGGAAGAATAAAAAAAAAAAATGAGACAGGTTTTCTGCGACGGCTGAACGCCACCGCAAATACTGTTCTGTAATTTATTGTAAAAGCACGATAGCGATACCTCATTGCTCGTAATTATTAAAGCAATGATTACTTACATCTGAAGGTGACGTACGGCAGGAAGATAAAACCACAGGCGCTCCAGTTTTATTTTTTTTTTTCCTTTCAAAAGAAGAATTAGCAGCTAAATCAAAATCATATATACATTACTAGCAACCGAACGCTCTTTTCATTTTAAACCTTTGGCAAGATTACTTACAAACTTAAGACAACCATTAATTAGCCAAAAATTATTTAAAATATCTGCATAAAAAATAAAGGATTTTGGCTTTATTCCCCTGTGCTGCCAAGTAGGTGGGTCAGCACTGTGACACTGCACTGCAGCCCCCCGTACACCTGGCAGCGCTGGGTACATAACGTCCGCCGTATAACACCCTGGATCTGTATATGTACATATAGAAGTTTCTTCTTATAATTTTGGAAGCTCAGGCACTACTACGTTGCTTTGCAGAGAGTCTCCAGGATGCAGCCAGGTTTCTTTATTTGTAATGAAAGTAGGTCCATCTTTTTCATCTTCGATCCCATGGACTACGGTACAGAATAGTCTATGATTTGCTTTGCGAGGGAAGCCAAGGAAAGATCTGAAGAACACTGATAATTCCCCCTTGCATGGTTTCATATAATATAGCTTTTTTCTTGGCGAACATTGTGACTTCCATACCCCCCTCGTTGGTCCTTTCCTAATGTATTCATCATGAGAAAAGTAATTTGATAAACCAGTCCCCGTTTTGTAGACCACTGCTTCTTTAAAGTTCTATTTCGAATGTCTTCTGGAGGTCACTGGAGAAGGGATTAGTTGGGGAAGGGTTACCTCGAGCTTTTGATTTACTTTCTAATGCAGCCCATTGGGCTTCAAAAGGGTCTATAGGAGCAGCTTGTTGGTGCTTTGCACCCAAATCCCAACCGCTGCTGTCTACGCCATTAAATGCCACTGAACCATTTTGCTGCTGAGGAGACTGTTTGAAGAATGGACTGCTAGTGGTGCTATTGGTCTCGTAGGTTGGGAAAGTCTGTTGCTTGACCAGACCTGGTGACGGCTTCGGTTGATAAACCTGTGGGTGACCAGCGGCTCCAAATACATTTGCAACCATCTGTGAAGGTGTAATACCGACAACTGGGACGCTGGGAGCTGGATAACTCATTCCATTGGCTAAAGGGTAAGGCTGCTGCACAGGCATAAATGTAGGTGGTAGAGCTGGGACTATGGCAACTGGTATGCTTGGTGTAGCTATGAAAGTGTTTGTTGGGTAAGGCTGAGCAGGATTTAGTGTAGCAGAAACAGGCTGCAGCAGAGCCGGCGCTTGAATGACAGGAGCAGGAACAGGAGCAGGGACAGGGGACTGTCCCTGATGAGCCATAACAGTTTTGGACACCTCGTCAAGCCAGCGGTCTGCCTCCGAGGGAGTCCGCTTGTGATTCGACTGGCTTATCGTAGGTGTAGATACAAACTCAGGCCCTAAAGGGGGAGAAACAAAAAGACAAATCCAGAATAAGTCACTAGGAATGATTTCAGTCCTAAAGTATTTTTTCCCTATTATAATTTACCCCTCTCTCAATTTTAAGTTCAATAATATACATGAAATAAGCAGCTTTGCAATATATCTTAGAGAAATCTGCTTTTTTCCCTCCTGCATTGATTTTTCACTTTCAATTCACTGGTAAAATCTGTATTCAGTGAAGACAGATCTTCCCATTACTGAGAATTGAGAGGAGAGTTGGTGCTTATAAGATATAATGGAGAGTGGAGGAGCTAGAGGCAGAGACATTCTGCTGAAAGTTCCCCTTAAAATGATAGTAAGGCCTCTTTCACACATCTGGTTTTTGTAATCCGGCGAAATTTTTCATAACCGGATCCAGCACCGGATCCGGTTTTGTCATATAAGCTTTCATGGCCGCCGCATCGTGCCAGATGGTTATGCGTAGTGTCCGGTTGTTGCCAGACACGGCAAAAATTAGCCGTCCGGCATCTGCAAAAAACGTTCCCTGCAACGTTTTTTTGTCAGCGCCGGACCGGCTTTTTCCACAGCGCATGCCCGGACTCTGTGAATGTTAACCCCACAAGTGCCCGGCGAGAGAGAGAGAGATCTCTCTGTCACCAAGACACTTGTGAGAGATCTCTCTCGCCGGGCACTTGTGGGGTTAACACTCACAGTGTCTGGGTGAGAGAGAGATCTCTCTGTGGGGTTAACCCCACAAGTGCCCGGCGAGAGAGAGAGATTCTCTCGCCTGGACACTAAGTGTTAACCCCCCATGTCTCTCTCTCCACCCCCCTCTCCCCTCCCCTCTCCTCCCCTCCCTTTCAGTAGCTGTCTCTCATCGGCTGCCTCTGTCCACCTCGTCCTGCGGCTCCTTTAAATAACGTCCGAGCCGTATGTCTTGCCGCATACACATCCGGTGTCACGGCTGCAGGCTGGATCCGGCGGCCCGGCTTTTCGCCGCAAGCCGCCGGACCCCACACACCGGATGTGTGAAGGTAGCCTTACAGCTCTCCATAGATCATCTTGAGCACCAACTATCATCTATCTCAGTAATGAGCTAATCAGTGCCATTTCACATATAGAGCACATGCACAGGGAGCTCAGACTGGGTTAGCAGTTTTTTGCACTCCGCTTAAGCAGCAGAGTTTTGAGTTCATGTTTTGTCTGAATAGATATATAGTCATGGAAAAAGATCTCAGCTGAAAAACTCTTTCTTGGGTTTAACAAATATACAGCCATATGAGAGCACCCATGCAGGACCTTCCATCTAATGTTGCCTTACCAACAACAGTGGCCACAGGTGGTGCTCCAGCGCTAGCAACTTGTTGGACAGATGCTGTAGGAGCATTTGCCCAGGGATTGGTCTCACGGACAGGTGCCGCTGCAGGAGCTACAGAGACTTGTGCAGGCTTAGCAGCAGGCAGTGTAAAGGCAGAGGCAGTGCCATTCACTGAAACATGACAATGAAAAGATTAGTTCATTCAAGGACATGCGCAAAGCAGAAAACTTTACATAGATTGATAGATTAAAAAGATTCCCCCCATACATATAAAAGCACCAGCCAATTATGGCAGGACCACCCAACCATATAATCTGTATGGGAGACTATTCTCTTGACAGATGTCGGGGAAGAGAACCATTAGGCATGCTAAACGTCACTGCAGAGATCCAGATTCCAGGGCTGTGTCACTTACTCAGGTTCTTGCTGTAGTATTGATAAAACACTGATTCATATGCTGAAGCTCTGCTAGTCTTCTCAATGATAAGCTCCTGCCATGGAGTCCTCTATATTCATGAGCTCCCCACCCACCTCCATTGGTTGGTAGCTTTCTGTCTACGCACAAGTGAAGCAAATAGCTTTCAATGGCAGAGATGAGAGCTCAACACTGAGAAGACTAGCAGAGCTTCAGCGGGAAAAAAAAACAAACCTAGTGAAGGATTTCCCTTAATGTATGCAATAAAACATGTACGGTAAATGAGTAAAGTGTTATGTTCCAGATAGGTAAGATTAATAGTATGCCCAGAAGGTTAATCATGTTATTAACACACAGAAGCCAATAATGTATCAATAGACGACCACAGTTAATGCAAAATAGATCCAGTGACAGACCTTCAAATGGTGGAGACTGTGGTGTGGTGGGCTTGGTCATAGGAGCAGACATGAAGGGGTCTTCAGGAGGCCCACTGAAAGTGTTGGTAATCTGGGAGCATAATGCGCTAATGCTGTCAGTTTCTCCCTCCATCTCAGCAACTACAATACAAAATGGAATTCATAAAAGAGAGAGGGAAAAATAGTCAAGCCAGCCCCCTTCCCCATCTAAGTAGCGCCTGTGACAGAAGTAATCAACACACATTCAATGTACTTGTGCCCAGCACAGTACTGAAGGCAGCAGGGACCCCGCATGGATATAGAAAACTATCAGTAACTTATATAATTTATAATTTAAAGAATTTATGAATATTTGTTTTTGATTGTAAACCCGCTTTTATTTCCATGCAGTGTCCACAGAATACTGCACATATAGCACAAAATGCTGCAAAAATGTTTTTTTCCCCCATTAAAATCCTAAAACAAAAAAATATTACAATTTGGACAAATGTAATGCTTACATCTGCTCTAGGCAAAAATGGCACAAGACTTTAGATCGAAAAGTTGCATAAAATTAAAGTTATGGCGTTAATACTAGAAAGGAATGAACAAAAACAGTTGTGTGAACAAGCGCACAACAAAAATGTCAGTGTACATGCATGTATAATGTGTCAGAAGGTGCTCGTTTTATTATAACTGAGCAACGTCAGTGTGTGTGATTACCAGTCTGAAATTAATTACCTATTCTGAAGACAGGTCATCAATATTCTAAGCACTACAACCCCCTTAAGGGGATCTGGAATTGAAAGTTATTATTTTGCATGTTACCACTTTTTGTGAAATAAAATTACATTTAAAAAAAAAACCAAACCCCTTTGTGCTGCCTTATTCTGAGAAACATAAGTCATTTTTCTCACAACTGAGCTAAGGTTTGGGGTTTTTGTTTGTATAATGTACTGTACACCCCATAGTCCTCCATAGAATATAATGCAGCCGCAATAGCTACAGCTGCAAGTTGCTTGGGGTATGTCTCTATCAGTTTTGTACATCGAGAGACTGAAATTCTTGCCCATTCTTCCTTGGCAAACGGCTCGAGCTCAGTGAGGTTTGATGGAGATCATTTGTGAACAGCAGTTTTCAGCTCTTTCCACAGATTCTCGATTGGATTCAGGTCTAGACTTTGACTTGGCCATTCTAACACCTGGATACATTTGTGAACCATTCCATTGTAGATTTTGCTTTAGGTTTGGGATCATTGTCTTGTTGGAAGACAAATCTCCGTCCCAGTCTCAGGTCTTTTGCAGACTCCAACAGGTTTTCTTCAAGAATGGTCCTGTATTTGGCTCCATCCATCTTCCCATCAATTTTAACCATCTTCCCTGTCCCTGCTGAAAAAAAAAAAAAAGCAGGCCCAAACCATGATGCTGCCTCCACCAGGTTTGACAGTGGGGATGGTGTGTTCAGGGTGATGAGCTGTGTTGCCTTTACGCCAAACATATCGTTTGGCATTGTCTCTTTAACCCATTCAGACATAATCGGAGATTGGGAGGTTTTCCAATGTCTTGGGATCACAGTTCGCGTAGCAGTTAAGCAAAATCGTAGGAGCCCCTTTTGTTGGAACCGAAACGAACCCTGGAGGATAGATACTAAAACCACGTGGGGGGAGTTGGTCACCGAATGACCGCTAATGGCTTGATAAGCAGAAAGACAGAATCCCAAAATGGCTTAATGTGTTTAACATCCCCACAAAACGTGTAGCATCGTACCTTTCTCTACTCCACAACGCCAGCACCTATCGGAGATGGGGGGAAAGCGGCGTGTAAGACAGGACAGCGATACCACCTGGTGAGAATTTTGTAGTTCTTTTCCTGTGCAGCACAGGCAATAGAAAATTTGTGTGAGTATACAAACGCCTTCCTCCACTCCGCCTCCGATACATCAACTGCCAACTCACACCTCCACGTACTTGCAGAACTAGTCTATGGTATTTTAGTTCAAAAAAGCATATACTAAGAAGACCGCATGTGCAGGCAGTGACCCCAACAGGAAAAGCTTTTCAAACGGCGTAGGAAGGGAGGAGTATGAGCCTGCGTCTTCTGGAGACGAAAAGAAGGATTTTAGTTGGAGGTATTCCAACCAATCAGAAGGACCCCCGCCCTCTAATGGCTGCACTGATTCAAAAGCGGGCATGGCCGAACCCTTGAGGACATGAGAGCATCTAGTATTGTCCCTTCTCTCCCACCCAAGAAAATGATCCCTCTTCACCCCCCAGGGGAAACTCCACATTAGAGAAGATTAGGTGCAAGCGGTCAACTGCCTAAGGAGAGAGAGAAGATGGGATCTGGTGACCCACAGAGGCTAAGTGTGTCTTTAAGGAGGCCAGCTTCAGAACTGGATTGACCTCTACTTTTAGGGCTGATCAAGGTGAGGTTAAGGAGTGGAATTTTACAGCTATCTTGTTCTACCTATTGTTTGTCCGAACTGTGGTACTGCCAGTCTAGCATGCGTGTCAACAGCGCTGCTTTGGGATACCAAATTTGGAAGACCCGCCCCCTCTGAGCCTATATAAAGTACCCATACCAATCCGGGGTCTTTATTGGGGTAGGTACCAATTAGCTATGGTAAATACCATTGAGTTAATACAAAGTTTTAGGAGAATGTACCTGCCTTCTGGATCAATCCTAGAATCTAGGACCAAATGGGCCAATGACTTATGTAGGGCGATTAAGACCCCTTTTTACTTCGAGTCAGGGTTAGGGCTGTGAAACCAAGAGCAATAATATCGATCCTTCAGGGTGGGAGACAACCAGCCTTGAAATGAGTCTCTTGCAGCAGGAGGATATGAGTCTGCTTTTTATGCATATCATACAAGATTTGAGACCTTTTCTGAGGGACATTCCTCACTCAATGGATTCTATGTTGATCAACTCCATGGTAATGTTAAAATACTTTATAAGTGGGGGAGGAAAAGAGAAAAAAGAGAAAAAAGGAAAAAAAAGGAAAAAAAAATATGTGCGGAAAAGGAAAGGAAAATATGATAGAAAAATAGACAAGGAAGAGAAGAAAAAAAGAAACGTACTAACTAGGTTAAAATGGATGAACTAAAGATACGAAAGAACATGTACAAAGATGCACAAAGTGCACAGATATTGTTGGGAAATTTGTTTAACGTCCAACAATGTGACGTGAATTCCCAGCGGGAACTATACTTTCCATAGAGGGGCTCCCCTCCCCAGGCCGAGCCGACACTAAAGCTGAATCTGCCCCCCCAAGTACCATTGCCCCCCCTTATGTATAAACCAAAGAGAACAGAGTTCAGTTATATAATCAGAATACAAGCCCCAGGACCTTTCCTCACCCAAGACTATTATTAACCAGTTGTCTATGTCTAGGGAGGGGGGAGAAGGTCACCAGGCCCCAGGGGGGAAGAAAACATTGATAACACAACTCCTGATGATGGCTACAAGTGTAGAGAACTAGAGCAAAGCCCCCGTTACACACGCTGTAAAGTCACCGATTTTGTGACGTTGCAGCGATATTGCTAGCGATATCGCTGCATGTGATACTTACCTCTGACCGGCTCCCCCGCTGGTTATCGCTGATCGCGCGAGAAGCTCCTGGACCATTCCTCGTCGTCAGCTTCCTGCGGCGCCGACGAGCGAGGCGTGGAGCCGGGCGGGAGGACGCAGGATCGCCGCGTCTGACAGGTAAGTAGCGATCCCCGACCCCTGCGATGTTGATGGTGAGATCTGCCTGTGTGACAGCTCACTAGCGACCACCTAGCGATGCACCAGCGATCCTGACCGTGTCATATCGCTAGTCGGGATCGCTGGTGCATCGCTAGGTGTAACGGTACCCTAACATTCCACAATCAGTATCTGAAAGCAAAACATGGAAACATAACATTGCCGATCAAAATAGTGCATTAATTTTGAAAGGAAATCATCCCCAGACCACAGATCTCAATGAGGAGATAAAGATTCCCACCCCCTCCTGCCCCAGTGTTGAGTGGCCTTCAGCAGACATTGAGATAACCCACAAGAGGCCTCCACTGGAATATGAGGACAGTTCATAATTTCAATCCGAGGGAGGTTCAAGGTTGATGTAAATGATGCAATGTCCGATGGAGACCTGAGGATATGCATGCAGCCCACATGACGGACCTGCAAACGCAATGGAAACCCCCAGCTATACGGCAGGTTTTGATCTCGAAGCCAGTCCAAGAGAGGTCTCAATGCTCTTGTTCTTTGTAAAGTCAGGCGGGACAGGTACGTTAGGACTAGAATCTTTGATCCTTGAAATAAAGCAGGGGATCCATTCCATCTCTGAGCCTCTGCAGGATGTCTTCTTTTTGTACATCGTGATGAACGTGGCATATCATGTTCCGTGGAAAGTCCGGGTCAGATGCTCTGGGGGCTAAGTGCTCTGTGAGCTCTGTCCAATTCAATCTTCTTCTCAGGAGGCTCACCCAGGATGCTGTTGAAAATAGGTTGCAATGTATGAGAAAGATCTTTAGATTCTACTGACTCAGGTAGACCCCGTATTCTCAGATTATTGCGCATTCCCCTGTTTTCTGCACCATCCTGGGCTTCTATAAGGTATTGAAGCTGGCTGGAGTATATGTCTAGTGACTTCTGATGAGAAATAATAATACATTTTATTTCTATAGAGCCGACTTATTCCGCACCACTTGACATTTCGGAGGGGACTTGTACAGACAATAGACATTACAGCATAACAATAATCACATAGATCATAGCAGATATCAAGAGGAATGAGGGCCCTGCTCGCAAGCTTACAATCTATGAGGGAAGCACGAAAGGTGGGTACTAACAATTGCCCTGATTGTTTGGACCAGCCAAAATGTTAAGTGTGTAACAGTACAGACACAGAGGGCTGATAGACGCATAAAGCATGTGGGAACATGAAGGCATCTTTCCAATATTTTGGATTCTGTTAGTATGGCCCTGAACCTGTGTATCTACTTGTTTAACCTCAGTGAGCAGATTATTCAATTCTTACCTGCAAGCCTTCTCCAGCCGTTTTATATATGTCTCCATATCCTCTCTTGTAGGAATAGCTGTTAGTCGGTTACGTAGCTGAACTAGCTCTGCTATAATTCCTGAGGCTTCTATGGCAGAGGAATGTGTGTCCCCTCTTCCCTGGTATGAGCAGGGGAGAAAGCAGTTAGGTCCATAGAAGGATTAGCTCCTGCTGCACTGCTGGGGATTGTAGTACACCCTGGTGAAAGTGTGGGGGGAGGCAGCTCGTCAGAACACCCTTTCTGTGTCTGGGTCTCGTCAAGGAATACCCCTCGCCCAGAGTCTGCATGCCATATCTGGGTCTGGTTAAAACGGCCAGCTGCCATCAGCATACCTCGTGCATCCATGTCTGTGCTCTGCCAGTCCTGGTCGTCATTCATGGTGGAGGGAGACTGCCGCACATCCCCATGCTGTGCTGTCCGGCTGCTTAGACGACCCCCTTGTTTTAACTCCTGCAGCACGGAGTGATGGGATGCAAGCTGGTGTCTGTACAATATCAGGCTCTCCTTCTCGGACTCTCACCTCACACCCCTTCAGCCCCAAGGCAGTTGTAGCTGATGGGGATGTCGGCCATGTTTGTGCTCCTTTACTGGACAGGGTTCCCAGAAGAAAGCTCTATATATATCTCTGTTGCTGGCTGAGAGGATCTTAGATCTGCTGCAGGCTGATCTCCGCTTCCTCCTACAACTCATACTGAGCAAAACGCCCCAGGGAGTTTACGATTGGCTGATTCTCGGCCCGTAGAGGAGAGCCGAGGTGAAGTGTGTCCTCACGCCTCCATAGCCAGGCCACGCCCCTTCTAAAAACTTATTTTTTTCCATCAGTAATCCAATACATTTATTTTAAGTGTGTAAAATACACTACACAGAGGGTGGCTGGACTGTATTTGGTACTAGGTAGGGACAGAAATTTTTTTTTTCTCTATGATGGTAGGGTTATTGCTGCCCTCTTGGTCGACACTCTCACCCGAAGTACATACTGACAGGTGCAATGTTCCTGGGCTTAAGCTATTTCAGGGAGCAGGCATTCCCCACAACCGCGATGTAGAATTATGTGCCACAGTCACACCGCCTTTGTACGAATCATCATGCTATTGCTAGACGGCACTGTGCGCTGTTAATGTGTTCACATAGGGTTGCTCACAATAACAAATAATTGGAGGAAGGAAAGGGGCATCTTACTGCGCATGTTAATGCCAAGAAAATATCCCTTTAATATGTTTTTCTTACCTATTGTCCACTACTCTGATTAATACTACAAACCATTCTGGAAATCCTCGCACGGCAGATTTATAACGGAATTGTAAAATAGAAAATTTCCTTACTGTAAGAAAACGCATTCCTGCTTCTCCGTCTTACCTGGGTTAACAATCTGGAAATCAGATTTCCTCTGCACAGTGGATGGCAGTTCATTAATTCTCAGAGAAAGCTGCCGTTTAAAAGGGGACATCTTTTGGCTGAGCGCAGGAAATCCCCTGAAAGAGCCTTGTCTTGCTAGTTGCTCCACAGGTGCATGTCTTCGTGGGATCATGTGAGGGTTGCTGCCATCTTTGCTTTCCTGGAGCACGTAGAGCTCAGATGTTGGTGAGGCTGGCACGGCTGGAGCTGGAGTCAGTGTCACTGTGGCGGATGTGGTAGGAATTGGTAACACAGGTTTGGGATTTGGTTCAGGATCAACTGCTAAATACAGAAAATGAGACAGATTTAGGTCGGGTCCACAAGGCGATAAACTGGTCAGTATTTATACACCAAACCTAGGGGTGGCAACTACTTAAAAACAAACAAACCTGAGAGTGGCCCCAAGTATCATTGCCAAATTCCACAGTCATATTGGCGTTCAAATTTCAAGTTTTGCCATGATGCAGATAAGTATACTTCTTTCGCCTCCTGGATTGATCTTTCACTCTAAATTCACAGGCAAAATTTGTAGTCCATGAAAACAGTTTTTCCCTTTACTGAGAGAGATGACAGTTCGTGCTTACCAGATTCTATGGAGAGGGAGGGCATATAGAGACATTCAACTGCCAGCTCTCCTGAAACCACAGTTACAGTTCTCCATAGAACTTTATGAGCACAAACTGTGATTTTCCATCTCAAAAATGGGGAAATCAATCACCACTGTAGACAGATTTTACCCGTGAATGTAGAATTGAGAATGAAGGATCAATCCAAGAAAAGTAGGATTTCTCCAACATAAAACTTTTCTATATTTTCACATGAACTATCGAGTTACAAAAAGTAAATTAAATCATAACTATTGTTTTAATATTTAATAACTCACTTGTACATGCGAAAGTTAGAAACAATGTAATATCTTATTATAGAAATCTTTCAATCTCAAGTCAAGAGTAAAATCTGTATTCACTGACTTCATACTTTCCAATTACTGAGATAGGTGATAATCACTGGTGCTTCTAAAGTTCTATGAAGATCTATAACTGTCAAGAGAACTTGCAGCAGAATGTCAGTGTTGGCCTTTGGCTCCTCCTCTCTCCATAGAAGTGTACAAGCACCAAATGTCATCTAGCTCTGTAATGGGGAAAGTTTGTCTTCATTGAAGAGAGACTGAAGGAGGTGGAATAAGATTCTGCAGGTGAACAACTGGCTACGTCGATGGTGCCGTCAGCAACGATTTGGATTTCTGGATCACGGAGTGAACTACTTATACGATGGACTACTTGCTAGAGATGGGGTGCACCTTACGAAGACTGGAAAGCATGTATTTGGAAGTCGCCTTGCTACACTTGTAAGGAGAGCTTTAAACTAGAACAACATGGGAAGGGAAGCAAAAGACCAGAAAAAGCAATACACCTGACAAATTCTATTGAGAACTCTGCTATTAGAAGTGGAAAGGAAGAACAAAGACGAAAGAATCTAAATCAATAAAAATATTGGAGAAAGAGAAACCAATCACAAACTAAAATGTTTCTATACTAATGCACAAAGCATGGGCAACAAACAAGGAGAATTGGAACTACTAACACAGGAACAGAAATATGATGTAATTGGAATCACTGAAACTTGGTGGGACAATACACATGATTGGAATACAAGACTAGAAGGATACAACTTATTTGCAAGAAATAGACTTGATAAACGAGGAGGGGGTGTCGCATTGTATGTTCGAAACGCGTATATCTGCACAGAGATTGAAGCTTCAGAGACTGGGAGTTCTGTGGAAACTGTTTGGGTAAGAATACAAGGACAGAACAATGGAAAGGACACCATTGTAGGCATTTACTACAGGCCGCCTGTGCAAGCCGAAGATATAGATGAACTCTTTATGCATCAGATGGCCAAGTTCTCCAAAAAATATGACATAGTTGTCATGGGAGATTTCAACTATCCAGACATTTGTTGGGAATCTCTCTCAGGCAAAACTAACAGGTCAAGGAAATTCTTATCCTCTCTTGCTGACAACTTTATCTTCCAAAAGGTAAGGGAGAAAACAAGAGGAACTGCTACCTTGGATCTAATCCTTATAAACAGGGAGGAAATGGTTGAGGAGGTAAACGTGGCTGGGACCCTAGGAGGTAGCGACCATGCTATTTTAGAATTTTGGATTACTAGAGGTGGAAGACCTGTGAAGACTCAGACGTCAAGGTTAGATTTCAGAAAGGCAGATTTTAAGGGATTCAGAAAGAGAATTGGAGGGATCCAATGGCTGGATATCCTTAAAGACAAAAATGTCCAGGAAGGATGGGAAATCTTGAAAAATGAAATTCTCAAAGCACAGTTGTTAACAATTCCGAAAAGAGGGAAGAATAGGAAGCATTTAAGGAAACCAGGATGGATGAACACAGAACTTAAGCACATGCTAAAAAGGAAGAAAAAAATGTTTATAAAATGGAAAGAGGGAGGCATATCTAAAGAAGAATATAATGCTGTCTGCAGAACCTGCAGGGCACAAATCAGATTATCCAAAGCTGAAAATGAACTGAGGCTTGCAAGAGATGTCAAAAGCAATAATAAAGGATTTTGGGGATATGTCAAAAGTAAAAGAAAAGTCAAAGATGCTATAGGATTTTTACAGGATGAAAATGATGAAATGGTAAGACAGGATGTTGAGAAGGCTGAACTTTTAAATTCCTATTTTGCATCTGTTTTCTCTCAGAAAGGAAATGCAACATCAACTGTTATTCACTGTCCTATTAAGGGAATAGAAGAATCCAGGATATCTATAAACAGAAAGATAGTGAGGAAACACTTAGCTAACCTAAATGAATTCAAGTCTCCAGGTCCAGATGAATTACACCCCAGAGTACTGAAGGAGATAGCAGAAGAAATTTTTGAACCCCTCTCCATAATCTTTGAAAATTCTTGGAGAACAGGAGAAGTGCCAGAAGACTGGAGAAGAGCAAATGTTGTTCCTATCTTCAAAAAGGGGAAGAAGGTGGACCCAGGCAACTATAGGCCGGTGAGTCTGACTTCTATACCAGGAAAGATCTTTGAACAAATTATTAAACAACATGTATGTCAATACCTGGATAAGAATGAAGTGATTAAACAGAGTCAGCATGGGTTTCTAACTAATAAGTCATGTCAGACTAACTTAATTTCCTTCTATGACGGTATCACTGATTGGGTGGATCAAGGAAATGCTGTAGATATAGTATATCTTGACTTCAGCAAAGCATTTGACAAAGTCTCTCATACAATCCTTATTGAAAAAATGACTAAGTATGGAATGGACAAGGCAACTGTTAGGTGGATTCATAACTGGCTTAGTGATCGGACCCAAAGAGTGGTCGTAAATGGCTGCACATCCAGTTGGAAGAATGTCTCAAGTGGGGTACCACAGGGCTCTGTCCTGGGCCCTGTATTGTTCAACATCTTTATCAACGATTTAGATGAAGGAATTGAGGGTAAACTGATTAAATTTGCTGATGACACAAAGCTAGGAGGGATAGCTAATACTAGAGAAGAGAGAGAGAGGATTCAAAAAGATTTAAATAAACTGGAGAAGTGGGCAGCAACTAACAGAATGGTTTTTAACAGGGAGAAATGCAAAGTACTACATCTGGGCAATAAAAATGAAAAAAGCATATATAGAATGGGAGGACTAGGGCTAAGTGACAGCACATGTGAAAAAGACTTGGGTATACTAATAGATCACAGACTGAATATGAGTCAACAGTGTGATGCAGCAGCAAAAAAGGCAAATGCAATTCTAGGATGTATTAACAGAAGCATACAGTCTAGATCACGTGAAGTCATTATTTCCCTCTACTCCTCTTTGGTCAGACCTCATCTGGAATATTGTGTCCAGTTTTGGGCACCACATTTTAAAAAAGACATCAACAAACTGGAGCAAGTTCAGAAAAGAGCGACCAGAATGGTGACCGGTCTGCAAACCCTGTCTTATGAGGAAAGGTTGCAGGATTTGGGAATGTTTAGTTTGCAAAAGAGAAGACTGAGAGGAGACTTAATAGCTGTCTACAAATATCTAAAGGGCTGTCACATTGTAGAAGGATCAACTTTATTCTCATTTGCACAAGGAAAGACTAGAAGCAATGGGATGAAACTGAATGGGAAGAGACACAGATTAGATATTAGAAAAAACTTTTTGACAGTTAGAGTGATCAATGAGTGGAACAGGCTGCCACGAGAAGTGGTGAGTTCTCCTTCAATGGAAGTCTTCAAACAGAGGCTGGACAGACATCTGACTGGGATGATTTAGCGAATCCTGCTTTGAGCAGGGGGTTGGACCAGATGGCCCAGGAGGTCCCTTCCAACTCTACGATTCTATGATTCTATGACTAACAGTTAAATGAGAATGAAGATCAGTCCTGGAGAAGAAAGCAGATTTCTATAATAAGATATATTACAAAGTTTCTAATTTTCAAGTGTACAATTCGTTTATAAAATAAAAATTAAAACTATGGTTACTTCAACTTATGGTTCTGGGCCACTTTACCTAGCTTACATATATAGGAATATCAGTTTAATGTCAGATGATTGTTAAAAGGATTGCGCAGTGGACAAACCCTTTAAAAATATGTCACATGATATCCAAATAAGTTGCTATATGGGTGTATATGTATAAATTCATAGTGCGCAAAAGAAAATTTACGCAGGCAGATTTCTGCCTACAGCAAGTGCTGATAGACAATACTACGAGTCAATAGGTGAACGTTGGAACCCCATTAGTCCCCCTGCACATACAGTGGCAGATAAAGTTTGGGCACCTATGGTCAAAATTATTGTTATGAACAGTTAAGCAAGTTGAAGATGAAACAATCTCTAAAAACACAGATGACACATTTCCTTTGTATTTAGGATAGATAAAAGGAAAATAGGCAGATGAAAACCTATGATCACCCTGAATGGTTAGTACCTAGTAGCACACCCTTTTGAGGGATTTTCATCCATTCTTCCAGGAATCTCACAGAACTGGAAGAATTTTCCAAGGGTCGTCTAGTATGCACTGCAATTGTTCAGATCAAGGGACTGTGAGGGCCATTGTAAATCCTTCAGCTTGCACCTTTTGAGGTATGTATAAGAAAAGATTCCGGACTTACATAATAATATAAGCCTTTTGAGGTAGTCTGTTGTGGATTCTGACGATCATTATCTATTTGTAGTAGCCATCCTCTTTTCAATGTCAGCTTCTTTTTTACAGATGCGTTATTGTGATGAAGGAGTTAACTGCTCCTACCCCCCCCCCCCAGGGCCTGTAAGCATATTGAACAAAGCAGGATTTGGGGCTCCAATGTTGAATAGCAAGGCCTTTTAGTATGATAATGAGATAAGGCCCAAAACAGAACTTCAAAGCCGAGTAGGAGCAACGCCAGCATGGGGCAGGGAGGCTCCTGGGGGCTTCAATTAGAATATGACTGTCGGCTAGACACAGAAATACACATCCATTGTCTCTCCCAGCCGCCCTGATTCCATCCTAGGATCATGGATTATGAGCACATCTTTCGAGTTATGGACTTATGAAAAATATCCGAGTGACCCTGAGGAAATCGCGCATCTGGCAGTGCGTCTCCAGAGGCGGTGAGGGTTCTGGGGCCTGAGATACATAGACTGGCCCTCCACAGCGACCCATTGGGGCCATGTTTGCTCTCCACACGACAGGCAAAACAAACCACATTCACTCGTACCTGTCATGTCCTGATCCGATCATGCTGTTGAAAGTTACCCCCTTTCTTAGATATTGGGAATAAGTTCTGCAGGGAGCTACATGGTGGAGATTATTAGCCCACCCTCTGACACAGGGGGAGGGACCTAGCATGCTTAAGAACTAGCAGCCCATGGCAGAGGGTCTCTCACAGAAAAAAAAACAGACGATGATGATCTAAGAAGGAACTGGGGACAGATCTGCCAAGGGGAGCAGCGGCCCATGCTTTGGGGTCTGTCCGGCAACTAAGATTCTTGTACCTGTGGACTGCAGAGCTCCCGGCACCCACATGCAACCTACAATCTGGTAAATTGACCTCCAGCTTAATATCTCTAATTCTTGTACTCTTATTGTTATATTTTACTCTGACTGCAAATCCACTGTAATTCCATTGTATAGCTTACTGTATATTTCTGTAATTATCTAGTGTGCCCTTAAGGCAATTAATCCATAAAATTAATCTTGGGCTGATGCTTTTACTCTGATTACGAATCTTAGAATACCCAGCGGGCATTTGGGCCTGTCTGGTTTGTAACTGAATTTTTTGGAGGATTTTTTTCCTCTTTTTGAGGTTTTCATGTTAGAGTAGGGACTGACAAGTGTAAGGAACTTTGACGCAGTTTGTCAGCTTCCGTATTAAGGCCTTAATATCAACCAATACCTTACATATATTGATATGTTTTTTGTGCACTTTTTATATTTTTTCCAGGGTGCAGTTGGGCCCAAATGGTTCTGCAAACTTGTGCCCTCTGTTCACATGGGATGCATTCTAGTTGGCACTGGGCAGCCCCCCTATATGGTGTTACAAAGAGGTTGTTAGCCAGAAGCCCTGCATTCCCTGTGTGAACACTGGAGCATGCGGATTATTTTGTCTGCACTGGTGTACCACACGGCCAATCCCCGATTGTAGGCTGGCTGTTTCATTTGGTATTTATGCACCTGTGCAGCTGCCATTTTACTTGGGTCCGCTGCACCCTGGATTAGTGCAGATGCATTTGGGCCTGTCTGGTTTGTAACTGAATTTTTTGGAGAATTTTTTTTTTTCCTCTTTTTGAGGTTTTCAGAATACCCAGCGGGTAACAGGACATCCTCCCCGGCGGCCATTTTCTCTAGGTGCAGTTCCCTTACTGACCTGAGACAAAGGGGGCGCCAGAGCTGTGCCTGTGTAGTTACGTCACATTGGTGACGTGGGAGGAACGGGTCCTGTTTCCTCCACAGTTATGTTTGCATCAAGAAATTTATTGAATCCATTCTTCCCTCTACCCATGAAATGTTGCCCAGGCCATTGGCTGCAACACAACCCCAAAGCATGATTGATCCACCCCCATGCTTAATGGTTGTCGAGATGTGCTTTTCCTGAAATTCTGTGCCTTTTTTCCTCCACACATACCTTTGACGTAGACAGGAAGCAAGTTCTTTTTTTAACCTCATCGGTCCACAGGACTTGTTTCCAAAATGCTTTGTGGGTCTCCACCATTTTCTTTGTGCTAGGCAGCTGCTTAGAAGAACCCATGGCTGCTGTTTGTTGGCACAAGGTTAAAGGAGGCTGGGTTTTTGTCAAGATGGGAAGTTTGCATCACCAGGCTTTTCCAAAAGATGATTGTGAACAATCTATAATCCTAATTAAGGCTAATTAAGGTCTGAAACCTTGGACAAAGTGGTCTCAACACAAATCTCCGAGGGTGCCCAAAGTTTTGCATCCTCCCATTTTCCTTTCAGTAATTGTTAAAATGTAAAGGATGAAAAATAAATCTAAAAAAAATATATATAGCTATAACATTTTTATTTGCCTAAAATACAAAGGAAATGTCTCATCTTTAGAGATCATTTCATCTTCAAGTTGCTTATCTGTTCCCAATAAAAATAATTTTGACCAGAGGTGCCCAATCTTTTACAAGCCATTGTACCTCCGGATGGCCTTCCATCAGTTGGTCAAATAAGACTCCAGAGTGAAATGGATTCCATTGTTAGCAATGGGATCGTTCCCACCCATTTTGGGCAGGCGATGGTATGGACACAATCACAACATTTGATGGAGAGGAGAACAGATTCAACTCTTATACCGTCATTTTTTATTATTAGTCTGTCCCCAAATCCTTTTCAAGACCAGAGTAAAAAAAAAAAGAAAATAAAAATCCTAATGTGAAAATACAGAGAATAGAACGGTACCTTTCTTGGTATCCTGTATCTGTTTCATGACTTCTTCCCGCTCTGCCTGTTCTGTAGCAGTGGTCACTCTAAATGATCCCTCCCTTGTAAAAGTGGTTCTGCTGGCATCAAAGGTGGCAGTAACGCCGCACTCCTTTTCACGCTTTTGCTTTCTCTCTAGACAGGCAGCGAAAGCACATCCGACAGCATGGCTCAGCCGCTCTCCCTGTTATTAGTAAGACACAAGTAGTCATTATCCATAGTATGGAAATAATCCTGTAACCATACAATAATCTCTGTGCATGGGCTTCATGCACCTCGGGTTACCCTAGAACACAAGAAATTATAGCATATCACACTGACATTAAAGGTCATAGATATTACATATGCATTCAACCAGTCAGTATTAAATGCATGATGCACGGAGATGGTCCTACTGAAATGCTGCCATATTGTTGCAACATGCTAGACAGAAGGATTTTCATACTCTGATGCATTTTGAGACATTGGATTCTGCCCTTAAAGAAAAAAAAGACTGACAAATGAATCAGACCAGATCAATGACCTAAAAATGAATCCCCATGCATCACCAAAAAAAAAAACCCCTTAAGCCCGAAGGGTGGTTTGCACATTCATGACCGGGCCAATTTTTACAATTCTGACCACTGTCCCTTTATGAGGTAATAACTCTGAAACGCTTCCATGGATCCCGATGATTCTGACATTGTTTTCTCGTGACATATTGTACTTCATGTTAGTGGTAAAATTTCATTCAAATAACTTGCGTTTATTTGTGAAAAAAAACGGAAATTAGGCGAAAATTTTGCAATTTTCCAACTTTGAATTTTTATGCCCTTAAATCACAGAGATACGGCACACAAAAACTTGATAAGTAACATTTCCCACATGTTTACTTTACATCAGCACAATTTTGGAACCAAAATTTTTTTTGTTAGGAAGTTATAAGGGTTAAAAGTTGACCAGCGATTTCTCATTTTTGCACCACCATTTTATTTTTACGGACCACATCACATTGGAAGCCACTTTGAGGGGTCTATATGATAGAAAATACCCAAAAGTGACACCATTCTAAAAACTGCACCCCTTAAGGTGCTCAAAACCACATTCAAGAAGTTTATTAACCCTTCAGATACTTCACAGGAATTTTTTATTTAAAAAAAAAAATAAAAAATGAACTTTTCCACAAAAAAATACTTCAGGTTCAATTTTTTTTATTTTACCAAGGGTAACAGGAGAAATTGGACTGCAAAAGTTATTGTGCAATTTGTCCTGAGTACGCTGATACCTGATATGTGAGGGGGAACCACTGTTTCGGCGCATGGCAGAGCTCAGAAGGGAAGGAGCGCCGTTTGACTTTTTCAATGCAAAATTGGCTGGAATTCAGATCGGACGCCATGTCGCGTTTGGAGAGCCCCTGATGTACCTAAACAGTGGAAACCCCCCACAAGTGACCCCATTTTGGAAACTAGACCCCCCAAGGAACTTATCTAGATATGTGATGAGAACTTTGAACCACAAGGGCTTCACAGAAGTTTATAACGTACAGCGGTACAATTAAAAAATCATTTTTTCCACAAAAATGATCTTTTCACCCCCAATTTTTATTTTCCCAAGGGTAACAGGACCCTAAAAGTTATTGTGCAATTTGTCCTGAGCACGCTGATATCCCACATGTGAGGGTAGACCACTATTTGGGCGCATGGCAGAGCTCGGAAGGGAAGCAGTGCCATTTGACGTTTTTGGCTGGAATTGAGATGGGACACCATGTCGCGATTGGAAAACCCCTGATGTACCAAAACAGTGGAAACCCGCCACAAATGACACCATTTTGGAAACTAAACCCCCAAGGAACTTATCTAGATGTGTGGTGAGAACTTTGAACCCCCCGAGTGCTTCACAGAGAAATTGGACCCCAAAAGTTGTTTTGCAAATTGTCCTGAGTAGGCTGATACCCTATATGTGGGGGTAAAACACTGTTTGGGCGCATGGCAGAGCTTGGAAGGGAAGGAGCACCATTTGACTTTTTCAACGCAGAATTGGCTGGAATTGAGATCCAATGCCATGTTGCATTTGGAGAGCACCTGATGTGCCCAAATAGTGTAAACCCCCAATTCTAACTCCAACCCGAACCCCAACACACCCCTAACCCTAATCTCAGGCCTAACCCTAATGGGAAAATGGAAATAAATACATTTTCTTTTAATTTTATTATTTTTCCCCCTAACAAAGGGGGTGATAACGGGGAGGTTTGATTTACTATTTATGGCGGTTTTTATGTTTGGCAGCTGTCACACGCTAAAAGACGCTTTTTATTGTAAACACGGGTATTACGTACCTGGTAATGTGTTTTTTCATGAGACATGACGGCACCACGAGAGAGGGGATCCGCCCAGCGAGGACAGGAAACCTTCAAGATAAAAGGGGCGGCTCCTCTCTCCGCATCAGTTGTTTTTACAGAGCACGAGAGGAACTCCGCAGGTTAGTGGACACATAAATACATATTTTATACTGCTAAATTTCCAACCTCAAGGGAGTATATAATACTAACAAAACACCCAACTAATGACGTGATCAAATAGGGCGGGAATATAAGGGTGCCGTCATGTCTCATGAAAAAACACATTACCAGGTACGTAATACCCGTGTTTTTCCATTCTACATGACGGCACCACGAGAGAGTTACAGAGATTTGTATTCTCTTTAGGGGGGGGGGGGATCACTGCCTGTAACACTCTTCTCCCAAATGTGAGATCAGAGGCAGCAGATAGGTCTAATCTGTAATGTCTGAAAAAGGTAGATGGAGAGGACCAAGTGGCCGCCTTACAGATTTGGTCGATGGAGATGTCAGCTCTCTCCACCCAGGACGTTGCCATGGCCCTCGTGGAGTGGGCTTTTAGGCCCTCTGGAACAGCCCTGCCTGCACTACTATATGCTAACATGATGGCATCTCTCACCCATCTAGCTATAGTCTGCTTAGAGGCTTTAAGGCCTTTTCTTGCCCCCTGGTATGAGACAAATAAGGCCCTCTGTTTTCTCCAAGGTCTTGTCATGTCTAAATACTGTAGGATACATCTCCTAACGTCTAAGCAATGAAGTCTCTCCTCCCTCTGTTTACCGGGGTTAGGACAAAAAGATGGTAGGACTATCTCCTCAGCCCTGTGGAATTTTGACACTACCTTAGGGAGGTATGCTGGGTCTAATTTTAACACAACTCTATTGTCCATGACCTGAGTGTATTGCGGGTCTGCTGATAGTGCGTGTAAGTCCCCAACCGTACGGGCCGATGTGAGTGCCACTAATAAAGCTGTCTTTAAAGTTAACACTTTATCTGATGTTGCGTTTAGTGGTTCAAATGGACTTTCTGTCAGAGATAGAACTAAATTTAGATCCCAGGGAGGAGGCATAGGAGACAGGACAGAGTCAGCACTAGTACAGGCCCGGATAAATCTGGCCACCCATCTATTGTTTGCCAGGTCATAGTTGAATAAGTCTGCCAGGGCTGAAACGTGAACTTTGAGGGTGCTGACAGCTAACCCCAACTCTAAGCCCTTCTGCAGGAACTCCAGTACTGCCCCTATCAGTACTTCTCCCTCCTGTATCAGGCCAGAGGTAGATAAAAATTTTCTCTATATCCTTCCATAAATTTTTGTAGCCACTGGTTTTCTGCTACTGAGTAAGGTGGATATTAACCCCGCTGAGAAACCTTTTTTCTCTAACAGTGACCTTTCAAATTCCAGGCTGTCAAATACAGCCTGGACTTCGGAGGGCAACTGAAGGGACCCTGTGTTAGCAGGTCGTGGTCCTCTGGGAGCACCCATGGGTCCGCCACCGACATCACTCTCAGCCAGTAGAACCACGGTCTTTTCGGCCAAAAGGGAGCTATCATAATTACTCTGGCTTGGTCCTCCCTGATCTTCCTCAGAACTGCTGGAATGAGGCACACTGGAGGGAAGGCATACATGAGACCTGGTGTCCACTTTATCCTGAAGGCGTCTACTGCCAACGGCCAGTCTGCTGGACTTAGGGACCAGAATTTTTGAACCTTCTTGTTGGTTTTTGAGGCGAAGAGATCTATGATGGGTTTCCCCCACATATGCACAATCCGTTGAAAAATGGACTATCTTAGGCGCCATTCTCCTTGCCTCAGGTGGTTCCTGCTCAGAAAGTCTGCCTTCAGGTTGTCTACGCCTCGAATATGCAGGGCCGATGATGAAAAGAACTGGTGTTCTGCTAGATTCATGATCCTTTTTGCTATTCGCATCAGGGACCAAGAACGGGTGCCCCCCTGGTGGTTCACATATGCGACTGCTGTACGGTTGTCTGATAGGACTCTCACATGATGTCCTCTTAGGTGTGTCAACAATCCCTCCAGCGCTCTTTCGATGGCTAGTAGCTCCCACTCGTTTGAGGATAATTCCTTTCCTCCTGGAGCCAGGGATCCTGGAGCCACCGTGTGTCTAGATGGGCTCCCCAGCCCCATGGACTGGCGTCCGTTGTGACTACTCTGGAGGCCGTGTATGTCCAGGGCACTCCTCTTGGAGAGGACTCTATCTGTAACCACCACTTGAGCGACTGGAGTACAGGGTCCGGGAGGGTGAGCTTCTGCTCTAACTGCCCCTAAAGCCTCAGGTCGTTTTGTAGAACACACCACTGAAGTTCTCTTGTGTGAAACTGTGCCCATTTTACTGTTGGTATGCAGGAAGTTAGGGACCCCAACACTGACGTGGCCCTTCTCAGAGTTGTTTTTTTTTTTTTTTTTAATGTTGCCATGATTAGATTTTTGATCTTCTCTTTTTTTCTCCTCTGGGAGGCGACACTCCTGTACCACCGAGTCCAATGTTAGGCCCAAAAAAATTTTGGATCATTGCTGGTACCAGTTTAGATTTTTTGAGGTTCAGTTGCCAACCCAGGGTCTGTAGTGTCTCCATCACTATTTTGACTTGTTCTTGACAGTGAGAGAAATTTCTTCCCACTATCAAGAAGTCGTCCAGATATGGTATCACCAGAGTGTCTTTTTCCCTGAGATGGGCTGTGACCTCTGCAATTAATTTTGTGAAGACTCGGGGAGCTATCGCTACACCAAAGGGAAGAGCCCTGTATTGAAAGTGACACCACTGAGACCTTATCTGAACCGCCACTCTGAGATATTTGCGGTCTTGTTGCCGGATCGTGACATGATAGTAAGCATCCTTGAGATCCAGGACTGCCATGTAGCACTGAGGATAAAGGAGCTTCACCACTGACCTTATCGCTTCCATCTTGAATGATGGAACTATCAGATATTTGTTGAGGCCTTTCAAATTTATAATAGTCCTCCAGGAATTGTCTGGCTTTTTTATAAGAAATAGGGGGGAGTAAAAACCTTCCTTCTCTTTTTCCGGAATTTCTTCCAGGACCTGTTTTTCTAGAAGTGATAATACTTCTCCTTCCAGACTTTTTTGTTTTTCTTGAGATGACTGTACTGGAGTCTGCATGTATCTTCGTGGCGGCCAGTGGTGAAATCTTAATTCCAGACCCGACCCTATTATTTGTCGGATCCAGGTACTGGATGAGATCCTCTCCCAGGCTGGGAGGAAGTGAGAGAGCCTTCCCCCCACTTGAGAAGGACCGTCACTGTGAGGGTTTTTTGGTGTCTTTGGAGGGCTTGCCGAAATAGAAGCCTCTCCCACCTCTGGCTCGCTTGTCAGAATTGTTTCTGTCTCGATCCCTGTACTGCTGTCTTCTGAATTTTCGGCCCTTCTGAAAGGAGCGCCAAAAGGCCTGAAATGGCTGTTTTGGGAAATTCTTCTTGTCGCCGGCTTTCTCCAACACGTCATCCAATGGCGGTCTAAACAGGAAATTTCCCTCACATGGCAGAGAGCAGTGTTTCATCTTTGCCTGAGTGTCCCCCGGCCAGCATTTGAGCATACTGCCCGGCGTCCTACATTGGTTAAGGCCGCTGACTTTGCTGCTAGCCTGGCTGAATCTCCTGAAGCCTCAGCAAGAAAGAATGCCGCTGCTCTGATGGCCAGTAATGCTTCCAGAATAGATTCCTCTCTTTGCTCTAGCTGGTCTTCCAGGTTTTCCACCCATATTTTCAGGGACCTAGCCACAAAAGTGGCCGTGATGGCGGGCCTTAGTGCCCCAGCCGAGACCTCCCAGGCCATCTTAAGACAATTGTCTGTCTTTCAGCCCAGAGGTTCTTTTAGAGAACCTAAATCCTCAAAGGGTAGGGAGGATTTCCTGGCGAGTTTTGATATCACTACATCAATTTTTGGAGCTCTATCCCAGGATGAGGATGCCTCTTCCTCAAAGGGGTACCTCCTTTTTAGGGAATTGATTATCTGGGACTTCTCTGGATTTTCCCATTCCCGTTTTAGGAGTCCTTCCAATTCATTAATAGGGAAGGCTCTACGTTTTTTTTCTTTTGTAGTCCACTAAACATGAGTTCCTGAGCTGTCTTTTTTGCTTGCTCATCTACCAGCTATCCGTATCCGCTGATTGTAATGCCCTCACTGATTTGCAAACCTCTGTTTGAATTAGGGATCTCAGACTGTCAGAGAATGAGGGTGTCTCTTCCGATACTGTCTTGTTAATACAATCCTGGCACAATCTTTTATTCCAGGATGCTCCTAAGGGACTATTGCATAAAGGACATTCTTTATTTTTATTTTATTTTTTTTTCCCTACTCTTCTTAGGGACCTCCTATACTCCACCCCGCCAATGTATGTAAAATAGGGGAGAGAGGAGACAAGAGAGAGAAAGAGAACAGACATTAGAGTGCTGGACTTTCTCGAAGTTCACTCACCACTAGGACACTTCACAGAACGGATACCGGATCTGGAGGCTGACTGGTCTTCTCACTGTCTCCCAAAGAGACTAGGGACCCCTCCTTTTTGCGGCGACGATCCGTCCGTGTGCTGCCCGAGTGGCTCCCACTGCTGCTGCAGCGTGTCTGGCTCTTCTCCTCTGAGCGCAACCGCCTCTCCTTCGCCGCCTGGTGCAGCTGCAAGTGCTCTGGCGAAGGGCTCTCCATTTTATAAACTGCTTAACTGCTGCTGTTTTGTGATGAGAGCAGTCACATCTAACCAAATAATGGTGTGGTGACGCCTGCCAGCACCTCCTGTTGCCTATAACACTCTATTTTTTTATTTTTTTTTTTAAATTAATTGGTACACCTGGTTGATCCTGCACCTGCCAGCCGCTTGCACTTCCTGGTTATGCCCCCACGCCTGCGCACTATAGCTGGCCTATGTGCACACCCGGCAATCACATCCGGTGCGTGCTCTCCTCCGGTGCCCATGCTCCCTTCAGTCGTAAGCACGGCTGAAGCACGCACCAGGCGATGCGCGTTCCCCTGACCCGTGCACCCTTCACTTCCGGTGCGCGTCAGGGGTCACTTCCGGTATGCGCCTGGAATGCTTCCCGTACTTGCGGTCTGTTCTCGGTGTTCCGATGCCATGGACCTCCCGAGCAGCTCTCTTATAGCGCAGTTTGTCAGCCATACCTTGCACTGCCACCACTGTTTCAGTGTACCGTATCAGAGAGACCCGCTGTCGCCCGTCAAACCTGCCGACTGGTCTTACCGGGAGAAGCAACTGCACTACCACCACTGACAACGGGTACTGGATCGGAGAGCCCCGCTATCGCCCGTCATACCTGTAGTCCAGCCTTACCAGGTGAAGCATCTCCACTGCCACTGAAATCAGGTAATTCCTCATCAGGGCCGTTTCTGTAGTGCCTGTCTCAACAGGGAGGGTACCCACATAGCCTCCGTGGAGCTTTAATTCTGCCTTGACACCGATGTGTCTCACAGGCTGCATGGCCACTATATGTCGACAGGGAGGGAGCACGGAAAGTGGCCTCCGTGGACTTCTATGGGGCAAGTTTTGGTCATCTTGGAGGGTACACGAACCATGGTCTCCGAGGCATCATTACTTCACCCGGGCAACTGCCTCACGAGCTGTGGCCATGCACTCGCTCAGGGGGGACATAGGAATATATGGCCCCCGAGGCGACTACCGGTACCTGGTGACGGGTGTAGCAGACCAGTGCCTGCCAGTAATCACCCGACCCAGGCCCAGGCATCCTCTTCTTTCTTCTTTCTTCCAGAATCTTCAAGAGCTTTTCATCTTGAGGGTTCCCCATCGAGGACAGGAAACCAACTGATGCGGAGAGAGGAGCCGCCCCTTTTATCTTGAAGGTTTCCTGTCCTCGCTGGGCAGATCCCCTCTCTGGTGGTGCCGTCATGTAGAATGGAAAAAAATAGTTTTTGCATCACCACATATTGAGAGCTATAATTTTTCCGTATTTTGACCCACTGAGTCATGTGAGGTCTTATTTTTTGCGGGATGAGTTGACGTTTTTATTGGTACCATTTTCGGGCACGTGACATTTTTTGATTGCTTTTTATTCCGATTTTTGGGACGCAGAATGAACAAAAACCAGCGTATCATGAATTTCTTTTGGGGGGTGCGTTTCCACCGTTCCGTGTGCGGTAAAATTGATAAAGCGCTTTTATTCTTCGGGTCAGTACGGTTACAGCGATACCTCATTTATGTAGCTTTTTGTGTTTTGGCGGTTTTATGCAATGAAAACTATTTTATATAAAAAAATAATTATTTTTGCATCGCTTTATTCTGCAAGCTATAACTTTTTTTATTTTTTCACTGATGCTGTATGGCGGCTCGTTTTTTGCGGGACAAGATGACGTTTTCAGCGGTACCATGGATATTTATATGCGTCTTTTTGATCGCGCGTTATTGCACTTTTTGTTCGGCGGTATGATAAATCATTTTTTGCTTCGTTTTTTATTTTTATTTTTTAAGGGGTTCGCTAAAGGGGTTAACTAATGGGACAGTTTTATAAGGCGGGTCGTTACGGACGCGGCGATACCAAATGTGTACTTTTATTGTTTTTTTTCTTTTTTTTATTTCCAAAAAATGAATTTATTGGGGAATATTTTTTTTTTCTAATTTATTTAGCGATTTTTTTAAAATTATTTTTAACTTTATTAGGTTGTCCCAGGGGGGACATCACTGTCCTGTGACAGATAGCTGATCTGTCACATCACAGATCACTGTGACACATTGTGCCGGGTGTCAGCTGTGATAATTAGCTGACACCCGGCCGCGATCAGCGGCGCTCACCATGTGGGCGCCGCTGATCGCTGTGACGTACTATCCCGTCCCTGGGAATTAAGTCCCAGGGCACATGTACGGGATAGTACGTCACATGGGATTAAGGGGTTAAAATTCACAGACCACATACAACACAAACAAAAAAAAAAAAACAAAAAACACCAGAAAATGTGCCTGATCAGTAACAACTTCTTCCCTTAAGGGCCAGTCACACTAAGAGATATCGCTAGCAATATCGCTATAACTAGTGACGTTATAGCGATATTGCTAGCGATATCTCTGTGTGTGATACTTACCTACGACCGGCTCCCCCGCTGGTTATCGCTGATCGCGCGAGAACGTTCAGGACTGTTTCTCGTCGTCAGCTTCCTGCGGCGCTTCCTGCTGTGAAGACGAGCGACGCGCGGGCGGGAGGACGCAGAATCGCCTGGTGTGACAGCTAAGTAGCGACCCCCGTCCCCAGCGATGTCGCAATTGAGATCTGCATGTGTGGCAGCTCACTAGCGACCACTTAGCGATGCACCAGCGATCCTGACCGCGTCATATCGCTGGTCGGGATCGCTGGTACATCGCTAAGTGTGACAGTACCTTTACTTGTGAGCTGCTGCCAAGGGTCGGGGAGACAAAGAAGGAGCTGGTGATAACCCAGGGACAATCGGGAGGAAAAGAAGCTCGGGACCCTCCCTCCGACCTCAAAACTCGGCCAGCAGCTATAGATTATACAGTTGTGGCCAAAAGCATTGACACCCCTGCCATTCTGTCAGATAATACTCAGTTTCTTTCTCAAAATGATTGCAAACAAATTCTTTGGTATTATCTTCATTTAATTTGTCTTAAATGAAAAAACACAAAGAATTGTCCTAAAGCCAAATTGGATATAATTCCACACCAAACATACAAAAAAGAGGGTGAACAAAAGTATTGGCACTGTTCGAAAAATCATGTGATGCTTCTCTAATTTGTGTAATTAACAGCACCTGTAACTTACCTGTGGCACCTAACAGGTGTTGGCAATAACTAAATCACACTTGCAGCCAGTTGACATGGATTAAAGTTGACTCAACCTCTGTCCTGTGTCCTTGTGTGTACCACATTGAGCATGGAGAAAAGAAATAAGACCAAAGAACTGTCTGAGGACTTGAGAAACCAAATTGTGAGGAAGCATGAGTAATCTCAAGGCTACAAGTCCATCTCCAAAGACCTGAATGTTCCGGTGTCTACCGTGCTTGACCGTGTGCATGGCATTATGAAGCCTGTAGACTACCAACAAATTTTGCAGCATAATGTAGGGCCCAGTGTGAGACAGCTGGGTCTCCCTCAGAGGTCATGGGTCCTCCAGCAGGACAATGACCCAAAACACTTCAAAAAGCACTAGAAAATGGTTTGAGAGAAAGCACTGGAGACTTCTAAGGTGGCCAGCAATGAATCCAGACCTGAATCCCATAGAATACCTGTGGAGAGATCTAAAAATGGCAGTTTGGAGAAGGCACCCTTCAAATATCAGGGACCTGGAGCAGTTTGCCAAAGAAGAATGGTCTAAAATTCTAGCAGAGCATTGTAGGAAACTCATTGACGGTTACCGGAAGCGATTGGTCGCAGTTATTTTGGCTAAAGGTTGCGCAACCAAGTATTAGGCTGAGGGTGCCAATACTTTTGTCTGGTCCATTTTGGAGTTTTGTGTGAAATGATCAATGTTTTGCTTCATTCTCTTTTGTGTTTTTTCATTTAAGACAAATTAAATGAAGATAATACCAAAGAATTTGTGTTTGCAATCATTTTCAGGAAGAAACTGAGTATTATCTGACAGAATTGCAGAGGTGCCAATACTTTTGGCCACAACTGTAGATTAAGCAGTTAGGGGGGATCCGGTCCATCTACTCCAGACTTTGGCTTACGGGCCCGTTACACATCGATATCGCTAGCAATATCGTCACTGCTTTTGTGACGCAGCAGCGATATTGCTAGCGATATCGCTACATGTGATACCTCCGACTGGCTCCCCCGCTGATTATCGCTGATCGTCGGGCGCTTCCTGTGGTGCCAACGAGCGACGCGGGCGGGAGGACGTCAGGATCGCCGCATCTGACAGGTAAGTAGCGACCCCCGACCGCTGCTATGTCGCTGGTGAGATCTGCCCGTTTGGCAGCTCACTAGTGACCACTTCGCGATGCACCAGCGATCCATATTTTTGTCGGGATCGCTGGTGCATCGCTAAATGTAACGGTACCCTTACAGATGTAAAGATTCACTGCTGATTTCCATTCAGAAATGGTCGGTGTTCGGTGAGACCACCATGCCTTGTAAGACACTAGTGAGCAGTAAACAAGGACTCAACTAGTAACAGCCTGTCTGATGTCAGAGTACTGATGAGGATCCATGGAAGAAAAAAAATAAATAAAAAGGGTCGTCCTGGGGTCCTCTGTGAGGGATATCCCCATACTGTCATGTAGAAATCTGACCAACTGTGTCCAGTATCCTCTAATCTCTGGAGAACTCCACAGCAGTTGGAAGAACTTTGTTTTTGGGGCACGCCCCCGGGGAGCTGGGGATGAACCCTACACATCTTGGTTGTGATGCATGTACAATGGAGGATGTAGAGTTGTACGGCTGTCCCAGAAAAGCTAGGAGAAACCAAACTTTGGGGTCTCCAACATGGGCTTCCATTGCTCTACAGACGTTGTACCAACATCTGCCTCCCAGGCCAGTTCCATCCGCATATGGGGCAGAGGAATGCTCTTCATCTGGTTGAAAACACTAATGTAGGACATGTGTTTGACTGGGAGATGGGGTGCAACAACAACAGAGCCAGTCTTGTAGAGCAGTAGGAGCATTTGGAAACGGATGTTGTAGAGTGCCCTTAGGCTGCAGGAAGAGTAAATTATTCAAAAGATTTGTCTGCTTCCTTCTGGAATGAAGGGCACCAACTGCGCAAATAAAACTTTATAACCAAACAAAACTACTGTACAAAATATAAAAAAACAATGACTCACTATTTTATGAAGATTATATTGAAATGCAAGCTGTAAAATAATGTCAAAAGGTGAACGTAAAATAATGTCCAAAGGTGAAAGTAAAACCTGACAGTTTTCTTCAAATAAAACCTTGACACGTCACTCTTATTAGGGAGGTTTCCAATGCAGTTGGCAATTACTGCCGTGTTGTAAATGCCAGTTTTAGTTCAGTAATCTGGCCTTAGGAGATGATAAAAAATGGATCCATCAAAGCGCTAATGGCTCAGTCTTTAATATAAATGGGTATTAATGAACATACATGTGTACAATAAAGTCTTTCAAGGTTCTGCCATTTTTTAAGGCAGGAACAAAGCTGCAGACTTGGGCCATTCTGGTCATCCAAAATACCAGACGGCACTCCTGAATGCTTGTATGAATAAAGCATAAACCTCAAATTAAGAAAAATTTGGCCATGTAATCTGAGAGCAGAGATGTAGGAGCAGAGAGCCTGATTCCAGCGATATACCACAGTCAGTTGGGTGCGGTGGTTCTGATAGAACCCCTATTTGCTCTGCTGCACATCTAGCAGAGCTCAGAATACTGATCTGTGTAGAACCCCATTTACACCGCTGATTGGCAGCTTTCTGTCATTGCACAGTGTACACAGGAAACTGCCAATCAGTGTTGTGAGCGGGGTTGAACAGAGCAGGTGACTAGAAGGCACGAGACATCTAGTCCTGTAGTGATGATCTCCTGCTGATAAAGCGATTTTTTTGAAACAGCAAAATACAGGCCAGCAAGCGAGACCTCATTGGAATCATGGTCTCTGCTCTTAAATCATGCTATTCTCGGATTACACTAACACCTAGAGTTCTAGTCCTCTTCCTCTCTGAAGAGACAATTTGCATAATTAGCATATTTCCCAGAGGAGCATTGTGGCTTTAAGTCTCCTCACCTCGACATGCTTAGCAAGGAGAAATGATACTTCTAGGATATCTGTCAGATGCCTTCCTCACAGCCAAACCAGATCTCACACTTTGCACTGACGAGGGGCAGTACCCCGAAACACAGTGTCTGCAAACTGAGATTATGGTTTGGCTTTTATTCTAAAGCCCCCGTTACACACTGCGATATTGCTAGCAATATAGCTGTAAAGTCACCGATTTTGTGACGTTGCAGCGATATCGCTAGCGATATCGCTGCATGCGATACTTACCTCCGACCGGCTCCCCCACAGGTTATCGCTGATCGCGCGAGAAGCTCCTGGACCATTCCTCGTCGGTCACTTTCTGCGGCGCTTCCTGTGGCGCAGACGAGCGACGCGTGGAAAGATGACAGGATCGCCGCGTCTGACAGGTAAGTAGCGACCCCCCGACCCCTGTTATGTCGCTGGTGAGGTCTGCCTGTGTAGCAGCTCACTAGCGACCACCTAGCGATGCACCAGCGATCCTGACCGCGTCATATCGCTAGTCGGGATCGCTGGTGCATCGCTAGGTGTAACGGTACCCTATGTCATGTAACAAGGCTCGTTAAAGGGTCAACATTGACTTTTAGGATTGCTACTCACAGTAGGTGGCACTAGAGTTCTAGTCCTCTTCCTCTCTGAAGAGACAATTTGCATAATTACTGATCGACTACACACACTGGTCAATAGCTGGCTGAGAACAGATCAATAATAGAATTATTCTGTTCCTATTGTGTGCGGCTAAATTCACCATTTACATGCGGTGATGTGCTGCCAATGATAAGAAAAAAAATGTTGCCAGCATAAATGATCAGATCATCCAAGGAATAAGCAAAATACCTTTAACTGGGTGATCAAATGGTTACAAGGACTGATAATTAGGAACGAGCGCTCTAAAAGACTGTCGGTAAAGAACGCCTGTTCAAACCACCTACCACCGCTCAATGCGTCACGGCAGGGTCAATCATTTAAATACACCTTCCCACCTGCTTGGTTTCTCAATCTCCACTCCTCCCCACTGACCCATTTTCCTTAATTGACAGTTCCGATTTCATAGAAAAGCAGAGATAGAGAGAAAAGAAGCAGGTGGGACGTGGGAATTTAAGTGTTTGGTCAGGCCGTGATGCAGCAAGCGCCTGTATGTTATCAGCACAGAATGACTTTAAAACCACTCATTTACTAAATCTCAGCTCCTCCATGCACTTTTTTTTTTTAAATAAAGAGAAAGCAACATCAATAAGTCAAGTACAGACCGTGTCCTTAACAGCCATAAAACAATGACAGATCCATCTCCTTGTTGTTCCATCACGGCATATGTAAGAGAAGGCCCGGTCAAAATTTCTATCTGGAGCACAGAAGGACACTTTTTCAATAGTTTGGTCTACCAGGAGATCCTATGGAGAAAAAAAAAAATATATAGATTAACAGAACTATTTTTCTATATGTAAATAGATTTTTGATTTATTACTTTTGTCAGATTCACGTTATTTTTGTCACCAGTGGGTTTTTCTGTCATTAAACGAGGGGTACCAACAATTTTGACCACGTGTGTATAATTTTTATGTTCTGTAGCTGCCACTGTACAGTCATTTTGTAGATGCCACTTAGTCACAACGGAATTAAAAACTCAACTAAAACCTTTTAAATTCCTTTTTCTCTTTTTTTAAATAAAAAGTTTTTTTTTTTTAAACTGTACCGTAATCCTTATCCACATTTGATCTTTCAATTCAAACATTTCGGGAAAATTAAAATTGGGAAACATCCAAGTACTTTTAATTGCCTCTTTAATGTAAAAACATTTGCATCTTCATACCTTTGTCTTCTCATCCACAACTCTAAGGCCATCGGCAGAAACCCACAGGACCGCCTTGACTGCCTTCTTTCCAGTCTTAAATGTCAGAAAGAAAAAAGGAAATCTTACATGGGCCATCTCTTATGTTTTGCTGAGGGCCTAGAATGAAACATGAGCAAAATATATCTAGAAACAACTCTAGAAGCCTATGTATTCAAGATCCATGCCAAATTCATTCACCAAAGCAAAAGAGAAAAGTTCATAAAAAGCGCTGCAAAGGTGGTGAAGGGCAACTGTTTGACAAACAAGGGACATGGAGACTACAACATATACTTGAGAGTGCAAAGAATTCTGCAGCAAAATTCTTTACCTGGATGGGAGAATCTACTAAGACTTAGGAGACTGCACACATGAATAAGGAGTTACTCCACTGGTACCTTCATCGAAATAAATCATGGTACCACACTGGAAAATGGCATTTAGGCAAAAGACGATGAACCAATTAATACCCATAGACATTTTCACTGGAAAACCAGGAGACAATAGTCGCACAGAGCGGCCATGCTAAGAGCAAAACAGTGATGTACAGAAACTATTATACTGCGGCCTTCTGCACTATAATCTTATTTTGTCTAATCGATAGGGGGGGGGGGGGGGCATGAATTAATATTGTTTATTTCATGGCCTCTTTTTATATTAATATAAAAAAGGTGAATATTCTCAAAATAAATGTATAGTAATCGACAAATAAATTATCTGTATTTTCCTGATCTTATTTGTATCCATATGTAAAAAGCCTGCAAGTGCACCCACAGTCAACTGCGCCTCTTTAATAACCCCTGCTGTTAAGACTTATCTACAAACAGCCTCCATCTCTGCTGTCAAGCAAGCAGCCGGGGTGGCAGATAACTGAAGAGGGGCAATTATTGCTCTAGTCTAAAAATGTAGCAAAATTAAAGGGTAGTCTAACCTTTCTTCAGGAGCGCACCGTTCCACTACCTCCCAGTTTCCGCTCCTGCAGATTAACAATAAGGCTAAGTACAGACTGACTTTTTTGCCCTGCGGATTTTTCCGCGCAGAATTGAAGAAATCCGCAGGTCAAATGACCTGCATTTTTCCTGCAGATTTCTTGCGGTTTTCCCCTGCGGACTTCCCCCTGCAGATTTGGAGAAGGAGCAGGTGGAAAACCGCACAAAAGAAGTAACATGCTGCATATTTTGAACCACAAGAAAACCGCACGGAAAATTCTGCAGCGTCTGCACAGCGTTTCTTTTTTTCTATTGACCAACATGCTACTGTTCATCACAATGCAGATATGCAGCATTTCTGTGCAGCAAAATCCGCTGTGGATCCCGCTGGATATCTGCATCGTGTGCACATGGCCTTAGGCTATATGCCCATGATCATGAATAGTAGAGATTTGGAGGCAGCTTATTTTCGCTGCAGTCCAATTACCGCACTTGTTTGTTAGTACATGCGGATTTACCGCATGTACAAACAGTCTATTGGTGCAAATACGCAGTCTGCGGCGGCTCGTAAACCCACACCGCAAGTGAGTTTAAGCAGTGTATAATGGAACAGTGGGCATGGGCTTTCTATAAATCCCATCCGCAGTGCTTGCAATGTGGAACGCAGCATTTTGGACGCAGTGAAAATACGGTCCTTAGTCATATTTGACCAAATCAGTTCTGGTTGTTATGACCTGTATATATACTATAAAACACATGTCTGAATGGAGCATAGATCAAAATTAGTTTAGAGAGTAACCATAGTCTTAATTTTTTTTCCCCCCACAAAGCAATAGTAAATGTGAAAATTAGAAATCCTGCTATATATCTCAGATAAATCTGATTCTTTCTCCTCCTAAATGGATTCTTAAAAGTTTCAATTCTGGGGTAAAATATGTCTTCAGTGACAGACTTTTCCATTACTTAGAAAGGAGATGGCAGCTGGTGTTTACAAAGCTCAAACTTGCAGCAGAAACTTTGTTTTTGCCTTGGGCTCCACCCTTCTGCATAGAATCTTATAAGCACCAACCATGCTCTTTAATCTCAAAATTTGTCTTGACTGAATACAGATTTTTCACAATTAGTTCATGGCTAAAATTTGTAAGATCAGTCCAGTAGGAGAAACAAGCAGATATCTCTGATAAGACATATTACAAAGTGGTTTCTTTTCATATGTACTATTAATTTATGAAAGCAAAAATTAAAATGATGGTTACGCTTCAAAACAGGTATAGTCACATGCGTCTGACTAGTAGCTGCAAGCAGCCTTTTAGAAAAAAAAAAAAAATGACAAGCACAGGTGAAGCTTGTTCAGCAATTAATAGAAAACCTTGTGCTGCTCACAGCCACGTGGAAAAAGGCACAAAATGATTGCTTGTGTGTAAATACATCACATTACCCTTATTGTATACTCAAAGTTATATAGTAAGTTATAGTTGCATTTAAAAGTTCTAAGCGATTTATAGGAACTATTTTGGAAAGGGACAAGTACACCTAAATGCCATTTTGACAGTGAACAAAGAGCCGTCACCATAGCTGTAGCCGTCCCGCACTGGAATTCCTGCAGACAAATCGTGATCCATTACCATGTAGGCAAGAACCCAGAACTTGTACCCGTCAAAAGTACTGTAATCATGTCTAAATCAGCACAAGCAATGTTCATTGGTAAAATTTGGAGAAAGTCCAGAAAAGATTGATCGGCAAGAATCTGGGAGAATTTTGTCTTCGATTATGGCAGAAAGAAACGGTAATGATTACAAGCATGTGCACGTAAAAGGAGACCTACAACTGGCAGCGTCAAATATGCAGTGATCCAACTGGTTCTAAAAATCAGAAATGTACAGCTTATAGGAATTCTAAAATCCTGCGTTTTAGAAGTAGAATGAAGGAGAGGAATTACCCACCCCAAGAAGAAAAAAAAAGTGCAAACCAGCCTTTACGACGGAAGAGATGCAAAGGATTGGAAAGTGATTATGGGTATTAGTGGTGAGCGAACGTGCTGGGATAAGGTGTTATCGGAGCATGCCCGAGTGCTAACCGAGTGACTGTGGTGCTTGAAAAATATGTTCGGATCCCCACGGGTGCATGTCTCGCAACTGTTCAACCAATGCAACATATGCAGGGATTGCCTAACAAACAAGAAACCTCCGCATGTGTTGCAGGTGTCAACCAGCCATGAGGCACGCAGGTGCGAACTTATTTCTCAAACACGCTGAAGACACTCGGTTAGCACCCGAGCATACTCAGACAACTCCTTATCGGAGAACTTTCACTCATTACTAGTAGCTGTATAAAAAAATAAAATAAAAATAAAAAACATTTGGGCAATGTGTAAAGTTAAAGCGTCAGAATTCCCCCATGTGTAAGATTAGGGAAAACAAACAAACAAACAAAAAACAAAAATCAGCTTCTTCCCCTCCAAAATTGTGTCTACTGCCTGGCTTATAGCAGGGAATTAAGGGTCTTCCTTATTGGATATCTCCTGCTCATAGAAAGGCAATTGTGATAAAATTGCTCTATTTCAGATAGACCGTAATGTTGCATAACCGGCATAGCACAGATTACAAGAAGGTGCAGAGGTATATAACCAGTTTGTCACTGGGACCCTTGTTGGTACAGACATCCCACAAGTGTCATACAGTCTTCCAGGCTGCCCAGGACACCAAAACACCCAAACACCTGAGTGATAGGGAATGGATCACTTTTACATAAAAAAAAATTAAAACACAGAAAAATCTAAATGTGTTGGCAGTCGAATGCAAAAAACACCCATATTTGACCTCTTCCCACAATGTTTCTTGCCCATCCCTCTAATAAGGTCAACATATATGAAAAAAAATGAATTCAAGAAGGATCCAGGTCTATACATGTTTATGCCACAGGAATCTCGAAGTGAAGGCACATGCTGCTATGTACAGTGACCATTTACTACCAGTGTGCAACTCCTTATAAATTTAACCACAGATGGCGATGGACTTACTTTTGCAAAGAAGCCTTTGAAGAATTTCCTTTCCTGGAGGAACAGGGGAGGGGACAAGTCGAGCACTATTATTGCTGGAAGCTACAAGTCTCTCAAGGTTTTCAAATCAGCATGCATCAAATAGCACAGCAAAGAATTAGTAAGCGCTATACAGAAGGAGCAAGCGGATGACATCACTCCCTACGTCCATGCTTGGGAAAGAAGAGGTTAAAAAGGTGGCAGGCAGGCTAAAGTTGCCAGAAGGAGGGGAAGAAAACTACAAAAAAAACCTCAAATGACACCCTGCAATTTCCCATGCAACAAGGGAAAAAATAATCTCAGACCTCATTCCTTCGCAAAATGCCAGTTGCTAATTGCAAAGGAATGAATATGTCAAGTCCATCTTGGCTTTAGACCCGGTTCATTGCACCAGATGAGACTTGTGGGTTTGCACTATAAGATCTAAAAGACTGCATGACGAGCCATGTAATTTGGAGCAGTTAGAAGCCATTTTATCCATATTTCAATTTAAAATATTTAAAAGCCTTTAACAAGTTTTCTAATGCAATGAAACAAGTCTGCAAAATCGGCAGTGGTAGCATTTTTTTTTTAAATTATGAAAACTGCACAACATGGATCCACAAACTACAAAAAGGAGATGCCCATACACATTAATCAGAAATCAACAGCCTCAGCAGTGATTGGTCAATTTTCCAGCACGTCTGGAGATCCAACATCAGGAAAGGATGTTTGGGACAATAATTTTAACATACCTAATCATTTTCTCAAGAGAAATAAGCAGATGCCAGTGTGGCCTAGAAGCTGCTCATTTCCCTCTCCCCAATTAATTATACACGCAACCTCGGCCAAGCATATTTATAGAGGAGCGAGGACAGATATCTGTTGAGCTAACTGTTCTATAATCTGCATGGCCACCTTAACCCACAGCTTTGGTCTTTACCACACTGCTAAGCTCCTGTCCCACCAAGTAACGGATTGAAAAGCAATATAGGAGGCATTTCTTCCAGAACTAACAACCACACACACACACAAAGTGAAACATGGCAGCAGAAGAGCAGTCAATCTGGAGCATGAGGCCATGTCATGGGAATGACCAATGCACACATTTTACTCCTTCAACTTTAATATCTTAAGGATTGATCTCCAAGCTCGGATGTGGACAAGATGCATAAAAATTAATCTTAAAAGCAAAACAATTTTCAGCCTTAGTCTACTTTTATTCTGCTGCCAGACTTCTTTAATGTTCCCCCTGGAAGCTATAGGCACATGGAAAAGCAAAAGGGTTCCTAATTTATCTCAAATGGCAAGAGAAAAGTCATGGGAAAGTAAGGAGGATCGAATGAACATCAAAGGGAATTCGTCAGCAGGATTTCAACCCTCCATACTACTTATACATACATGTAAATCTTTCAAAGACAAGTTCAGCAATACCTTAACATGGCCAATTCAACAATCTAATGTAGAAATCAGTGTTTGAATTGATACGTAAATAATGTTGAAGAGCTATGGTTGATGTGAAGCCTCTGCCACTCCAGCTCTATTCTCCACCCAGAGGCCGCCTGCTCCACTGACAGTCTTGGTGCTTGTGTCTTCAGGCAAATGAGTAAGGGAAGCAGGAGGAGTCGGCGCTGTGAAGGAAATCGAGCTGGACAAAGGCGTCAGATCTACCACAGCCCCGTCAGCCACATTTTTTTTTTTAGTAAAGAAGGAAAAGTCCGGAGATGTTAAAAGTATTGCTGGACTTGTCTTTGAAAGAACTACATACGTATATGAAAAAAGTTTAGGGTGTGAAATCCTACTGACCGATTTCCTTTAAGAACACAGCAATTCTCCTTAAGTTTTTAATTCCTGTTTCAAGAGTTATAGCAGTTTTATTTTTCAGTTGGCAATAGCCATGTGAGGGCTTGATGGTTACAAGCTGTATTTTGGGATACGAATAATGTGTGGATTTTTTTGTTTCAGGGGTGGGGAAGAAACTATAGGGGCAATATGATTATGGAGGTGAATTATTTTTAAGTTGCCATTGGTGAAAGCAGCAACATTTTTAGTTTTTTGTCAACAGAGCTGGATGAATGCTTGCGTTTTGCAGGAGGATGACATTGGACCACAGTTCTACAACTCTTTTCGACCAACTCTATTTGTACAGTTATTCCATTTATTTGGCTGGCAAGGAATGAAAAACAGCAATCCTGTATGGCAACTTGTACACCATGTACAGTGTAATCAGTTGTGGGGGTGGGGTTATACAGCTTAGCTGGACTACTTGGCTCTAGACACCTAGTTCTGCAGTGATAATCTGATAAAACACTAGTTATGTTGGAACTGCAGCAAGGTGCTGAGCAAGTGATGTCACTATAATCAGGATATCTGCACCTACATTATGCTGCTCTTGGATTACATACAAACCTTCTAATAGATTCCTTTTAAAATGTTTTTTTATTTTGTACTTTTTACTATAGTCCTGCTAAATGACAAACTTTAATATGATGTAAATTAAACCTGGACTGTGTGTACCAGCTGGGATCCAGTGGAGAGACATGAGCAGCATAATGTACGGTATACAGTAAAATCAGTAAGAGCACACCCTGACAAGTACTCATGATGGACAGATATATTACAGCGCCTTAAAAAAAAAAAAATTGTGCTATATAAATTTGCTGAGGTTCACAGAAAACCTTCAGTTTGTGTGTTTATATTAATAAAATTATTACTATATTTTAATAGTGATTGT
This sequence comes from Dendrobates tinctorius, assembly GCF_039654945.1. Lineage (NCBI taxonomy): Eukaryota > Metazoa > Chordata > Amphibia > Anura > Dendrobatidae > Dendrobates > Dendrobates tinctorius. The sequence continues at coordinate 968,643 of NW_027361861.1, read as the reverse complement.
AATAATTTTTAGAATTAAAACTAATTAAAAAAATTAAAAAAAAATATATCAGTATATACTTCATGCAAACAGTAAGCGCATAACAAGAGCCCTGCATGCAGTAATGTGAACACCTCATGCCAAAAAAAAAAACCACTGTATAAAAGTTTAAAAGTGATTTTTCGGTTATACTGTTTTTTTATGTCAGTAAAGCAATTACGATACTTCTATATAGAAATGAGAAAAAGAGCACAGCGGCCATTGCCGTCATCAGCTGGTGATGTTGCATGGGGCTTTTTTCAGGAAATCCTGCTGTGTTCCCTTTTCAAAGGCTTAATTCATTTTGCCGCTTCAAAAGCACATCCGCATGTGAGGGGCTCCGAAATGAGTGCTTACTACATATGCCACATGCACAGAGGATGTAATGCCCGTCATGAATCAGTGCGAGGTGATGACTAATGAAAAAGGACGAGCCTTCTGCTACCAAGTTCCACCGCCCTCCAATTCATCACTCTCCTATACAAAGTCAGCCCTGCAGCTAGCAGACGGTAAGGACATCTCACCACACATTCCTAATTTCAGGGTGACAGTTAATCGTTAACATTACTCCGAGAATAGCAAGTGTTAATGTGAGAGTCACTTCCAAACCACTCCAGCAGTAGAGTTAGGAAGAAACAAGTGGTCATGCAAGGCTGATTATCTGACCAGAAGGAACTACACTTGTTAATTGTTTAATATGTAAAAACAAAACACTAAGTTAATTATGATTCTTTATTTTTTTAACCTGCTAAAACAAGAAAATATATTAAATATATCAAGCATTTGCAAGCACAAACGACATGTATATCAAGGAGGAACAGGAAATGGTGAAGGCTGTTAAAGAGGACCTGTCACTTACTAAAGAAGAAAAATATTTAGTTCAGTACTTAGTAAAAATCCCACAGCTTCTCGAATTCTGTGGCTCTTTCCAGTTTTGCGCTGCGTTGATCCATTGCAGAGAAATTCACATTTGTTTCTTCTGCAGCAAAATATGAGAAATCTCTGCTTGCCAATCACAGCTGCTGAGCTGTGATTGGCAGCATCTCCGATGGAGTGTAAGAGCACGTCCCCAGAGAAGACTCTGAAGAAACGCCCAGTTGCACTAAAAAGCACTAAAAAGCAGGGAATTCTAATACTGTGCTGCAAGAGAAAATTGTGAATATCTCTGCAATGGAGTGATGCAGCGAAAAACAGAAAAGAGTAGCAGAATATGGAGGACTCAGGTTTTGACTCCTGCTTTCAGGAAGTGAAACGTCTCCTTTAAGATCATATAAAACATATGTGATGAAAGGAGGTCTCACATAGATCACACAAAGATAAGAGTAGATATCTAGTAAGAAAAGGAATTAAAATTTTCAGATGGTATTGATAGGACCTAAAAATGTGAAGCAATTGGTTACCACTCCAGAGAGAATCTCAAATTGTCTTTGGGCAGTAGAAAAGTTTACTGCCATTAGTTGTGAACATGCACCAGATCGGATGAAACCCCATCCAAGTGAATGGAAAAACCAATGCATGTGCAGCCTCCTCTCAATTCACAGGAAGATAACAGAACGCTAATCTTATAGGGAGCTCCTCAGATACTTACAGTAGCACCGTAGGAGCCACCCAGGAGGTTTGGCAGCATCAAGTTGTACTTCTCAGTTAGGTAATAGACAGACAGCGCTTGTATAACAATACATGGACCAAAGTGGGGGTCTTCTGACCTGAACCAGCTGCCTTATTTAATCCACGGATGTAAACAAGCTTAGGTCAGGAGCCCAAACTGATGAGCCAAGTATTGTGATCCAAGCAAGATTTGCGCTTCATGGACGTGTGAAACTGGCTTCAGGCTACGAGACTTTGCAGCGCTGATTAATTGCAAGTATTAACTAACAGCTGATGTATGCAAAACGTGTAGACTTGAGAAAATCAATAGTTAAAATCAATTAGTAGAAGTACAAAGTCTTCATTTAGCCTTACACCTTCTATACACATTAGACTAAGGTCAGCTGCACCTGCCAATACTGACCGGTTTTGGTGACACTGTATGGTGGGCACCGGTTTACTGATCGTCTCGAAAGAGGTCAATCAGACATGTCCAATTTGAAACTGCCAATGGCATTGTTCTGCTGGCAGAGATGTCAGTTAGCGGCTCTCCCAGACAACACAGGAGCGCTAGTCTAAACGAGCACTCCTATGCATGGGAGAGATGAAAGAGTTTGCTGTCGGCCAAAAGCATCGTTCGGAAGAAAACTATCATATGTGTATGTGGGCCTTCAGGCTGGGTTTACACGTTGTGCATTTTACACACTTCATTTTATGTATTTTAAGTTACAGCAAAGTTTATGACTTCTACCTTAATTTCATCTACTCACTGAATTTTTAAGTTATGGAATCTGTGTACAAGTAATTCAGGCATGTTAATTTTGCCAAAGCGCACCTTTCTGTTGCGGATGTTAACCATTTATTTCAAATTAGCTAAACCCTTACATTACTCTTTTTTTCTCTTCTGCATTTCCAGATCTATAAGTACACAATACATAAAAGTGCAGGAAAATATGCACAGATTTTAGATGTTTCGAAGTGGAAATCTAGACTTCGGATGCAGCAACATACTCATCTGAAACTCAGCCTACACATGTGACATCTGGAACTAAAATCGCGGCTCACCGCAGCTGTGCGGAGTCTCAGCCGTGTGGCCAAACCCTTTGCCGCATGAACACCTCTACTTTCCATTACAGAACATACAGTCACCATCAGTTTGTGGACAGAGCAATAAGAATACATACGGATTTCAGTCTTTTAACGGCATCTTCACAGATGTGCATCCCTCGAGACTCGTCCACCTCCACGTGTCCCAGGTACTATACAAAGAAAACAGAAGTAGAACTACAAATTGGATCTTTTTACTAATTAGAAAGGACTATAGATCTAGCATCTCAGATGGTGCAAGTATCTAAAACATGAGAAGCTTTGCACACAATGTGTACATTGTAGTTTGCAGTGCATCACTTTCGCCAAGAAACTTTTTTAAAATTTCTTTTTAAAAACATGGCAGCATGACATGACCGCCAAAAATTGGAAAATTTTTCCCAATTGGTGGGTGTTTAAACGCAGGCAGACCAAAGAACTCGATACGCACCAAGGGATCTTTACTAGATTACTCATTGCATATAAGCGGCCATAGCTCTCGGCAGTGAGACTCCTGTGTACATGGGACAATGCGTTGCGAATAACAATGAGCTTTAACGCTGCACAAAAGATCATTTCATAAGAGCTTTGTTTCAATCACGAAACAAGTGTTTGATGGCGCTCATTCACATTTATCTAGCAGTATAAATGCAGCTTCACCCTATTGTCAAATCAAGAGAGCCGATATCTCATGAAGAATTTACCTGCCAATGTCTTCCTCAAGGTGAGAAGCCGATAATGGCTGGTAGTAGAGATAGCCATACGGATCCCCAGCAGCAGCGATTTATATGCCATTCAGGCTATACTAGAGTGGATGCCGACGTTTCTACTAAGGTCTCTTTCACACATCCGTCTTTCACCATCAGTCAAAATCCGCTGTTTTGCAAAAAAAAAAAAAAAAACGCATCCGCCATTTTTGTTGGCGGATTAGTTTTTTTCCCCATTAACTTGCATTAACAGCGGATCTTGATGGATGGCCATCCGTTGGATCCGTTTTTGTACGGATCCGCCAAAATTTTAGCATCCGCTGACATGGGAGGACGGACACTGCAACGTTTTTTTGGTTGCCGGATCCGCATTTCTACAGTGCACATGTCCGGAATTGGCTTTGCCGGAAAGTTAACCCTAAATGTCTGGTGAAAAAAAACTCTCTCTCCCTCCCCTCACCCCGCAATCCCGGAACCGGTCTCTCGCAGCACCTCCCGCGACGTCATCCCGACCCGGTCTCTTCTCGCAGCCCGTCCCGGTCCTGCGATCTCTTCCCGCAGTGATCTCTTCCCAGTCCCATGGTGGTACTTTTTTAGTTGCGGTTCCTTTAACATTACTACATCGGCGGACCCTGTCAATGCAACGGTCTGCTGGCACCCGTTGGTGTCTCGACAAACACGGATCCGTTCTCCGCCTTTTTGGCGGATGGCAACTGACCGCAATAACGCAAGTATGAAACAGGCCTAACGCATCTTTGCAAATGGAGCTGGTTGCCCATCTCTGGGGACTATGTGCAATATTAAAAAGGCATAAAAACGAGACCATTTAGTTGGCATCAGTTTTTGGGTCATCATGGCAGCCTTTGAAATAACATTGGCCTTCAATGTTTGATTATTCAGCATTTGCCCCTGTGCATTCTGTTGCAGGGAGAAAAAAAAAAAAAAAAGAATAGTGACCTTCCCGTTTTACCATTTGCGCAGTTTACAGAGAAGTGCATAGGTCCATCATAGCCATATTCCGCCACCTCCGATAAGTTTATATACTGATCTGGCATATAGTTAAGGTCGGGGAGGCACTTCTAGCTTTCACCCACATTAGGAAAACTTCTGCATTAGAAAGGCATGAAATGGAGCGATAGACAAGGATGGGGGCTCCTACTGTGCAAATACAGAAAAACCTCTAATCCTTCAGCAAAAGACAAGCATTATTGCAGAAAATGAATCATAATTGAAGAGCAAGACTCCTGCCGTTATTCTTAATAAAAATACATTATCACAGACGGCTGGAGATAAACTAGCAGTGGCTGTGAAAATTACCTTGTCGTTATGCAACAAATCACAACATGCCATTAAATAAAATGTTTTTCACAAGGGTGGGGTGGGGGGGACAATTTATTTAGTCCTAAACATGGGAAGTCTTATAAGAATTTCACTATATTAATTCCTAAAAGCAGCAAATGTTCTCTTAAAAGTCTCTGCACGAAGCATGAGAAGAGAGGAAAATATATCAGCGCCATCAGTAATCTGCAGGGAAAGGTAGAGTTGGACATTCATGTTCAACAAGGGGGGAACCAAAATCTCAACCACTGGAGACCTTTTATTTTTATAATACACTTCTAAAAAGGTGGACACCAAACGACATTATTTGCCCCTCTCGGGTCACCACTGCTGCTCGGCTCTGTTTTGGCTGCAGTGGTGAGGTCAAATCAATAGGTTAGTGATTGACTGCAGCAAATAATGTGAACAACGTGGCACGTGCTATCCACATCTGTAAGCGCTGAGCTCCGTGATTGGCTGCAGTGGTGATGTAAGCTGTTGACATGTCGCCACTGCAGTAGAGCAGCAGGGAGCTTGCACAGGACTGGTGTTATTTTGGGAGGTGGTGGATGGGGGGGGGGTAAAGAGTATGCAAATAGGCTCTCCGCCAGAAGGAAGAAAAATAGGCATTAGACTTACCGGTAATTATGTTTCCAGGAGTCCATCCTGACAGCACCAGGGAGGACGTCCCTCGCCTCCTTGCAGGGACAGGAAGAGCACACAAGAGGTTAAAAACAGTCTCCACCCCCATTCCCTCAGTGTTTTTCCAAGTATCACACTGTGGATGATGCAACTGAACCCTTTATTTACTGAATCATATCACGACATATGACAATTATTTCGGGAAGGGAACTATCCGTGCTGTCAGGATGGACTCCTGGAAACATAATTACCGGTAGGTCTAATGCCTATTTTCCAGGACGTCCCTACTGACAGCACCAGAGAGAATACCAAAGTATTCCCTTAGGGTGGGATGACTGCCTGGAGAACCATTCTCCCGAAAGCAGGGGTAATCGAGAAAGGCGCTTAATGCCGAGATCTGGATCTTCAGCGTGCTAGGCCTAAGTCCTTTATTAAAGCCTGCCTGAAGGAAATCTAGTATCTTTGGGATGTCTGGTTTTCCTCCCGCTGAGTCGGGCCTGCCACAATCTAGACAATCTTTTCCAAATTTTGTGGTATATCGCAGAAGTTACGGGTTTTCTGCTGGCCTGAATAGTCGATATGACCTGGTCTGACAGGCCTCGAGCCCTCAGCATCTGCCGTTCAGGATCCAGGCTGACCGGTGAAGTCTTCCTGGATCTTGGTGAAGAACCGGCCCCTAGTGAATGATGTCTTCCCTCTGTGGAAGCAGAAGTGATCGATCTTCTGCCATAATCCCCAGGAGTGGAAACCAGCTCCTTTTCGGCCAATAAGGTGCTATCAGTAGCATTCTTGCCTGATCCTCCTGAATCTTCCTGAGGATGGCTGGAATGAGAGCTATCAGGGGAAATGCGTATGAGAGAGTCTGCCCCCACTTCTGGCTTAGGGCGTCTACCCCTTCTGGATTGTCCAGCGGATTCAGAGAGAAAAACCTGTACGTCTTGGTATTCTTTGGTTGCGAAGAGGTCTATCTGCAGTCTTCCCCCAGCACTGGCATAAGTTCTGGAAGATCTCTGTGCACAGCTCCCACTCCGTGGGACAGATCTTCTGCCTGCTTAAATAATCTGCCACTGTATTTTGTGATCCTTCGAGATGGACGGCTGTTACTGGCAGAACCGTATTTTCTGCCCAGGAAAAAAAAAAAAAAATCTTTTTTGCCCGGTCCTGGAGTGCCCAATGCCTTGTTCCTCCTTGATGCCGGAGGAAGGATACCGCCATCACATTCTCCGATAGAATCTTTGACGTGTTGGTTTTTAGTCAGTCCTGATTTCTTCTTAGGGCCTCCCATGTGGCGTAAAGTTCCTTGTATTTGGAGGAAGTGGACCGCATGTTTGCCGGCCATTCTCCCTGAAGAATTCTGCCTTCTAGATGAGCCCCCAGCCCCATTTGCTGGCGTCTGTAGTGGTGATTATGACGCATGGGGAGGTGATCCAGGGGACACCTTTCCTTAGGTTTTGTCGCTGCATCCACCACACCAGGGAACGTTTTACTGCTGGAGACAAGGCCATTTTCTTGTCTGGGGAGGTCTGGTGATGATCCCAGGCGGCAAGTACTTCTTTTTGAAGGGTTCTCGCATGGAACTGTGACCATCGGACACAAGGGATGCAGAATGTCATGAGGCCCAGAGCGCGCATTGCTACTCTGATGGAAACGCTGCCTTTTTGAAGTTCCTTCATGCTGTCCCGTATCTTTGTCTGTTCTTCTGGTGGTAAGAAGGAAGATCTGCTTCTGGAGTCCAGTAGTACTCCCAAAAAATGTTTTCTTCTTTCTGGTACTAGGTCCGATTTTTCTTTATGATCCAGCCCAGGAACTCTAGAACCTCTATTGTTTTCTCCTTGTGTCGCTGCAGTTCCTCTGTTGATTTCGCCACCAGGAGGAAGTCATCTAGGTATGGAATGATGATTATTCCCCCGATTTCTTAGGAACGCCACCACTTCTGCGATTAGGTTCGTAAAGACTCGAGGCGCCGAGGCCAGACCAAACGGAAGACACTGAAATTGAAAGTGGCAGGTCCGATTCTGAAGTCTTACTGCAACCTCAGGAATCTCTGACATTGGGTGAATTGGTACCTGATAGTAGGCCCTTTTCAAGTCCAGGGTACACATCAGGGCATTCTTGTCTATCAGATGGACTGTGGATCTGATTGACTCCATTCGGAATTTTTTGTACGTGACCCAGGCACTTAAGGGTTTCAGATTTATAATGGTACGGGATTCTCCGGATGGCTTCGCGATAACAAATAGGGACGAATAGTGGCCCGCCCCAGTTTCTGCCCAGAGAACCGGAATCACCACACCTGAGTTTGCCAGTTCTGTCACATCGACCCACATCTGGGAGTCGTCTTTTATTCTGCGAGGAGAAATGAACCTTTCGGGGGGAGGGGATGAAAATTCTATTTGGTAACCCTCCGCTATTGTTCTCAATACCCACTGATTTTTTGTGATCTGAGACCACTGGGAACTGAATTCCCTGAGTCGACCCCCTATGTTGGTATAGTCACGTTCTTCTGGATCTAGTACGAGATCCAGAAGGGTGGGCTCTAGATCTTCCAGCTCTAGAGTGGGTACTACCATAGGCAACCCTCTGAGAGCTCCCCTAGTATCTATAGTACTGCTGTCTTCTATATCCCCCGGGTCTACGAAAGGGCTGGTCCCTAGGTTTCTTTTCCTCTGGGAACCCTATCTTTACATCAGATGCTTTTTCTAATATATCATCTAATGCTGGGCCAAAGACTTTTAACCCAGAGAAGGGAAGGGCACAGAGCTTGTTTTTAGCGGCTCCGTCACCCGTCCAGGTCTTTAACCAGATGGCTGTGTGTGCCGAATTTGACAGAGAGCTATTCCGGGCAGAAATTCTAACGGATTCTGCCGATGCATCGGCTGGGAAGGCTGTGGCTGATTTCATGATCGGAAGTGAATCTATAAATTTGCTCCCTTGGGGTTTTATTAGTTAAGTGTTCCTCTAACTGCCCCAACCATAAAAACATAGACCTTGCTACCGAAGTAGCTGCTACGTTTGTTTTAATTAAGGCTGCTGATGTTTCCCAGGCCCGCCTTAGTAGGTTATCCGCCTTCCTATCCATGGGGTCCCTCAGACTAGACGTGTCCTCAAAGGGGATCGTTGTTTTCTTGGCCACTTTTGCCACAGGGACATCAATATTGGGAACTACCTCCCATTCTTTAATGTCCTCGGGGTCGAAGGGGAGACGTCTCTTAAAGTTCCGAGATATCACGAGACGCTTTTCCGCCTCCTCCCATTCCTCCAGGACCATAGCTTGCACATCGTCGTTCACTGGGAATACTACTTTCCTCCGCATCCTAAGGCCCCTGAACATCATGTCCTGTCTGGACTGAGGTTTCTGGACCTCCTCAATCTGCATTGTGTCTCTGACCGCCTGTACCAGATTGTCTGTATCATCGGAGGAAAAGAGGTATCTTTTCCCATACTCCGGTTCGCTAGTGCCCAGCTCGCCTTCTTCTTGATCCGACTCCGAGGAGTAGGAACCTTCCTCTGAACTAGGCTCCATCTCCTGTCTGGTTCGCTTAGCACTGGGGCCTGGACTGGCTGTGGCTGGGACAGGGTGGCCACAGAAGCCTGGACCTCCTCTCAAATCAGCGATCTCGTCTCCGATAGGAGGTACGGCTGTTCCCCCTTCATTACTTTGGCCGTACAGGTGTCACACAGCAACTTCTTGTGCTTGCTGGGGAGCTTAACCCTGCATACGGGACACTTATTGGGCTTCCCTGAGTCTTTCGCCGCCTGCTTGGTCGTGGGAGCTGTCGGTTGTGCCTTTTCCCCGTCCGGGTCGATTCTGCCCTGGTTCTCCATCCTTGCTGTGAGCCTCTGCGAAGTGAGGACAGGCGGGTGCTGCCTGTCTCGCTGATGCCGCGCTCTGCTCCTTCAGAGCGACCGCCGGCGGCCTGTATTTCCCGTTACCGGAAGTGCGTCGCGGTCTCTCTGCACGAGACTTCCGATCCCCGCGCTGCTGCCGGCATCGGAGCAGAGAGCCTCCGCTGCGGGAGGAAGCAGCTCTACCCAGGGGCCTCATCCCTCCCCTGGTCTCTGTGGCTGAGGGACCCCCACCCAGGAGGGTTTCAGCGCCGGGGCCGCTTCATAGGAGGAAGGATTGACAGGGCCGCCCGATCCCCCTGGACCCCTCTGGTAAGCTGACTCCTCTTGTGCATCCCTCCGTGCAGGGACAGGAAGAAACACTGAGGGAATGGGGGTGCTGTCAGGAGGGACATCCTTGAAAGAATGCATGAAGCATTAAAAAGTCTACCAGCCAAACCAGTAATGTAGTTTTGGAATTCTTGCTCCTCGTCATTACGAAGTGAATTTGGAGAAACCACTTGTTGCATTAGTGGAGTTGAGCCCTTTACATTGTTCTTGCCTCTTTCGAGCTGAAAGTTTGTTGATTCTGCAAAGAGGGTTGCTTTTGATTGCAACTTTACGTAAGGAGTCCTGGGTCCAGAGTGGTAGGCAGCAAGCAGATTTTGGAAATAAACTGAAGCACTAATATAATTCAGAACGGTTTCTATTATTCATAAGGAGGGAAAAAAAAAAATCAAAATTGAATAATAAAATGTGACATGAAAGAAAAAAAATGATTTGGAATAATGTAGATGAAGTTTCATTAATAAATAAAAGTTGAGTCACAAATCTGCAGATCAAGAGGAAAAATAGATGAATAGCATGTTTCTGTGTATGCAATACGGGTGGTCACCAATAGTCATTCTGCTGAGCTCAGAGGATAGCAACAACCTTTACATAAACAGGCAGTAGCATGGGAGTGCCCAGGCAATGCAGACATTGGGGTGGTTGGGGTCAAAATATAAGAAAAAGAAGTTGGATGATAAGTACTGCAGGGTATGAGGCATAAGATTTGGAAAAATTAATTGTCTAGCTGGAGGTAATCTTACAGAGCAACAAATACTAATGGTGCATATGAAATTAAAGGGAATCCGTCAGCAGGTTTTTATATGCAATTGGACAGCAGCATTATGTAGGTGCCGAGAGCCCGAATCCAGCGGTGTCACTTGCTCTCGTTTTAATACAATCACAGCTGCATATATCGCAGAGCTCTGTATGCTGAGCTGTGTATAACCCCGAATACACTACCAATTGGCAGCTTTGAGTCAGTGTACACAGAAAGCTTCCAATTTGTCGTGTGGGTGGGGTTATACAGAGCTGGTGACTAGGAGGCACAAGACACCTAGTCTTGCAGCAATAATCTCCTGCTGATAAAACACTGATTTAATTGAAACCGCAAAACACAGCTCAGTAAGTGAAAAATCAATGGAATCAGTGTCTCAGCCTCTACATGATGCTGCTCTCATTACGTTGCAAAAGCATGCTGACAGATTCCCTTTAAAATGCAAACCAAAGAGTTTGGATAAAACTATACACCTCAGATATTTTAAGCAAATATTACAGTAAAACGTTCCAAACAAAAATTGAATTTCATATCTGAAAAAGGATTAATAGTTTTGCATTCCCAAACATTAAGAGCATACAGACTGAATTAATAGATGGTAAATAACATGAGACTTCAGACCAGGGCTGTGGAGGTGGAGTCGGAGCTCATTTTGGTAGAGTCGGAGCTCATTTTGGTAGAGTCGGAGCTCATTTTGGTAGAGTCGGAGCTCATTTTGGTAGAGTCGGAGCTCATTTTGGTAGAGTCGGAGCTCATTTTGGTAGAGTCGGAGCTCATTTTGGTAGAGTCGGAGCTCATTTTGGTAGAGTCGGAGCTCATTTTGGTAGAGTCGGAGCTCATTTTGGTAGAGTCGGAGCTCATTTTGGTAGAGTCGGAGCTCATTTTGGTAGAGTCGGAGCTCATTTTGGTAGAGTCGGAGCTCATTTTGGTAGAGTCGGAGCTCATTTTGGTAGAGTCGGAGCTCATTTTGGTAGAGTCGGAGCTCATTTTGGTAGAGTCGGAGCTCATTTTGGTAGAGTCGGAGCTCATTTTGGTAGAGTCGGAGCTCATTTTGGTAGAGTCGGAGCTCATTTTGGTAGAGTCGGAGCTCATTTTGGTAGAGTCGGAGCTCATTTTGGTAGAGTCGGAGCTCATTTTGGTAGAGTCGGAGCTCATTTTGGTAGAGTCGGAGCTCATTTTGGTAGAGTCGGAGCTCATTTTGGTAGAGTCGGAGCTCATTTTGGTAGAGTCGGAGCTCATTTTGGTAGAGTCGGAACTCATTTTGGTAGAGTCGGAACTCATTTTGGTAGAGTCGGAACTCATTTTGGTAGAGTCGGAGTCGGTATAAAATGGTCCGCCTGACTCCTAAAATATATAATAAATTGGGTACAGTAGTTCAATGCAGAATGTGCCGAATATTTTTTCATAGGAATTTGGGAAAGTTATGAAATGTCCTATAAATGGCTGTTATATTCCTGATCTAAGGCAACATTCTCACACAGCATTTTTGCTGCGCTTTTTGAGGATACGTTTTTCAGCTGCAAAAGCTGATCAGATTTTTAAAAAACCGCATCACCTGAAAGGTTTTTGAGCTCATAGATAATGTTTTCAATAGCAAAAGCAGATTATAAATCTGCTCTATCTATATATCCATATCTTATCTGTACCAAAAAGAATGAAAGCCGGGTAGCACACAGACTTTTTTTTTTTTTTTTTTTTTTTTTTTAACACCAGTCAGGTACACCTCATAGCTGCCCAAAAGGACGCCCAGGACAGGCATTGCTTGTCTTCAGTAACACATCAACATCAATTGATAGTTGCAATAAATAGACTGCATTCACCACATCTTAAGGTGCAGGCTTTATTTTCAAGTGTAGGGGTGTGCAGTATAAGGTTCTGCAGCAGCTGAAGTGTGCAGTATGAGATTCTGCGGAACAGTATGAGGTTCTGCCCCCCCTAGTTTTGATCCTGGTTAAAACCGTTTCTTATAGATATGACGAACCCTCAGGTAACCCTAAATGAAGGTCAATGGACACAGGTGGCTGAATTGAAGGAATTTCTTAATCACCTATTTACCATGACTAAAAAAATTACAAGCTGAGGATTTAACTCCTGGCATTTTCATAAGGGAGTGGAAGAACTTGCTATTTTGCCTGTCCCAAAGAGGAGATTTAATCGCAGATGGCATTTCTGCTTCAATGAAACGGAGAGAGACACAGCTATTGGAAAATAAAAATTTTCTGGCAGCCGTTTATGTGGACCCAAGTCATCGATGATCAACAGCTTACTAAAGGAAAAGAAGCTCTGACTTAAGGTACTGTCACACTTAGCGATGTACCAGCGATCCCGACCAGCGATATGACGCGGTCAGGATCGTTGGTACATCGCTAAGTGGTCGCTAGTGAGCTGCCACATAGGCAGATCTCACTAGCGACATCGCTGGGGACGGGGATCGCTACTTACCTGTCAGACCAGGCGATCCTGCGTCCTCCCGCCCGGCTCCACGCGTCGCTCGTCCTCACAGCAGGAAGCGCCACAGGAAGCAGACGACGAGAAACAGTCCTGAACGTTCTCGCACGATCAGGGATAACCAGCGGGGGAGCAGGTCGTAGGTAAGTATCAGACACAGAGATATCGCTAGCAATATCGCTATAACGTCACTAGTTATAGCGATATTGCTAGCGATATCTCTTAGTGTGACATGCCCTTTAGGTAGCAGTTAGGATGAGTGGCCTACAGGAGGACTGCCAGGCGCAAGAGGACTTGGGTCCTGACAGTGCTACTGCTGCCATATCTTCATCCTCATCAGATGAGGAGTTTGACTTTGACAAGTATTTGGATGATATGGAGCAGGCACAGAGTTGCCGCAAGGAAAAAGATTTCACTCCGTCTCCTATAGCAAGCAGATTGATCATATTTCAGCAAAATGTTTCACTTGCTCTCAAAGAAAAATTCAACCGTTCATAAAAACTGACACTGCATGAGGCAATTCCTTTATACTTGGAAATTGTTAGAGATGTTGCCCATGTGGTTACGGCTTTGCCTCCAACCCAAGTTAGTGTAGAGAGGCTGTTCTCTAGCCTTAAAATTATTAGGTCAGATGTGAGGTCATATATGAAGGAGGATCCGATGGAGGCAATCCTATGAATTTGTTCTAAGAAATAGACAGCACAAATGTTTAGTATGTTTTTGTTGAAAACTGTTTTTTGCCACTCACAGTTTATTACATAGTGAATATATAAAAAAAAAACCAAACAAACAAAAAAAAACAAACGATATTACATAGTGTATTACATATTTACAATTTATTACAGTTTTTTGTGTTCTAAAGTTGTATTCCAATAAATATATATTATGTTCCATCTAAATGTCTTGATTATTGTATCATAAAAATGATTAAAATGTCTGATGTTCACATTGTACTACAATAAATTTTATATATGTTGGAGTCTGAGTCGGTGGAAGGGAAATTGAGGAGTCGGAGTCGCAGGTTTGGCTTACCGACTCCACAGCCCTGCTTCAGACGACGGTAAGAAATGGCTATAAGACATCTAAACGGCCTGGATGACTGCAGTTACCATGCAGACTCCAGAGCTCAGTCTGACTATCTTATACCAGAATGCACAAAGAATCAGCCCCCCCCCCCCCCCCCCCCCCAGCATCATTAAAATGGATTTCTGTAAGACAGCAAGTACCAAAGGCCATATCACCTGTTACCCTCTACCCAAGAACTGCCATGCTGGAACAGGGTCATTTTCAGAGTGAAAGAGTACCGTATATACTCACGTATAAGTCGAGTTTTTCAGCCCAAAAAATGGGCTGAAAAAGACCCCCCTCGACTTATACGCGAGTCAAGCAAGTTTTTAAGTCAAACTTACTTTTCGGGAGGTGTTTCGGGGACGCGGCAGTCCGGCCAGCACACTGCGATGTCCTCCGCGTTGCTCCGGCGCCATGTCTTCTTTATGAGTAGCCGCGGTTCGGCCCGCCTCCCCCGCCGGCTCTGCAGAGCTGTAGTTTTCTCTCTGACTGGTGAATCACCAGTCAGAGAAGGTACGACGAATGTAATTGGCCGCTCTGGGCCGCCTGCCCCTCCGGCTCTGCAGCGCTGAAGCTTTCTCTCTGACTGGTGTATCACCTGTCAGAGAACTTAGGAGAAATGCAATTGGCCGCTCTAGCCCGCCTCCCCCTCCGGCTCTGCAGCTCTAACTTTCAATTCCTCTGTCCTGCATTCCCACCCCCACCCTGCTCTGATTCTCATACGCAGCTGCGTGCTGAAAAGAGCGGAGGTGAGGTGGGTGGCTGGGTTTTCCTCTAGCACGGCCCGTACGGAGCCTGCTATGAGGTTATGAAATACTGTATTAAAAAAACAATAAAGTGAAAGGCTTGTTAGCCTGTCATAAGTTGCCTCTCTCTCTCTCAGCCTCCCGCTGTCTCCCACTAAGGCTGCATTTCCCACCCTCGACTTATACGCGAGTCAATACATTTTTCCCAGGTTTTTTTAGGTAAAATTAGGGGGGGGTCGACTTATACACGGGTCGACTTATATACGAGTATATACGGTAAAGGAACAAACATAAGCTGCCCAAACACCATAGACAGATATTGGCTTACTGCCATCCTTCTTGACTCATCCATACATGCGCATGCATATCTTTTCATCAGGACAGCCTGACCATCTTTTATACCAAGACTCTACGTAATAATTTTCGAGGTATGTAGACATCTATGTATTTAGAATAAACTTCCATAGTAAAAAGGTAGGAGGGGTAATTACCTTAACCTGAAAGCTACACTTCCCAGTCCGCACAGATTCTTCATCAGTTTGCCACTGGTGGGGTCGGCTAGCCTCCGGGACATACACATCTTTCTTTCGCCGGAAACTTTGACGAAGTTTGTTCATTTTCGACCTTCACAACCAGAAAAAAATTATAAAAATAAAAAAATGTGAACTGTTATATATGCAGATTATAATAAGGGCACAATTATTTGACCATCAAAAAATGATTGAAAGGAGGTCAAAGTGTAACCCAAAAATCACATTGTAGAACACCACATTTATGATTACAAATAAAAGTAAGCCCAGTGCAAATACATAAGCAAAATGATTTTACTAACTGCAGTGCAATCCTTGATTTCTCCTGTAGAGGCACTGCAGTAAAAAAACACCTGGCATTCAGCTGTAATCAGTGCGTAAATCTGAAAAAAAAAAAAGCTGATTGCCTTCACGGGTCTTAAATGGTGCTGGATTTCTGCTATGGCAATCTTGGAATTGATGCTGTTCTGGGTATATTGAGAACATTTTGAAAAAGCACAGGCAAAGTCATCTGATGCCATAAGTCAGCCAACAGCTAATACCACACCAAAAAGCTAGCAGGAATTTGATGGGACAGCACACGTGGCTGCCAGCCAAGTCAACACTTAGCTAAACAACAAACTATGCTTCATGATCTGGAAGTATCCTTCATGTGATTTATTTACAGCCCACATTTTGAAATGGTATCGTGCTCGGCAGTGTCACATATGCAACACATCTATGTGACTGCTGGGTGTTCTGGCAGCAGCGGGTGTATACACTGAAAGGAGCTGCACCTTAATGTGTAAGGGTCACTACCAGATACTGATGATCAGCTCCTATTCGGCCATGCTTTTCAACCCCCGATCTTACAGAATGGTCCTTTTTTACTTGGCTAAAAAAAAGTGCATGTTCTGTGTGGGAGGAAATCCACACAAACACTGGAAAATTATACAGACTCCTTCCAAAGATAGTCTTTGCTTAACTTTGAACCGAGGACCCCAGTGCTAATGAGTAATGAGTGCAAGTGCTTGTCACTCGTATGCTGAAGTGACATTCGAATGCCAGCGGCCGCATGTTTCGCAGCCATTAGTTAGCAACAAAACATGAGGCCGCAGAGACTTAAACAGGTCAATCAAGCACCTGCGATACTCAGTGCGTCCCTGAGCACCCCATCACAAGTGCTAACCACTGAGCCACCATGCCGCCCATATCTTAAAGACAATCCTACTGGGCAGGATCTAAAGATTTGTATAGCCTCTCAAATTTTCACAGATCAAAGATGTTGCTCCACGTACGCTGTACCATGGAGGAGAAGACAAAGCCGATATCATGCCCAGGTCTTAATCTGAGTCACATAACCCGACAGGTAGGGGTGGGTGCGTGCAGCAGCACCTCTCAGTGCCAGCTGCATAATTAACTAGCAAAACGTTTGTTTCCGAGAAAGCAAGGTTAGGTAGTCTGGAACAGAACCTCCAAATCAGGTTAAAAAAGAAAAACCTCTGACTAAGGGTACGCGTTTCGAATCAGTGTTTGAATGGTTCTTAACCATGGCGGCTACAAGTAGCGCTGGCCAACCCTTATAAAATGTAGCTTTCTGGTTTTGTGTAAGCGTAATTCATTAATAGTTATTGTAGAATGAAGCGCGTCAATTTTCCATTAGATCTCCGGTTAAACAGAACCAAAAATAATGAGACAATGAAATACAAAGTACGTTATCCAGGATTAGAGGGAGCGTCTAAACATCAAGATGGTACATGTCTAGTAGTCAAGTTCAACTTTATGGTCTTATGGTTGAAATATGTATGAAGCCGTCCGAGGCTTTTTTAGAACCACTGGTACTTGGCAATTGCTCCCAGTCACAGTGGTTAGACTCTGTTATTGAACTTGAGCACTTCCTAGCAAACAGCCATTAACATCTGTCTTAAGACAAACATCAATATTTGGCCCAGACATCTGTCCTTACTGGGATTCATAAAATAACCATCCAATGTTGGTGCCCATTTAGCGGCAGAGATGGACTGGCACCACGATTCCAGACTAGGATGAGGAAAGGCATTTACTATCATCCGCCCAACCACTCTACATCAGTGGGATGGTGCTGGCAAACAGGGGTTTAGCATTCATATACTGTATCCTAATCACCTGTTTGCCAGCACCATCCCACTGATGTAGTGTAGAATGATTACATCAGGTGGCTGTTGGTAAATATGTAAATGTGTTCAAATGTCCATGTATTTTTGCACTTGGTCCACACAATATCACAGAGATTTGTCCAATTTTGATTTGAGTCTTGGATCAAACTCAACAACGCAAGTGTGAAAACCACAGATAGAACTTGTACGAGAAGAACCTAACGTGTGAATGAGGTCTAACAGTTTGTCCAGCTGCAAAAAGTTTTCCTTATGAAAGACAATTGTACCAGTCAAGTCAGAATATGTCAAACACTTTGCATCTGTATTGATCGAGAACTAGCACTCGCGACAACCTTGTGCACAGTACATTTTCCACTTTGTGATCATTAACTGGGTCAGTTATTTGCTCCAGTGCTTCTTTCATCCTATTACCATATCTAAAAAAGTTCTCGTCTCTGTACGCCCAGTGTAGTTAATATGCACATGACTATATGCCTCAAGCATGATAAAAAACAAACTACAAAATGCTCTGGAGCTAATAGGAATCGCTGTATCACAGTAATGTGGGCAGCTTTAAGACGTACTAAATGTCATATTTCCAGGGAATCCGCACAGAAAGCCGGCTGCTCAAATATGTAAATTATGAATGAACCCAAGATTCATGTTCCCAAATCAGACTAGCAAGTCACTGTACAAAAGAGAATCTTCCATCAAAATTCAAATGTCGAAGGAAAGAAAATGCTTTTATACATAAACAGAATGTAAAATAATGACAGGCAACAGCTAAGGATCGGAACAACATGCTGGGGGCTCAACCAAACAAGAGCCAAAAAAGTTGGCACTCACCATACACCTGCCGGGATAACATACTTATCAGCACTCAGCCACCACCATAAGGGTATGTGCACGCGCTGTGGGTTCTGCTGCGTTGTACAGTACCTTTATTTCCTATGTAAAAGAAAAAACGCAGTGCACATGCTGCAGATTTTTCCGCACGGATTTGCTGCTGGTTACAATCCGCAGCATGTCAATTCTTTGTGCGGATTCCGCTGCGGTTTCCTACCTTCACCATTGTGAGGTGAGAAACCGCAGGGCAAAACCGCAGGCTAATCTGCAGGTAAACCGCAGGACTTTTGACCTGCGGATTTTACAAAATCCGCAGGGAGAAATCCGCAGCACCTAAAAACTACGTGGGCACATAGCCTAAGAGGACCAACAGGTCTAAAACGGTGGTGCAGCCGCTCCTCCGAGAAGCTCATCGCAGTGCTGATACCACAGAAAGGAAAAATAGACAGATAACCGAGGTTCCTACAAATTTGCTACCTGTGCCTCAAATCGGGAAGATGATCTTCTATAACAATCCCTGCAGTACTTTTATCTTTGCCTATTAAGGATTTTATTTAGGAGTTACTGTAAGTATGAATCAAATAAAAAGGTTTCATATGAGGGGACTGACCTGAGTGATAAACCCATGTTCGAGAAGGCTTGACACTTAATAACCTCTATAAAACAGACCTATACTCGTCATACACACAAAAATTAAAAAAAAAAAAAAAATAAAAAAAAAAAAAAAAAATCAGGAAGTGACAAGTGAGCGCAAAACAAGAAAGTGAACCTCAGAAGTAATATAACTAAGAATGGAAAACCCATGTTTACAGGGTGGAGGCAGACAGCCGTGAGCTAATGCGGGTGACAGAATTTACCCCCATTATTTTAAGGGTATGTCTGCCCTGTTATACTCGCGGTGATTCCGGATGTGTTTATTGAACACAGGCGGAATCACCGCATTGTATCCATAGACACTGATATTTATTTTGCGGAGACTCTTATTTTCCTCCTTTACTTTCTAACCATTTTGGCTCATTACAATTTAAAATTGAGAAATAAGTCCTCCCTATATGTATGTAATAGCAGCCATTCCATCCTCCTCCTCACTGTTCCATGTCTGGCTGTAAGACAACTGGCTGCAGCAGAAGCCTCCCACCTGTCTAGAGTAGGACAAAAGATCACTAAGCCCCCCCTCAGCTTTGGATAAAAGGCACAGAAGACAGAATTTAGAAGATTGGCAATTTTGCTCCATTTCAGGATCATGCAGAAAATGCTGGCAACTAACAAAAAAACGAGGGTGCCTACATTTCTTGTGTAAAGTAAAAGGGGTTGCCCATTCCTTTTTAAGTAGCAAGTGTGTCCCTCACAAAATACTTACCTCCCTGACCAGCGCAGCTCCTGCAATATCTGTCAGGTGAATGACGATGATGTCTGCTAAGGCCTGTTTCACACTTCCGTTTTTGATCATCAGTCAAAATCCGCCGTTTTTGCAAAAAAAACGGATCCGCCATTTTTTTTGGCGCATCCGTTTTTTCCCCATTGATTTGCATTACCGGCGGATCTTGACGGATGGCCATCCGTTGGATCCGTTTTTTTTGCGGATCCGTCAATTTTTTTGCGTCCGCCGAGATGCCTGGACGGACCATGTATCGTTTTTATTGCTGCAGGATTCTCTCTCCCCCTTCTCTCTCTCGGCAGCGGTTCCTTTAAAATTCTTCCTTCGGCGGATCCGTCAAAAAAACGGTCCGCTGGCATCTGTTCACATCAGTTAACGGATCTGCTTTCCGCGGATTTTAACTGACAAAAAAACTGATGTGTGAAGCAGGCCTAAGCAGCTGATCACTGGACTGATGGGTCACATGACTTAATCTATTATGTGGGGCACAGATGTTGTTAAGGAGTGATCCATTAGAAGACCACCCTTTTAGAGACAGTCACTTGTAGTTTGTGTTCTTTAACCCTTTAGTGACCAAGCCAATTTTTACAATTTTGACCACTGTCACTGAGGTCATAGCTCTGGAACGCGTCATCGGATCCTATCGATTCGGAGACTGTTTTTTCGTGACATATTGTACTTTATGTTAGTGGTAAAATTTCTTCGACGCAACTTGCGTTTATGAAAAAAGCAAATTTTGAAAAAATTTCGAAAATTTTACAATTTTCAAAGTTTGAATTTTTGTGCCCTTAAATCGGAGAGTCGTGTCACACAATCGTTCATAAATAACATTTCCCACACGTCAACTTTACATCAGCACAATTTTGGAAACAATTTTTTTTGTTAGGAAGTTTTAAGGGTATCAGGAGAAAACGGACCACAAAATTTGTCATGCAATTTCTCCTGAGTACGCCGATACCCCATGGGGGAAAGCCACTGTTTGGGTGAATGGCAGGGCTCAGAAGGGAGGGAGCACTGTTTGACTTTTCTAACTGAAAATTGGTTGGAATCGAAGGCGGGCAGCATGTCACGTTTGCAGAGCCCCTGATGTGCCTTAACAGTGGGAAAACCCCAATAATAACGCCAACCCTAACAGCCCCAACCCCACAATAGCCTGAAGACTCGCCCACAAGGAATCCTGCGACCCACACCTATTTTGTACAGACCTTGAAAATTAGCACTAACAAAAAAGGCCCACATCTCAAAAAAATAAAAGCCTAACGGTTCCAAACAAACAAAAAAACGTCGGGAATAAAATAAAAGTAAAATCTGAACATTTGGCCCGAAGACCAGAGCTTTTTATAGTGTGTCCCCACACCTATAATACTTGCCAGAACATTTCATAGTTGGCACATCACCAGCACTGTACTGCAGGGTTTTGTAGGTTTTCTTTCTGTTCCGCCCTCCCAAAGGTGATAAATAAATCCCGAATTATTACAGTGCACAAACCAGAACACATTAACCTGTTAATTTAATTTCAGTGCCTACTGGATTCACTTGATGTGAAGTCAGGAGTAACGTAGGAAAAGCAAATAAAAGCAATAAAATCTTTATTATGGAGGAGAAGAAGCAGCACATGATTAATATTTCTGCCAGAGGAGAAATGTGCTCACGGGGAGGGACATCTTGGAAGCAGTTATAAGATAATATTAATACGAGCATTGTGCTCTGCGAGCCTGAAGACAATGGAGTCCTGTAAAGCACTCAGCCAAAATCAAGAATAATATTTAGCTTAACAAAATGTTGATGACGCGCGTACAGCTCTATACAGCAACCGAAGAGAACGGCTCTAGGAAATGGCAGTGACCAGGTACTAGCAGTGGCTTTGCAGAGCCTACCTAATTACCGTATCAGGTACAATACCTTTTTATGGCCGTTCAAGTTCCAGTGCAAATGAAACCCCTGCACCTATTAGACAACCAAAAAGTGTCCAAGGAGTGCAATTAAGGAGTGTAATTAGAAGGGTTAAAAGCCATTTCCTTGACAATGTTTTATGTCCATACACCCTCAACCGCAACTGGACGTGGGAATTGGTAGGAAGCTGACAACACCCATTTGCCAATTTATTATTAGACATTTTCAGTAGGGACAACAGAGAATACATTCTAGGAAAATATGTCTTAGAATTGTTTTTCTTTTCTGTGAATACAAGTATAATTTACCTCCTTCTCAATTGGTACATAGTATGCAGCACCTGCCGTCAGCAGTAACAGGAGCCACCTCCAATCTCTGCTGTTTAGATGCCGTTTTCAATCTGACAGCAGCAGCTAAATGTTTGTTAAGTATTGTGTTCCATAGGTAGCCGGGGGGGGGGGGGGGGGGGGGGGGGGAAGACTACTGACGGCCCTCTGTCACCTTTGTACGCCAATAAGCCAAGCCTCCGACTGACCCTCACATACCGAAGTATTGCAGTACATGGCACAAACAAAGTCATCTAAGTCTCAAGGTCCTCAGGGACTCAAAATTATAAATTACACCGTATATTTAACACAATTATAACAGTGGTAACAAAACATAAATTATTAAAAGCTATAAACGTTTGTCATTACCACATCCGTAAACATCTAATCTTTGAAAATATTACATTAACCTCAACAGTAATAGTGTAAATTAGAAAAAAAATGAAAACAAGTGAATTGGCGTTTTTCGGTCATCTGGCATCCAAAAAGTACAGAAGATGAAAAGTGATCCAAAACTTGTACGTACAAGTCGCCTGCAGGACACAAATCCTTACATAGCGCCATAGAACAAAAAAGTTGCACGTCTCAAAACTTATGGCCAGAGAAATTTTTTTCTTTCAGTCCTTGTGAAAGATTATTGGACACAAAAAAATAAAATAAAAAAACCCTACACACTACGCAACAACAACACTATAGAAATAGGAACAAACTGGACCATTAATAAGTGCACAATCCCGAGTGCCGATCAGTAAATATAGCAAAGTGAAAAGCCAGCTTTTCCTCCAGCGAGTGATGACACCATGCTCAATAACAGCTTACAGAGGCGAAATTCCTCCGCTATCAGCAGAGCTCATCTGACACAGACACACCCGCTAAAGTGGAGTACAGGAGCCCAGCACTGGTAGGAAACCTAATGCATTATTTAGCTGGAAACATTACACAATGTTACCTCTTCTAGGCCAAATACAATAAGGTAAAAAAAAAACCCACACGTAATGAGAACAGCTTTTTGGAGATCTCTCAAGCTGCGGTATGGGGAGCCAGCAGAGTTATATAGCTCGGGCTGGCTAAATAACACTTAAACTTTACCACATTGATTTTCCTTTTACCCTGTACCAGTGGAACTACAGAAGTGCTGACAGGTGAATGCTGCTAAAACAATATTTTGTGACTCAGCTTATCAGCTCAGATAAATCCCAATGAGGAAGAGATAATGGAAATACCCTAATTAGGGGTGAATGTCAAAGCAATCCTTAGTGAAATTAAGGTAATTTAGATAAGTGGAGGGGCAGTGGAAATTTCGTCCCCCTACCCCTCCACAATTTTTGCTATCTAAATCATGCAAGATAATTAAAAAATAAATTCAGTGGTATGGTCCTGAAATGCCATAGTATACTGTATATTTTCCCCCAAGAACTATTGCGGTGACGAGTGAACATGTCCATCGTAACATCTTACCCATCCAACCATCGTAGAGATCACCATCTAATGTACATGGAAGGCCTCCTGACAGATTTTCAGCTCACCGGGAGATAAGCCATGGACAGAGGTGTCTGGTAGTGGCTTTCCCAAATGGTCACATGCACATGAGTGGTGGAGTCAGGACAGGTAAATGCCGGCTGAACGTGTGTTGGGAAGACAATGGTCTTAGGTGTATGGCGTGCATCAAAGACTCAACAGATTGCCATATATATGTAGGTTTCTAAGATTCTCTACCCATTGAGAAAATCTGTGAGCGAGTCTCTCAGGCACTCAAATTTGCATGTACAGATGGTCAGAATTTTCTGATTTTAGGTGATTCCTATTTTTTATTAAAAAAAACTAAATCCATGTAAAGTGCATAACATGTAAAAAAAGTTCTTGGTTGCCTGGATTGCTTCTCGTCCTAATAATCTGAGAGCAAGATGTAGGGGCAAAGAACCTGATTTCAGTGATGTGTTGCTAACTTGGCTGCTTGTTGTCTCAATAAAATCAGTAGGAGATTAGCACTACAGGACTATAGGGGGTTTTACACATAGCGATATTGCTAACAATATCGCTAAAGCATCACCGATTTGGTGACGCAGCAGCGATATCGCTGTGTGTGATACTTACCTCCGACCGGCACCCCCGCTATCTATCGCTGATTGCGCAGCTCCATTTCTCGTCGGGCGCTTCCTGCTGGCGCCGACGAGCGACGCATGGACGCGGACGGGAGGATGTCAAGATCGCCGCGTCTGAAAGGTAAGTAACGACCGCTGTACTGCTGCTACGTCGCTGGTGAGATCTGCCTGTGTAGCAGCTCACTAGCGACCACTTAGCTATGCACCAGCGATCCTGACCGGATCGTATCGTGGTCGGGATCGCTGGTGCATCGCTAAATGTAAAGGGGCCTTAAGTTTCTTTTGTCATGTAATCCTCCTGCTCTGTGTAACTGATTGCCAGCTTTATGCCTACACAGCCAATCATGGGTGTGGGAGGGATTATACAGAGCTCGTCATTTTGAGAACTGGTTGATCTGAAGTAGAGAAAACCGTGATTTTATCAAAACTGCAGCAATCTGCTTCATAGTGACATCGCTGGAATCATGGTCTGTGCCCCTACATCAGATTACAAAAGCAGAAACCTGGCAACATTCTCTTTAGGCCATGTTCACACAAACATTTTTGCTGCGTTTTTTTCTGTAGGCAAAACCCACTCTCTTGGCAGTAAAGAAGCTGCTTACAAAAAGAAGGTTTTGCTGAGTTTTTGCTGTCTCTTGTAAATGCTTATAAAGTTCAGGCCAAAAAAATAAAATAAAAAAAATCATGATACAACGTTAAGGTTTTTGCACCAAAAACACAACAAAACTAGATACCTGCATTTTGCACTTACTCATTACTTTCTATGGGTGCAAAAATGCTGAAAGTAGGGACATGCTGCAGTTTGCAAAAATGCAGCAGTTTTACAAGTCAGTCAGCAAAAAAATAAAGAAAAATGTGTGAGCATGAGATTTCTGAAATCGCATAGCTTTTGATGGTACTCTAAAGCGCAACTGAAAATTTGCATTAAAAAATGCAGCAAAAATGCAATGTGGGAACACAGCCTCAAACTAGAAAGCAACCAAACTCATTAAAAAAAAAAATGATGTGGACCAAGTGCACCCATCTGCTCCCACTCAGCACTGCTATCTATTACTATCTTGCAAGAACAAGAACTAAAGTGTAATACACGATCATGTGCAGAATTTCAGCGGATGTAAATATATTGCATAGAAAGATTTACTCATCTACCTCTGTGGATCGCCTCGTTACCGGTATCACAGCGTTTCTTATCCCTGTAAGGAAGAAAATGGAAAACATGTCAACAATATATAAAAAGGGAGTTAATACATATACATCCATCCATCCATCAGGGCAGAGTAGTGCGCCTGCGCCGGAGCCACGACAGGAAGGAAAGAAGAGGACGGCATCGTATGAAGATGGGAGGTGCTGGACTGCGACACCCATCGGACCAAGACCGGACCGCCCCCGGTGAGTATAATCTAACGTGTTTTTATTTTCTTTCAGGATACATGCGGGGCTTATCTACAGCATTACAGAATGCTGTACATAAGCCCCTGATGTCAATGCCGGCAGCTCATAGTCCAAAAAAAGGGGTGACAGATTCCCTTTAAATTTTACACGTTGTTACTTTGTCGCATTCATATAATGCATTACTGCTGGGGAGAATAAACACAAGACGTAATAAGCAGTAAACATAAGACTGTGGTGTTCACTGCAAAATAGAATGCTGTAGATAAGCCCCTGCTGTCGGTGCCAGCAGCTCATTTTCAAAAAAAGGGGTGACAGATTCCCTTTAAGGAGCTGTTCACCACTGTTCTACCACTGGGATGTATTTAATAAGACTGGAGCAGGACAGTGGCTACTTACTGATCAGCTGCAGCATTCACATGACACCAGTGACATTTATGCAGCATTCTGGGACCATTAATAAGGTGTTTTCCAGTGGTGGTGAACCCATTTAACCATGCACTTGTATTGCAGATGGTAATTCTTATTAAGTTAACCAGTTATTGACTACCAATATTATGCTCGGAATACAAGAAAAACTTATAGTAACAAGAAGAATTCAATCAAAGAAAGCAAAATAAAGGACGACATGCCATTTATGCATAAACTCAATGCATGGGCTGACACGGACCAAACGTCCTCTTCATGGCAACAGTAATCATCAACAGTTAATAGCAATAGTTTCCATAGATGGTTCTTCATAGGGCACCAAGGTGCTTTGAGGACATACATATGTACAGAGTACAGACTCATCATGGGAAGAACTTGGGCATATGACAGCTTGGATAGAAAGCAGAAGTCACTGACAGTAAATCAACAATAGAGCCAATGAGCTGAAAATATGTCCTTAAAAAAATATATAACATGAACCATGCCAAGCGATGGTACAAATAATCAATCACCAATGCCTTGTAAATACCATGACCACTTCAGTTCTTACATGTTCAAACAAACCAATGCTGCAAAAAAAAACCAAAACAACTCATTTACTCATTTCAAAAAGTCATGATTCAGCAAACAAACCACAAACCGATGCAGTGCGAGAAGCTCGTCAGTTCCTGTGTTAAAGCTCAGACATTTCACAAGTTGTGAACAAAGTGCAAGATAAATCTCCAGACAACCGGTGTCTTACAAGTCTGTTACTGTATCCTTCCGATGTGAGACAGAGATCGAGGTTTTCACCCCAGGAACATTTCAATCAGCACTTACGGTAATTACCTAAACAGTCTAAATAATTATAAGAAAGTCACACCCAAATGGGAAAAAATTAAAAAGAAAATGAAAACAAAGAAAATACTACAGTATGTCTAATTGATGTACAAACCTACATGCAAAATTTTGCAGCAAATATTAAAAGTGAGAATCTTCAAAACGTTCCTTTAGGTTTTAGCAAAAATCTATCCCCAGTGGTACTTCAAACTTTGTGAACCCTTCCAGGGGCCCCAGGAAGAAGCAACAACTGCGAAACGGCGCTGTCGGGCGGTGGGGACAAGTTTACCAGCTTTCAGCTTCATTATACCGGCCCTGTATTCCACTAACCAGCAATAGGTGAAAACCTGAACTCTATTTCTTTAATGAAATGTTCCATATAATGTTTTTTGCTGTGCCACAAACTCCAAGATAAATTCCTGGAGAAAGAATGATAAAAACCAATAGGAGACAGAGGCTTTGTATATTGACTTACAATAATTTCCCTGGTGTTTTTTTTTTTTTTCTTTGTAGCTGCCCTTTAGTTCCCCCTTATAAGAAATAGGCCATATCCTTCTATAGTGCTGCTGCACTTTATTTAGCAATTTCTTGCATTTATTGGTGATTTTCTGGCCAGAAAGGAATTTCTCTATTGATGAGGGTCTATGGGCATTATGGACTATAGATGTAATATCATGTTCTTAAACTGCTACCATACTCTGCACCTCATGGGGAACTAAAATATTTATTTTTGCTGGTCATCCTTATCCCCCTTTTTGTTGGAGACCCCTCATGTCTTTTTTGTGCAATTCCCTACTGTTTTAAATTGTTTATTAATAAAATTTGACCTTTAATAATTCACTATTGTCTTCACTTCATCAATTTTCATGAAATACCTCATGATGACTTTTGTTTGGATGCTTTTCATTTATGCCACACAGATCTATTTTGGTTGAATCCATCCACAACACAATCCTCTAATAGCCTTCATATGGGCCAAGGGGTCTTTTGGGACCCCCTAATCCTAGCTCCATGGCCTGGATGCATCTACTGATAGGGAGGATCTCTATGGAGGACACTACTGTCCTATATTACACAGATAGGTCATTGATTTCAGTTGGCACTGCAAGGCTTCATTTTCCTTTGCTGCACAATGCAAATCCACTTGCTTGGATCATACGGATTTAAAACAGAAATGCAAAAAAAAAAAAAACCCCTTCAAGGGCTCTCACACACATAATCCCACACCAACACTGCAGCACAGGAGAGGATTTACTGTTCTTTGAGGTTAAAGAACAGACAGTGTGGCAGGAAATATTGTGTGGTTTAAAGCAAGAAGGGATCCAACAAACGCTAGACAATTCAGTACTGCAGCATTTGGGCCAAAAAGGCACACTGCTTACAGGAAAAAGATGAAAGGTTTTGGAAAACCTTTCAGTCCTGCACTTTCAAATTATTAAACTAAAAAAAATAAAGTTACAGAAAGAAGGGAAGATCCAAACGCAATAGTAAAGGAAGATACCGTACTCTATTTCCGTACAACTGGAAGTCAGTAAGAAGACACCCAAGTCCCGCTACATTCCTTCGACATTATGTAATCAGTTCCAGTGTCACTTTACATGGTCCCCGCAAAGGATTTGTGTTTTGTGATAACATTGTGAAAGAATATAAAGCTATGAAGCTACAATGTTTGTCCAAAAAAAAAAAAAAAAAAACAAAGGGAAGGAAAATACAAAAACAACCTGTGATAGAGAAGCCAATTTTCACCAAGTTAACACAAATTGTACAATTCTCGGGCCAGTTATAACCTCGGACAAGGCTTCTTTCTTGTACGCAAAACACTAGACTATCAAATTCTGGGTTTTACTTTCCTCAAAATAATTAAGTCCTTCATAACTGGAGCTTTTTTTCGGTTTTGCGTTTTCATTTTTCGCTCCCCTTCTTTTCCAGAGCCACAACTTTTTTTTTTTAATTTTTCCATCAATATGGCCGTGTGAAGGCTTACTTTTTGCAGGACAAGTTGTACTTTTGAACGATACCATTGGTTTTACCATGTCGTGTAACAGAAAACGGGAAAAAAAAAATCCAATTGCGGTGAAATTGCAAAAAAGTGCAATCCCACACTTGTTTTTTGCTTTGTTTCTTTGCTAGGTTCACTAAATGCTAAAACTGACCTGCCGTTATGATTCTCCAGGTCATTATGAGTTCATAGACACCAAACATGTCTAGGTTCTCTTATCTAAGTGGTGAAATTTTTTTCCAAAGTTTGCTAAAAAAATAAATTGCACCATTTTCCGATACCTGTAGCGTCTCCATTTTTCGTGATCTTGGGTCAGGTGAGGGCATATTTTTTGTGTGCCGAGCTGATGCTGTTAATGATACCATTTTAGATTTTCTTATATTACTTTTATTCGATTTTTTTTTTTTTTACTTTTGGCATGCTTCAATAGCCTCCATGGGAGACTAGAAGATGCCATAACCTGATCGGCTCTGCTACGTAGAGGCGATGCTCAGATCACCACTATGTAGCAGAATTCCTGCATTGCTATGAGCGCCAACCACAGGGTGGCACGCACAGCAATCCGACACCAACAACCATAGAGGTCTCAAGGAGACCTCTGGTTGTTATGCTGACACACCGGTGACCCGCAATCAAGTGACGCGAATCACCGGTGAGCGCATTTCCGGCAGGATGTCCAGAAGCGCTTGTTAAATGCCGCTGTCATTTAACTAGTTAATAGAGCTACGAGATTCCGCCCGTGGCTATTGCAGGCATATGTCAGCTGTTCAAAACAGCCGACATGTCCCGACTTTGAGGTGGGCTCAATATGGAAAATACTGGCCAGCAGGTGCCTAGGGCCCCCAGTGCTCCAAGGGCCTCCACTGCTCGACAGGCCCCCAAGCCAGTGGCTATGGTGCCCCTGAGTCAAGGGGGCCCGCCCTGTGCCAGCTAGCAGCAGCGGGAGATGGAATCCTGTCCCCGCTGCTAAAGCGAAATGAATATTCACGCTTCTCCACGCCCCTATGGGCTTGGAGAGGAGTGAATACCATTCCTCTTTAATAGCGGGCAGACCATCCCCGCCACCGCACCACACACAGCACCACATCACACTCACACACACACGCAGCAGACAGAGCACAACTTGCCTCCCCGCAGCACATCCCGGCGTCCTGCTTTCTGGGTGCTTCCTGTCTGAGACAGCCCAGTTGGATGACGTCATCCAGCGTGCTGTCTGAGAAAGCTGACAGAAAGAGGCTTCCAGGATGTGCTGCTGCTGCGGGGAGGTGAGCTGTGCTATGTGTCTGCTGTGTGTGTATGTGGTGCAGTGTGTGTGAGTGTGAGAGAGTGATGCGGTGGTGTGTGTGTGAGATGCGGTGCTGTGTGAGTGAGTGATGCGGACTGGTGCTGTGTGTGAGAGGGCTGGTGGGGGAGGCAATGATGGAGGTGATTGGCAATGATGGCAGTGGGGGAGGCAATGATGGAGGTGATGGACAATGATATTGGTGTGGGGAGGCAATAATGTAGGTGATTGGCAATGCTGGTGTGGGAGGCAATGATGGAGGTGATGGACAATGATTGGTGGGGGAGGCAATGATGGAGGCAATGATGGAGGTGATGGGCAATGATATTGGTGGGGGAGGCAATAATCGAGGTGATGTGCAATGATGGTGGTGGAGGGAGGCAAAAATGGAAGTGATGGAAGGCAATGATGTTGTGAGAGGCAGTGATGTTGTGAGAGGCAGTGATGGAGGTGATGGGCAATGATGGTGGGGGAGGCAATGATGGAGGTGATGGGCAATGATATTGGTGGGGGAGGGAATGATGGAAGTGATGGGCAATGATGGCAGTGGGGGAGACAATGATGGAGGTGATGGGCAATGATATTGGTGGGGGGGCAATGATATTGGTGGGGGAGGCAATAATGGAGGTGATGTGCAATGATGGTGGTGGGGGAGGCAATAATGGAGGTGCATGGCAATGATTGAGGTGGGGGAGGCAATGATGGCAGTGGGGGAGGCAATGTTGGAGGTGATGGGCAATGATATTGGTGCGGGGAGGCAATAATGGAGGTGATTGGCAATGCTGGTGGGGGAGGCAATGATGGCAGTGGGGGAGGCAGTGATGGAGTTGATGGGCAATGATGGCGGTGGGGAGGCAGTGATGGAGGTGATGGGCAATGATAACGGTGGGGGGAGGCAATGATGGAGGCAATGATGGAGGTGATGGGCAATGATGGTGGGGGAGGCAATGATGGAGGTGATGGGCAATGATGGCAGTGGGGGAGACAATGATGGAGGTAATGGGCAATGATATTGGTGGGGGAGACAATGATGGAGGTAATGGGCAATGATATTGGTGGGGGAGGCAATAATGGAGGTGACGTGCAATGATGGTGGTGGGGGAGGCAATAATGTAGGTGCATGGCAATGATTGAGGTGGGGGAGGCAATGATGGCAGTGGGGGAGGCAATGTTGGAGGTGATGGGCAATGATATTGGTGCGGGGAGGCAATAATGGAGGTGATTGGCAATGCTGGTGGGGGAGGCAATGATGGCAGTGGGGGAGGCAGTGATGGAGTTGATGGGCAATGATGGCGGTGGGGGAGGCAGTGATGGAGGTGATGGGCAATGATGACGGTGGGGGGAGGCAATGATGGAGGCAATGATGGGGGTGATGGGCAATGATGGTGGGGGAGGCAATGATGGAGGTGATGGGCAATGATTGGTGGGGACAGGCAATGATGGTGGTGATTAAATGGGGGCTGCATTATATTCTGTGGTGGGGCTGCATTATTCTCTCAGGGGACTACACTATATCCTGGGGGCTACATATTACTGTATGATGGGACTACAGTATATTCTGTGGTGGGGCTGCATTATTCTCTCAGGGGACTACATTGTATTCTAGGGGGCTACGTCATACTATATGAGGGGGGCAGCATTATGCCCTATTAGGGGGCTACAGTATACTCTATGGGGGGGCTGCATTATATTCTGTGGTGGGGCTGCACTATACTATATGAGAGGGCCTGCATTATACCCTATGAGAGTGCTACATTATATTCTATGGTGGGGACTGCGTTTTACCTTATGTGGGGTGCTGCATTATACCCTATAAGGGGGGCTGCATTATATTTTATGAGGGAGGCTACATTATATTCTACGAGGTGGCTACCCCTCTATGATTCTACGCCAACCCCTGCTACATAATTAAGACGTGTGCTACCTTATATTATACCCTGATATTAGCGTGTTTTACTGCACAATTGGTGGTCTTGTATTTATTTCTATGTAGTTACATAGTGGACCTCAAGAATGATTTTCTCTGGTGGGCCCAAGGTGCTCCAGTCCGACGCTGGCTAAAACCAATGATGTTGTTCAAAAGTACTACTCGTCACGCAAAAAAATAAGCCCTCAGATGGCCATATTGACAGAAAAATAAAAAAAAGTTATGGCTCTGGGAAGAAGGGGAGCGAAAAAGTCTTAGTTACTCACCGGTTAACGGTATTTTTTGGAGTCCATGACAGCACCACCCGAGAGAGGGGATCCGCCCTTCAGGAACAGGAAACCTACAGATACAAAAGGGCGGCACCTCTCCCACGCATCAGTTGGATTACAGAGCACAAGAGGACCTCCAAGGTTAATGGCATGATTTATGCACAATACTATCACTACTTACGGTAATTATTTATCACCAGTGGGTATATACAAGAGGAAGACGCGCACACCCAAATTAAACTAAAGGGAGGGAATATACAGATGCTGTCAAGGACTCCGAAAAATACCGTTAACCGGTGAGTAACTAAGACTTTATTCGGTCGTCCATGACAGCACCACCTGAGAGAATTACAGAGAGTAATAACTACTTTAGGGAAGGACTACAGCCTGCAGCACCCCTATACCAAAAGAGAGGTCTGTGGAAGCACCCACGTCTAGCCTATAATGACTATAAAAGGTGCTCGGAGAGGACCAAGTAGCCGCCTTACATATCTGGTCAATGGAGACTTCTGATCTCTCGGCCCACGAGGTCGCCATGGCTCTGGTGTAATGCGCCCTCAGCTTCCCAGGTGCCGATCTGCCTTTTGAGGTGTATGCTATTGAAAATCGCCTCTCTAATCCACCTGGCTAGGGTATTTTTTGACGCTCTAAGCCCTTTCCTAGGGCCTTGATGGGAGACAAACAGGGCATTATCTTTCTTCCAAGGATCGGTAACTGCGAGATATTCTATGAGACATCTCTTAACATCCAGGGTATGTAGTTTCTCCTCCTTCTCGTTAGCTGGATTAGGGAGGAAGGATGGAAGGACTATTTATTTCCTGTGTCCTGTGAAAGCTAGAAACTACCTTAGGTAAATACGCTGGATCAGGTCTGAGTATTACCCTATCGTCCTTAAACTATATATAAGGAGGACACCTAGATAATGCCTGGATGTCGCTTACTCTACGAGCTGAGGTTAGAGCTACCAGGAAGGCTACTTTGAGGGACAGGTTTCTTATGGAAGCTGATGATAGGTTCAAATGGAGCTTCTGTCATAGCCGTGAGGACTAGGTTCAAGTCCCACGGCTTGAATCTATCCTTCTCTATTGGCCTGGATCTACCTGCTGCCTTAATGAATCTACTGACAGTAATTACCCGCGATGTTGGAGCTAAAGAGGCCCCCCCAAGGCTGATACTTGTACTTTAAGGGTACTAGTGGAAAGCCCCATGTCCAGACCTTTCTGAAGAAACTCTAAGATTTGATTTATAGGCGCTGAACCCCCAGCGACTATTCCAGAGTTCTGAAGGAATTTCTTCCAAATTCTGACAAATTTTGGTAGTAATGATTTTTCTACTTTTAA
This sequence comes from Dendrobates tinctorius, assembly GCF_039654945.1. Lineage (NCBI taxonomy): Eukaryota > Metazoa > Chordata > Amphibia > Anura > Dendrobatidae > Dendrobates > Dendrobates tinctorius. Next base: position 935,451 of record NW_027361861.1, on the reverse strand, counting down.
GTAGGGTGTTAATCAGGTCTGGGGAGAAGCCTTTATCTTTTAGAAGTGTCCGATCAAACTCCACGCCGTCAGATGTAGGCCAGCCACCTGAGGATGAAAGACTGGGCCCTGGGATAGGAGATCCGGGATGTCCGGAAGAACCCAAGGATCGGACACCGACATGGTCCTGAGGCATGAGAACCATGCCCTCCTGGGCCAAAATGGAGCGATAACTATAACCCTTGTTCTGTCTCTCCTGATTTTTCTCATCACCAGGGGTAGTAGCGATAGGGGAGGAAAGGCGTAGGCTAGCCTGAAGTCCCACTTTATCAGAAAGGCATCTATCCCCAGGGGGTTCTCTCTGGGATTTAGGGAGCAGAATTGTCTTAATTTTCTGTTTTCCATGGTGGCGAAGAGATCTACCTCTGGTTGTCCCCACTTTTGTACAATCAGGTCGAAGATAGAGTTTTTTAGGGACCATTCTCCTTGCTATAGCAGATTGCAGCTTAAGAAATCTGCCGTGATGTTTTCTTTCCCTTTTATATGTAGAGCTGTTAAAGATAGAAAATGTTGCTCCGCTAGCCGGAACAACCGTTCTGCCACATTCATCAGGGGTTTGGAAAGAGTCCTGCCTTGGTGGTTGATATAAGCCACGGTGACCTGATTGTCAGAGAACACTCGCACATGATGGCCCTGTAGATACACAAGTAGCTTCTTAGCTGCCTGCTCTACTGCTGTCAACTCTTTTAGGTTAGATGACATTTCTATCTGTTGATGCTCCCATAGGCCCTGGACCAGAATCTCACCCACATGAGCCCCCCAACTGGAAGGGCTAGCATCCGTGGTGACTATGCGGGATGTCATACTCCCAGGGAACCCCTCTGGAAAAATTATCCTTGTCTAGCCACCACTCTAGGGACTCCCTTGTGTTTCGGGACAAGGTTAGCTGGCCCTCTAAGTAACCCCCAAGGATTCTTTGATGCACCAAAACCTCGCCCTGTAGTGTTCTTGCATGAAGCTGAGCCCACTGGACCGCCGGGATACAGGACGAAAGAGAACCCAGAAGGGACATGGCTTTCCTGAGGGACATGGTAGGGTTATTGGAAGCGTTCAGGACCTGATATTGTAGGCGAACAAGCTTCTCCGGAGGCTGACGGCATTCCTGTTTCTCAGAATCCAGGAACAGGCCCAAGAATTGTTGGACTCTCATCGGCTGTGACCGAGATTTTTTTATGTTAAGCAGCCAACCTAACCGCTCTAGGGCAGACATTGCCCTTTGTAGCTGTTCCAAACAATGTTCCGCCGTTTTCCCTACAATCAGGAAGTCATCTAAGTAGGGGACTACTAGAAAGTCTGATTCACGCAAATGGGCCATAACTTCCGCTACCACTTTAGTAAACTCCCGGGGAGCGACTGCCACCCCAAAGGGGAGGGCCGCATATTGGAAATGTTGAACTGACCCATCTAACTGAGCCGCCACTCTGAGGAAACGCTGATGAGCTGCATGAATGGGTATATGGTAGTAGGCATCTTTTAAATCAAACACCACCATAAAGCAATTTTGAAACAGCAATTTTATTGTTGAATTGTCTCCATTTTGAACGGGCGTATGACCAGGAATTCGTTGAGGGACTTAAGATTTATTATAGTCCTAAAGGAGCTGTCTTGCTTGCGGACCGGGAACAGAGGGGAATAGAAACCTTTTCCCCTTTCTCCCTCTGGAACCATAGTTAGGACCTTCTTGAGGCAAAGATCATGAACCTCGGCCTCCAGGGAAGCTTGTTCTGATGTGGAAGACCTGAGTGGGGTGACCTTAAAATCGATCTTGGGGAACCCGGGCGAATTCTAGTCGTAGACCCGCAGCTATCACCCCCAGTATCCAGTTACTACTAGAAATCATAGACCAGGCTGGGTAGAAGGCAGCTAGTCTCCCCCCTACCGGAGCAACTAGTCATTGGGGCGGCTTTTTAGTGTCACGTGCTGGACCTTCCTGGCGCCCCCCTCCTCCGAACATGAATCCTGTACCTTTCCTTCTTTTGTCATCCCATCTGCCCTGATGCCTGGACGGCTTTCTATGGAAATATCCTTTCCTGGTAAAGGGACATCTATAAGAAGGGTTCAACAGACTGGGGAACTTCTTTTTATCGTCCCCAGCTTTCTCTAAAAGTTAATCCAGGACGGGGCCAAACAGATATTCCCCCTCACACGGAATGGAGCAGAGTCGTGACTTGGCCTGGATATCTCCTGGCCAGCATTTTAACCAGAGAGCCCTTCGAGCTGCTTTAGATAAACCCGCGGTCTTAGCCGCCATCCTCGCAGAGTCTGCCGAAGCATCAGCCAAAAAAGCAGCAGCACTTTGGATGATCGGTACAGATTTTCGAATGGATGCTCTTGAGGCTCCGTCCTTCAGCTGGGAATCCAGTTGATCTAGCCAGACCATCATGGATCTGGCCGTACATGTGGCAGCTATCGCTGGTCTTAGAGCGCCTGCTGACATCTCCCATGTTCCCTTTAGAAAAGAATCCGCTTTTTTATCCAGCGGGGTCTTTTAAGGAGGCCATGTCGTCGAAAGGTATGGAGGATTTTTTGGAGGCTTTGGCTACTGCCGCGTCCAGCTTAGGGGCCTTATCCCATCTGTTTACCACTGGGAGGGTACCTCCGCTTGAAGGCAGGTGGCAAGGAGCCCTTTTTTTCAGGTCTTTTCCATTTCCTATCAGGCTCTGGACCTTGTCATTTAATGGAAAGGCCCTGCGCTTTCTGGGATCTAGACCCCCTCTGCCGAAAGTTCTGGCTTTGCGTCTGCTACCCCCATGGTGGACCTTATTGCTTTAACTAGCCTATCCATTTGGTCTAAGGGGAAGCAGAATCGGCTAGAGTCTTCCTCCGAAGAAGTCGAAGTGGAGGCCGGGGAATCTGAGGAGTCATCATTCCTAGGGGCGGCCGAGGACTCCGAACCTGAGAAACTAATTTCTCTCCTCCTAGAAGAATCCCCTTTAGATAGGGCCTTCATCTCTGTCCTGATTATCTCCCTCAGGCTTGTGGTGAAGTCCGGCGTTTCTTCTGCTACCTGTATGGACGGGGGAGAGTGTAAGGGCCTGTCAATCTACCCCTGGGCCATCGTCCCCTTTCAACCCCTACCGTTTGTCGCACGCATGGCTGACACAACTTTTTAGGGTGGCCATCTGGCAAGGGGCAACTACAGAGGGCACATTTCCTGTGCTTCTGTTTTCCCGTAGCTTTCCTCCCCTGCGAAAAAACATAAGGGAACACCGCATCAGGGTACATTCACGGAGATCTCTTACCCATGCAGATGAGGCAGGTACCGGATCACGGAGGGAGGCAGGAGGGTCCTTTAGTCTGAAGGAACTTCTGTGGCTCTGTCCGCTTGTTCGTCCCTATTTCTTCTGCTGGCCACTCGCATGAGGCTTCACCGTGGCCAGTTTCTGTGGGCGCTCCTGCACCTCGCCCTGCTGCTCTATGGGGGCTTCTGTCGTATCCATTGCTGGGCCTTCAGAAGCACCCCAGCAGAGTCACCTCCTGCCTTATAAGGCCTCCCGGTGTCTGGGTCAGCAGGGTTCTGGCCGCGGCACCTCCCACCCGGGACCCCCCAGCGACCTCCCCGCCCCGGGCGCCACCCCGGACAGTCGCGCACACAGGAAAGCCGGCTGGCACCCGTCTTCCGGTTTCGGCGTTCCCGGCCCCACCCCTTCCGCCGCTCGTCTGAGACTGCGGGAGCGCGCGGAGAGGAGCCGCAACGGCGCCCCCGGCTCAGACATGCCCGCAGCCCCCACGTGCGCCGCCCTGCGCCCGCCGACCGGGCGCAACCGCCGGCCCGGACGGAAAGGGAGACCGGACCCCGGGGGGAACGCACCAGGAGGGGCCTGGGGCATACATACCTCCTGGTGCCGGCACTCTGGATGTGGCTGTCCACCAGACCCTCTGCTCCACCTGCTCCAACCACTGCCGTGGCAACCTACCCGGCCCCACCGTGGCGCTTCCAGGGACCCCGAGCTTGACCGACGTAGGAGATCCCCCCGCTACCTGGGTCGGTCAGCCGGCCTGGGAATCCCTCGACGACTCCATGACGGACAATCTGAATGAAGTCCCGTCCTCTAGGAACAGGAAACCAACTGATGCGTGGGAGACGTGCCGCCCTTTTGTATCTGTAGGTTTCCTGTTCCTGAAGGGCAGATCCCCTCTCTCAGGTGGTGCTGTCATGGACAACCGAACAAAAAGGCAAAACTGACAAAAAGCGCCGGTCATTAAGGGGTTAAATACATTGCAGATTTTCCAGCAATCAGTATATAGGTAACCTAAAAATAACATTCCCCAAACGGTACGGAATACCTGCTCTATGGATACTGTTGCTTCACAACATGACACTATATAAAATGCATGAATGAAACTAACAGTTCTCTACAGTCGTGCCAGTATCGGTCATGGTGTGGCTTTACTACAGGGAAAAAGAAAAAGGGCTTTAAGGGGAAACCCCTGGGATCAACTAAAAACCACAAAAGGAATCCCTGCATTTCAGATTACATGAAACCAAAAAGCTAAGCACTTAGCAATTAGGATTTATAACTACGCACAGCAGCGGGCCTCCAGGTAATGCCCTGCCCAGGAGGCAGAACAACATTCTCCAGCTGCTCTGTCATAAAGAGCAGGGACTCCCACAGTGTGCAGGGTTCAGCCTGGTACAGCACCAAATAAAGAACAGTTTAAAGGGAGCAAAACTCCCACAGCCACAAATATTAGATAAAGGACATCACTGCAATGAAACCAATAGAAAGAACGCCAGCTTACAAGTTTTGGTGGAGTTCTAAAGCGAACCTGTCAGGACTTTTGGCTGATATAAGATACGGCCAGTGCCTTTCTGGGCTCATCTACAGCATTCTATAATGCTGTAGATAAGCCCCTGATCAGACCTGAAAGATAAGAAAAATAACTTGCAAATAAAGTCCTCATAAGGCCTCTTTCACACTTCAGTTTTTTGCAATCAGTTACAATCAGCCAGGTTTTGAAAAAAAACGGATCCTCAATTTTCTTTTGAGGATCCGTTTTTTTCCCCATTGACTTCCATTAATGGCGGATTGCCGTCCGTTGCATCCGTTTTTTTTGAGGATCCTCCAAAAGTTGCTGTCCGTCACCATCCTCAAAGATTTGAAAATGGAGCTTGCAACGTTTTTTTCTCTGACGGATCCTCCAGACACTCATTTAACCCGAAATTCGGACAAAAAAAATTCTCTCCCTCCTGAGATTCCTTTAAAATTCTTCATTTTGCGGATCCATCAAAAAAACAGATGGGTGGCATCCGTTGTCATCAGTTCTAAAACGGATCCAGCATCCGTCCTTTTGGCGGATTTTGACTGATGCAAAAAAACTGAAGTGTGAAAGAGGCCTTAGTGTGTTGCTCCTCATCAGTGTGGAGTAGGATTCTGGCTAGGTGGGAGCAATGCCTAGTAGACCAACATCACGAAACAATCACTGACCTCAGGGAGACCAGTCAAAGAAAACACTGCGGCAGCCGGCAAAGGCGCTCAATCACAGTGAAATCCTAAGTGCAATGCTCCCTGGGAAATACGGATATGCAAATAAAGTCCGTGGAGCCTCATTTAAGAGTCTCAAACACAGGACTAGCCAGATCTTCCTCCAGGGATGAGGGGCAACACCCCGAAACAGCTGTCTGTGGATGAATACCTGGCCTTGGTATTTCCCTTGTCATATCTGTAAACTCGTAAAGAGCTGGATATTGACTTAAAGGGCCACTTAATATGGTGGTAATGGTGGTTTCCGAAAGGAGCCACTCCTTGGCTGGGTCCTTCCCTGGAGGAAGATCTGGCTAGTCCAGTGTTTGAGACTCTTAAATGAGGCTCCACGGACTTTATTCGCATATTCGTCACACTCAACTTTTTACTATTGAGGCTGCCTATGCGGCATCAATAGTAAAAGATAGAATATTTAAAAAAAGAAAAAAAAATAGAGTTATACTAAACTTCCGGCGTCCCACGCAGCCTTCCCGGGCCTCAGCGATGCTCCCATTCCCAGTAATGCCTTGCGAGACCTTTGATGACGGCGCAGTCTCACAATGCTGTAACGGTCTCGCGAGGAATAGGGACCGCTACATTATCGCGAGACCGCAACGTCATCTAAGGTCTCGCAAGGCATTACTGGGAACGGAAGTATCGCTGAGGCCCGGGAAGGCTGCACAGGACGCCGGAAGGTGAATATAACCCGATTTTTTCTTCTTTTTTTTTTACAGGGATATGGTACCCAGGGCCTGGAGGACAGTCTCCTCTCCTCCACACCGTCGGTTCCATCCGCACATGAGACGCTCACTTTGTGCATGGTCGGCATTGCCACATGCGGGAAGTAAGCGAATCTCATGCATTCCTCTGGGTGCGGAATCGCGGTAATTCCGCAAAAAGAATGACCATTCTGCGTTTTTTTCCGCGATGCGATTCCGCTGCGGAAAAAAAATCGCAGCATTAGCACAGCATGTGCAGAATGCCGTAGGAATGCCTGGAGTGCGTTCTGTATGTGTTTAAGCATTTTCGTGGCAGAAATCGCAGCAAAAACGCTTAAAAATCGCAACATGTGCACACAGCCTAAATCTCCGAGCACGCCAAAATACTCGGCGATCACCCGACCAACGAGTATACGTGCTCATCACTACTGATCAGATGTCTCACTCCAGAGAAAACCACTTTTTTTTTCTTACATGCAAATGAGCTTTAAAGATATACACTCCCTGACAGAAGTTGTGTCGCTTATCCATATTATGTAAATAAAAGCTTATGACCTGACATTAAATTCAACCTTTGGTTGTATAAATTATTCTTTTAATAGCTGAAACCCTCCGAAATGTGGTTTAAGTTAAGAAAATAAAGTACCATCAATGCATAAATATTGATCATTTAACCCCTTCCTGACATCCGACGTACTATCCCGTCCACGGTACCCGGGCCCGTATGACCGTGGACGGGATAGTACGTCTACCGCGATCAGCGGCGCTCACGTGGTGAGCGCCGCTGATCGCGGCCGGGTGTCAGCTGATTATCACAGCTGACACTCGGCACTATGTGTCAGGGGCGGTCACGGACCGCCCCCGACACGTTAACCCCTTGCACACCGCGATCAAACATGATCGCGGTGTACCGGGAGTTAAAGGGAAGCATCGGGAGGGAGGGGGCTCCCTCCGTGCTTCCCTGAGCCCCCCACGGCAGCGCAATGTGCAGCGCTGCTGCCGGGGGCTCCTATCCTCCAGACCCCCGGATCCAAGATGGCGACGGGGGCCTTCGGGGACCTGAGGAAGCTGGCTTCCTCAGTGCCTGCAAAGCGCAGGCAAGAGGAAGTCTTCTTCAATGCCTGTGACAGATTGCTGATCTGTCACAGTGATCTGTGATGTGACAGATCAGCGATCTGTCACAGGACAGTGATGTCCCACCTGGGACTATGTAATAAAGTAAAAAAAAATATTAAAAAAAAAATGTAAAAATAAATTAAAAAAAAAAACAAAAAAAAACGCCAAATAAATTAGAAAAAAAAAAAAAAAATATTCCCTCAATAAATCCATTTTTTGGAAATAATAAAAAAAAAAAACAAATAATAAAAGTACACATATTAGGTATCGCCGCTTCCGTAATGACCCGCCCTATAAAACTGTCCCATTAGTTAACCCTTTTAGCGAACCCCTTAAAAAATAAAAATAAAAAACGAAGCAAAAAATAATGATTTATTATCATACCGCCAAACAAAAAGTGTAATAACGCGCGATCAAAAAGACGCATATAAATATCCATGGTACCGCTGAAAACGTCATCTTGTCCCGCAAAAAACGAGCCGCCACACAGCATCATCAGCGAAAAAATAAAAAAGTTATAGCTCGCAGAATAAAGTGATGCAAAAATAATTATTTTTTATATAAAATAGTTTTCATTGCATAAAACCGACAAAAACATAAAAAAACGACCTAAATGAGGTATCGCTGTAACCGTACTGACCCGAAGAATAAAACCGCTTTATCAATTTTACCGCACGCGGAACGGTGTAAACACACCCCCCCCCAAAAGAAATTCATGAAACGCTGGTTTTTCTTCATTCTGCGTCCCAAAAATCGGAATAAAAAGCGATCAAAAAATTTCACGTGCCCGAAAATGGTACCAATAAAAACGTCAACTCGTCCCGCAAAAAATAAGACCTCACATGACTCAGTGGGTCAAAAGACGGAAAAATTATAGCTCTCAAAATGTGGTGATGCATAAACTATTTTACAATAAAAAGCGTCTTTTAGCGTGTGACAGTCGCCAAACATAAAAACCGCCATAAATAGTAAGTCAAACCCCCCGTTATCACCCCCTTATTTAGGGAAAAAATAATAAAACTAAAAAAAAAAAAAAAAAAGTATTTATCTCCATTTTCCCGTTAGGGTAAGGCTGTGTGCACACGCTGCGGATTAGGTGCGGATTCATCCGCGCGGATTTTGTAAAATCCGCAGGTGAAACCGCAGGTCAAAAGACCTGCGGTTTTACCTGCGGATTGCTCTGCGGTTTTGTCCTGCGGTTTTTCATCTCCTCAATAGAGATGGCAAACCGCAGGAGAATCCGCAGAAAGAATTGACATGTCAATTCTTTCTGCGGATTGAAAACCGCAGATAATCCGTCTGCACTGCGGTTTTTGATTCCCATAGGGAATCATGGTACTGTACACCGCAGCAGAAACTGCTGCGGGTCTGCAGCAGCCAAAACCGCTGCGGAACCGCAGCGTGTGCACACAGCCTTAGGGTTAGGGCTAGGGTTAGGGGTGTGTTGGGGTTAGGGTTGGAGTTATAATTGGGGGTTTCCACTGTTTGGGCACATCAGGGGCTCTCCAAATGCAACATGGCGTCTGATCTCAATTCCAGCCAATTCTGAGTTGAAAAAGTCAAATGGTGCTCCTTCCCTTCCAAGCTCTGCCATGCGCCCAAACAGTGTTTTACCCCCACATGTAGGGTATCGGCCTACTCAAGACAAATTGCAAAACAATTTTTGGGGTCCAATTTCTCCTGTTACTCTTAGGAAAATAAAAAATTGGGGGCAAAAATATCATTTTTGTGGAAAAAAATGATTTTTTTATTTTCACGTCCGAGTGTTATAAACTTCTGTGAAGCACTAGGGGGTTCAAAGTGCTCACCACACATCTAGATAAGTTCTGTGGGGGGTCTAGTGTCCAAAATGGGGTCACTTGTGGGGAGTTTCAATAGTTTAGGTACATCAGGGGCTCTCCAAACGCACATGACACCCGCAGACCATTCCATCAAAGTCTGCATTCCAAAACGTCACTGCTTCCCTTCCGAGCCCCGACATGTGTCCATACAGTAGTTTTCTCCCACATATGGGGTGTCAGCGTACTCAGGCCAAATTGGACAACAACTTTTGGGGGTCCAATTTCTCCTGTTACCCTTGGGAAAATGAAAAAATTGGGGACTAATTGATCATGTTTCTGGAAAAAATACGATTTTTTTATTTTCATGCCCTGGCATTATAAACTTCAGTGAAGCCCTTGGGGGTTCAAAGTGCTCACCTCACATCTAGATAAGTTCCTTAGTGGGTTTAGTTTTCAAAATGGGGTCATTTGTGGGGGGTTTCCACTGTTTAGGTACATTAGGGGCTCTCCAAAGGCAACATGACACCCGCAGACCATTCCATCAAAGTCTGCATTCCAAAACGTCACTACTTCCCTTCCGAGCCCCGACGTGTGCCCATACAGTAGTTTTCTCCCACATATGGGGTATCAGCATACTCAGGACAAATTGGACAACAACTTTTGGGGTCCAATTTCTCCTGGTACCCTTGGGAAAATAAAAAAATGGTGACTAAAAGATCATGTTTGTGGAAAAAATACGAATTATTTATTTTCACGCCTGGGCATTATAAACTTCTGTGAAGCACTGGGGGGGGGTCAAAGTGCTCACCACACATCTAGATAAGTTCCTTAGGGGGTCTAGTTTCCAAAATGGTGTCATTTGTGGGGGGTTTCCACTGTTTTGGTACATCAGGAGTTTTCCAAACGCGACATGGTGTCCGATCTCAATTCCAGCCAAAAACGTCAAATGGCGCTGCTTCCCTTCCGAGCTCTGCCATGCGCCCAAATAGTGGTTTACCCCCACATGTAGGGTATCAGCGTACTCAGAACAAATTGCACAATAACTTTTATGGTCCTGTTACCCTTGGAAAATTAAGAATTGAGGGTGAAAAGATCATTTTTGTGGAAAAAATATGATTTTTTAATTGTACCGCTGTACGTTATAAACCTCTGTAAAGCCCTTGTGGGTTCAAAGTTCTCACCACATATCTAGATAAGTTCCTTGGGGGGTCTAGTTTCCAAAATGGGGTCACTTGTAGGGGGTTTCCACTGTTTAGGTACATCAGGGACTCTCCAAACGTGACATGGCGTCCGATCTGAATTCCAGCCAATTTTGCATTGAAAAAGTCAAACGGCGCTCCTTCCACTCTGAGCTCTGCCATGCGCCGAAACAGTCGTTCCCCCCCACATATCAGGTATCAGCGTACTCAGGACAAATTGCACAATAACTTTTGCAGTCCAATTTCTCCTGTTACCCTTGGTAAAATAAAAAAAATTGAACCTGAAGTATTTTTTTTGTGAAAAAAAGTTAGATGTTCATTTCTTTTTAAATATTCAAAAAAATTCCTGTGACGCACCTAATGGGTTAATAAACTTCTTGAATGTGGTTTTGAGCACCTTAAGGGGTTCAGTTTTTAGAATGGTGTCACTTTTGGGTATTTTCTATCATATAGACCCCTCAAAGTGGCTTCAAATGTGATGTGGTCCTAAAAATAAAATGGTGTTGTAAAAATGAGAAATCGCTGGTCAACTTTTAACCCTTATAACTTCCTAACAAAAAAAAATTTTGGTTCCAAAATTGTGCTGATGTAAAGTAAACATGTGGGAAATGTTACTTATCAAGTTTTTTGTGTGCCGTATCCCTGTGATTTAAGGGCATAAAAATTCAAAGTTGGAAAATTGCGAAATTTTCAAAATTTTTGCCAAATTTCCATTTTTTTCACAAATAAACGCAAGTTATTTGAATGAAATTTTACCACTAACATGAAGTACAATATGTCACGAGAAAACAATGTCAGAATCACCGGGATCCATGGAAGCGTTCCAGAGTTATGACCTCATAAAGGTACAGTGGTCAGAATTGTAAAAATTGGCCCGGTCATGAACGTGCAAACCACCCTTGGGGGTGAAGGGGTTAATGGACACAGAATGGTCAGATTTTGGCAAGACAAAAGTTTTGTCGGCCACAGAAAGTAATGTGATATTCAAACAAATAATTAACTTAACCCCTTAGCGACAGAGCCAGTTTGCAGCTTAATGACCAGGCCAATTTTTACAATTCTGACCACTGTCCCTTTATGAGGTTATAACTCTGGAACGCTTTAATGGATCCTGCTGATTCTAAGACTGTTTTTTCGTGACATTTTGTACTTCATATTAGTGGTAAAATTTCTTCGATAAGTCTTGTGTTTATTTATGAAAAAAATGGAAATATGGCGAAAATTTTGAAAATTTTGCAATTTTAAAACTTTAAATTTTTATGCCCTCAAATCACAGAGATGTGTCACAAATTTCTTAATAAATAACATTTCCCACATGTCTACTTTACATCAGCACAATTTTGGAAGCAAAATTTTTTTTTGTTAGGAAGTTATAAGGGTTAAAAGTCGACCAGCGATTTCTCATTTTTACAACAAAATTTACAAAACCATTTTTTTTTTAGGGACCACATCATATTTAAAGTCATTTTGAGGGGTGTACATGACAGAAAATACCCAAAAGTGGCACCATTCTAAACACTAGACCCCTCAAGGTGCTCAAAACCACATTCAAGAAGTTTATTAACCCTTTAAGTGCTTCACAGGAACTAAAGCAATGTGGAAGGAAAAAATTAATATTTAACTTTTTTTTGCAAAAAAATTTACTTCAGAACCAATTTTTTTTTATTTTCACAAGTGTTAAAAGAGAAAATCAACCACAAAATTTGTTGTACAATTTCTCCTGAATACGCCGATACCCTATATGAGGGGGTAAACCACTATTTCAGCACACGGCAGAGCTCGCAAGGGATGGAGCGCCGTTTGACTTTTTCAACGCAGAATTGGCTGGAATTGAGATCGGATGCCATGTTGCATTCGGAGAGCCCTTAATGTGCCTAAACAGTGGAAACCTCCAACAAGTGACCCCATTTTGGAAACTAGACCCATTAAGGAACTTATCTAGATGTGTGGTGAGCACTTTGAACCCCCAAGGGCTTCACAGAAGTTTATAACGTAGAGCCGTGAAAATAAGAAATCTATTTTTTTCCACAAAGATGATCTTTTCGCCCCCAAATTTTTATTTTTTACAAGGGTAACAGGAGAAATCATACCCGCACAGTTGTTATGCGATTTGTCCTGAGTACGCTGATACCCCATATGTGGGGGGGAACCACTGTTTGGGCGCATGGGAGAGCTCGGAAGGGAAGGAGTGCCATTTAGGAATGCAGACTTTGATGGAATGGTCTGCGGGCATCATGTTGCGCTTGCAGAGTCCCTGATGGGCCTAAACAGTGGAAACCCCCCACAAGTGACCCCATTTTGGAAATTAGACCCCCTAATGAACTTATCTAGATGTGTGGTGAGCACTTTGAACCCCCAAGCGCTTCACAAAAGTTTATTTTCACGGCTCTGCGTTTATAAAGTCTTTTTTTATTTCCACAAAAGTGATTTTTTTTAGACCAATTTTTAGACCCCCAAAGTTGGCAAATAGTGGAAACCCCTCAATTCTTGCTCCAACCCTAACCCCAACACACCCCTAACCCTAACCCCAACACACCCCTAACCCTAATCCCAACCCTAATCCCTGATCCTAATCCTAATTCTAGTTCGCCCTAACCCTAATTCTAACCCTAGTCCTAGCCCAACCTTAACCCTAACCCTAGCCCAACCCTAACCCTAACCCTAGCCCAACCCTAACCCTAACCCTAGCCCAACCCTAACCCTAACCCTAACCCTAGCCCAACCCTAACCCTAACCCTAGCCCAACCCTAACCCTAACCCTAGCCCAACCCTAACCCTAACCCTAGCCCAACCCTAACCCTAACCCTAGCCCAACCCTAACCCTAACCCTAACCCTAGCCCAACCCTAACCCTAACCCTAACCCTAACCCTAGCCCAACCCTAACCCTAACCCTAGCCCAACCCTAACCCTAACCCTAGCCCAACCCTAACCCTAACCCTAGCCCAACCCTAACCCTAACCCTAGCCCAACCCTAACCCTAACCCTAGCCCAACCCTAACCCTAACCCTAGCCCAACCCTAACCCTAACCCAACCCTAACCCTAACCCTAACCCTACCCTAACCCTAACCCTAATGGAAAACTGAAAAAAAAAAATAATTTTCTTTATTTCATTATATTGGCCTATATAAGGGAGTGATAAACAGGGGGGTTATGTACTATTTTTTTTATTTTGATCACTATGATCGTTTATCATAGTGATCAAAATAATGAATGGAATCTGCCAGCCGGAGCCGGAGCCGGCAGATTCCCGGCGGGCGCACTGCGCATGCGCCCGCCATTTTCAAGATGGCGGCGCCCATCGGAGGATGCCGGCGGGACGTGGGACCACCGGGAGGGGACGGAGGGCCACGGAGAGGTACCGGGGGGGGATCGGGGACCCTATTTCTCTCTCCTCTGATGTGCGATCACATCAGAGGAGAGAGAAATTAAATGTAAAATCGCGGCTTTTTTTTTTTTTTTTCCGGTCGCCGTTATAGGGTTAATCATCAGGAATAGCAAAGAATGCAGTCTTACATGCCTCCCGGAGTTCCCGGAGCAAAAACTCAAAATTCAATTCATACACCACAAGAAATAAGTATAAATTGGCAAATATACAAATTTTATTAAATGCAATAGCATAATATACATTACTTAATGAAGAACACTAATAAAATAAGGACACTGCTATCCAAATAGAGAGCCTATATTTCACAATTGCCCAGAATAGCATGTACTAATTAAATAAGTGCATAAAGAACATTATACATGTGCTATATCAGTAACACATATTGGGGTTACATCCATAAAAATGCATCTGAACTGAAAAGAACTTTCCACAGTGGAAACAGGCATAACCAATCAACAAGTCCATATGGATCCTAGGTATACATATTGTACTACTCAGCTATTACTAAGTACCTAAACCATAGTGCATTAAAGTATGTGAATAAAAGGATGTTTCCAAGAAGGCACTTACATGATTAAAGTGTATGGCGCTGGCTTCCCCGTCGCCCCAACGTGCGTTTCGCTTCTCCGTCAGGATGACATCCCCTGAGGAAGAAGTGTGATGTACTTCGAAACGCGTTGGCAAATAAATGGTTAATCTCTTTACATAACCTGGATGTGATATTTTGTCAAGCAGCGCACATAAGTCCAAGAATTTTATTCCATTAAGGATTTACACTGGCAGTCACGGAGTGAACCTTTGGACGTGCAGCAAGTTCACAACTGATCTATGTGCCTTAATCTCTCCTGGAAAGTGTGAGTAAATTTCTTTTATTTCTTCCAATATCTACCCGGATAAGACCCTATTGCGCTCTCTCTCTCTCCTATAGTCTGTACATACTGTCATTACATGTCTCACACCGATAATGCCCCCTTTCATTTATAATAAGCCCTGATGTCAGATTCACAGGGAGATCTATGTCCGGCCCATAGATCTGAACAGCTCACTTACATACAATAAAAACTTGCATTTCCCTGGAATAAAATATCAGATAACAAGGTATCATTTTATTCAACTTTCTATGACCTGCATGGCAATATAGACGGCTTAGGAGAGTTAATTCTACTAATAGGTTTCTATTTAAGCCAGCCCATAATTTAACCATATGGGTGCATGTTTATGGTACAGAAAAAAGAAAAAAGAAAAAAAAAAAAAAAACTTGGGGCAGCACGGTGGCTCAGTGGATAGCACTGCAGCCTTGCAGCGCTGGAGTCCTGGGTTCGAATCCCACCAAGGACAACATCTGCAAGGAGTTTGTATGTTCTCCCCGTGTTTGTGTGGGTTTCCTCCGGGTTCTCTGGTTTCCTCCCACATTCCAAAGACATACTGATAGGGAATTTAGATTGTGAGCCGCATCGGAGGACAGTGATGATAATGTGTGCAAACTGTAAAGCGCTGAGGAATATGGTAGCGCTATATAAAAAATAAAGAAAAGTCAGCCATCATATCAAATGCTGTAATCTGGCTTGGATTGGAAAATGAAAGGAAAGAAAAGGTAGAGCTCTGCATTGTTTGAACTTTCTGGTTGACCTGATTACTCTAATAGTAGTAATTAAAAGGATATGTTGTAGCAGCCAATGATGCAATGCCACCCAAGCAGAGTGCAATGGTGGTTAACCACCAAATTACGTGAAACTTGCACTTCTTTATGGTCTTACTCTTTAAAAAAAAAAAAAATTAGCAGTTTAATTTTCATCTCATAAATCAAATATTATTGATTAAAGTATGCTCAGAAAAATGTGCTCTCCATGTAAGGGCAATATTGGTGTTAAGACAGATTTTCCGATTACTAAAATAGGAGATGACAGTTGCTGCTCATAAACTTCTATGGAGGGGGGAAGGTAACTAGAGGCAAATCCAGAGATTCTGCTGGAAAACCAGTGTTGCACATTATAGGGAATCTGTCTGCAGAATTTCACCCCAAAACTATACGCACATGTAGTTCTTTCAAAGACAAGTCCAAGGATACCTTTACATTGCCAGTCTGTTCCGCAGTTACTGAGAAATCAGCTTTTGAATTGCTATGCAAATTAGGACTGCAGATCAATGGTAGATCTGAAGCCTCCATCACTCCAGCTTTATTTCCCACCCAGCTCTTCTTCCTTTACTGACAGTCTTTATCCTGTGCAACTTCAGGCAAAAGCAGCCATCTCCTTAGCCTGAAGTTGCACGCATTAGAAACTTTTAGGACTGGGTGAGGAATAGAGCTGGAGTCACAGAGGATTCAGATTTACAACTCATTCTACATCCTCATCCAAAAGCATATACAGGGCAGAACCGCTTCCAAGGCAAAATTTAGACATCCATGTAACACGCCATGGGTATGGACTATTATGCATGGACTGGGGCTCAGGTCTCCCAACCTCATAGGCATTGATGAGGCTATTGAGTTTGGGGTGAGTACATCACTGTCCATACAAGCACCATATTTCACACAAATCTGATTTTAACCTTAAGGGTTTGTCTGTAACACAATTTAGGATTGGAGGCTACATATTGATCAGTCGATTATCATAGATCTGCTTTTGCCAGGGAATACCACAGCCAGCCATACATTTCCTTGAGGTACACATTATTAGAGGAATCAAATCGGGCATGGGTAGTCATAATTATAAAATAATCCATCCAACGTAACATGCAATTTGTTTAATGCAGAATCTGTGGAATGAAAACCTCAGCGTGACTTCACATTAAATTATGTGCGCACAGACAGCACCATCATACAAATAAGGATCACACACAGGGATGTCATGGGATATAGCACGGTACTAACTAGATAAACCAGAATCATTTGGGTAGCAGGCCTTCTTTGTAGTCTGCCATTATGGAATATTTCAAAATATCATTAACCTATAAAATCCCATTAGATTGCCCTTTATTCGCAAACTGGTTGGATGGATGAGACAGGCACTGTTTATATCTGATCTCGAGAACCTGTTTGACAGCAAACAGAATGCAGAGCAGCACCCACAACAAGGTCTATCCCCAAGAGTAGATCTGTCATTCGGGGGGAGAAGGTGTAAATAGTTTTATAAAGAGATGGCGTCTATACATTCCTTCCAGAAAGGAAGAAACCAATAGTCAAAGTCACTATCTTGTAATCCCATTTTAAGGTTATAAACAATTCTAAAACTTCATCAGGCTGCAGTCACAACATATTGCATACGCCTGCCATACGGCGGTACTATTTATTTCTCCCACTTATGCAGGTCTGACTCATCTCTAGCTCCTTGAGACGTGACCTGAATTATAACCTGGATCTCCACGTTGGAGATCAATTATACACATGTTCTCTAGTAAGACACTGATACCCGACAGGAAGACTTGTGAAATGGAAAAACAACGTTAAGGGGAACTCGCACAAAATCAAATACACCATTCATACATTTCAGATGGGCGCAGTCTGGGGGAATGTATATTTACTTATGATATTTGAAAAGCATCTTCATTTTGGAAAAGTTATTATAAAAATCTCCCTCAACATACAAGTTTCAATCACAAGTAACAAAACATACAACTTAAGTAACAGCTACAAGATGTTGTGACCTTCCAGTCATTTTCTTCTCCCCAAAGTACAGACCGTAAAGCTCACACTTTCTAATGTTCTTTTTAATGCAGCAGCCAGAATCATTGCTGTCCATCCGCTACACTGTTGCCTCCACCCTGTGCCAGACATTGCACTGGTTACCCATCCGCTACAGAATACAATATAAACATCACTCACCCACAAAGCTCTCTATAGTTTTTCACCACATCTCCTCCATCTCTATCACCCTACTTGTGCTCTCCGTTCCACTAATGACCCAAGTTTAAGATACCCTATAATCTGAACCTGCAACTCCGATCTTTAAGACTTCTCTCATGCTGCTCCAGTTCTCTGGAATGTACTTTCCCCAACAAGTTGATAAATTCCAAGTATCCATAGTTTTAAGCGTGCCCTAAAAAATGCATTTCTTTAGACTGGCCATCACCTTGCTTCACTAATCAACTATTCCATTTCAGCACTTCCTAAATTTTCCTCAGAATCTGGTCCCTCGTAGCATCTGTTCACACACAAACTATATCTATACACATACTGGCTGGTGACTGATTCCTGCAGTGTTATACCCTAATATATTGATGGCTGGACCATACAATACATGCACTTTTTACCTTTTGTGACTCCCCCCCCCCCCCCCCATTTCCTCAGATTGTAAGCTCTTGTGAGCAGCAGTGCCTTCGCTCCTCTTGATAAGTGTTGAATTATGTGCTAGTCTGCAATGTCTGATACTGTCTGCACATGTCCCCTCTGAATTGCTAAGCGCTATGGATATGTTAGCGGTATAAAAATAACATTAGTAATTAAACTGTGCCATGCTCTGTTTGTGCTCATGTCTGCTAAGCTGCGCATATGCTCAGGGAATCCAGCAATTGATCAGTAAGGGTCTCTGGACCTAGACTCCACCAATCTGCAGGCAATAAAAGTGCCTGTCAAATATGAAAAAACACAGGAACAAGTGTTTAGATACTCTTTAAAGGGTTTTGATTCTCTACTTTAAATAGAGGTATTCAAGTGTGACAGGGTCTCTTCCTGCTCTTGGCCAGAGTGGATCACAATCCATTGACTGGCCAGCGGCTCTGTCAACCACAACATGACCGCTTCATACATTTCTGTCACGCTCGGGTTGGGTGAGCTGCAGCCAGTCCATGCACTCTGGTCCGATTTTTACGGCCATCAGACTGAGCCCAAACAACGAAGGGGGAGCCATGTACTGTCTATAGGCCTTCTGCAGAAAACTAACCTCATTACTCTGCCATTTGATGCAGTCTCACTGACAATGAATGGAGCATGATTGTGTATGTACAGCCACTGTTTTGTAAAGATGAGGCATTTCAGAGGCATTGTTGGTAGTCGATGGAGGTTCCTACGGTCTGACTACCATCTATCAACAAAATGCATATCTTCTGGATAGGCAATAAATGTCAGTGTAAGGAATAACCTTTAGTCATACTTCAGATACGTAGGCAATCCACTATATGCGCTTTTGTTTCTTTGTACAGGTAAACAAACAAACAAAAAAAAAAAAGAAGTCATGTTTCCGTAAAGTTCAACCGAGGGATGGAAGAGTACACCGAATTAAGCAATCTCCCCTCCTGACCAGAAGTGTTGTTCAAATGATCACAGACTAAAATGGGCCCATACTGCACCTGTACTAAGTGCAAAAATTTCAGAAGTATTAAGATATCATTTACATTTTCATGAGAAAAAAAAAAAGGATATGTTCCCTTGCATGCCACATTATGGAGTATTTCCTTCTAGGTGTGAATACGGCACTTTACAGACGCAGCTTTGCTGTGCACAGACACCTGTATTCACGATCCCCGGCTTGTAGTTGTGCATATCTCCAGGCTCTGCAGTGTCATGGTCTCAATCCTCTCAATAAGTAAAAGCATGTGCCAGAAATAACTACTAATATTTTCAGCTAAACTGGGTCACTCGGAAGAAACAAGAAAAAGAAGATCATACCCAGCATTGAAGAATTTTTTGGATAAAAGAACACTTGAAATAGAAACAGAGCCCGAAATCAGTCAATTAATCACAATGCCATGAAAAGCAGGGATCATTTTCAAGGTTAAAGTGCATCCCATAAGCCTGGCATCAGCACAACGACATGAATAAGTCATACAGTGACAGTGGTTATCAGGCTGATACTAGACACAACCTCCGAATATTGTATGTAATGCAGCGTATGGTCTGCTCGAACGCAAAAATCATGAAGAAAATTCATCAAATCTACCAGAAGGCTGGTAACTT
This sequence comes from Dendrobates tinctorius, assembly GCF_039654945.1. NCBI lineage: Eukaryota > Metazoa > Chordata > Amphibia > Anura > Dendrobatidae > Dendrobates > Dendrobates tinctorius. Next base: position 915,852 of record NW_027361861.1, on the reverse strand, counting down.
GTGTCCAAACCAATGTCTCTCTTCAAGATAAGTGGCTGCCAGAGGTGTCTTAAGCTAGCCATACATTAAATGGTTGACAGTAGATGTAAACTTCAGCCGATCGTTCAGGTGACGGCTATCTTTGCCGTCTCTCCCATACACAAGACCAAGTTCTCCTGTGTTCTCTAGCAGAAAGCCTCCGACTGACATCTCTGCTGGTGGCTTAACTCCAGCAGTACAAAGCAATCAGCAGTCAGAATTCGGACATGCCCGATCGTCATCTCTCCCGATGACTATTTGTACAGGGACCCCATACATAATAGACTGCCAACTGAACTTATCTTTAGTCTAATGTGTCCAATGTCAGTGGCTATACACCATTCCATCTTAAATTTGGAATCGTAGTTGGTGGTGTACAGCTTACATGAAGCTCCCGAGTTGTGCCCATAAAGTGGGTTTGACTCTGTCGCTGTTGAGTCAGAGCATTGGTGACTTTTCCGCCCTGTGCTCCTCAGCACTCAGTGACCTCGCTATGTAATTTTAATCAGTTTCCACTGGCAGAGTTTCTGCGGTTACTTCCACTTCGGAATAACATTGCAGACAAGTGATGAGGAATATTTGGGAGAGAAGTGCCATTGACAAGGAGAGAAAAATACGTGATCATAAACAAGATGTGGTGGAGCTGGACTAACAACCTTAGCAAGACGGCTCCAAGTGCATATGAGGGCAGTGGTCTACAAGAACTTGTATATCAGACAACCTGGCAAAGTCGGAGCGAGCGACCTGGGACAATTAGTCCCATTATAACCAGGGATGTAGAGTCCATTTTGGTGGAGTCAGAGTCATGGAAATTAAGGAGTTGTAGTCGGGGGTTTAGCTTACCCACTTACTCCACAGCCCTGGTATGAGTGATTTGGAGTCGTGGAGTTGGAGTCATGGAAATTGAGGAGTCAGGAGTTGGAGTCGGAGGTTTGGCTTACCGAATCCACAGCCCTGATTATAACCCCACAGAGGTTGGCATCATAGAATATCGTACCTGCTCTTGTGGTTTGTCCCTATCCGAAATCCAATAAAGCTGCAATCTACGAGGGGCGATCCAAAAGTAATGATAATCGGTCATTTCTATTGTACACAAATTAAAATAAAATGTTTTCTTCTCTTAGGTACCCACTAGTCCAGGAAAAAAAAAAAAAAAATCACTTAAATAGGCCACGATTCCCGGGAGCTACATTCATTTGAATATGAAGTGCCAAGGAGTGAACATCAAAATGGAAAAAAACGAGCTCAGAGCTGTCATCAAATACCACAGCTTGAAAAAAATGTCTACCAAAGACATACACAGCGACTTGGTGGAAACATTGGGGGACTCTTCTCCTCCATATTCCACAGTTGCACGCTGGGCCAAGGAATTTAAGCTGGGAAGAACATCGACGGAAGATGAACATCGCGAAGGACACCCATCCACGTCCTTCAATGAAGAAAACATGAAAAAAGTTGAAGAAGTTGTGTTGGCAGATTGAAGAGTGACTATCAGGCATGTAGCTGAGGTCACAGGGATCTCATATGGCAGTATTCAAAGAATTCTTGCAAAACAATTGCATATGAGAAAGGTCTCCGCGCGTTGGATGCCAAAAATGTTAACCGACGAGCAAAAGAAGAAACGAGTTGACATTTCAATAGCAAATCTCGAAAAGTTCCAAGCAGACACGGAGAATTTTTTGTCACGTTTTTTGACCATGGATGAGACCTGGATCCACCACTTTGATCCCGAAACTAAACAACAATCGATGACATGGAAACGAGCCAACGAACCGACGCCGAAGAAATTCAAAGTGTCAAGCTCAGCAGGGAAGGTTATGGCGTCCGTTTTTTGGGACGCTGAAGGAATTATTATGGTGGACTATTTGGAGAAGGGAGCCACTATTACGGGCTCCTACTATGCAGAACAAATAAGAAGATTGCGGGAGGCTATCAAGTAAAAAAGGCGCGGCAAACTGCGGGCTGGAGTGCTGTTTCACCAAGATAACACACCGGCTCATAAAGCTTCAGTTGCCATGGCTACCATTCAAGAAGCGGGCTTTGAACTGGTGGAACACCCCGCCCCTATTCGCCAGATCTAGCCCCCAGTGACTTCTCTTTCCTCGGCTCAAGTAACACCTCCGGGGCAAGAAATTTGACGACAATAGCGACGTGATAACCGCTGTTGGGGAGTTTTTTGAGGGTCAAGATCAAGAATTTTTTTCGAAGGGAATTCTAAGTTTAGAAAAGAGATGGACTAAATGTATAGACTTGTTAGGAGACTATGTAGAAAAATAATGATTTTTTTTTTTTACTATATTCATTGTGTTTATTATTGATTATCATTACTTTTGGATCACCCCTCGTACACTAGTGAGATACAGAAACATGTACAATTTAGCGACAAACAGCATAGAAAAGAAACGGCGTGCTGGATGAAATGACTGCAATACCAGGCAAACAATCAAGTAACACGCAAGTCAAGCAGATCCTACCAGACTTAGCAGCACATTCCAAAATACATCAGTATAAACATTGTAGTGGTCCCCGACTCATGCTTACTTATCTATGTGCAGGGGTCCATTTCACCTCTGATATATGTTAGCTCATTAGGGAAGAAAGGAGAACCATGCGACACAATGCAGAAAAAAACAAGACAATGTTTATGGCCATCATTAAAAATTGATTAGTTGCCCTTGCCCTGGCTCTTTTGCTCTACTGTCTAGATCCAACGTTACATGTGGATCAAAAACTCATATGAATGGGGCCATGATTCAGCCAAAAGCACATGAATGCATTGATGTCATCTATGCTCTATCCGCAGCAGGCCTATTAAAAAAACACGTGTGAATGCAGCCTAAAACAATCCTAATTTACTAACTATAGATTATTGCAGCATTCAAAAGTCCAGAAACCAAACAATCTGCAAATGACGACACATTGTTGCACTTAGAATTGCAGAATGGAGAGGAATCAATTTGTAACCTCCTTCCACTTGTTGCATTAGTTAAGCAGTGGTACGAGTTGCTGCATGCCTGTTAGCGCAGAGTAGGCCGGATCCTGACCTCTGGGCTCGGGGGGGGGGGGGGGGGGGGGGGGGGGGGGGTAGGCCGCCTGCGTTAGTGGCACACTTCTCTAAAGTAAACAAGCCGGTCATTTCATCTTGTGCTAAGATACCTGGCAGTCAGCGCCATCAGGGAAGTCTCACCTTGCAACTATGAATATGAGCTGGCGAGTCCAGGAGTGACAGCTACTGCTTCTCACACAATTTATCACGATATCCCACCAACTCCTGCCGGCTATTCCCTTGAAAAGGTGCAGATAGAGTTCACGTAATATTACCCCTGGCATTCAGGAATCCTGTGTACAGGACTGCAAATTCCAGCAGGAGCAGAAGAATGTAACTAATGTATCCACCGCCTGACAGAATAACCCCAGGGGGAGGGGAAAAAAAAAAAAAAAACACTCTCCAACGCAGAGATATTAGAGAAGTATTCGCCACCTAATGAGTAACACTCACTTGGACCCAACAAAACTTATCAAAAGTTTTCACTGGGGGGGTGTGGAGTGTACTTCTCACGCAACTGATGCAGGTGTGATTGCAAAAACATCTCTAGACAGGCAGTGTGGGGGGGGGAAGGCAGTACAGCAGAGATGACTGTGCCATGAGAGGAGAACTGACAGAAGAGTTTGTAATATGACAGCCAAACTCAGCTGTGCTGACCCTCCTTCACAACTACTTTATCTTGAAAGATTGAGATCTGAGTTTTTAATCATGCATGAGGTTAGACCACAAGATAAGGGCTGAATCCTTATCTCACACACCAAGAAACCTGCTCTAAGCTATGGTGGGATTGTGTCTTTATTTCCTGTACGACGCTGCTTGCACATGATTCGTCAGCATCATATAGGGAGAAGTACACACCGCTAGTCAAAAATTAACCCTCAAATTTAAAATAAAGTTAAAGTGTTTGGCACTAATGAGTTATGAAACCTGCAACAAATGTGTGGGGGGGGGGGGGGGAAGAAAAAAAACAAAAAAAAACAAAACTTTATTCTACTCTGCAGACACTATGTCATCTTGTATCCAGGTCAACATAAAAAGTTAGGTTAAAGGTACTCTTTCAATTCAGTTTTTTACCAATGTGTTCACACTTATTGTTCCGGGAGTCCATAGAAAGGAAAAAAAAAAAAAAAAAAAAAAGTTTGAACACTAGTCATACGCTGCTAATGGAACCCTGATCCAGTAGTGATCATTTCTGGTGCAGCTTTGCAGCAAGTGTCTTTTTCTGCAGTAGCACCACTAGGGAAATGAAACTCTCCAAAATGTTTTCAGACATTTCTTAACTGCAGCAAATATAAAAAGTAAAACAAAAAAAAAAAAAATGCTCATTCTAAATTCCTGTAAGTCCAGGAAAATGGTCTTTCCTGAACATCTCAGTCAACCATTGGCCTCAGCATTGATGATTGACTGCCTAAATGATACAAGACAACACGCTGATGGCATGAAGGGCAGCAAGTCAACGCTACAGGATCAGGCAAGACAACCATTTGAGTGAATTGCTGGATTTGAGGGGAATTTAAAAGGGAAGTTAAGCTTCAGTTTTCGATTGTGTTGCATCTTCTGGTGTTAGAAGGCTTCCAAACATTAAATGGTGGCCAGTGGGCTGTTCACACAATTAGCGAACATTCCTGCTCCTCCAAGGAGAAAGACCTTCTTAGGCCTGTTTCACACATCAGTTTTTTCTGTCAGTCCAAATCCACCAAAATAGCGGAAAACGGTATCTTGCAAATTTAAAGGAACCGTGCCTGGTAAAAAAAAAAAAAAAAAACACACAAAAACACCGGTGATGTAGTGTTCTCCATGTCGCTGCCGAGATCTCGCGGGAGCCGGGGTGGGAGTAATGGCACAGCTGAGATCTCGCGGGAGCCAGGACCAGGGGACATGAGCAGGTGTGATGGATCGCGGGAGGGATAACCTGGGGATCATCGCGGGAAGTGAGCGGTCCTTATCGCGGGATGTGTGGAGCGATCGCACGATGTGAGTAACAATCATCGCGCGATGTGGAAAGCAGGGACGCCATGAGAGAGAGAGAGCTTTTTCGACCGGCGGCCAGACAGAATTGGGGGTTAAATCACTACAAGGCGGATCCGCTGCCCGAAAAAACGTTGCAGGGTCCGTCCGGTCATGTCAGCGGATGCCAATATCTTGGCGGATCCACTGACATGCAGATGCAACGGACAACCATCAGTCAAAATCCACCAATAATGCTAGTCAATGGGGGGGAAAAAAACGATCCGCCAAGAAAAATGGCGGATCCGTTTTTTCTCCAAAACGGCGGATTTTGACAGATGGTCAAAAACGGATGTGTGAAACAGGCCTTAGGCAAGTGAACAAACATTAATAAGGCACAGAACAGAACACAAGGATTTCATATTTTGTCCCCAGCAGCCTGAGAGCATATCATCACCTATACAAGTGGATATGTATCAGTTACCTACAATGTCCCTGTTTGCAGATGGTTACATGACACAAATAGCTATTGGCTTTCCACAATGTTGCCCACATTGGGCGGCTTATCCCTCCCTCCCAGCAGGTTCACACTGCCCTGCCAAAATGATCAGAAACTGCAGGAGCAAATCAGGGGAAAAAAAAAAAAGCTTTAGTCTGCGTGCATACCAAGTAATTTATAGAGAAAGACCCTCGGGGACTAATTACACGCAGAGATACATAATGATCATGGGAATGGGATCAGCGATTATTTACACAGCACTGAGAAAGTAGCAAAAACAAAGCCATAGGGGGATGATATAGTTAATTATAAGAATAAAGTGGGGAGGGGGCAGCTGCTATTTAAAGAAAAGACAGCTTCCAATAAAAATAATAAAATGTAACAAGCAACAAGTTAGTACAGTCATGTGCAAGATGTGATCTGCCAGAGGTGTGCACAGCGCTCTTTAGGCTATGTGCACACATTGCAGAATTGCCACGGAAATTTCCGTGGGAATTCCGGAATTCAATTCCGCGGGAAATATGCGAGAAAACCGCATTTTAATTCCCGCGAAAAAACTAGCGATTTGAAAGCGTAATAGCTTGCAGAATAATAGCGTTTTCCAAGCGATCTGTAACATCGCTTGGAAAACTGATTGACAGGTTGGTCACACTGGTCAAACAGTGTTTGACCAGTGTGACCAACTTTTTACTATTGAGGCTGCCTACGCGGCAACAGTAGTAAAAAGATCTAATGTTAGGCTACTTTCATACTAGCTTTTTCTGCACTGTGCTCCGTGTGCAGTGCAATCGCATACAAAAAAACGCATCAAGCGTTTTGTATGCATATGCTTATTTTTTGCGCATGCCTGTTAACCAGTTTGACTCCAAAAACGCATACGTTTTTAAACGCTGACGTGCGCAAGTCCATGCGCACGTCAGCGTTCCCATAGACTAATGTGGTTTTTTTTGCGCATTTGTGCACATGCGTTTTTTTCCCCACACAGTTTGGGCGCACAGAAAATGCAACGGGGTGTGTCCGGCGCGCATAGGCGCACACTGCAAAAACCACATGAGCACAAAACGCATAGAAACGCTAGACAATACGCAGGTGGCGCATTGCGCATGTATGCGCACGCAGCGCAAAAAAATCTAGTGTGAAACCAGCCAAAAAATAAAAATCGCGTTTTTCTCACCTTCCGACGTCACGCGCAGCATTCCCGATCATCGCGATGCTCCCGGCAGGTCCCGTTCCCAGCGATGCCTTGCGATAATGACCTTTGATGACCTCGCGGTGTCGCAACGTCATGAAAAGTCATTGTCGCAAGGCATCGCTGTGAACGGGACCTGCCGGGAGCATCGCAGAGGCCTGGTGATGTTGCAAGGGACATTGGAAGGTGAGAATATGACGATTTTTTTATTTTAATTCTATTTTTTACAGGGATATGGTACCCAGAGCCCGGAGGAGAATCTCCTCTCCTCCAGACCGTGGGTACCATCCGCAAATGTTCTGCTTACTTTTCACATGGTGGGCACAGCCACATGCGGAAAGTAAGCAGAACAATGCATTCCTATGTGTGTGGATTTTCCTGCGATTCCACACAAAGAATGAGCATGCAGCGTATTTTTCCGCGATGCAATTCCGCTGTGGAAAAATCCGCAGCATTAGCACAGCCTATGCGGAATGCCATAGGATTGCATGGGATGCTTTTTTTTGTTGCAAAATCACGCGTTTAAAAATCACAGCGAAAACGCAAAAAAGACGCTACGTGTGAACACAGCCTTAGGCTACTTTCACACCAGTTTTTTTCCCGACAGGCAGGATCCGACTATTTGTTAAAAAACTGGATCCGTCTAGCAGGTTTATATCTGTTTCCTGGGGGCTGGCCAATTGGATCTGAGCATGCGCAGACTTAAAAAAACGGATCTGGTGGCCATAAGCTTCCGGCGCCCATAAGCTTCGAAAATAGAAAAAAAATAAGTGCCGGATTCGGTGCTGTCCAGTTTTTCGCCGCAGAAAACGTAACTAGAAACGTTTTTTCCAAACGCCGGAATGAAACATTTAGCAGGATCCGGCAAAAACCGGAAGAAACGGAAGGCCATGCAGCACGATCCGGCGCAAATACAATTCAATGAGAGAAAACCGGATTCGACGGCAGCTTTCGCCAGATCCATTTTTTTTTTTTTTTAACAAATAGCCGGATCCTGCCTGTCGGAAAAAAACGGTGTGTGAAAGTAACCTTACGTTTTTTTTTCTCTTCCAATTTAGTCCAAGTTCATTGTGAAGTTACATGATCAGCCAATGAATTTTTGTTAATGCCAACAAGCTAATTTAGCAGAAAAAAACCCATACATCATATTCCCTTTAAATAAACGCTCACAACTGGAAATGAAACTATGGGGTTGGCCTACTTGCCTTTCGATGAGAATTGTCTGCAGCTTTTCTTTGACAGATGATTTATCGTCTGTCTCACAAATCAAAAAGAGATTTTTGGTACTTACCGTAAAATCTCTTTCTTGGAGCCTTCATTGGGGGACACAGGTTACCATGGGTGTATGCTGCTGTCGCTAGGAGGCTGACACTATGCAAATAAGAAAAAGTTAGCTCCTCCCCGGCAGTATACACCTACCGAAAGGCCCACATTACCTCAGTTGGTGCAAAAGCAGTAGTAGGAGCAACTATAAGAACTCAACCTATGTACCAACCAAAAAAATGGCACATTGGCCAACATGGTACAACATTAAGGGAGGGTGCTGTGTCCCCCAATAAAGGCTCCAAGAAAGAGATTTTACGGTAAGTACCAAAAATCCCTCTCTCGCATCATTGGGGGACATAGGTTACCATGGGACATCCAAAAGCAGTCCCAAGGGTGGGAAAGAAATGCTGAGAGAAGGGTACTCAGGTCGGCCAGTGGGAGACCGCCGCCTGCAGTATCTTCCTTCCCAAGCCTGCATCAGCAGAGGCGTGAGTATCTACCTTGTAAAATCTCACAATTATAGGAGGGACGACCAGGTAGCAGCCTTGCAAACTTGCAAGGCCGAAGCCTGGTGACGAATGGCCCAGGAAGCTCCCACAGCCTGGGTAGAGTGAGCCCTCACCCCCGGAGGAGGCTGTCTGTCCTGGACGAGGTATGCCTCCAGAACCGCTGAACGAATCCAACGAGAAATGGTGACTTTGAAGGCTGTAAACTCTTTCCGAAGCAGTCCTAGCGAGGTAGACTCGAATTGCCCTGACCAAGTCCAACTTGTGGAGGGATCACTCCAAGGGATGTGTTGGGAGAGGGACACAGAGGGGAGGACGATGTCCTCATTGATGTGAAAGGCAGAGACTTCCTTTGGCAGAAAGGCAGGAACCGGTCTGAGGACTACCTTATCCTGGTGCAAAACTAGGAAAGGGGAACGGCAGGACAATGCTGCCAACTCTGAGACCCTCCTAAAAGAGGTGATGGCGACCTTCCATGAGAGGAGGGAAAAAGAAATATCCTGAATCGGCTCAAAAGGCGCACGGTGGAAGGCGCCCAAAACAAGATTTAGATCCCATGGGTTGACCTTAGACTGGTAAGGACGCGCTATGTGAGCAACGCCCTGAAGAAAAGTCTTCACCTGGGGAAGAGAAGCCAGATCCCTTTGCAAGAGGATAGCCGGAGCAGACACCTGACCCTTTAAAGAGACTGAGGGAAAGGCCAGAGTCAAGTCCCGGCTGTAGAAAACAAAGAACGGAGGAAAGAGAAAAAGTCATAGGAAAACTGTTGACCTCACACCACCGAAAGGCGGCTTTCCAACATCTGTGATAGATGCGTGATGACGCTGGCTTCCTTGCCTTAAACATGGTCTGGATGACCTTGCTGGAAAAACCTGCGTCCCTCAGGACTGCGGCCTCAACGGCCATGCCATTAAATTCAGAGATCGAGAATTCGGGTGGAAGAGGGGCCCTTGCGATAGAAGGGCTGGACGGTCTGGGGGCCTCCAGGGAACGTCCGAGAGCATGTTCACTAGCTCTGCATACCAGGCCCTCCGTAGCCAACCTGGAGCTACTAACAGAACAGGGACCCCTTCTGCCTTTATCTTTTTCACGATTCTTGGAATCAGGGGAAGAGGTGGGAACAGATAAAGCATGCGAAACTGGGACCACGGGATCACAAGTGCGTCGCAACCGACGGACATCGGTTCCCGAGACCTGGCTACGTACCGGGGAACCTTGTGGTTTGTTCGAGACGCCATGAGGTCGACATCCGGAACGCCCTACCTCAAACAAATTTGGTGGAGGACGGCGGAGTTGAGAGACCACTCGCCTAACACGAGCCCCTGACCGCCCAGGAAATCTGATTCCCAGTTGTCCACCCCTGCAATGTGGACGACTGATATGGCGGGAACATGGCTTTCCGCCCAACGCAGAATCTTTTCCACCTCCAGCATAATCTGGTTGCTGCGAGTTCCGCCTTGGTGATTTATGTACACCACGGCCGTAGCGTTGTCCGACAGGATGCGGACCGGCTTCCCCGCGATGATGGACTGTCAGCGGATGAGGGAAAGAAGGATTGCCCTGATCTCCAAGAAATTGATTGGGAAGAGAGCCTCCTGAGCATCCCAGCGGCCCTGCGCTGTGAAGGATAACCGCTCCCCAACCCAGGAGACTGGCATCAGTGGTGATGACTTGCCACCAAACTCGAAATAAGGATAGATCTCCCGCGTAGGATCGAGTTGGAAAGCGTCCACCAGGTTAGGGATTGCCTCACCTTGGGAGGCAGAAGCACCGGTCTGTCTAGGGAAATAGTCGTCTTGTCCCAGGCAGACAAGAGAGCCAGGTGAAGAGGGACAGTATGAAAAAAAAAAAAATGCACTCGAAAGACACTAAAAATGATGTACATTTTACACAGCGTTTTTCCTGCCAAAACTCCAGTGTTTGCAGATTTTTCTGCTGAATGTGAGAGTACAAAAACGATGGAGCAATGTGCCCCGAGACATGAAGTGAAATTAAATAGTATCAGTGACATAGAAAGATTTTTATTGAATGTCCACTCAAATACAAAGGGTAAGGGTGTAAATATCCTATGGACAAAGTAAAATATGGGTATAAAGGGGAAAAACCTAGCAACACGTATCAATAAAGCTCATGTTCAAAAAATAGCAGCTCAGAGCATAATAAAGTTAGCATATGTACCTCAGAGAAAAAGCAATAGGTAAAAACCAGAGATATGAGAGTACCATATGAAAAGGTGATGTATAACATGGCAAGTATGCATCTACATATCATAGGTATAGAGTGCCGCTCATAGTGCAATAAATGACTAGTGCTCATGTGGGAGAGAGGGGAGGTGATGAACTGTGTGTGCCTCAGCACCCGACACGTGTTTTGCATGGTGGGTTTCCTCGGGGGGGGGGGGCTATGTGGACTACCTCCCATGCTTGCAATATATAGAGGGAACCTCTCCAAGTGTAGACGGTTGGTGTCGCACTCTTGTGAGCACATGTGGGGTGGGTCCAGGGTCGCGTGCGCGTCACATCCGGTCATCCAGGATGCAGTGCAGGTCTAGGGAAAAACATTTCCTGTGACGTCAGTGACCTGCACTGGGCCGGAAGGATGCCTTCTGAATCCCGAGATAACCGGGGTTCCATGGCGCATGAGCGCGGCAGCCATCTTGAGTGTGTGGGAAGAGGTATGGGCAATTATAAAATGCATGTTTGGTAAGTGTAAATAATACGAGTATGCAGTAATACAAATAAAAACAGGTGAAAAAGACTCTAAGGCCACCAATCATAGGGTAATACGTACACAGGGGACACAAATAGTGCAGGCCAATAGGAGGAAAAAGTTTTTATGGAACGTGCCACGTATATATCAATATTCCAGATGATCCTCCAAATGTCCAGTCCTGAAGGTCACATTAGGCGTATGTCCAGAGATGGAGGGCAGGGCAGAAGGGGAGAGAGAAAGGGGGGAAAGAAGGGGGAACAGGAAAGAGAAGGGAAAAGGAAAGAGAAGGAAAAATGCCAACAGGATGGAAGAAATTTCCGTTAGATCAGGGATGGGCAATGAATTTTCCCAAGGGGCCACATGAGAAACTGGCTTTGCTGTGGAGGGCCGAACCAATCGGGGCAGTCCTAAACCAAAAGGTGAATTTCATATTAAATGTATATCTATTCAGTGTAATAATCTTATTTCCTAATATACTTCAATGAAAAATTCCCTAACGTACCCTCTCTATATTCTGACTTCCTGGTTTTTTTTTGTTGTTTTTTTTTTTAATTTTAATGTCCTATGATATTTTGTTTGCGATTCACCAGTGCATGCTGGGATACTCGAATTAGCCGTCATCAGGGGGCACAAAGTGTGGACACTGCTGCAGCCTCTGCGCCCTCTCTTAAATGAGGCGCCATCAGCGATGTCTGCTTTGGAGGCTCGGCTAGTCCTGCTCACCTGATAATGCGTCGTACGTTAATTCTGACGCATACTCAGTATGAGCTCCATGTGCTATATTCCTCTGAATGCAGTGACAGTGCGCTCCCTTGCTGGCTCTCAGGAGAAGAGATGACCCGGCAGGGACCATTCTAGTCTCTGAAACAGATGACGCTTCAGTTCATGGTGGGGAAAGCAGCTGTGGCAGTGACCGCATACTCTGCCCCCTGATGATGTCCCACGTAAGTATCGCAAAATGCACTGGGATTCTCAAACAAAGGGACATTGGAAGTAAAAAAAAAAAAAAAAAAAAAAAAAAAAAAAAAAACACAAGCAGACAGGAAGTTAGAGTAGAGAGGGAAAGGTAGAAATTTTTTTTAACTGAAATATTAGAAAAGTGATTAGATTATTGAATTAAATTTAGTTTGAAAGTCAACTTTGGTTTCAGATCACCATTTAATTCTGCATAATATTAATTGTATCACTTTATAAAAAGCAGTTGCTTATGTGATGAAGTTTACTTGAGCGTACAAAAAAAAAAAAATCATGATTTTCATCCAGAAAAAGACGATTTTCCATCTGCATTGTCATCAGTATGGCATCCATTTTTAGACATCAGAGAATGAAATTTAAAATACATGTCAATGTATAATGTCCTGTGTTAGTAATGGAAAGGTATTCATAAAAATTGGATGCTATATGGATGATTCATACGGCATACAATTTTTTTATTTTTGCACACCCATAGACTTCAACAGGAAGAACATTGGAAAAAAGTTATTCTCCCACCTCTATTCCACATGCATAGATCCATATCGCATATGGGGCAGGAGCTGACAGGCAGGAGTGAGAAATCCTTATTGCAGTCTATGGCGTGGTGTGAAAGGCCACTATGGGGGACTTAACTCTTACCTCTCCTGCACAGGACATACAACAACACAAGCTAGGATCAAAGAGGGAGGTAAGGGTTAACTCACATACAGAGGTGAGGAGGCAGCAGAGTACTTGGTGGGGGCAGAAGAGCAGTTTGGGGAGCACATAGAATATCCCATCTGTAGGTTGCATGTAGTGGAGGTGAGGTGGGGGCACGTCACTGCTTGTCCCCATATTCAGTAGGAACACTCAGCCTCAGTGTTGTATCTCCTACCCGCTGCCAGGAAGATCCAGGGAGATTTAGTGGCTACTAATTAGCTGCTCTCCCTGAACATAATCTGCAGTCCCATAACTTTCATTCCACAGTGTGAAAAGCAACACAGGTGCTGTGACCTACTCAGCACATCAGACAAACGATGCTGCCTCCCAGATGGTATCTGGGCTCCTCTTAAGGCCCCGTCACACTAAGCGATGCACCAGCGATCCCGACAACGATGTGACCCGGTCAGGATCGCTGGTGCATCGCTAAGTGGTCGCTAGTGAGCTGCCAAACAGGCAGATCTCACTAGCGATGTAGCGACACAGCAGCGGTCATTACTTACCTGTCAGACGTGGCGATGATGACGTCCTCCCGCCCGCTTCCACGCGTCGCTTGTCGGCGCCAGCAGGAAGCCCAGCAAGAAGCGGCCGACGAGAAACGGCCCAGGACGTTCTCGAGCAATCAGCGATAACCAGCGGGGGAGCCGATCGGAGGCAAGTATCACACATAACGATATCGCTGCTGCGTCACAAAATCGGTGACGCTTTAGCGATATCGCTTAGTGTGACGGGACCTTTAGAAGCTACTTGCCCATTATCTGCAGCAGATGAGTGTTGTAGTCCCTGCTTCCCTTCTCCTGTCCTGACGATCTGCCTCCAGCACAGGTTTCACCATCTCTGCAAGCCAGGAACTGAGCAGCCCAGCACCCACCAATGAGAAGACAGGGGCGGGGCTACATTCGCTTCTGAGAAAGATCAGAATAAAAAAATCAGTCCCTCTCCGGCACTCTGGCTGTGAGTGTCAGAGGGCCGCACAGAAACACTAAGGGCCTGCCTTAGATGATCCTGTCGGTGGAACACCAAATACAGATTAAAGAAAATTAAAACCATGAAAAACATACAGTATTAAAATAACAAAGGGAGGAGGAGGATACAGTCCAAAATAAAGAGTCACAGGAAAGGAACAAAGGACAGCTTCTCATTCAAGCCATGAGGGGACATTGTGCCCAGAGAGACTATCCAACGGCACTCCAGGCGCGCCAGGAAATGTTTAAGATCCCCGCCTCTCATGCCACAGTGCACCTGGTCTATGCCACGTATTTGAAGTGCAGCCGGGTTGCAATTGTGGCACAGCTTGAAGTGCCTAGGAATCATCTTTAATTCAGAGTAGTCGTTATCAAGTTTTATGCAGCCACAATGTCACTCACATACTCCCTTGCCCTAACTCTACGCTGCCGTGATGTGAGCGCCACAAATTAAATTGCAGGTGCAGATGGCATAATACACTACATGAGTGTTGCCACATGTAATGTTGCGCGTGATACGGTAGTTCCTACTTCCATCAGCAGAGGTGAAGGATGCGGCGCACACGATTTTGCTGCACTCCACACAAGATCCACAAGGATAGCATCCCCATTTCTGTTTCCAAGCCCCAATAGATCTTTGAGGTTTCTACCTCTTCTTGCTGTAAGAAGTGGACGATCAGGGACAATTGGTTTCAGAGTGGGTAGCGTTTTGAGCACCACCCAGTTTTTCAGTAAAATCTGGCAAATGGACCCCCACTGGTTGTTATAGGTTGAGATGAATCTCAGAGATGGATCTTTCTTAACCCTGGACGGAGCTCTACAGAGTAATTGATCTCGTGGTTTCTTCCTGGCGTGAAGATAACCTTGCTTTATGCTCCAATTGCTGTAACCACGTTTCCGGAATCTGCTAGATAGATCCTGGGCCTTGCCCTCAAAGATCCCATCCAATGCGCAAATCCTATTCAACCTCAAGAATTGTCCAATTGGAACAGCTTGCATAATTGAGGATGTAACGTATAACTTGAATGCAATAGTGCATTGACCAACATTTCCTTAAGGAAAACGTCGGTCTGAATTATGCCTGTAGCATCAGAATTTTAATATCCAAAAAGTCTATTTCTTTCACTGCAGTATGTCAATTTAATATTGCGATTATTTTGATTTAGTTCATGGGTGAAGTCATGAAGGCCAGGCTCAGGATTCTGCCACTGATGAAAATATCGTCAATATAGCGGTACCAGCACTGCGTCTGGGTAGCGGCGCACTTGGCATCCCCAAAAATCTCTCGCAATGGCCAAGATAGATTTGCGTACGATAAACCACACGTCGCGCCCATCGAAGTGCGGCTTTGCTGAAGGAAAAACGGGTCCTTAAAAAGGTCAAATGTGTTAGCACAAAATCCAGGAGTTCCAGGACCAAGGAGTAGAATCCAGGCTACTGGCAACAAGGAAGAACTCTGCAGCCTTTAAACCATCTAAATGTCTAATGGTGGTATATAACGACTCTACGTCCACTGCTGCAAGAAGCATATCCGTTCCAGAGTGAATGTGTGCACATAAGCTAAGCTTTATAGATTAAGGCTATTCTTTTTTTAACAGTGGAAATAATCTTTGCCATGTTGCTGGGAGAATACTGCTCCAGATAATGAGGCTGACAACACTCTGATACGGTCAGTCCAATCCACAGTGCACAATGTGCAGAGGAGATCCTCTATTTATACTAGATACAAGAATGTAACATTCACTACTGAGAAACACTGGGGGAGGAACAAGTCCTGGTCACAGAGCCGCCACCAGCACACACCATGGCCTGCAAGCCCTTTGTACAGAGACTAAACCTTGTGCAATCCTCATCAGGACATTCATTTCCTTGTGAGCAATAAATAAGTCATTCTCCGATACACGGAAGATCTCACAGGACAGGACCTGCTCTAAACAGAAAACAGGGAGAGTGACTCCCTAAGGCCAGGTTCACATTACGTTTAACCAGCCCGATCAACGCATAGCGTTGACGGTATAGCATAACGCGATCACGTTTTACTATACTCGCTAGCACTGATTATTCATCTGTGCTAGCGGTGACAGAGCCTCAGATGCTGCAGCCCACGTCCGAGGCTCTGTCACTGAATGACGGCACATCGCGAACGCATAACGCTTTACGGCATGTGACGTGCCCGACAATGGGGGGCTATGGCAGCATTAACGGACTGTGCACACCGCGTTATGCCGCAGTATAACGCAGTCCATCTAACGGACTGCCATAATGCAGTGTGACCCCGGCCTAAGGAAGGACTCCACATTCACAGGAGCGCAAATGTACAAGTGGAAATCACTGAAAAAAAAGCTTGAAAATCTGCTGGCTTCAGCAAGTCCTTAAAGGGTATCAGTCAGCATGTAATCTGAGCACAGCATGAGGAAGGAGTTAAAACGCAGATTTCAACTATATAAATCACATGGTTGGCTGTGTGGTTTATCTTACTCTGAAGGTTTTATCACCTTGTGAAAATCATGGTCTGGACTACAGCAGTGTGTTCATGCTACTCCTACTCTGCCTATTGTGATAAGCAGCTCACTGTCTATAGACAATGTATAAGGAGAGCCTGACGTGAGCGGGGTTAGCTCTCAGCTCTGCTGCATTGCTAAACCTATAGACAGTACGGCTCCTCCCAGTAAACTAAGTGATATCACTAGAATCAGAGTCTCTCTGCCAACATTATGATGCTCTCAGATGAGGTAGCAAAAATCTGCGGACAGATTCCTTTAAGAAAAAAAATATCTAGTTTGTGAAATGCATTTCAATAATGCAAAATGGCTCAGGGAAACATGCAATATTACAAACAGCGCACATTAGTTTCACTCCCGTTCACATTTTTCAGCTTTAGAGTATTATTTTCTTCTTCTCGCACTTATGTGCCAAAGAGAAGGGGGTATGTCGTTGTCAAACACCTACAGCGCCAATAAAGGTGAGAACACACTGGAGAACAAGTTGCACCCGTAAACAATATTGATCCAATGGCTATGCCCAGTTTAAAGAGAATCTGTCACCCTTTTTTTGACTATCAGCTGCCAGCATTGACATAAGGGGCTTATCTACAGTATTCTGTAATGCTGTAGATAAGCACTTACTGGGCTGCTTACTGCAGTAGCTAGAATCCCTGTTTTCTCTGCTGTAGATGTAGCAGCAGTCAGAATGCTGAGCTGTGTATAACCCAGCCCACATCCCTGATTGGCAGCTGAGTGCAGTGTCAGCAATGGTGGGGGGTGGGATTATACAGATTAGCTAAACTGAAGTTCACAGTCAGGAATGATTATTTCCTGCTAATAAAATATTGGTTGTACTGAAACTACAGCAAGCTGCGGAGCAAGTGACATCACTGGAAACAATCTCTGCACCCACGTTATGCTGCTAGCAAATAACATTGCAAAAGCCTGTTGACAGATTCTATATTTTTTTAAGGCATAATTTTAAAGGCAAAGTCTGGAAAGAGGGGAATGGAAGGGCTGGCAAGATATTAAAAAGGAGCAAAGAGGAAAGGATAAGGAAAACAAAAAAAAAAAATTTTGCTAGACACCATGGATGCTATGTAGCAACTCGCACTATAAATTACCGGCAATTAAAAAGGTTTTGGGGGCACAAGACAAGTCAATCATGGACTATGTAGAGTTGCCAATGCCACACAGAAAAAAAACCAAACTCATTTATAGGCATGGGATACATATATGGTCACACAGTACATAATACATAAAACACACCACCTCTTTTCCTAAAAAGTTAAAATGACATATTACCCATCTTACCAAAACATTGCCAAGAACAGACACGCGCCACAAGATTACAGTCCCAGTAATTACCACTCACTAGGTAAGCTCTGTAATAGCAGCTTACCATTATTTTCTACCCTAGTTATCACTCTGAAGACAGCTCTTCACGAAGCCTTCACTTTCAAAAGTGATATTATAACTAGCTAAATCACGCTGCCTAATGTAAAGGCGAAGGAGCAACCCCGTCCGTGGCATCGGCACTTATGCAAGCAGGCAATTAGGATGTATTCACACCAGTGTTTGCCATTACAGGTACGACTGACTTTGCTTTAGATAACCATCCTGTTAGGGGACAAACTGTTCTTCATTCAAAGGAACCTGTCATATCAGATCTGTGGACAGGACAGTATACATTAGCATGTAAGAGTTTGGGCACCCCTGGTCACAATTACTGTATTGTGAATATTTAAAGCTAGTTGAAGCTGAAATCTCTAAAAGGCCTAAAGTTAAAGATGACACTTTTTTTTGTCTAAAATACAAAAATACTGGGAGCACCCATACTAGTGAAAAACGACCCTTTGCTAGGTTTTTAAAATAAAAAAAAAAATAGCGTGTATCATCCCATTTTCCTTTTGTTTTTCATTATATAAAATGCTTCTCACAAAATTAGAATATCATCAAAAAGTGAATTTAAATTCTTCAATACAAAAAGTGAAACTTGTATATTATATAGAGTCATTACAAAGTGATCTATTTCATGTGTTTATTTCTGTTAATGTTGATGATTATGGCTTACAGCCAATGAAAACCCAAAAATCATTATCTCAGGAAATTAAATTAAAAAAAAAAAAAAAAAAAAAATCTAGTCCGATGCCGGCGCTCCCGAAAAAAGTGAAATTTAAGAGATCGGTTCATTTAAAAAAAATGTTTTATTCTGAAGTAAAGCAGCAACAATAACGTGTTTCGGCTTAAAAAAGCCTTCATTAGGTAAAATATACATCAGATGTATATTTTAACTGATGAAGGCTTTTTTTAAACCGAAACGTATTGTTTTTACTGCTTTACTTCAGAATAAAAATATTTTAAGAAATTTTTTTTTAAGTGAACCGATCTCTCAAATTTCACTTTTTTCGGGAGCGCCGGCATAAGACTGGATTTTTTTTTTCTTTTAGCTTGTACCTGCGGACAACTGAGGATCGGGGCCCGTTGACCAAGAGCCGTGCAGCAAACCAAATAATTAGGACCTCGGGACATTCCCCCAGGGCCAATACACTGTTCCTTCAACCTCAATTTGGCAAGTGAATCAGCTTTGTATTTTTATTAGGGACATATTTAATATTGCACTTAGATCCTGCACGGTGCTGTCCCTTTTATATTCCATATCATATTCCCTATCCTCAAGGTACTATATGAAAAGTATCCCAGTAAATTAGAATTAACAAGGTCCCTTAGTCTGTTTCAGTAGGCTCCACAATCATGGGGAAGACTGCTGACTTGACAGATGTCCAGAAGGCAGTCACTGACACACTCCACAAGGAGGGTAAGCCACAAAAGGTCATTGCTAAAGAAGATGGCTGTTCACAGAGTGCTGTATCCAAGCATATTGATGGAAACTTGAGTGGAAGGAAAATGTGCGGTAGAAAAAGGTGCACAAGCAACCGGGAAATCTGCAGCCTTGAACGGATTGTTAAGAGAAAACCATTCAAAAATTTGGAGGAGATTCACAAAGAGTGGACTGCTGCTGGAGTCATTGCTTCACAAGCCACCACACACAGAGGTATCCAGGAGCAATAGACAATGCCAAAAGCGTCTTACCAGGGCCAAGGAAAACAGAACTGGACTGTTGACAGTGGTCCAAGGTATTGTTTTCAGATGAAAGTAAATTTTGCATTTCATTTGGCAATCAAGGTCCCAGAGTCTGGAGGAAGAGTGGAGAAGCCACAATCCAAGCTGCTTGAGGTCTAGTGTGAAGTATCCACAATCAGTGATGGTTTGGGGAGCCATGTCATCTGCTGGTGTAGATCCACTGTGTTTTATCAAGGCCAAAGTCAGCGCAGCCGTCTACCAGGAAATGTTAGAGCACTTCATGCTTTCCTCTGCCGGACAAGCTTTTTGGAGATGGAAATTTCATTCTCCAGCAGGAGTTGGCACCTGTTCACACTGCCAAAAGTACTAATACCTGGTTTACAAACAGTATAACTGTGCTTGATTGGCCAACAAACTCACCTGACCATAACCCCATAGAGTATCTATGGGGTATTGTCAAGAGGAAGATGAGAGACACCAGACCCAACAATGCAGACGAGCTGAAGTTTGCCATCAAAGCAACCTGGGCCTCCATAACACCTCAGCAGTGCCACAGGCTGATCGCCTCCATGCCACGCCGCATTGACACAGTAATTGATGCAAAAGGAGCCCTGACCAAGTATTTGGTGCATTTACTGAACATACATTTCAGTAAGCCAATGTTTTGGATTTTAAAATCATTTTTTCAAGCTGGTGTTATAAAGTATTCTAATTTACTGGGATAATGACTTTAGGGTTTTCTTTGGCTGTAAGCTATAATCATCAACATTAACAGAAATAAACACTTGAAATAGATCACTCTGTTTGTAATGACTCTATAATATAGGAGTTTCACTTTTTGCATTGAAGATCTGAAATAAATTGATGATATTCTAATTTTGTGAAAAGCACCTGTATGTCCTCATGTATTTTCCTTGCTGAAATGTTATACTGCAGTTCCTCTAAATGTGACCTATCACAGAACTCGCACAAGCAAAATGTGCATTTCTTGATGCTCCAAGTGGCTAATTATAGATTTTTTTACATCTAGAGCTTAAAAACCATGGTGGATTCTCATGCAGTTTCTCATTAGTTCTCCAACTAGCACATGTAGAGCCATTTCCTTTCCATACACAGGAATTTGCATAGAATCAAATATCCACAGGGATCAATTACCCCACTTTGATGCTTATTACGGATTTAAGCGCAAGAGCAAAACAAGAATTAATAAGAAAAAAAATATATAAAATATCTTTATAATTGAAGTGGAATAAAATTATATATACGTACATTTTTATGTATTTTTCTAGAAGAGTAAACATCGAAATAAGATATCCTTTAAAGGGATTCTCAGTTCTGTGCAGCTGTAAATATTAGTGCTATGTACCCAATGAAGAAAAGTAACAATTTAAACAGACAAGATGGGTCTGGGTAGTTATGGACCGTAAATGTTATGTAAGCATAGTTTGAGAAAGCCTCTTACAATTTCTTTTATTAAATTAGGTGTTCAGATTTTCTGCTTACTATACTATGCTAATGATCAAAAGCCATGAAAACCTGATGTAAGCATGGTGCAGTTATTTAATTATTAATTTCTACTGTTTCTGAACTTTACTACAGATGTTGAACATTCAAATTTAAAAAGAAGTTGGAGCTTTTGGGGTCAGAGTCATTTCTGATCCCGGCCATCGCTGTATATTAACAGCTAATAACTCAGCTCTTCAGGAATCGCAATAACGTAAACATTTTACTCATTTATATGGCGCCATTAATTCCACAGTGCTTTACAGACATATGGCACTTTGTACCAAGTGCCATCTGCTTGTAACCTAAGCGTATGCCCTGGTACAGTATAGCGCGAAACCCTTAGGGTACCGTCACACTTAGCGATGCACCAGCGATCCCGACAACGATATGGATCGCTGGTACATCGCTAAGTGGTCGCTAGTGAGCTGCCACACAGGCAGATCTCACCAGCGACATAGCAGGGGTCAGGAGTCGCTACTTACCTGTCAGACGCGGCGATCCTGACGTCCTCCCGCCCGCGTCCACGCGTCGCTCGTCGCCACAGCAGGAAGCGCCCGATGAGAAACGGTCCAGGACGTTCTCGCGCAATCAGCGGGGGAGCCGGTCGGAGGTAAGTATCACGCGTAGCGATATCACTAGCAATATCGCTGCTGCGTCACAAAATCAGTGACGTTACAGCGATATCGCTATGTGTAACGGGGGCTTTAAATGCCCCAATCAATAGCAAATGCAAAAATTAAGACGTTTGATAAAGGCATCCTGCATCCTCATGGATCTCAGTGAATGTAATCAGAATCCCATGTCCACTATCTGTAGGCACAGATTAAAGCCTAATAAGATACCCAGGAAAATTATGGCCTGGTCACTTTTTATTTTTATGGCTGCAAGGTGGTGGTGGTGGGGGGGGGGGCAGGTGGCAAAAGAAAAAAAAAAAATGCAACATGTGAACATGCCCTTAAACAAACGGTATGGCAAGGCATACCAGCCAAAAAGAGGCCAAAATACCAGTCTTTTTGGGCTTGCGTTCGGTGGATGGATGCTATGGGAATGTTTCAGTATACAATGGGGGTGAAAGGCACAGTACTTGAATGCTTTTTAGTCTGCAAAAGGATCCTTGAATATGTGTTTGATATTAAATCATTGGTTTCTTAGCCAAACCAATAATTCAAATGCAGAAATGCCCTGTAAGACGTTCTGGCGACACGTTCAAGCCTGAGCTGAATAATCTCATAACAAAATTTAAAAATATTTTTCCCCTTTCAACTCCACCCACCATACCAATATCTGCTTTAATGGAAAAAAAAAAAAAATCAATAGCCAGACAATAAAAGAGATGGGCACACCACTAGAAAGGAGGCTAAGTAGAGTCTAAACTTACATGAAAAAACTAATTACGGTAAATTCAAATTACAGCAAGCAGCTCTGTGAGTGATACATTGCTAGAATCAGGGTGTCTGCCCCTACATCCTGCCGTTCTCAGATTACATTGCAAAAACATGCTGACGGATTACATATAAAGTTAATTTACAGCAAATGCCCCGGATATGTATGCAAAATTATTGACAATGCTCACTGGGAATAACAGAGCGGCATGCTTTAAGGACCGAGACCCCGATTCCAGTGACGTGACACTTACTGGGATGCTTGCTGCAGTTTTGATAGAATCCCTGTTTCCTCTGCTGTAGATGTAGCAGTTCTCTGAACGCTAAGCTGTACATTACCTAGCCCACACCAATGATTGGCAGAAAGGTGGTGAGGGCGGGGGTTACACAGATTAGCCTGACTGCTATGCATGCGAGACCTAGTCAAGTAATGATATTCTCCTCCTGATAAAACACTGATTGTATTGAAACTACAACACAGTCTACTAATGAATACATCCCTGTAATCAGGCTCACTTGCCCTATATTATGCTGCTGCTCATATTAAATAGCAAAAACATGCCAACAGATTCTCTTTAAGAAGATACACGGTGGAATGCAGTTCTCACAAATTTTATTTACACATTGTGGATATTTTCTGTGCAAAAAGAAATGCAGATTTTAAAATCTGCAGTGTATAAATTCTGTGAGTAATCCAAAGTGGTGCTCACACTTTGCAATGCATATAACCATGAATTTTGCAAAGGATTAGTTGCAGATTTGCAGCTGATTGTGGCCCTACTGACTGATTAAGGCTATGTGCCCACATAGTTTTTAGGTGCTGCAGATTTCTCCCCACGGATTTTGTAAAATCCGCAGGTAAATTTCAGGTCAAAAGACCTGCGGTTTACTTGCGGATTAGGCTGCGGTTTATCATCTCTACAATAGAGGAGATGGCAAACCGCAGCGGAATCCGCAGAAAAGAATTGACATGTCATTTCTTTCTGCGGATTTGAAACCGCAGCAAAACCGTGCGGAAAATTCCGCAGCATGTGCACAGCGGTTTCCATTTTACATAGAGTAAAATGGTACTGTGCACCGCAGCAGATTCTGCTGCGGACCCGCAGGGCCAGAAAATCCGCAACATGTGCACATAGCCTTAGGATGTGTGCACACGGTCGGTAATGGGCAGCGCTTTGGACGCATTGCATATCAACTACATCCAAAGTGCTGCTGGCTATTGAACACAGATGAATCCGCATGTGATCACTGAACCGTGCGGATTTACTGCTTCCAATACATTGCACAGGGGAAATTTATCTTGCGGAGGCTCGCGTCTCCACAGGAAAAATAGACATGCTGCAGTCTGGAGACATGTCGCATGTCAGTCTAAGCGGGTGAGCTGCGGGCATCTGTGGACACATAGTGGGCTTGGGACTTCTTGAAATCCCATATATTATGCTGTAACATCTGGACGCTGCGTTTTGGAAGCTCTACAAGTACGCAGCGTTTACTGATCCTCTGCACATACCCTGATAGTGCCAATGTCAGAGCGTGTATGAACATATCCCCAAATGACAACACAGTTGTCAATTTATACCTAAATGTATACAGTAGCAGATGAATGACAACACAGATCTAACAAATAAGATTCTGATTGATAACCTCCTAGGCCAAGCACAGACACTGCAGACTACATGAGGCGCTGTATGATGCAGAAGCGGAGCGCGCAGGTAACGTGGTATGCCGGCACGAAAAGCGCTGAGAATTCAAGAAATTAATTTAAAAAAAGTTTAAATATTTACCAGATGTGTCTTATTTTTTTCTGGGGAGTTTTTAATGCTGCAGTCAGGGTGTGGACTTTAGGCAACGTCTGCAAAGTGAATGCACTTGATTTGGTTTCATTGAGAAGCGTAAATGCAGGTTGACCAGGGGATTAAAAAAAAAAAAAAAACACACTTAAGGAAAACTCAGCACCATGTTTTGCTTGCTTTGTGTGTCTAGAAAGGGTTGAAGTCCAAAGGTTATAAACAACGTATCACCTTGTAAGCACATTACAAAGATAGACTTGGTCAGACGACTAGACCTAAAAGCCTGGGGACTAAACAGTAAGGGTGCATTTGCTCTGACCCATTATTGCCAGCAAGCGTGCCCAAGAACACTTGCTTCTTGATAACCTTGTAGAGTAACCAGGCTGTCAATCGCTCACTCTTCCAGTTAAATGATTTTCTCAAATTAAATAAACTGCTAAAAATACAAGTTAAAAAACACTCCTAGTCATAAAAAAATAAAAGACTTCGAAAACCGTTTCAGGAAACTCAAAACTTGAAAGAAGGAACATTTTCTGAAGTGGTTGCCTCTTGAAATACTTGTTGACCGCTCCTGCTGGTATTTCAGGAGCTTCTGCTGACATCATGTTGACAAAGCAGCAGCTTCTCTTCCGCTCTGTTGAGGTCATGCTGATTGACAGCCAGCTCCCGAACAGTGGGAAGCCAGCCGTCAATCAGCATGACGTCAGCAGTCACTGTCAACAGAGCAGAAGAACAGCTGCTCTGATTATGTGGAGCAGAGAATCACTGTCAGGGACCACTCTGTGCCACTGGCTAGAACAGGCAGGGAGCGCCACTGAGGAGATCGGGGGCCGTCAGAAGGTGAGTATATCCCTATTTTTTTATTATTTTTTTTACATCCTACCTTTTACTATTGATGCCGCATAGGCAGCCTCAATAGTAAAAAGTTGGTCACACTTGTCAAGCACTATGCCTGACGAGTGTGACCAACCCGTCAATCACTTTTCCAAGCGATGCTTCAAATCACTTGGAAAGCGCAAGCATTCTGCAAGCTAAAAACGCTTGTGTTTTGCGGGAAAACGCATGCAAATTCAGCATGCGTTTTACCCATGGCAGGGAGTTGCAGAAATGCTGTGGACATTTCTGCAGCATTTCTGCCATGTGGGCACTTAGCCTACGTCTTAGCATTTGGCCAAATCTGAGCAAAATATGTAGCTCTATCCACTTCACAACTCATCCTGCTGCTTCCATTAGCACCACACTTGCTCATGGCAAAAAATTGCCTCAACCACGGCTGACAAATGATGAGATATGCTTGGGATCATGGATCTTTCCTTTTTTTCTTCATACTCTTCTCTCCTCCATTTCATTCTAGTACAAGTCATCTTAAACTGAGTTCACACGTCTGTTGTACATGTCCATATAATGTGTATAGTATAAATATTTTTTATTTGTTTGATTTTAAATGGATAGCACACACCCATAGATCATCATTGATACACACGTCTATTTGAAACATGACAATCGCCAACTCTAGTCGGCGAGACTCGGCAGGTCTTATTCACATCCGATTTGCAGATCGTTTTCTGCCATTAAAGTATATAGAGATCATGGTAAAAGGAAGACACTTTACTTCGGTGCATCATCAGTTTTTGGCTATGTGCACACGCTGCGGACTGGTCTGCGGATTTGTATCTGCGGAACCGCAGGTAAAATGACCTGCGGATTGGCCTGCGGTTTATCACCTCTACAATGGTGATGGTAAACCGCAGCAGAATGCGCAGAAAAGTAACATGTCAATTCTTTCTGCGGAGTCAAAACCGCAGCTTTTCCGCCGTTAAAAATCCGCAGCATGTGCACAGCAGATTGTAAATCACATAGGATAACATGCTACTGTACACTGTCTGCAGAACTGCTGCAGATCCGCAGATGCCAAATCTGCAGCGAATCCGCAGCGTGGGATGTAAGGGTGAGTGGACACAGTGCGTATTCAGCTGTGAATATTTCCGAGCGGATTTGCAGGTAAAACCGCAAAGTAATAAACCACCCAGAGACTTTAACCCCTTCCTGACATGAGAAGTACTATCCCGTCCATGGGACCCGAGCCCCTATGCCCATGGACGGGAAAGTACGTCTACCGCGATCAGCGGCGCCCACGTGGTGAGCGCCGCTGATCGCGGCCGGGTGTCAGCTGATTATCACAGCTGACACCCGGCACAATGTGTCAGGGGCGGTCACGGACCGCCCCCGACACGTTAACCCCTTGCACACCACGATCAAACATGATTGCAGTGTACCGGAGGTTAAAGGGAAGAATCGGCAGGGAGGGGGCTCCCTCTGTGCTTCCCTGAGCCCCCCACGGCAGCGCAATGTGCAGCGCTGCTGCCGGGGGCTCCTTTCCTGCAGGCCCCCGAATCCAAGATGGCGACGGAGGCCTTCGGGGGCCTGCAGGAAGCTGGCTTCCTCAGTGCCTGCAAAGCGCAGGCATGAGGAAGCCTTCTGCAGTGCCTGTGACAGATTGCTGATCTGTCACAGTGATCTGTGATGTGACAGATCAGCGATCTGTCACACGACAGTGATGTCCCACCTGGGACTATTTAATAAAGAAAAGAAAAAAAAAAAGTGTTAAATTAAAAAAAAAAAAAAAAAAAAAAGAAATCGCCAAATAAATTAGAGAAAAAAAAAAAAAAATATATATATATTCCCCCAAATAAATCCATTTTTTAGAAATAAAAAAAAAAAAAAAAAACAATAAAAGTACACATATTAGGTATCGCCGCGTCCGTAACGACCCGCCCTATAAAACTGTCCCATTTGTTAACCCCTTAAAAAATAAAAATAAAAAACGAAGCAAAAAATAATGATTTATTATCATACCGCCAAACAAAAAGTGTAATAACGCGCGATCAAAAAGACGCATATAAATATCCATGGTACCGCTGAAAACGTCATCTTGTCCCGCAAAAAACGAGCCACCACACAGCATCATCCGCAAAAAAATAAAAAAAGTTATAGCTCGCAGAATAAAGCGATGCAAAAATAATTATTTTTTATATAAAATAGTTTTCATTGCATAAAACCGACAAAACATAAAAAAACGACCTAAATAAGGTATCGCTGTAACCGTACTGACCCGAAGAAGAAAACCGCTTTATCAATTTTACCGCACGCGGAACGGTGTAAACGCACCCCCCCAAAAAAAATTCATGAAACGCTGGTTTTTGTTTATTCTGCGTCCCAAAAATCGGAATAAAAAGCGATCAAAAAATGTCACGTGCCCGAAAATGGTACCAATGAAAACGTTAACTCGTCCCGCAAAGAATATGACCTCACATGACTCGGTGGGTCAAAATACGGAAAAATTAGAGCTCTCAATATGTGGTGATGCAAAAACTATTTTTACAATAAAAAGCGTCTTTTAGCGTGTGACAGCCGCCAAACATAAAAACCGCCATAAATAGTAAATCAAACCCCCCGTTATCACCCCCTTAGTTAGGGAAAAATAATAAAATAAAAAAAATGTATTTATTTCCATTTTTCCTTTAGGGTTAGGGCTAGGGTTAGGGCTAGAATTGGGGGTTTCCACTGTTTGGGCACATCAGGGGCTCTCCAAATGCAACATGGCGTCTGATCTTAATTCCAGCCAATTCTGAGTTGAAAAAGTCAAATGGTGCTCCTTCCCTTCCAAGCTCTGCCATGCGCCCAAACAGTGTTTTACCCCCACATGTAGGGTATCAGCCTACTCAGGTCAAATTGCAAAACAATTTTTGGGGTCCAATTTCTCCTGTTACCCTTAGGAAAATAAAAAATTGGGGGCAAAAATATCATTTTTGTGGAAAAAAATGATTTTTTTATTTTCACGCCCGAGCGTTATAAACTTCTGTGAAGCACTTGGGGGTTCAAAGTGCTCACCACACATATAGATAAGTTCTGTGGGGGGCCTAGTGTCGAAAATGGGGTCACTTGTGGGGAGTTTCAATAGTTTAGGTACATCAGGGGCTCTCCAAACGCACATGACACCCGCAGACCATTCCACCAAAGTCTGCATTCCAAAACGTCACTACTTCCCTTCCGAGCCCTGACGTGTGCCCATACAGTAGTTTTCTCCCACATATGGGGTATCAGCATACTCGGGACAAATTGGACAACAACTTTTGGGGTCCAATTTCTCCTGGTACCCTTGGGAAAATAAAAAAAAAAAATTGGTGACTAAAAGATCATGTTTGTGGAAAAAATACGAATTTTTTATTTTCACGCCCGGGCGTTATAAACTTCTGTGAAGCACTGGGGGGGTTCAAAGTGCTCACCACACATCTAGATAAGTTCCTTAGGGGGTCTAGTTTCCAAAATGGTGTCATTTGTTGGGGGTTTCCACTGTTTTGGTACATCAGGGGTTTTCCAATCGCGACATGATGTCCGATCTCAATTCCAGCCAAAAACGTCAAATGGCGCTGCTTCCCTTCCGAGCTCTGCCATGCGCCCAAATAGTGGTTTACCCCCACATGTGGGGTATCAGCGTACTCAGGACAAATTGCACAATAACTTTTAGGGTCCTGTTACCCTTGGGAAAATAAAAATTGGGGTGAAAAGATCATTTTTGTGGAAAAAATATGATTTTTTAATTGTACCGCTGTAAGTTATAAACTTCTGTAAAGCCCTTGTGGGTTCAAAGTTCTCACCACATATCTAGATAAGTTCCTTGGGGGGGGTCTAGTTTCCAAAATGGGGTCACTTGTAGGGGGTTTCCACTGTTTAGGTACATCAGGGACTCTCCAAACGTGACATGGCGTCCGATCTGAATTCCAGACAATTTTGCATTGAAAAAGTCAAACGGCGCTTCTTCCATTCTGAGCTCTGCCATGCGCCGAAACGTCGTTCCCCCCCACATATCAGGTATCAGCGTACTCAGGACAAATTGCACAATAACTTTTGCAGTCCAATTTCTCCTGTTACCCTTGGTAAAATAAAAAAATTGAACCTGAAGTATTTTTTGTGTGAAAAAAAGTTAGATGTTCATTTTTTTTTTTTTTAGATATTCAAAAAAATTCCTGTGACGCACCTAAAGGATTAATAAACTTCTTGAATGTGGTTTTGAGCACCTTAAGGGGTGCAGTTTTTAGAATGGTGTCACTTTTGGGTATTTTCTATCATATAGACCCCTCAAAGTGACCTCAAATGTGATGTGGTCCTAAAAATAAAATGGTGTTGTAAAAATGAGAAATCGCTGGTCAACTTTTAACCCTTATAACTTCCTAACAAAAAAAAATTTTGGTTCCAAAATTGTGCTGATGTAAAGTAAACATGTGGGAAATGTTAGTTATCAAGTTTTTTGTGTGCTGTATCTCTGTGATTTAAGGGCATAAAAATTCAAAGTTGGAAAATTGCGAAATTTAACATTTTCGCCAAATTTCCGTTTTTCTCACAAATAAACGCAAGTTATTTGAATGAAATTTTACCACTAACATGAAGTACAATATGTCACGAGAAAACAATGTCAGAATCACCGGGATCCATGGAAGCGTTCCAGAGTTATGACCTCATAAAGGTACAGTGGTCAGAATTGTAAAAATTGGCCCGGTCATGAACGTGCAAACCACCCTTGGGGGTGAAGGGGTTAACCAAACGTGGCCCTGTGACTACATATCATATACACACACCTATGTGTCATCAGTGTACAGCACGCATTTTGTACATGCTGCTGATAAACTGACGTCTGTGGGTTGTTCACACAGACACGGTCCGTGTGAAAAACCTGATATGCGACCCACCATTGAATACAATGGGTGTGCGCACGTCTGTATTTGTGGCCCGGAGGGTCTGTGCACACGTTGCGGATCCGCAGCAGATCTGCAAGTGATGTACAGTACCATTTTAGCCAATGTAAAACAAAAACGCAGTGCACATGCTGCGGATTTTTCCGCGGATTTGAATCCGCAGCATGTCACTTCTTTTGTGCGGAATCCGCAGCGTTTTGACACCTGCTCCATTAAAGGAATCCGCAGGTGTGAAAACGCAGGGGAAATCCGCACAAAATCCACAGGAAATCTGCACTACATCCACAGGTAAAACACAGGTCATTTTACCTGCAGATTTAGCAAAATCCACACAGGAAATTCCACAGCAGAGTCCGCAACGTGTGCACATACCGTTAAGATACGGACATGTTAAGGGAAACTTACAAAGTCCACTCTAAAAGCAGAAAAAGCAAGCCACATTTTTCTGCTGCACTTTAGGCTACACTCACATACGCGTATCTATGTTTTGT
The DNA here is from genome assembly GCF_039654945.1 of Dendrobates tinctorius. NCBI lineage: Eukaryota > Metazoa > Chordata > Amphibia > Anura > Dendrobatidae > Dendrobates > Dendrobates tinctorius. The sequence goes on along the minus strand of NW_027361861.1, from coordinate 885,541 downwards.
TGTCTGTGTATAGACGGCATTTTCTGGACCAGCTAATGGTCTCCTGAACAGAACACAACAGCAGTATAAATATCTACAAGGCTGCAGAGTTAAAGGAAATCTGTCACCCCTTTTTTGAGATATCATATAATGATATCATTCAATTGTATGTCACATAAGGATTCTCTTAGTACTTTTGCTTCCCCCTGACCCCGCACCTTTCATGCATAAATACCTTTTTTTTCATATCGATTCAGATGTATGTAAACTGCAGCTGTCCGGTCCACTGGGCGGGGCTTATTCACCTGCTCCCCCTCCCCCTCCCTGTCTTGCTCTACGCATTTCTTCTTGTGTAGAGCAAGCCAGGGAGGGGGGAGCAGGTGAATAAGCCCCGCCCAGCGGACCATGGCAGTTTACATACATCTGAACCGATATAAAAAAAGGTATTTATGCATGAAAGGTGCGGGGTCAGGGGGAAGCAAAAGTACTAAGAGAATCCTTATGTGACATACAATTGAATGATATTATATGATATCTCAAAAAAGGGGTGACAGATTCCCTTTAAGTCAGGATACCCACAACCTGTTGTGGCATTGTGGAACAGGTATGGACTGAGAAAAGTGGATAGCCGTGCAGTTAGGCCTGTTTCACACGTCCTGATATTTCCGGTACCGGAGATGTCTGTGTGTGTAATACTTGTACCACATCAGTACCACACTTACCGGCTCCTACGAAGTAGCGGTAAAGTTAGCGCTGTTCCCCGGCACCAGGTGGTGAAGGCTGCTCTCATCATTGTCCCTTGTTCTGCTGGCGATCAGTGTGAGCAGGGGAGAATGATGAGACATTCAGCTGATAACAGTGAGAGCAGGAGGCTGAGGGAACTATTACTCCCATCAGCCTACACCTGCTGTGTGACTTTTTCTCACGGTGCTGAGTTCTCCGCAGTTCAGCCCGACTGGGTACACAGCCTTAGTGACCTCGATGAGGTCACTGCTGCTCACAGTGTTTCTCAGCCAGGACAGTAACACCTTGGCACAGTCTACGTTGAAAGCGATTTATCCCCAGACATGGAATACGGCATGGGACATTGTTGGGTTTTTTTTTATTTTTGTTTTAATACTGGAGACATTTGCCTCAATGGAATGGGTGTTAGGTGAGTATAACTGTTTGTTATTGTTAACTAAAAATGGAAAAGTGTTTTTATTTCAAATAAAAGACTTTATACTCGCTGTGCATTTATTTACCATACAAAACTATAGGATCAGTAACGAATAGATGTATTATAGAAGCCTCTCCATTATTAACCCGTTGCCTTGATGTCAGTCAAAAAAAAAAAATAAATAAAAAAATAGAGGACATCAACCCCACAAATATGAACCTTACTTGCCATCGCTACAGGGCAAGTGGGAAGAGCAGGACAAAGCACCAGAATTGGCGCATCTAGTAGCTGCGCCTTTTCTAGGCGGCTGCGTGGGTCCTTTTGTTCTCCTAGAAAAGCACGCCAAGGACTCGTTCTTCAAATAGATAAAAGTCCCAGTAGCAGGACTTGTGCCATAGATGTCCAAGATTGTACAACCTCCCAGTTCACTCTTTATGTGACTTACCTGCAGGCCGGTGACATCGGCTCTGTTTAACACCAGAGTTCCCATAATGCATTGATCACTGGTTATAGAAAAATCAGAAACTGTTGTTCTGTCCAATATATGATAAAACATTGGATAATTAAAGTACAGCTTAGTAAAGCACAGAACCTACAAAGACATTTCTCAATTTACGCAATGTGGCAAACTCCAAGTTTTCTCCACAGTGGAGTTTTCTTTTAAGAGACATGACCTTGAATCCAATCTTGGAATATTCCACAGGTAGAAAGTCAAGTCCAGGAATGACATCACTTTCCTATACAAGTCTTCGCAGTATTCAGGAACGTCAGGTTTCGTTTCCTACTGCATCTCTTATCTAAGGTACTTCATGTAACATGGAAGTTACAGTAGGTGATACACACATTGCAAATAGTTAACAATGAGGAGCCCAAGTGCATGCGCGCACACAGGCCATGGAGCAGAAATAGGAAGCTCATACTGTACCTTCATATGTCGCAGGATTTGTACAGAGGCATTTATGGCCCTTTTAACCTTGGTTTCCTACGTATAGCCGCTTCTGGGAAAGCTGAGGACCAATATGGCCGGCGGTCGCAATTAGGTCACGGCAGGTCATGTGGCTGAAGATCTCAGTATACTGGCAATGAAGGTAAATGGATTCACATTGCAACCCAAAATGAATCTAACTTTGCGCAGCTTGCTGGTAACAATGCAATTCCATTCTCTAGTACAATGTTTTGCCAAGAGCAAAGTAGTGGTGAAGCCCAAGCCTTAGGGTCTTTAAAGGAAATCTTTAAGTATGTTATTAATATGCAATCTGATAGCAGCATAATGTAGGGACAAAGACCCTGATTCCAGCGATGTGTCACTTATTATTACTGCTGCACCCAGTAAACTAACATCATACTTTTGTCTGCTGCAGATCTAGCAGAGCTCAGAAGGCTGAGTTTTCTATAACCCTGCCCACACCACTGATTGGAAGCTTTCTGCCTATACACAGGAACCTGCCAATCAATGCTAGGGGTGTGGTTGAACCAGGAGTCATCTAGTTCTTTAGTGATAATCTCCTGCTGATAAAACACTGATTTTATTGAAACTACAATACACAGCCTAGTAAGGGTCAGCCTTGGAATCAGGCTCTCATCTCCTACATTAGGCTATTTCTCAGATTACATAGTATACACACGACAGATATCGCACATCAGTCCCATGCATCCGAGGCTCTAGAAAAAAGGTCCAAGCCTAACTTAGGCAGTATGAGCTCAGAGTGTTAACTACAGTCTGGGGTCATAGGTCGCCCACAAAATCCAGTAAACATTTTGACTGACAGCTTGCACCAGTCTTGAACCATGCGCTCTTGGACGCCGCATCTGAGAAGTGCAGTACCACTGAAGCCGATTGGGAGCCAACAGGTGCTCCAGGATCCCGGCCCTCTACAGATCAGTGCACAAGAGCTTGTCAGCACTGCACATGTTCAACCACAGCTGCTAGACTACAGAGTAGGACGGTTCCCTAGGAAACGAGCTGTAAAATTGATTCTTTTTATTATGTACAGTACAAAATAAAATTGTGGTACCATGTTAGACAGAAAAATAGATGTAAATACTTATGTCTCCCAAAAAAATTGAGAAAAAGTATTCAAGGTGTGATAGGACTGAATTTGACACCTGGGTTCATGACTCATTACATGAACACAGTTCACACCTCCACAAGAAGGTCTTCAGATCTCTAATAGAACACTTGGTCCTCATCTGCATGTGTAACAAAAACCTTAATTTGATTTCCTTGGCCTGTCTAAAGCTAGCATCATCTCATGTCCTGTTGTAATTCCTATTTAAATGTTGCCATCTTTTCTCAGTAATTCACCTTGTAATATAGCCTGATGAAGGGGCCTTTTGAGCCATGAAAGCTAGCAAACAATTTCTCTGGTTAGCCAATAAAGGTATCACTCCTTGAATACTTTTCTCAATTTTTTGGGAGACATAAGTATTTACATCTATTCTTTTTATTGAGAATGTAGTGGAAAAATTGTATTGTTTTCTCCCATCTAGTAGATGGAAAAATACACCAGGTTCAAACATCAGTATCTGTAAGCGAAAACCAGGAGCAGAACAATCAGAGGAAAAGTAGAAAAGAAACATCACCCCTTATGGATTTTCACCCACTTTTGACTTTGGCTTACAAATACTGATGTAAAATACTGACAGTGTGAACGTGGCCTTAGAGGGAATCTCCAGAGTGCCCCACATATTATACAATACGGAGTCTTGCACATTGTCAGCGAGTCACACCTTGTCCCCCATCACTATGGGGAGCAGCCGCCAACTAGGAGAGCCTTTTCCTTGCTCATGGACCTCTGGATGGCTCTCACAGTTGCTCCCCAGCATTGGCAACTGGATCCTCCCCGTAGGTCTTCCCGGTTAAGGTATATAAAGGGGGGCTCAGACGGGTGATCCGGCAGGGGACAAGCACTGTATCCCACCCGTAAGGTAATACCACACTTGTGGGCGCATTATTACACGCCAGGACTGGCCACACACATACTGGCACAGCCATAGTACCAGGGGGCCACACCGCCTCCATGCCACCACCCAGACCAGTCACCAGGCTCCACCACTGGTGCCCATATACAAGGGGGCACAGCAGGGCCGGGCACAACTCGCCCAGAGTTACCACAGACTTTGCCAACTTCATACAACACTGAGATGTCAGCCATGATGCTATCACTGGCAGGACACTGCACGGGCACACAGCACCCCAACTGCCCTGCCCACCGCGGGGCATGTCACGTGACAGTGATGAGGAAACCTTAGCACACAAGTGCGTGGCTCCCCTCCCAGGTGACACAGCGGTCCTCGCTGCTGACCGTGAGGGGGGAAATACACAGAAAACCGCCAGGAACTCACCTGAGAGGCGACGGTGACGTCCTCCCAGCCCCGGTCCGCAATCCCCAGTTCTCAGGTCTCTCTCACCTGCCCGGGTACAACCAAACCCAACAGCTCACAAGCGTTCAGGCACCACCCAATCAGAGCACCGCCTACGAAACGAGACAAAGCCGCGATTGGCGCATTGCCCTGTCCTTCAATCACTATAACCCTCCCACAACACTCCTCTACCTTAAGTCCCGCCTACACACTCCGTAACTACCAGACCCGCCCCCTCCGAGCCGTGATTGGTTACTTTAGCAGGAATTTAGCGCTCATTGGCTTACGGAGGAGACTATCAAAAGTTCGACGAGGGAGCGAATTTCCGCTGTGTCGTGTGGGGTTTGGTTGAGCTGCGGATAAGCTACACCCGCATGAGGGCGGAGCCTCAGCTCCCTGGTTTCTGGACGGGCTGACACCGTGAGGGAATCTTTGCAAAATATTTGGCATGAAAAAAAAACTTTTTTTTTTTACGTAGTTCCTTCTGACCATTTCTTTTTGCATTTTATTGTCCTCACTTTGTAGGAGCCATAACTTTATTTTTTACTTTTTTAGTAGATTATTATTATTGGGATACAATGTATTTGTCCGCAGTGTTGTTTTGGGGGTAACCTAGAACTTGGTAACAAACTTTTACTAACGCTTTATGGAACGAAACCTAACAAAACAGCAGATCTGGTGGGGTTCCCCCCCCCTTTTTTCATCAGACGCCATTCGCCACGATGCACACATAAAGGGTTAGCTATGTTCCGTGCGGCGATTGCAAATTTATAAGGTCTTAGTGGGTTTTTTTGGGGAAAAAAAATTATTTGGTTTTTGTGTCAACCCCCGAGAGACTCAAGTATTTTGATTTTCCGTTAGCGGAGCTGTGTGACCATTTTTTTTTTTTTTTGCGTAACAAACTGGTTTTTATTGGTGCCATTTTGTGATATTTTTAATCACTTTTTATTACACTTTTTAGGAGGCACAAAGAAAAAAAAACATTTTTTTTAACACCGTTCACTTTGCTGGTGCTAGGAAATCTTTCAGGATTTGTGATAAATCTGTGCTAAGAAAAGAAAAAACAACAAAAACGCGTCGTGTGCACATGGCCTGATTGCCCCTGTCAGTCTTTATAACGACAAATCTATATCGGATTCTTTTATGTTTGCCATACATTTTTTTAAAAAATATTTATTTTTTTTAATGGGGGGAGAGGGTGGTAGTGCCATGCTTTGATACCATTATTTGTCTATTTTTCCAGCATATGTAGTTGTAGGAGCAGGGCTTTTCTTTGCTTTTACCATTTTTGGATACATACCATTTAATACTTTAATTATTTTTTTTGAAGGGGTAGGTAGCATGAACAGACTCACATTAAACATGGAATAGGTTTTTGTTTTTTTTTTATGGATATCGTTGTGCAGTATAATTGAAATGATAAAGGTAACCTGACAGCTGATACTTTCTGCGCGATCCACAGGCCGCATGTATCTGACACTGGCTGCAGGATCTAAGACGCACATGTTTGACATTCCAGTGTTTCATAGAAAAAAAAACATAGTTTTAAAGCCACAACGGCACAGTACACCAGTTGAACAGGCAGGTCCCCCCTGGCAGCTTCTCCTCGCCCAATCGCTTGCAGGCCCCATTTACTTGAGGATGGTATGGAGTGGTCCGGGATTTATCGATACCATATAAGCGGTGTAATTCTTCCATTACTTTTCCCAGGAAGCACACACCTTGGTCTGAATGGATCCGTTGGGGGCAGCCGTATACTTGAATAAAATTCTTACAAATCGCGTAGGCGGCCGATTCCGCAGTTTGATCTTGGGTAGGGGTTACCACGGCAAATTTGGTAAAATTGTCCACCATGACTAGACAATGCTCAAACCCCAGGTGAGCGAGACCCATGGTTAAATAGTCTATCATTAAGTGTTCTAGAGGTGCTGCTGTTACTATTGTTTGTACTGAAGCCTGGTGGTTTAGTTAACTCACATAGGTGGCATGCACGGCAAACTTCTTCCACTGTGGCTTGCAAGCGGGGATAGTAGGCCATTTGTTGTAGCCACTGAAAAGTCAACGTGGCCTCGAAGTTGAGATCTCCCAGACACCGCTCCATTAGCCGTTGGAAGGTCCCGAGGGCGTTGGCTAGCCCGAACGGCATGCGTTTAAATTCGAACAGTCCCATGGGCAAGATGAACGCGGTCTTGGCACGGTCTTCCTCCGACATTGGCACCTGCAAGTACCCGCTGGCCAGATCTAGGGTAGAAAAGTATGTTCAAAGAAAGAAAGATTTTCAGCTCACCCCTCGTAGTTCATCCTGAACTTCAATGCATCCGAGCACGGACACATCTCTGCCAGAAACGTCTTAGTGAGAAAAAGTCCAGCTCCAGGAATAAAATTCAATATTTTATTAATAAATTAAAAAATGTACATGGCTGCTTTGATCATTTAATCGGTATATTAAATATGTTACTGCTTGTGCCAGTTTGTTTTTGTCCCTTACTAGATTGGCCTCTTTTTTGCTCTGCTCTCAGAATATGCCAGAGTGCTCATATAGTGGGCGAAGTCTAGTGACTTCAGTATTTTTCTATCAGACGTGTTGGGCATTTTTTGCAGGTTTTTTTGCGTGATTGCAGACAGTATCTTTCCTTTCCTGTCCTGTCTAGTTAGTGTGGGCCCCATTGTTTGTTCAGCCTATTTTTCTACCTGCGTTTGTGTTTTCATCTTGTCTCACCGACAATATGTTTGGGGGCTGTCTATTCCTTTGGGGTCTGCTCTGGGGCAGTTTAGATTTCCCTTTTCTTGCTTTAGGCTTATTTAGATCTCCGGCTGTGTCGAGGCGTCTAGAATCATCATAGGTACGCTCCACGGCTACTCCTCTCTGGTTTTCTGTGGCTTAGCTTGGTCTTGCTTTCCTCCTCAGTGACCCAATCATAACAGAGTCACCAGCCTAAACCGCAGATTCTAGGTAACTCAAAAGCAGGAGAGAATTGTAAAAAAAAAAAAAAAAAGTGTCACAATTTTTTATATATATATATATATTATTTTTTTTTTCTCTGGGGCCATAGGAGGATTTTTTTTCCTTTAATGGAGATTAAGCAATTGTCTGATTGTGTTGAGCAGCTCGCTGCTGAAGTGCGGGGAATTTCTGCCTATCTCGCTCAATCACCTGCTGTTGAACCAAAAATCCCTACTCCTGATGTGTTTTCTGGGGATCGGTCTAAATTTTTGAATTTTAAGAATAATTTTAAACTATTTCTTGCCTTGAAGCCTAACTCATTGGAGAGCTCTGTGCAGCAGGTTAAAATTGGCTTTTTCTCTGACACCTGTAAATCCTATTCTGACTAATGTGGACGCATTTTTTCAAGCCTTGGGGTTGTTGTATGATGAACCTAATGCTATTGATCAAGCTGAGAAAACCCTATTGGCATTGAACCAGGGTCAGGATTCTGCAGAGTTATACTGTCAAAAATTCCGAAAGTGGGCGGTCCTTACTACATGAAATGACGGTGCCTTAGCAGCTCTCTTTCGGAAGGGTTTATCAGAAACCGTAAAAGATGTTATGGTGGGATTTCCTGTTCCCTCTGGTCTTGATGATTCTATGTCATTGGCCATTCAAGTTTATTGGCGTTTACGTGAACGTAAAACTACACGAGAGGCGTTGCCGCCTTTTGAACAAACGTCTGAACCCATGCAATGTGATAGGGTTTGTCTAGGGTGCAACGTCAGGAGTTTAGAAGGCGTAATAAGCAATGTTTTTTCTGTGGAGACGCCTCTCATAGTATTTCTGTCTGCCCTAAACGAGAGAAACGATTTGCACACACATTTGCTGTAAGCAGTATACAACCTAAGTTCCTTTTGGCAATTACTCTGATCTGCTCCTTATCCACATTTTCCACTAAGGCTTTTGTAGATTCAGGAGCAGCTTCGAATCTGATGGATTTGGACTTTGCTAAACGTTGTGGTTTTCCCATGATACCCCTGCGGACTCCTATCCCTTTGAGGGGTATTGATGCTACTCCTTTGGCGGAGAATAAACCCCAGTTTAGGACCCAGGTGATAATGCGGGTCGCCCCGGACCACCAAGAAAATTGTAAATTTTTGGTGCTGCACAATTCGCATGATGCTATTGTTCTGGGTTTTCCCTGGTTGCAAACTCATAATCCTGTTTTGGATTGGAAATCTGTGTCTGTTGGGGTTGTCATTGTGTTCTTAGGCTATGTGCACACGCTGCAGATTCACCTGCGTTTTTTTCCGCCCGGAACCGCAGGTAAAACCGCAGGTAAAGTGACCTGCAGTTTTCCTGTGGTTTGGTCTGCGGTTTTGCCCTGCGGTTTCACACCTCTACTATGTTAAAGGTGTGAAACCACTGCGGAAACTGCCCAAACAATGGACATGCTGCGGTTTGTAAACCACAGCAAAGCCGCGCGGAAAAAAACGCACCGTCAGCACAGCGTTTTTGAAAACCCATAGGGTTTCATTGTACTGTACATGGTCTGCGGAACTGCTGTGTTTCCGCAGGGCCAAAACCGCTGCGGAATCGCAGCAGAATCCACACCGTGTGCACATCGCCTAAGTGACACTCCTGTTTTCCCCACCTCTCCCCAGTCTCATGATATTCCTGATTATCTGGCTGATTTCTCTGATGTATTTAGTGAGAGTAAGTCCGCGTCTTTGCCTCCTCATAAGAGTTATGACTGTGAAATTGAGTTAATGCCCGAGTGTAAATTTCCCAAGGGTCAGCTTTTCAACTTATCGGTACCCGAACGGGATGCTATGCGATCTTATATCAAGGAGTCGTTGGAGAAGGGTCATATTAGACCATCCTCTTCACCCTTAGGTGCTGTTTTGTTTTTTTTTGTGACCAAAAAAGAGGGTTCATTAAGGCCTTGTATTGATTATCGTTCCCTTAACAAAATCACTGTTAAATATCAGTACCCGATTTCTGATTTATGTTCCAGAGTTAAAAGTGCCTGCTGGTTTACCAAGCTTTACCTCGGGGGGGCGTATAATCTTATTCACATCAAGCACGGGGATGAATGGAAGATGGCGTTTAATACTCCGGAGGGACATTTTGAGTACCTGGTGATGCATTTTGGGCTCACTAATGCCCCTTCTGTCTTCCAATCCTTTATGAACGATATTTTCCGGGACTTTGTGGATACGGTTTTGATCATCTATCTGGATGATATTTTGATCTTTTCCAGTGATTGGGATTCTTATGTGGAACATGTCCGGACTGTGTTCCGTATTTTGAGGGAAAATTCCGTGTATGTTAAGGGATCGAAATGCCTCTTTGGTGTACAGAGGATTTCATTTTTGGGATTTATTTTGTCTCCGTCGGCTATTGAAATGGACCCAGCCAAGGTACATGCCATTTATGATTGGGTTCAGCCCACTTCTTTGAAGGCTCTCCAGAAGTTTTTGGGTTTTGCTAATTTCTATTGTAAATTTATAGGAAATTTTTCTGGTATTGTCAAACCACTGAAGGGCGCTGATCTGACCAAGAAGGGCGCTGATGTGGTGAATTGGTCTCCAGAGGCAGTCTCGGCATTTCAGGAGCTTAAGTGGAGATTCACTTCTGCTCCGGTTCTACAGCAACCTGATGTCTCACTTCCATTTCAGGTGGAGGTAGATGCTTCTGAGATTGGTGCAGGAGCTGTTTTGTGCCAAAAACATCCGGTGACTTCTAAAATGAATCCCTGTGCCTTCTTTTCTCGAAAATTCTCCCCATCTGAACTTAAATGACGTGGGGAATCGGGAATTGTTGGCCATGAAATGGGCATTTGAAGAGTGGAGACATTGGTTGGAGGGAGCTAGACATCAAGTTGTGGTCCTCACCGACCACAAGAATTTGATTTATCTTGAATCAGCCAAATGCTTGAATCCTAGACAGGCTAGGTGGGCCTTGTTTTTCACGCGTTTTAATTTTGTGGTCTCTTTTCTTCCGGGCACTAAGAATGTTAAGGCGGACGCCCTTTCTAGGAGTTTCTTTGCGGATTTTCTTATTGTGACCGAGTCTACTGCCATTCTAGGTGAGGGGGTAGTTCTTTCCGCCATCTCGCCCGATTTGAGACGTGCCCTGGAGGAATTTCAGGAGGACAAACCTGAGCGTTGCCCTATGGGAAAATTGTATGTTCCGACCAGTGGAGGAAGAGAGTGATGTCTGAAATTCATTGCTCCGCATTGGCTGGTCATCCAGGTATTTTTGGTACCAGAGATTTGGTGAGTCTGTCTTTTTGGTGGCCTGCCTTATCTCGTGATGTCAGGAATTTTGGGCAGTCCTGTGGGACTTGTTCTCGGTCCAAACCCTGTTCTCGTTCTAGTGGGTTGTTGATGCCCCTGCCGGTGCCCAAGAGGCCATGGACCCATATCTCAATGGATTTTATTTCTGATCTTCCTGTCTCTCAGAGAATGACTGTTATCTGGGTGATTTGTGATAGATTTTCTAAGATGGTCCATCTTGTACCACTCCCAAAGTTGCCATCTTCTTCAGAGTTGGTGCCCTTGTTTTTACAACAGGTGGTTCGGTTGCATCGGATTCCTGAGAACATTGTGTCGGACAGAGGAGTCCAGTTTGTTTCCAGATTTTGGAGAACTTTTTGTTCCAATCTGGGAATTCAGTTATCTTTCTCCTCTGCGTTTCATCCTCAGACCAATGGGCAGACTGAGAGAACAAACCAGACTTTGGAGTCCTATTTGAGATGTTTTATATCTGCTGATCAGGATGACTGGGTCTCATTTTTGCCCTTGGCCAAATTCGCGCTAAACAATAGAGCTAGTTCTGCCATTTTGATGTCGCCCTTTTTCTGTAACTTTGGGTTTCATCCTCGATTTTCTTCAGGGCAAGTGGAATCTTCGACATGCCCAAGTGTGGACACTGTGGTAGAGAGAATGCAGCAGATTTGGGAACAAGTGGTGGATAAGTTGTCCCTGTCTCAGGAAAAAGCCCAACGGTTTTCCAACCAGCATAGGACCATTGGTCCCCGGTTTAAAGTGGGTGATATGGTTTGGTTGTCGTCAAAGAATATTTCTATGAAGGTTGCGTCTCCAAAGTTCAAGCCAAGATTCATTGGACCTTATAAGATTTTGGAGATTCTTAATCCTGTTTCTTTTCGATTGGCTCTTCCATTTACTTTTAAGATCCATAACGTGTTTCATAAATCTCTGTCCTATGGTGGCACCTCCTGACCCTGTATTGGTTAAAGGCAATGTGGAATATGAGGTAGAGAAAATATTGGATTCTCGTTTGGCTAGATGGAGACTCCAGTACTTGGTCAAATGGAAGGGTTATGGCCAGGAGGATAATTCTTGGGTCTCTGCTTCTGACATTTATGCCGATAGATTGGTTTGTGCTTTTAACCGGGCCCATCCTGATCGGCCTGGTGGCGTGGATGAGAGTTCGGTGACTCCTCCTCAAGGGGGGGTACTGTTGTGAATTCACTTTCTGGCCTACCTCTGGTTGCTAGTGAAGGTAGTGGAGCTGGTTGTATTGACAGAGGGGTCGTGAGTTCTCTTTCTGGGCTCCCTCTGGTGGTTACAGGAGGTAATGGAGCTGATCTAATTAACAGAGGCCTGCCACCTGATAATGAGGAGGACGATTGGACATCTGGAGTTTTTGACTGGATTTAAGACAGCCGACTCCCTCTATCCCTGCTGGTGATTTTTTCTTGCCTCCTGAGATCTTAGTTCCAGCTCAGTCCCTGCATGCTCAAGCTAAGTGTTCTTTTGCTATTGTTCACATTTGATTTGGTTTTGTCTATTCAGTCTTGTGTGGTCAGCCAGTCGCTTACTAGATTGGCCTCTTTTTTGCTCTGCTCTCTGAATATGCCTGAGTGCTGATATAGTGGGGAAAGTCTAGTGACTTCAGTATTTTTCTATCAGACGTGTTGGGCTTTTTTTGCAGGTTTTTTTGCGTGATTGCAGACAGTGTCTTTCCTTTCCTGTCCTGTCTAGTTAGGGGGGGCCCATCGTTTGTTCACCCTATTTTTCTACCTGTGTTTGTGTTTTCATCTTGTCTCATATATGTTTGGGGGCTGTCTATTCCTTTGGGGTCTGCTCTGGGGCAGTTTAGATTTCTCCTTTCTTGCTTTAGGCTAAGTGCACACGTAACGGAACTCTCGCGGAAATTACCGCGAGAATTCCGGAATTCCAGTCCGCGGGAAAATCGCATTTTAAATTCCTGAGATTTTCCCGCGGAAAAACTAGCATTTTGCACGCGTAATTAGCTTGCAGAATGCTAGCGTTTTCCAAGCGATCTGGAGCATCGCTTGGAGAACTGATTGACAGGTTGGTCACACTCGTCAAACATAGTGTTTGACAGTGTGACCAACTTTTTACTACTGAGGCCGCCTATGCGGCATCAGTAGTAAAAGATAGAATGTAAAAAAAAATAAAAAATAGTGTTATTCTTACCTTCCGACGTCCCGCGCAGCCGTTCCCAGTAGTCCTTTGCGAAAATGCCCGCGATGACGTCAGTTCTCGCGGGATCGCGACGTCTCGCGGTAATTCGCGATGACGTCGCGCGAATGACCGCGAGACTTCGCGATCCCGCGAGAATGGACGTCATCGCGAGCATTTTCGCAAAGGACTACTGGGAACGAGAGCGTGGAGAGAAGCGGGAAGGCTGCGCGGGACGCCGGAGGGTGAGAATAACAATATTTTTTATTTTTAAATTCTTTTTTTTCCAGGAATATGGTACCCAAAGCCCGGAGGACAGTCTCCTCTCCTCCGGACCGTGGGTACCATCCGCAATTGTTCTGCTTACTTTCTGCATGGTGTGCACAGCCACATGCGGGAAATAAGCGGAACAATGCATTCCTATGGGTGCGGGATCGCCGCGATTCCGCAAATTAATGAGCATGCTGCGGTTTTTACCGCGAAGCAATTCCGCCGCGGTAAAAACCGCAGCATTAGCACAGCATTGCGGAATCCCATAGGAATGCATGGGATGCTTATTTTTCGCATTTTCGCTGCAAAATCGCGCGGTTAAAACCGCCGCGGAAACGCGAAAAAAACGCTACGTGTGAACTCAGCCTTAGGCTTATTTAGTTCTCTGGCTGTGTCGAGGCATCTAAAAGCATCGTAGGTATGCTCCACGGTTACTGCTAGTTGTGTGGATAGGATCAGGGGTCTGCAATCCGCTTAGTTACCAACCTCTCTGGTTTTCTGTGGCTTAGCTTGGTCTTGCTTTCCTTCTCGTTGACCCAATCATAACAGACTCCTCTATACGGGGCAGCGGGTACGAGTCTTTGATGGTACAGGCGTTCAACTTTCGATAGTCCACACAGAACCGTAAGGTGCCGTCCTTCTTTCGGACTAACACAATGGGGGCCGCCCAAGGACTCTGGCTTTCTCGGATAACTCCTTTTTGCAGCATTTGGCTCAGCAGAGTTTTTACCTCTTGGTATAGTTGCGGGGGTATCTGTCGGTATCGCTCTCTGATAGGGGCCGTTCCTTCAGTGGGGATGCCGTGCGTGATGGCCGTGGTACACCCGAAATCGTCCTCATGATTGGCGAATACATCTTGGTACTGCCCAATAGTGCTTCTACCTGATGTATTTGGGCATAAAGAAAAACACGGCATACTCCAGCAAATCTGTAATATGGGGAATATATCAGGGGGGGCACCGGACCTCTCATTGTTGCCTGCGTGCACGTGCACAGATTTGGTATGTAGGATGTTCGCCATTTGATACATAATTATCCTCTGTGCACTTTTTGTGCTACTATAGTTCAATTGAATGTACTACGCCTTGTCACTATATGAGTAATGAGGGTTACACCTCTTTACCCTCCTCATATGGGGTATATGGAGCACTTTAGTGGCGGTCACTGGACCTTTTACTTCACCTGTGTGCTACTGCACATTTGTTGATATGTGGGACGCATTTATTGTCCCTAGTGCCCCTTTGTGCTATCATGGTTCAATTGAATATGTTATATCAAATGAGGATTATATATATATTTTTTGTCCTCCTTATACATTGGTTGTATTGAAGCAGCATATGTAGATTACGGTGCCTTGTTTGTGACAAGCTATCAGCTATAATATTTGTATTGTTCCTTGCCCTTTGTTCAATAAAGCATTTTATTTACATATCTTGACCTTCTGTTGTTTTGGAAGGTTCGCCTTCCCTCTCCTCTGATGTATTTGGGCCAGGGTGAGGCCAGAGAGTTCTGCTCGCATTTTCTCTAGGATAGCTCCGCCCTTCTCTTCGGCCAAGGACCCAGTGGTTTGAATGGATCGAATAGTTAGCACCCATGGGTCCCCCGCCTGCACTCTTAGCAGGAATGTCGGGGTCGGAAGCACCTCCAGAGGTTTCATCAGTTTCGCCATTTCGGCCTGCGGTTTTAGAATGATGTCTTGATCTTCTAAGTTGACACAGCGCACAAGAACGGTCCCCTACAGTGGCCAAGGCGCGGGCCACCAGGACTCCAGGGGGTAGGCGCTCCGAGAAGCACGGCTCCACCTGCACCTCTACTCCCTCCAGAGGCACATGGGCCCGGATAGGCAGGGCCACCACCGTCTGCCCTGGTGGCAGCACGAGCTGAGGGTCCGCCGCCGGTGCGATCACTCTCCCCAGCACCTCTCTTTCCTGGCAGTCCTGTAGGACCCACACCCCCCACACCAGCTGTTGGAGAACCTGCCCTTGGGGAGTACGGGAGACCCACTGGCTCAGGGACTCTTGTGTAGGCTCACTGAGGAGTAGACTGCCGAACTCCCTCGATATGTTCATACCCAGGGTAACAGGGTGTTTGTCGTTTGCGTCTCCCTGGGTCAGAATCACCCCTCGGCGGCCGAGTTGTTTGCCGCACAATGAAATTTGCATCCAGGCTACTCCGACGACAGGGACTGGTAGCTGGTTAGCAGCTAGTAGATTTATCACAGACCCCCACTGGGGCCTCACAGCTTCGGGAAAATGCCTGAAATAAGTCTCCGGCATGGTCATAACTTGCTACCCTGAATCTATCACACAGCGTACGGCACGTCCTTTGAACTCTGCCCATGTCACTGGACACTTTGCAATCAGATCTTCGGGACTTCCACCATCCCTCGTTGTGGTTTCTGGCTCCGAGCGGCATCCCCCCAGCTTAGAGCCCTTTAGTTTAATGGCCGCCGGGGCGGTTATCTCCCTCGCTGCGGGCACTCTTGGGCAGAGTGGCCCAGTTCGCCACATTCAAAACATTCCCGGGGCCGCAGGGACCGACCGCCCCTGGGTTTACGAGGACCCCAGGGTCCCGGGCCAGTTCCAGGCTGTCCACTCGTGGTCTCGGCCCTTCTCTTCGGCCAGGTCACCCCTGATGCTCTTCAGCTCTTGTTTCATTTCTTCCACCCATTGGGGCTCCCTGATGGCGTTCATGCAGACTTCAGTGCTCCGGACCTTTCCCATGGGGACTGTCAACCCTTGTTCTTGCTTCTGCGCACGCCTGACTCCCTACCTCAGAGAAAGCCATACGCGGGTTTACCTGGACTCGCTCCCGTATGTCATGATCCATGCTGGATCAGGACTGAGATAAAGCACAGGAAACTTTTTTTTTTTTCCTAAGCTGTGCTCAAGGTTTGGTTTTTGCCTCCGGTGGCCATTAGGATTATTGCACTGTTGTGTCGTTTGTTCTAAGCTTCCCCCCCGTTGGCGGTGAGCGTCACTGCACTTGTTTCTTTAGTTTCAGTGCACATGATTATAATGCAGGTATGATTGCTTGCTCTGCTATAAAAGAGTCGCAGGTGTTGCAATCAGTGTTGGTGATAGTGTTCATTTCAACCATCCTTGGTGGAGGAAGGAGCTGGAGAGCAGCTCTGACAGAGCCTGGTGTGAAAGGAGTCATAGGGGATTTCCTTAGCTCTGACAGAGCTTGGTGGCAGCGATTCAGGAGGAGAGCTGCATGCTGGTGGTGGACTCTGTTGCCAGGAGCAAGTGCAACAGAGTAAAGCTAAGTGGTGTTTCCCTGTTTGTGTTTTCTCCTTAGTGTGTATTAGTACAGCGGTGGGGCCAGTGCCTGCGCCACCCAGCTCCCTAGCAAGGGATAGGTGTAGTGTGTGCTAGGGCGACAGGTTCGTGATCGGCGCCCGGTGCGGAACCGGCATAGGGAACGTTAGGAGCGTTAGGGACACTGACTCAGGGAAGTGCAGGAGGTCTCCACGTCCCCTGTCCCTATCGCAGGGCCCACCGTTGTAACTGTTTCCCTACCCGTTGTTGTTTTAGTTACCGGCCTGCGAGCCGTGTCACACAGGACAATATCACGTGCCGCGTCCTGTTTTAGTTACCGGCCTGCTGGTCGCGTCACACAGGACAGGTCCACGTGACACCATAATGCCTGTTTAGTCAGAGGGTCTCGGAGCCCGGTCACCAAGAGGTCGCGTAGGGTTATGTCAATGGGTCCCCCGCCCACACCGTCCTTCCGCTAAATGGCCGTGTATAGTTCCTGAAGGACGTTCATGTATTGGGTGACCGTCTCCCCTTCCCCTTGCATACGACTGAACAACCAGGTTCTCAATTCCCCCACATCCGTCGGGTCCCCATGAGTTTTCTCCAGTATCTGTAAGACCCTAATAAAGGTGTTTTGCTGCCCCGGGGGTCTCAATATTATGGAATCCCGGGCCTCCCCGGCCAACGCCATAAGGGCTACTTCCGTTTCTAAGACAGGCGTCATCGGATGCATCCTAAACAGCCCTTGCATCCGTTTCGTCCAGCTCTATAGCATAGTATTGGTGCCGGAGAACCTGGGCAGGTTACTCAGCATAGCCCCAAGGATAAACTGGACCGGGGGCCACCGTTGCCCCCCCTGGTCCACAGCACCTCCCTGGTCCACGGCATCTCTGCTCGCTCTCGGAGACTGCATCCTGCCGACGCCAAATGTAGTAATCGCAGGTACGCGGGATGCAGTGACGAGACGGGAGTCGGAGTGAACTTAGTATGTAAGTAACTTTTATATATATATATTTACTATCTATAAGGGCTATCTTGAGTAACCGACAAACTAACAACAGTTATCCTCGCAGGGATCAGAACAATAATACACAGGTAACACGATCACGACTACCCGGTCGAAACCGGTAACTGGGGCCGCGGTATGGCTGACTACGGGTCCAGAAACTCCAGGTTATTAATGACAATATGTTAGGCGTCAGGTTTCTGCGTCTGCTCTGCAGGAATCTAGAGCCTCACATTCTGCGGTCTCCTGCTGTCTTTCTACTGCAGAGGAGATTACTTTGCAGCAGGCCGCTCCAGAGACGAAGTCCCTCTGTGCTCCTACTGGGCATGCTCACGAGACGATCTCCCATTGGAGATCGGGAGTCATGTGCCCAGGTCCTGTTCCAGATCTCATTGGTCCATCTCGGAGATCTGGAAGTTCCCGCACGGCTATAAAAAGCGCGCATGGCCGTTCCGCCATTCGCTAGTATAGATTATACTTGCTATGTGTGAATGGTGACGGATGTATGATTCTGGTGACTGACTCATTTGAAACCCCTTCCCTCTGATATTAGGCATGTGGTTAGGGATTTAGTTTAGTAGTCAGCACCAGTCAGTGGCAAGCCTTAAGTCACTGTACTCTCCGCACCTCTACACTAGCGTGCGACATTGCGCTTGCCTTCCAGCCTTGTCATCGAGCGGCAGTGTCCTACGCCGCGCTGCAGTTGCAGCCCCTCTTGGCGCTCGCAGTAGCGACGCCGCACACACGGTAGGTCTAAAAGGAAGCAGCTCCTCTGTCTTAGGGCTTGCTCCTGTGACCAGATACCGTGTGTGCATTTTACTGAACCCTGTGACACTAACAGGTTCAGTTTTCTTTGTGTTTTTTTGTTGCGGCGTCTCTGTTTGTGACCAGAGCCCGCTCTGCGCACTACAGGTGACGTTGAACCCGTGTGCATTATACCTCCATATTGCGCCTGCCATCACTCAGCAGCGGTTTTAACACCTACTGCACGGTGGACCCCGAGCGGCGAACACACTTTATTATTATTTTTATTTAGTGCGTTCCGCCGTTCCTAACATTATACTAGCGCCAGGGTCTGGCTAGTGATGGCAGATCAGCAGCAACTCCTTCAGTGCATTCGCCAGCTAGAGGGCCAGTTGGCTACTCTTGAGAGTGTCATCACAGCGGCGAAGCCTTCGGAGGCTGCTGTACAGGCGATCGCAGAGGCGGTTTCTCGTATGTCCATGTCCTCCCACGCGCCGACAGTTACCTGCCTCCCGTTGCCCGATAAATTTTCTGGCGATGTCGCCTCCTGTAGGGGTTTCGTCAACCAGTGCTCTATCCAGCTGGAGTTACTGGCTGCGCGATTTCCTACGGAGCGGGCCAAGGTGGGGTTTATTGTTTCCCTTCTGTCGGCCAAGGCGTTGGAGTGGGCTATGCCACTATGGGATAGTGGTGACCCAGAGGTTCGGACCGCTGCTCAGTTTCTAACAGCTATTAAGCAGGTCTTCCTGGGACCACGGGTCACGCACGACACCTCTCTTCTGCTACTCGCTTTGACTCAGGGATTCCTCTCGGTTAGTCAGTATACCGTTCGTTTTCGGACACTGGCTTCCGAGCTGGAGTGGTCTGATAAAGCCCTCATCCCTGTGTTTTGGAGAGGTTTGGCGGAGCATGTTAAGGATGCTCTCTCTACTAGAGAGGTTCCTGCAAGTTTGGAAGAGCCGATTGCCATTTCTACCAGCATTGATCTCCGTTTTTCGGAGCGCGGTCTGGAGCGTGCTCAATCCAAACGGAAGGTTACCTCAGCTCCCGACTTTTTTGAGCCTCTGGAACCACCCGAGCCAGAGACTCCACTCCCAGAGCCCATGGAGGTGTCTCGCGCCGTTCTCGAGGCGCGTCCGTCGCAAAACTCCATTTGCGGTTACCACTGTCAGCACTCTGTTCCCCAGGATAACGGGGCCCCGCAATGGCCAAACTCTGTGCCGCCGGGCAAGACCTTTGTCCCCCCTCGCCTCCGCCCGAAGGTCCTCGCGTGGGCACACGCGTCCAGGGCGGGTGGTCACTGTGGCTACATGCAGACCACAAAACTCCTGGCAGGGTCGTATTGGTGGCCGCACAGGGCTCGGGACATTAGGAAATATATTCAGGCATGCGCCTCGTTTGCTCAGGTAAGCCTCCTTAAACAGAGAGTGGAGACGTCCGCCGGCACACCGCGGCGTTCCATTTCAACTTATGCTCCGGGCAATTTTGATGCACCCGTTGTCTCCCAAGTGTCCCTTCTTAAACCTGGCGATCTTACCGCCTCTGATACCTTCCACGTGTCCCGGTTTTCCGTGTCACCTACCGGGACATCAGACTTGCCTTCGGACGAGTCTGAGGCCTATGCCTCTGATGGGCACAGGGTGGTGGATTGGAAGGCTCAGAGAGGAGGGGGCCCTAGGAGGGGGGTAATGTTAGGCGTCAGGTTTCTGCATCTGCTCTGCAGGAATCTAGAGCCCCACATTCTGCGGTCTCCTGCTGTCTTTCTACTGCAGAGGAGATTACTTTGCAGCAGACCGCTCCAGAGACTAAGGCCCTCTGTGCTCCTACTGGGCATGCTCACGAGACGGTCTCCCATTGGAGATCGGGAGTCATGTGCACAGGTCATGTTCCAGATCTCATTGGTCCATCTCGGAGATCTGGAAGGTCCCGCACAGCTATAAAAAGCGCACATGGCCGTTCCGCCATGCGCTAGTATAGATTATACTTGCTATGTGTGAATGGTGACTGATGTATGATTCTGGTGACTGACTCATTTGAAACCCCTTCCCTCTGATATTACGCATGTGGTTAGGGATTTAGTTTAGTAGTCAGCGCCAGTCAGTGGCAAGCCTTAAGTCACTGTACTCTCCGTACCTCTACGCTAGCGTCCGACATTGCGCTTGCTTTCCAGCCTTGTCGTCGAGCGGCAGTGTCCTACGCTGCGCTGCAGTTGCAGCCCTTCTTGGTGCTCGCAGTAGCGATGCCGCACACACGGTAGGTCTAGAAGGATGCAGCTCCTCTGTCTTAGGGCCTGCTCCTGTGACCAAATACCGTGTGTGCATTTTACTCAACCCAGTGACACTAACAGGTTCAGTGTTCTTTGTGTTTTTGTGTTGCGACGTCTCTGTGTGTGAACAGAGCCCGCTCTGCGCACTACGGGTGAAGTTGAACCCGTGCGCATTATACCGCCATATTGCGCCTGCCATCACTCAGCAGCGGTTGTAACACCTACTGCACGGTGGACCCCGAGCGGCGAACATACTTTATTATTATTTTTATTTAGTGCGTTCCGCCGTTCCTAACACAATGTGTCACTTATCCTCCTTTGACGTCCGGCAGAGTGGTGGTCGGTGTCTCTTCAGCGTCTCAGCCTCTGGGCCCAGCCGATGAGGATCTGCCGCAGGCTTCTGGCATTCCTACGCCCAAGTGGAGTGTGGGCACAACAGGCCCATGAAGAATTCCTCTGCGTTGCGCCTCCCGGCGGAGGCGGGGTGGCGACGGCTGGGGTGTGTAGGCCACAACCGCAGGCTGGGGCCGGGCAGCGGTGGCCTCGGGTAGCAGCGGGCAGGCCGCAACCACGGGCTGGAGTCGGGCAACGGTGGCCGCGGGTGGCAGCCGACAGGCCGCAGCCTCGGGCTGGAGTTGGGCAGTGACAGCCGCGGGCAGCAGCGGGTAGGCCGCAGCCGCGGGCTGGAGTCGGGCTGTGGCGGCAGCGGGCAGGCCGCAACCACGGGCTGGAGTCGGGCAACGGCGGCCGCGGGTTGCAGCAGACAAGCCGCAGGCTGGAGTTGGGCAGTGATGGCTGCGGGCGGCAGCGGGTAGGCCGCAGCCGTGGGCTGGAGTCGGACTGTGGCGGCCGCGGGCAGCAGCGGGTGGGCCGCAGCCGTGGGCTGGAGTCGGGCAGTGGCAGCCGCAGGCGGCAGCGGGTGGGCCGCAACCGCTGGCTGGAGTCGGGCAGTGACGGCCGCGGAAAGTGCAGTCTGTGTCCCTCTGCTGGACGACTTGGTGTTGTCTCCTTCCTGTCCGTGGTGAGTCTCTCTCCAGTCCCTCTTGTCTCTGCTCAGTCCTTCTAGCTCTGGCTCTCTGGCGCCCTCTAGTCTTCCTGCTCCATCTCTCCAGCTCTGTCGTGTGCCCCTTGCTGGCGTCCTCAGCTCCTTTTATATCTGCTCCGCTCCCGCTCCTTCCAGAACTCTCTCCGGTCCGTCCTCTAATCATGTCCCCCGGAAACAGTCTCCCTAGGAAACTTGGTGACAGTCCCCTTGGTTCTGGTCCGGTTACACAGCGTGGACTCTCCCTCCTACATCTACATGTGTTGTGACTTTCAAACAGCCAGGAGACATGCAGTCGCAGGGACTTGAACATAATTTTTGTGCACGCTGAAGACACTCTGTAAGCACCAGCCAGTGCTCGGATAGCACCTTATCAGAGCACGTTCGCTTATCACTATTTCATAATCAAACATATCTGGCAGAAACTTTATTATGCGGGCCCATATGGTGACTGCGATATCCAATTTATAGTGGGTTGTTTTGTTTTTTGTTATTTTTTTGTTTGCACAAGAAATTCACTTTCAGAACAAAAAAAAACACATTTTTTGTGCTGTCTTATGTTGTGGGGCTTAACTTTCTCATTTTCCTGCTTTGCATAACCATATGAAGTTATACTTCTTTTTTTGCATTCACGAGCTGTAATTTTTATTGGTACACTTTTAGTACACATATGATTTTATCACTTTTTTCTTTTTTTTTAAGTGAAGGTGAAGAAAAGCAGCAATTATGGCCTAGAATTTTTTTGTGATATCCTAGTTATTAAGTGACTATTTGTGGGGACATTGTTTTCACCAGACTAATTTTCCCAATACTTATGTTATCATGTGGGCGTGAGCATCAGGATTTGTAAGAGATGCATCACCAGTAGTGGATCACCAAGTGCTCATCACTCACGGTTGCCTAGGGCGCTCAGGTATGCATCGAGTATCGCGGGTGCTTAAGAGACATGTTTGAGTCCCCATGTCCACATGTTTGGCAGCAATTACACAGCCACAGAAAATGCAGGGATTGCTCCTGTATGTCAGGCAATCACCACATGTTTTGTGGCTGTTTAACCCCTTAGTGACAGAGCCATTTTGCAGCTTAATGACCAGGCCAATTTTTACAATTCTGACCACTGTCACTTTATGAGGTTATAACTCTGGAACGCTTTAACGAATCCCGCTGATTCTGAGACTGTTTTTTCGTGACATATTGTACTTCATGATAGTGCTAAAATTTCTTCTATATGACTTGTGTTTAGTTATGAAAAAACAGAAATATGGTGAAACTTTTGAAAATGTTGCAATTTTCAAGCTTTAAATTTTTATGCCCTTAAATCAGAGAGATATGTCACACAAATGTCTTAATAAATAACATTTCCCACATGTCTACTTTACATCGGCATAATTTTGGAAACAAATTTTTTTTTGTTAGGAAGTTATAAGGATTAAAATTTGAGCAGCGATTTCTCATTTTTACAACAAAATTTACAAAACCATTTTTCTAGGGACCACATCATATTTAAAGTCATTTTGAGGGGGTGTACATGACAGAAAATACCCAAAAGTGACACCATTCTAAAAACTGGACCCCTCAAGGTGCTCAAAACCACATTCAAGAAGTTTATTAACCCTTTACGTGCTTCGCAGGAACTGAAGCAATGTGGAAGGAAAAAATTAACATGTAACTTTTTTTTTGCAAAAAATTTACTTCAGAACCAATTTTTTTTTATTTTCACAAGCGTTAAAAGAGAAAATGAACCACAAAATTTGTTGCGCAATTTCTCCTGAATACACCGATGCCCCATATGTGGGGGTAAACCATTTTTTGGGCGCACGGCAGAGCTCGCAAGGGAAAGAGCGCCGTTTGACTTTTTCAATGCAGAATTGGCTGGAATTGAGATCGAACGCCATGTTGCGTTTGGAGAGCCCCTGATGTGCCTAAACAGTGGAAACCCCCAACAAGTGACTCCATTTTGGAAACTAGACCCCTTAAGGAACTTATCTAGATGTGTGGTGAGCACTTTGAACCTCCTAGTGGTTCACAGAAGTTTATAACGTAGAGCCATGAAAATAAAAAATAATTTTTTTTTCCACAAAAATGATCTTTTCGCCCCCAAATTTTTATTTTTACAAGGGTAACAGGAAAAATTAGACCACCAAAGTTGTGGTGCAATTTGTCCTGAGTACGTCTATACCCCATATGTGGGAGTAAACCACTGTTTGGGTGCACGGCAGAGCTCAGAAGGGAAGAAGTACCGTTTGACTTTTTCAAAGCAGAATTGGCTGGAATTGAGATTGGACACCATGTCGCATTTGGAGAGCGCCTGATGTGCCAAACAGTGAAAAACCCCAACAAGTGACACCATTTTGGAAACTAGACCTCTTAAGGAACTTATCTAGATGTGTGGTGAGCACTTTGAACACCCAAGTGCTTCACAGAAGTTTATAACGCAGAGCCGTGAAAATAAAAAATCAATTTTTTCCCTCAAAAATCATTTTTTTAGCCCACTATTTTTTTTCCCAAAGGTAACAGGAGAAATTGGACCACAAAAGTTGTTGTGCAATTTGCCATGAGTACGCTGATACCCCATATGTGGGGGGTAACCACTGTTTGGGCGCATGGGAGAGCTCGGAAGGGAAGGAGCGCCATTTTGGAATGCAGACTTTGATGGAATGTTCGGCGGGCATTATGTTGCGTTTGCAGAGCCCCTGATGTGCCTAAATAGTAGAAACCCCCCACAAGTGACCCCATTTTGGAAACTAGACCCCCCAAGGAGCTTATCTAGATATGTGGTGAGCAATTTGAATCCCCAAGTGCTTCATAGAAGTTTATAACGCAGCGCAGTGAGAAAATAAAAAATCATTTTTTATTCCACAAAAGTGATTTTTTTTAGCCCCCAATTTTTTTTATTTTCCCAAGGGTAACAGTTGAAATTAAACCCCCAAAGTTGATAAATAGTGGGAACCCCTCA
This sequence comes from Dendrobates tinctorius, assembly GCF_039654945.1. Classification (NCBI taxonomy): domain Eukaryota; kingdom Metazoa; phylum Chordata; class Amphibia; order Anura; family Dendrobatidae; genus Dendrobates; species Dendrobates tinctorius. The sequence goes on along the minus strand of NW_027361861.1, from coordinate 861,111 downwards.
ATTCTAGCTCCAACCCTAACCCCAACACACCCCTAACCCTAATCCCAACCCTAACACTAATGCTAATCCCAACCCTAATGCTAACCCTAATTCTAACCCTAAATCTAACCGTAACCCTAACCCTAATGGAAAAATTAAAATAAATATATTTTCTTTATTTAATTATATTTCCCTAACTAAAGGGGTGTTAAAGGGGGGGGTTATTTACTATTTTTTTTTTTATCACTGTGATAGGATTTATCACAGTGATCAAAATGTACATTGAATGAACGCTCCCGCCATTTTCTTCCCGGACCAAGATGGCAGCGCCCACCGGAGGAGGCAGGAGGGCCCGTGGACCATCGGGGGAGGATCAGGGACCCTATTTCTCTCTCCTCTGATGTGTGATCACATCAGAGGAGAGGGAAATTAAATGCAAAATCGCAGCTTTTTTTGCGATCGCCGTTATACGGTTAATAACGGCGATCGCAAAAGCGTGATCGGTAAAAACCGACCCGAATCATGTTCTCTGGGGTCTTGGTTACCCCCGGCAGCCGAGACCCAGGAGAAAATCCGACTCTGGGGGAGCTATACACATTTTCCACTGCGCCGTAACGGCGCTGTGGTTTAAGTACCATTAACTCCCGCCGTTAGGGTATGTGCACACGCTGCGGATCCCGCAGCGGTTCCGCAGCGGTTTTGGCCGCTGCGGACCCGCAGCAGTTTTAGCTGCGGTGTACAGTACCATTCAAATGAATGGTTAACAAAAACTGCTGTGTAGACGGTGCGGAAAAATCCGCGCGGATTTCCTGCGGTTTTGAAACCGCAGAAAGAATTGACATGTCAATTCTTTCTGCGGAATCCGCAGCGGGTTCCTATCTTCATCATTGTGGAGATGTTGAATCCGCAGGACAAAACCGCAGATAATCCGCAGGTCTTTTGACCTGTGGTTTATCTGCGTTTTTTGCAAAATCCGTGCGGATTAATCCGCAGCGGATTCCGCAGCGTCTGCACACACCCTAAAAAGGCATATCAGCGGTCGTTACGGGGTTAACAGCCTCGAAACATGAGGTCACGAGGACTTGAACATGTCTCTCTAGCACCCGCGATACTCAGTGCATACCCAAGCACTTTTTTATTAAAGTGGTGAAAAAAAAATCCAATGTTTGCACACAAAAAAGGCAGAATTTTCCAAGACCCGTAGCTTCTCCATTTTTCAGAATGTGGGGCTGGATGAAGGCTTATTTTTTGCTTGCCGAGATGATGTTTTTATTGATACCATTTTATGGAATATATGATGTTTTGATTGCTTGTTATTGTAATATTGCTGCAACCAAAAAACGTAATTCTGGCATTTTGTTTTTTTCTTGTTACGCCGTTTACCAATCGGATTAATTCTCTATATATTTTAATAAATTGGGCAATTCTGAACTCGGCGATCCCAAATGTGTATTTTTTTTTTCATTGTTTTATTTTGAATGGAGCAAAAGGGGGGTAATTTTAACTTTTATATTTTTTGCATTTTTAAAAAATATTTTAATTACTTTTTTTACTTGCTTCAATAGTCTCCATGGGAGGCTAGAATCTGTGATCATCTGATTGCCTCTGCTACATATAGCAGTGCTGTAGCTGTGCTATGTGTAGCTAAAATGATCATCTGCAGTGAGAGCTGACCACGGGGGGCTGCTCACAGCTGATCTGCAATGACAACCACAGGGGTCTCCTGCAGGCCCTAGTGTGTCATGCCAACCCATCGGTGCCCCAAGGTCATGTGACATGGGCGTCAATGGGTAGAATTATGGACATATACCCCCTAAAGGAAGAAGCTATACACGAAACGTGTGTCGGGGCGTCAGGACTGCATGCAGGTCAGGTACAATTTTCATGTTGTGATTCTCTGCCAATGATTTTTTATTAATACAAAATCTCCACTATTCTTAAGCTGCTAGGCACTACTTGCACTTTGCAGGTATATTTATTACTATGCACGCTGATATGATGTCTATTTAATTTTACTATTATGCACTTTGCTTTGCACTATTGCACTTTGTAGACAGTTCTATCATCTGATATTTGAAGTGACTTTTTAACTTCGCTGCTATGCATTATCGCACTTTGCAAGCTGAGTATACTATTAATGAGTTTTTCGTATAATTCTTGATGATATTCACTGCTGCATGTGTGCAAGAGAGCTTTTGTAATATTGATTATGGATATTTATCCTAATTTATTTATTCATTGTGTGGGCACCTGTGTTTTAGTATATAGGGAATCATTTATATTTGGTGTAGGTTAACTTTTTGGCCACATATTCTATATAAAAAAAAAAATTTCTTTTCCCTGAAGTTCTTTCTGAAACACCATAAATAGAGGGAGAATTGTACTTTTTATGACTTGTGATTAGCAGTCAATTTTGGTATATGTATCTCCATTGTCTAATTTTAAAACATGTTTGTTTGAATAAAGATGGATTATGATTTCTATATACTATGCGTTTACTTCCAATTTTTTGTAGGATTTATTTATGATTAGTGATGCGCTTCCGGCGCTGCAATGGTAAATGCTGCTGACGGAGGTTTAACATGTTAACAGCCGTGGGTGGATCACGATTCCACCCGCTGCTGTTATGGGCACATGACCACCAAGTCTGCCAGACCCTCCCCGTCCTCTCCAGCATCCCTGTGCAGCACATAGTGCCAGCGAGGCAGCAGGGGAATGACTCAGCTGATTGGACAAACCAGGAAGGAAAAATGCTTGTATATAGGTGAGTATAATGTGCTGTGTGCATCATTGATCTGTCCCTCATCTATCCATCCATCCATCCACACACACATCACTATATCGAGGTTCTGCAGCAGCTGATGAGTATCATGTAGTATATATGTAGATATACACACATTACTATTGACTCTTCACCTCACAGTACTCCTAGGTTAAAGGTAATGTGGAGACATGTGAAGCTCTATCACCCTGTGAATGTGATATGGGGACATGTGAAGCTCTGTCACCACTGTGCAGGCCCGGATTGGCAATATAACCAACCGGGCATTTTCCCGCTGGGCCGCTGTCACGTGGGCCGCGGGCAGCGCCGATCATCTGGCCGCTTGCCTGCTGCTGCGGTCACTGTTGCTCCTGCCGCCGGCCCTCTGCGGGCACGGCGGTGATAGTTTTCAAGTGTACGGAGCGGAGCCGTGTGTGTACGAGGTGTACGGAGCGGAACCGTGTGTGTACGAGGTGTACGGAGAGGAGCCGTGTGTACGAGGTGTACGGAGCGGAGCCATGTGTGTACGAGGTGTACGGAGCAGAGCCGTGTGTGTGTACGAGGTGTACGGAGAGGAGCTGCGTGTGTACGAGGTGTACGGAGCGGAGCCGTGTGTGTACGAGGTGTACGGAGAGGAGCCGTGTGTACGAGGTGTACGGAGCGGAGCCGTGTGTGTACGAGGTGTACGGAGCGAAGCCGTGTGTGTGTACGAGGTGGAGCCGCGCGTGTATGAGGTGTACGGAGAGGAGCCGTGTGTACGAGGTGTACGGAGCGGAGCCGTGTGTACGAGGTGGACGGAGCGGAGCCGCTCGTGTACGAGGTGTACGGAGAGGAGCCACGCGTGTACGAGGTGTACGGAGAGGAGCCACGCGTGTACAAGGTGGATGGAGTGGAGCCGTGTGTGTACGGGATGTACGGAGCGAAGCCAAGTGTGTACAAAGCATACAAAGCGGGCTTTTCCCACGGACACAGGAGTACACGGCGGAGCCCCGAGGAGCATTTTAAAACACACATGATGTTCCACCGGAAGTGATGTGCTGGAAGCTGACCAGAAATGAGATAATTTCTTGAGGAGATTGTGAAGGAACCAGGAATGCTTCAGATCCATCACCGTGTCCTCCGACAGCGCAGACAGCAGGATCGCCTTGGAATCGGGGATGCCGGCCATGTGAGCGGATCATGATAGGTCCTGCACCGGGAGGCTCAGGTGGGCATTACAATGGGAGCCGGGCTGCTATAGTATCTTTGTAGAATCTTTCTTTATTTCTTTCTCTCTTTTTCTTTCTCTGTTCTTTCATTCTCTCTCTCTTCTTTCTTTCTCTCTCTAATCTTTCTTTTTTCTCTCTCTGTTCTTTCTTCCCCTCTTTCTTTCTTTTTCTTTCCTCTCTTTCTCTCTGTTCTTTCTTTCTTTTCTTTACTTCTTTCTCTCTCTGTTCTTTCTCTGTCTCTCTCTGTTCTTTCTTTCTTTCCCCTCTTTCTTTCTCTCTCTGTTCTTTCTCTGTCTCTCACTGTTCTTTCTCTGTCTCTCACTGTTCTTTCTTTGTCTCTCACTGTTCTTTCTTTCTTTCCCCTTTCTTTCACGCTCTCTCTGTTTTCTTTTTTCTCTCTCTCTCTGTTTTCTCTCTTCCTTAGTGCCAGTCAGTGTGCCCATAATGCCAGCCACTGTGCCCTCAGTACCAGTCAGTGTGATCAGCAGTGCTAAATGGGTGCGATTAGGTGTGGATATGGGTGTGACTAGTTGTGAAATGGATGTGGTTGGGCGTGGCCAAAATTTGCAGCGGCGCGCTGCGCGCGCCACAGTCTTTGTCCGTCTTTCCCTTCTTCAAAAGTTGGGAGGTATGATAGGGGCGGCTATGACCAGGGGGTCTGGTTTCCCAATAGAGAGCAGTTCTGCCAGGAATTCTGTCACCGTGCATACAAAAGGGGACAGAGATTTGGGAGGAGTACTGTACCTAAACGCAATAAATAGAACTGAGCTGAAATATTGGGCACAGCTGTGACTACATGTTATATAGTCGTGTTAATCTCCTCTCACTTCTTGTAAACTACAACTGTACAAAGATATTATATAGTCACCATGTGACTAGTGGGCCTATGTAACTTCAAATGCCAGGGCTGAATTTTAGTCCCAGTCCGGCCCTGCCACTGTGGATGTGATGTTGGAACATGTGATGCTCTATCACCACTGTAGAAGTGATGTGGGGACATGTGATGCTCCATCACTACTGTGGATGTGATGTGGGGACATGTGACGCTCTATCACCATGGTGGATGTAATGTGGGGACATGTGACACTCTCACCACTGTGGATGTGATGTGTGGACATGTGAAGCTCTATCACCACTGTGAAAGTGATGTGGGGTCATGTGATGCTCTATCTATCACCAATGTGGATGTGATGTCACACATGTCACGCTCTGTCACCACGGTCGATGTGATGGGACATGTGATGCTCTATCAACACTGTGGATGTGATTTGTGGACGTGACGCTCTGTCACCACTGTGGATGTAATGTGGGGACATGTGACGCTCTCTCACCACTGTGGATGTGATGTGGATTAATGTGAAGCTCTATCACCGTTGTGGATGTAATGTGGGGACATGTGACGATCTGTCACCACTGTGGATGTGATGTTGGGACATGTGACGCTCTGTCACCACTGTGGATGTGATGTGGAGACACGTGAAGTTCTATAACCACTATGGATGTGATGTGGAGACACGTGAAGTTCTATAACCACTGTGGATGTGATGTGGGGACAAGTTCAGCTCTATCGCCACTGTGGATGTGACGCTCTATCACCACTGTGGATGTGATGTGGAGAGTAATGATTGTGCTGCTTTCCACAGACATAGGACACTGCTCTGTTATTTCCAATACTGGTATGATGACAGAGGTCCGTGCTGGGGCTAATTCTCATATTTGTATTTATGTTAGGAGCAGTAAAGGGGTTTTCCAAGTTTGTGGTGAGTTTGCTGCCATTCTATGTGATTGCAGGCTTCTGAAGTCTCACAGTGCTCACTGCACGCTGTCAGGATTCTCTGGTGCTGGCGATTTGCATACTTGTGATCATATGCCGACTAGACATGCGTGGTCTCTAAGTGAAAATAAATTGAGCAAGGCCAGACAAGTCTAGTTGGAATGTGACCAGAAGTATACAAATCGCATACTTGTGCTGACATGACTGTCCACCCTTGCCACCGGCAAGGGGGAATCCTAAAAGTGCGCAGTGCATGCGCTGTGAGAAATCAAAAGCCTGCAGTCACCTAGAGTAACTGCAGACTTTTATCTCAAACTGGATAAGCACTTTAATTATAAAATGAAGCCCTGTAGCCAATCCTATCCGCGTGTAACATACTCACTGTCAGGACTAAGCTCTGCTTGCTGGTTTCAGCAGTCACCACATGGTCACTTCACTCATATGTGATTTTCTTATTTACAGGCATGTGATAACTAGCTTCTCTTTCTGCTTCTCTCAGTTTTTCACTGAACATTGAGAGAATTAGAGCACCTCGTCAGCACCTGATTAAGTTTGCAAATCGCATGTGTTCTTGAAGGTGACACCAAACTGAAATCTTGTCCAGGGTGCCCGAAAACCTAGATACACCTATGTCTTTACCCACTATGATTAGGGTGCACCACCATCGTTCTAAACCTAGTTAGCTAAGTTAAGGGCCCACTCAGATGTGTTTGCATCAGGGGCGGACCTAAGAGTAAGGGTTGATTCATACATCTGTGTGTCATGGGCCAAGTTTGGACACTGATGCCTGGGCCTTCTGCTGATCGCCTGATCTCTCTTAATTTGCAACTGACTCTGAGCTAATAAGTAGAGAATAACTGCTTTGATGTCTCCCTTAGAGAGCATGCACATATGTATTCCTGCTCGTATTTCCTTTAAGTAGCACACAGAAACAGCAGCTGTATGTAGGCATGCATGCAGCAAAACTGAGCAGTGTAGATGTGAATCCAGTCTAGATCTCAAGCAAGATAAAAGACTGCCATGCTCCTGGGTTCAAAGTTTTAAGCCTGTGTTTTATGGTTAACTTCTCTGTTCACCCAGGCATAGCGGACACACCACTTTCCAGGTGTTTAGGCTCTGATATTCTGGCTGCAGTCTATTTAGCATAACACAGGTATTTTCATTTGTCTTCCCTATCACCTTTTGGGTGCGGCTTCATACTCTGTCCTTCTGGCATTTCCTGCTGTTGACATTCTCATTTGGATGTTCAGCTATTTTTCTGTAGATTAAAGCCAGTTAATTTATTTTCAGCTAGGGATTATCGCTTTGCGGTTTCTGTTATTTGCTCTGCACCTAGCTTTAGGAAGTAGCCGTTTTTTTTTCTAACAGTTCTACTTCATACTTTATGACCTCATTTCTGGACAATTTTTTTAAGACAGGTACCGGTAATTTGCTTTTCAGGCTCTTTGTTTCTCAGCACATTACATTTTTATGTAGTCTCTGGCCATAAATCAGCTTACAGGAGCTCAGAAAAAAGAAAGATTAGAGAGCTACAAACTCTCCTGTTACTGACAGAACAAGCCCACTGATAGACTCTCCAGTAAAGTGGTTGGGCACCTTTTCTTGTTACTGCAGCTTTCCTCACACACTGAACAGCACTTTTGTCCATACAATGACTGCTGGTGGAGGAGCATGTGACCAGACCTGCCTCCTCCAATTGTAAAACACCTTACACGGGAAAGCTGCTATTCTATTGGAGGAGGCTGATGGCTTGTCTGGTCACATTCTCCTCCAAGAGCAGCCAGTATACTGACGGACATTCCAGTAAGTGTTATGCTCACTAGGTGAGGTGGATCTAGGTCGGTGCAGCAAGCAGTTAAGGCATGCAGGAACAGGTAGCAGAGGTTCTGGAGAGAGCAGACAGGTAGGAGAGGTTCTGAGTAGAGATGAGCAAATTTGTTCGGATTTTGTCCCCGAATCTAATTTTGACATATTTGTGCCATATTCGAACACTATTCGTGCCGAATGCATGTCTTATGTTCAGTTCCGAACATATTCGGTAATTTTTACTTCCATTGACTCTAATGAAGTTCGGCTGTGTTCGACGAATATTGCAAAAACAAAATTCGAACCCGATCTTATTTGGAACTGAATCCGAACAAATTCGCTCATCTCTATTTCTGAGCACTGTAGGCAGTCAAGAGAAGTTCTGGAAGACGTAGCGGAGGTCCTGTAAGACAGGGAGCAGCTAGCAGTGCACTGACAAATTAAAAGTCTTAATTCCAAGACACAGGTGTGTTTTCTTGGTGAGCCTTAAATAGGCAGATGATCATATGGGATCATGTCAGGCCATCTGCAAAGTCAGACGTGGAGCACAACAGAGTTCAGCTGACTGGGGAGAGAGGGGAACAAAGACCGGTTCCGGGACAGGTGCATAACAGTCAGTTTGTAAGGAAAGTTGCACTAACAAGAGAACATGGTTGATCACTTTACCTGAGAATCTGGCAGTGATTTAATTTTGACAGTAATAGAAATGTTTGTAACGCTTTTATTTGTTGTTTTGCCGAAACGTGCGTTGGGGCTGGCACCATCACCCACGGAAGGTAATGTGTATTTGCACTTTTCTATTTTGCTGAAATCATTTATGGATGTCTTGAGTGGTTATACCACGACCACATGGGTTTTCTTATACTAGTGTGGGTTTAGAAATGTATATAGTATGTGCAACCTCCTCATGGCTGTATAGTGGGTGCCTATTTGTGGTTTCCCACTTTTTAAAGCCTTGTCTGTTTTTTAACATTTTTTGTGTGTTTTTCTATTGAAATAAAGATTATGTGTCTCTTTTTTTGTAATCTTGGTTTCTGATAATGATTTATTGTACAAAACCTAGTAATATGTCCACAACCATATGTGGCACTATAAGATCTGAAAGTTATATATGCTGGGTTGAGTGCCTCAAATTTTTGATTACAACTAATTTGTGTCTTATACAGATATGTGGAGGACTTAGACACTTGGGTCAGTATTTTACATCAGTATTTGTAAGCCAAATCAGGAGCGGGTGAAAAATACAGAAGTGGTGATGTGTTTCTATTATACTTTTCCCCTGATTGTTACACTCCAGATTTTGGATTACAATCAGAGGAAAAGTATAATAGAAACATGTCACCACTTCTGTTTTTTGGCTTACAAATACCGATGTCAAATACTGACCAAATACTGAATGTGTGAACAGTGGCCTAAAAGTCATACCTGTAGTGTAGATTGCAGTGGTTTAGCTGGCATAAACTAGAAAAAAAATATTTTGTATGCACATGAAAGGGTTTTGATGTAGTCAAGATTCAGTACCCCCTGTGAGGTGTGAGGTAGCGCTGTTATTCAGATAGGGGACACTCGCTCAGCAGCCACAAAATCAGATCCGGCACAGGTTTTCATAAAGCATAACACAGTCCATGTGGTTTATTCCTCCTTCATAAACCCATAGAAGCAACATAAACAGCATTACAGCATAGCGTCCTTAATATCTTCACTCTGGTTAAGCCTGTAGGCACACAGGTTACTCAATGTCCATACTCAGGCTCTTCAGCCTCATCATTATCTCACCCACGTCAGGGTTTCCTCATGGCTGTTTCCCCACGCTGCAGACATCCACTCTCTGGGACGCTCAAATGCTGGCAGCCATGACACACAGCCACTCCACAGGCTGTTAGCCAGGAGATGCCTCTCCTAGCGGGACCTTCCACACTGAACCAACCAGATCCCAGCATTCACTCCATGTGACCTACCCTGGCCACATTATATGGTTCATAGCCACCCCCACCGGGTCACATGTCTCTGACCTCATCACAGGTCCTTCAAGCCTTTACACACTCTTTACAACAGTGCTTTAAACACACCCCCTGGGTGGGTTTGTAGGTAACCAAGTCCGCCCATCTCTCTAGTTACCTGGAGACTTCTCCCTTACACATTGAAACAACACCTCAGCAATATCATTGCTGAACAACACATAAGTCTCCATCTCAAGGCCACCCACCTTGAGATACATAACCATCCTTCAGGATTCTGCCCCTCATCCTCTCTCTTGGGACATCCACACAGCGCCCCCTAGCGGACACAGTGGTTTCTACACCACATACCTCCCCCCTCTGTTCAAACTTGTGGGGTTGAACACACAACATTACATCAGGCTCTTGAGACCGGGCACTCATTACACCTTGCCCCACAGGTCGAGAGAACCGTCTCCATCTGTCATACGGCCACATCTCTACATTAGGCCTCCCCCACCCCCAGCAGTCAGACTATCGGCCCTGATCTTTGGCCCTCCAGTTACAGTCTGTCTGCGTCATCAGACACTGTTTGGTCACCATGTTCCTCTCCCTGTTTGTTCCGTTCCCCGACCATCTTCCCCGGTTGGTATGGTCATCAGTCTTAATCGGGCCTACTGTCTGGCCTGATGAGAAAATGGAAACGGTCTTAGGAGCGCAGGAAAGAGACTCAGACAAGAGATGGGTTAAACCACAACGCGTTTCGACGGAGGATCCGTCTTCATCAGGTGGAACTTCCACTTGATGAAGACGGATCCTCCGTCGAAATGCGTTGTGGTTTAACCCCATCTCTTGTCTGAGTCTCTTTCCTGCGTTCCTAAGACCGTTTCCATTTTCTCATTGCTCCTATCCTCCATTGGAGCTGCGGTGGAGACCTGACATTTTTGTCTGCCCCTGGGTTGCTTCCTAAGCGCTCCTGTCAGGACTCTGAACATTTTTACCTTTTTGCATTACTGCCCTTTTCCAAGATGGTGTCCTTGGTCTCATGTGCATTGTGTCCTCCTGCTATAAAACTCCACCCCAGCCTTCAGTCTGTGCTTGAGTATTCTGCCTTGCATTCAGCTCCTGACCTCTGATTGCTCCCTGGCTATATACCGTCTCCTGTGAACCTGTGTGGTGATCCTGCTGCTCTGCTCTGAGTTCCTGCTGCATACTCCAGTTTCCAGAACTCTTCTTCCTCTGCTGCTCGTGTTTCACTTCCATCTGCATTTGCTGGACATGTAAGCTGTTCCTGCTCTGCAAGAGCCTGAGACTATTTTCCTGGTCAAGCTAAGATAAGATTTGAACTGCCTTTTAAGCTTACCTATCTGTGTCTGGACTAAGACAAGGATTTATTCATGCCAAGTATCCTCAAGAAGTAACTGTGCTTCATAGACTTTTTGCTCGATTGCATCTTCCTCTGAAGTTCCTATAGACTGCTAAGCTGCTTCTTATATTTTCTCCAAGTGTTGTGGACTTGAGTTTCTTTCTGCATCTGTTGTATCACCGTGTGTTAATATAGACTTTACCACTTCTAAAGCTGTGTCCTGTAGTCATCTTGTTCCATGCACAGAGTCTCCTCAGTTATCCCCTATAATTATTACAGGATACTCAAGCGCTATAAAAAGGAGACTGCTGGAACAATGACTGCAGAAAGCAGACTAGAGCAGGTGTTTTCCATAATTAGATCACTGCAGAAAGATGTGGAAGGTCTGCAAAAGAAGTTTGGAAGCTTTGAACAACAAGTGTTTGGACAGACTTTGCAGGACTTAAGCAACCGCATGGCAGCCCAGGAAAACAAACTTGCTGGCATAGAGTCCCAGTATGGACGGGCTTTTCAGGACATAAGCACGCAAATAGCTGCACAAGTAACTTTACCCGCTGGGCAACCGCCACCAGCTAGCCCACCCAAGTTGCCCCCATTCAGATTTAATGGTGATCGCGACAAATTTCGTGGCTTTGTGAATCAATGTATGCTATATTTTGATGTGCATGCCGACCGTTTTCCTACTGATCGATCCAAGGTATTGTGTGTAATAATGCTACTGACCTCACGAGCGCTCGCCTGGGCGAATCCAATGATTGAGTCTCGTGACCCACGGTTAAATAACTTGGATGATTTCTTGGCCGCTATGGCATTAATGTTTGATGACCCTAATTGCCGTGAAACCGCTGAATCTGCTTTGTTGTCTTTACGCCAGGCTAAACGTTCTGTTATTGAGTATGCCACTGAATTCAGGAGATTAGCGGTAGATACCAATTGGGACAGTTATGCACAATTGCCTATTTTTAAGAGGGGTCTGTCTAGTGTTGTAAAGGATGAACTAGCTCGCTCTGAGTCACCACAAGAGCTAGAGACATTTATACAGCATTGTGTGCGCATAGACATTCGCCTTACTGAGCGTAGGCAGGAGAAATTTGCTGCATATAACCGTATTTCTAACTTTTCCCTTCCTTCCAAAGAGCCTGCAGGTAAAACCTCTCGGGAGGGGGAGGAGGTGCCCATGCAAATTGATTCCGTTCAGAGGCGCGAGAGTAATGAGCGCCGGGAGCATCGCCTTCATGAGAGTCTATGTTTCTACTGCGGTCAGTCTGACCACTTTTTAATCAACTGTCCCAAGTGTCCCAAGCGGCCTAATAAGGTGCTAGCAGCAGTAGGAGAATATGACAACTGTGATGATGAATCTGACATCTCTGAATGTAGCCTGCCTCTAAACGCTGTATTTCATTCACTTTCTATGATTTCACCCCCCAAGGAGCTGAAGGAGAAGAACTCTCACTGTTCTCTCCCTATTAAGATCCTGTGTTCAGGAGAGTGGATTTCCAGTGCAGCTATGATTGACTCTGGTGCAGGTGGCAATTTCATGGATATCGCATTTGCCAAGGAACATGGTATTAAAATTCAGCAAAGAGCCTCTCCACTTACCATGGAAACAGTGGATGGGTCACCTTTAATCTTTGGGCCTGTGGATCAGGAGACCGTACCCCTTGAAATTTTGTTGGAGCCTAGTCATCAGGAGCAACTTTCTTTCTTGCTAATTTCTTCTCCTCATTTTCCTGTGATTTTAGGCATTCCTTGGTTGCGTTCTCAGAACCCAAGTATCAACTGGGAAACCAAGGAGATCATCTTTCCAACAAGGAGCAACACAGCATTAACAGAAGCTGTCCCTGAGTCGTTGGCCATAGAACCACATGTACAGGTATTTACTTTACCTTCAGCATATGAAGAGTTCTCTGACATCTGTGACAAGAAGAATGCAGATCAGCTTCCTCCACACAGGCATTATGACTGTCCCATTGAGCTGCTTCCTGGGGCAGCTATTCCTTTTGGTAACGTATACCCTTTGGTGGCACCTGAGCTTCAAGCCTTAAAGGAGTATATTGATGAAAATCTGGCCAAAGGCTTCATACGTCCTTCTTCCTCACCAGCAGGGGCACCTATATTTTTTGTAAAGAAGAAGGATGGGACCCTGAGACCCTGTGTTGACTATCGGGAACTTAATAAGGTAAACATACGAAATCGTTACCCTTTGCCTCTGATTCCCGAATTACTGGAAAGAGTCCGCCATGTTAAAGTGTTCTCTAAACTAGATCTTCGTGGGGCTTATAATTTGGTGCGTATTCGTCCAGGGGATGAGTGGAAGACAGCATTCAGATGCCGGTATGGACACTTTGAATATCTTGTGATGCCCTTCGGCCTTTGTAACGCCCCTGCAACGTTTCAACACCTTGCTAACGACATTTTCAGAGATTTGTTGGACCAGTTTGTGGTGATCTATTTGGACGATATACTAATCTTTTCTGACTCTCTACAGGAATATGAAATACATGTCAAGACTGTTTTAAGACGTCTGAAAGAGAACCATCTGTATATTAAGCCGGAGAAATGCGAGTTCCATCGTTTTGAGATACAGTTCTTGGGGTATATCATCTCTCCCCAGGGGCTGAACATGGAATCCGGTAAGATTCAGGCTATCCTTGACTGGCCGGTACCCAAGAACTTTAAGGAGGTCCAACGTTTTATTGGTTTTGCAAATTTCTACAGACGCTTTATTCGAAATTTTTCTGATATTGTCCGTCCCATTACTTCCTTGACAAAGAAGGAAAAGCCCTTTAAGTGGTCATCACAGGCTCAAGAAGCTTTTGATCGGCTTAAGATCTGTTTCACCTCAGCACCACTGTTGATACACCCAGATCCAACACTTTCTTTCATGGTGGAGGTGGACGCTTCCGATAATGCTTTGGGGGCGATTCTCTCCCAAAGAACTGGAGAGAAGGGTCTGCTACATCCTTGTGCTTTCTTTTCCCGTAGACTAACCTCAGCAGAGAAGAATTACGACGTGGGAGACAAGGAATTGCTGGCCATTATTGCGGCTTTCAAAGAATGGAGACATCATCTGCAAGGAGCTGCACAACAGATCATAGTGCTAACTGACCATCGCAATTTAGAGTTCCTTAGATCCGCTAGATGTCTTTCTCCTCGTCAGGCTCGTTGGAACCTATTTTTAAACCAATTTAACTTTGTTATCTCGTACCGTCCAGGTTCTCGTAATGGGAAGGCTGATGCTTTATCCCGAATCCATGCTGCGGATTCCGTACCTGGAGCCCCGCCCAAGACCATTCTATCGGATGCCAATTTCATCGGAGTTATCCACGACCAGGACTTGTGGAAGGAGTGCAGGGAGGCTTATGACGGTGATGTATTTCTGGCCAACCCACCAGTGGACATTAATCTTGTCTTTAAGGGTGGCATGTGGTTCAGAGATCGACGTATCTACGTCCCTGAGGTCGTCCGTCTGCAGATCCTCAAGTTGGTACATGACTCCAAGTTGGCTGGTCACAGGGGGTACAGAAGACACAAGAGTTCCTGAGCCGATTCTTCTGGTGGCCAACTTGCCTGAAGGATACCAAGGACTATGTGCTCTCTTGCGAGGTATGTGCTCGTTACAAGACTCCTCATGTGGCACCTACGGGTCTTCTACAACCATTACCTGTTCCGTCTCGGCCTTGGGGGTTTATATCAATGGACTTTATCGTGGAGCTGCCCACATCGGGGGCATGAATACAATCATGGTGGTAGTTGATCGCCTGACCAAAGCTGCCCATTTTGTTCCGTGCACCGGCCTCCCCTCAGCTAAAGATACAGTGAACTTGGTTATACAGAATGTCTTTCGGTTACATGGGGTCCCGGATGAGATCATCTCTGACCGGGGAGTACAGTTCACTTCAAGATTCTGGAAGGGGTTTTGCTCTGCACTCAATATTAAGGTCTGTCTCTCTTCCGCTTACCATCCCCAGACTAATGGTCAGACTGAACGGACCAACCAGACGCTGGAACAATATCTAAGATGCTATGTCAGCCATCTCCAGGATGACTGGTTGGAGTTGCTACCATTAGCCGAATTTTCATATAACAATTCTCAGAGCGCCTCCACTAAATTTACACCTTTCTTTGCCAATCTGGGTTATCATCCGTGTATCTTACCTAGGTCGCCAATTAATTCTCCGGTTCCGGCAGTGGAGGAAAGACTGACTGCGTTGAGGCAAAATCTGGAAGTTCTGATGGAATCCCTGACCACAGCTCAAGAACGTTATAATAAATCGGCTGACAGATTCCGTAAACCTGCACCCATGTTCAAGGTAGGAGATTCCGTGTGGTTAGCAACTAAGAATCTGAAGTTAAATGTTCCTTCACAGAAACTTGGACAGAAATTCATTGGCCCTTTCAAGATCAACGGTATTGTGAGCTCTGTGGCCTGCCGGCTGAAGCTGCCTAGGACTATGAAGGTACACCCAGTTTTTCATGTATCTTTACTAAAGCCTGTATCTCCTAATACCTTCCAGGGACGTGTTGTGCCACCTCCGCAGCCTGTGGTGATTGATGAGCAAGAACAATTTGTGGTGGAGGAAATTATTGATTCCAGTATTCGCAGGAATCAGCTCCAATATCTGATAAGATGGCAGGGATATTCCCCTGAGGAAGACTCTTGGGAACCTGTGGAAAACATCAATGCCCAACAGAAGATTTCTCGTTTTCATCGGAGATTCCCTGAGAAACCAGGTCCAGGATCGTCCTGAGGCCGCTTCTAAGGAGGGAGTAATGTCAGGACTCTGAACATTTTTACCTTTTTGCATTACTGCCCTTTTCCAAGATGGTGTCCTTGGTCTCATGTGCATTGTGTCCTCCTGCTATAAAACTCCACCCCAGCCTTCAGTCTGTGCTTGAGTATTCTGCCTTGCATTCAGCTCCTGACCTCTGATTGCTCCCTGGCTATATACCGTCTCCTGTGAACCTGTGTGGTGATCCTGCTGCTCTGCTCTGAGTTCCTGCTGAATACTCCAGTTTCCAGAACTCTTCTTCCTCTGCTGCTCGTGTTTCACTTCCATCTGCATTTGCTGGACATGTAAGCTGTTCCTGCTCTGCAAGAGCCTGAGACTATTTTCCTGGTCAAGCTAAGATAAGATTTGAACTGCCTTTTAAGCTTACCTATCTGTTTCTGGACTAAGACAAGGATTTATTCATGCCAAGTATCCTCAAGAAATAACTGTGCTTCATAGACTTTTTGCTCGATTGCATCTTCCTCTGAAGTTCCTATAGACTGCTAAGCTGCTTCTTATATTTTCTCCAAGTGTTGTGGACTTGAGTTTCTTTCTGCATCTGTTGTATCACCGTGTGTTAATATAGACTTTACCACTTCTAAAGCTGTGTCCTGTAGTCATCTTGTTCCATGCACAGAGTCTCCTCAGTTATCCCCTATAATTATTACAGCTCCTCTATGACCGCTTATCACTGACTTTTACTGTCTGGCCTGAGTCTGACTCATTCAGGGTCTCACAGGAACTACGGTCTCTCAACGTCGTACGTCCCGTTGAACTGCCACTTGCTGTCCTTCGGCCATCTGCCCTGTCACTTACATCTTCGGGTCCTTACATCGTGGGTTGCAGGCGGCCGCCACCTGGTATTCTATACTTCTTTATTAATTTGCCGGCGATTCCACCTCAACTGCTCAATTTCTTGCAGGTACCCCACTTGATACTCCACGAGCATCCGAAAGTCTCTCAGGCTTTCCACGGAGCCAACCACCAATGAGGGCCCTGCTCGCAAGCTTACAATCTATAAGGAAAAAGGGGAGACACGAAAGGTGGGTGGTAACAATTGCATTTATTGTTCGGACCAGCTATAGTGTAAAGGCCCCGTTACACACAGCGATATTGTGAACGATATTGTTGCAACGTCACCAGTTTGGTGACGTTGCAACGATGTCGAAACGACGTGTGTGACACGTAGCAACGATCAGTTCGCTGATCATTAATCGTTGCCTAATGGTCTGGGCCATAAATCTAACATTGGTCTCCCGCTGGGCAGCACACATCGCTGCGTGTGACAGCGAGAGACCAATGATCAGCGAGCTCCCAGCGTCATACAGCAGACGCTGGGAGCTGGTATCCAGGGTAAACAGCGGGTAACTAAGTGCCGCGTGGCGCTTAGTTACCCGCTGTTTACCCTGGATACCAGCGTGCTGGCTGGTCCTGATCGGGTAAACAGCGGGTAACTAAGCGCCGCATGGCGCTTAGATACCCGCTGTTTACCCTGGATACTAGCATGCTCGCTGGTCCTGATCGCTGGTGAGTCTGCTTATGTGACAGCTCACCAGCGATCAGCTAACTATGTCCCAGTGATCCCATCCATGTTGGATCGTTGGTGGGATCGCTGGGACATTGAAGCGTGTAACGGCCCTAAAAATCGGGTGTTCCTGTGATGCTGCATGAACCAATTAACATCCTAAATATGTAACAGTACAGACACAGAGGGCTATTAAATGCAATTTGGCCACCGTTCTAAACAATGGGTTCAATTGGAACAGACATCCTTTAACATCCCTTTGCGACACCTTCCTTGGATTCGACGCTATGACCTTACTGCAAACGACTCTGAGGGATCCACGGGCTTTTTAGCGCGAGAGACATTACGACTCTGGAATCGCATAAAAATTAAAAAGAAGCTGATTAGCGTCCTGAATCTGTTGACACCAATTTTTGGCAACCCAGACTTTCCTCCTGGTCGTTTCAGGGATCGATTTTTAGGTTGGCATATCAGCTCTGACTTACGTCTAGGACAGGTATTGATGGGAGGAGATATTCCATCTTTGGAGACCCTACGGGAACAATTTCCCACTGGGGGGCTCTCCTGGATGGAATACAATCAGCTGAAGTCGTTTATCCAGGGACACATGGTTGACCACACTTCTTGCCCCCCCCATGACAAGAATGGAAAATTTATTACAGCAGCAAGACCCTCCCTCTCATTTAATATCTCTTTTATATAAAGAATTCCACGATGGGGACCCGGAGGTGATCCCGAGTTACATCCGGGCATGGGAAGAGGAGATGGGATGTAAATTCTCTGCAGAGGACCTTGACAAAGCTTACCTTTTCACACACAAAATGTCCTCGGCTGGGGGAGCACAGGAGAAAAACTTTAAGATACTGACCAGATGGTATCTGTCCCCCGTTAGACTAAAGTCTATTTTTCCGTCAGTAGACGACACCTGTTGGCGATGTGGAACTGAAAGAGGCACACTATTTCATATATGGTGGCAGTGCTCCGCTATACAACCCTTCTAGGCGAAGGTGTTCTTGGCTTATTACAAAATTTCTGGAGATTATGTTCCCCCTTCCCCGCAAATTGCCATCCTCTCGATCCTTCCGGGTCCCATATCCGCTCAGAAACGTAGCCTTCTTAGGTTCTGTGTCACCGCAGCACGCATGGTAATTCCACGCCATTGGCGAGCAGCAATACTGCCAACTATGGTGGAATGGGTGTCGGAATTCGCAGATATCTTCCGTATGGAGGAACTTACGGCTGAAATGGAAGGAGACAACACCCGTCTGATTCGTATATGGCATCCCTGGATCTTGTTCAAGGAAACTGCCGGACTATCTCAACTGGTTGTGGAGGCTTCTTAGGGGCTGGCTTGGAGGTCTGGTGCCCGTTTCCCCCCTCCCTTCCCCCTTTTCTTTTACTAATCTACTACCCCTAAATGTTTCACTCTAATTTCCTTCGTGTTCTCTCCCTTTCTTTTCTTATATTCTTCCTTCTTCTCTTCGGAAATACACCTCTGCTGATACATAAAAAAAGAGCGCTATGAATGTTTGCGACTATTGTTTTATTGCATCTACCCTTCTATATTACTAACGCACCAAAGATAGTAGGAGAGAAAGGACAACTCTCCAGTCTGTACTATTGCATATAAGCAAAAATGTTTAATGAATGTTGATATAATTGAGTTGACCAACCTATAGTGCTAGTCACTCGGTATGAATAGTGACAATGGTTGCGTATTTGAATATAAACCGACATTCACTCCCCTGAGAAGTTACGAGTTCTTACCACAGAAGATATACTGACTTTATATGAGATTGTCTATACTGTGATCTTGTACAGTTGGGTGTATAACTTTGCTACCTTGTATGTTCCCTTTGTTTCCTTGTTTTTTCAATAAAAATAGATTCAACAATAAAAGTTAATATTTCAGCATTACTGGGGGTCAGAAATGTAAGAGCCAACTTCACAGAGTGCAGCCTTAAGGTACTGTCACACTTAGCGATGCACCAGCGATATGACGCGGTCAGGATCGCTGGTGCATCGCTAAGTGGTCGCTAGTGAGCTGCCACACAGGCAGATCTCACCAGCGACATAGCAGGGGACGGGGGTCGCTACTTACCTGTCAGACAAGGCGATCCTGACGTCCTCCCGCCCGCGTCCACGCATCGCTCGTCGGCGCCACAGGAAGCCCAGCAGGAAGCTGACGACGAGAAACAGTCCAGGACGTTCTCGCGCGATCAGCGATAACCAGCGGGGGAGCGGTCGGAGGTAAGTATCAGACATAGCAATATCGCTAGCAATATCGCTATAATGTCACAAAAACCAGTGACGTTATAGCGATATTGCTAGCGATATCGCTTAGTGTGACAGGCCCTTTAGTGCTGCTGAAGGTAGCTCTTTTACTTAAAAACGCCCTGGGGGGATGACAGGTTCCCTTTAAGCCCCAGACCACACCCTGGGGTTGAGATAATGTGGACATCCTCCCACCTGCTCTATGGAAGTCCACATAAATCTCAGCCCATTATACAAATTAGCTGTAATCCCTCACTTAGTGTGCTAGAGGAAAATCTATGGGTTTTATATCACTGACGCCATTAAGCGCAGTGAAGCATATCTCCCAACAGCACTTTACCAGTGACTGTCACAACATCTTTCAAGTGCCTTAAAAAGGCAGGCAGCCAAAGATTTACTAGCACAGCCTGAGGTATATGATGCTCTGTCAGAGAAATTTGCACCTGTTCAACACCTTTTCTGCAACAAATGAGACTTTTACATCCACTTTATCAATATAGTCATTACTTCGTACTCTTGTTGTCCTTACAAGAATAATCAGCTTAACTGTTCATGTTTGTATGTGTAGAAGATCTGTTTATTTTCTGCTATGTAAAAGTTAATTAAAATGGTTCAAATTAAAAGCTAAAGGGGACTTACTATATTTAATTGGGGCATATGAAATCTCAAGGACAGAACATTTCTTAAGCAGAACCATTTGCCTTGGACAGAGTGTACATTGTATGGATGTAACTGCAGATAACTTCTGCCCCAAAGCCCACAACTACTTTCTTAAAGGGTCAGGCATAAATTTTGGAAAGGACTATATCTGGCGACATGATACCAAATCCTAACAATGTTTAATATACACACTGTTAGGATTTTGCTCTGCTTATCGTCACATCATTACTTGTGCAATTTGCACACTTGTTGTCATATGCCTTCAAGCTTCTCTCTATGGAAAATTGGTGCATTGAGAAAAAAGGGAGAGAATCTACTTGACTTCAAGTATGCAAATCGCATGAGTGTTCATGTGACCATCACTTAAACTGTCAAACAGAGCGGAGTCCTAATTATGTATATTTTACACACTGTAAGGATTTTACATCATGCAGTCAGATGAAGTTTCTGCTGAAATTTATGTCTGGCCCTGAAACTATCTGTGGGATAGGTGATAACATTCTGATTAATCCGTTCAGTAAGTGACTGTTATTGCATTTCTATGGAATCCTGGTTTTGCTGAGTTGTCTATGCTTTGATTGACAGCTTGGCCGTCAAGTCTTGTGATGGGCGTGCTGAGCTGTTGGTACTTTAATTGAAAGTTTGGTCGTCCAATCGATGACTGGGAGGTGCAAGACTTTCTCCAGGTGTTCTCTGTTCTGGACATTGCACAGCAAGTTAACTGAGCTGCCAGACGTAGTTTGTGCTTCCTGGTGTCATGATCCAGGTTGGATCTGACAGATAAATGTAGAAGTAACCTTTTTTTTTTCCTTAAGCTGTGTGCTTAAGGTTGGTTTTTGCCCCCAGTGGCCATTATGGTCATTGCACTGGTGTTTTTAGTTCTAGTTTGCCCCCGGTGATGGCTAGTGTTATTGCACGGGAATCACTAACAGGTGTGATTGCTCAATAAAGGTGTGTCAGTTGTGCTCACTCACGATTGGTGATATTATTGGTCTTTTCCAACCATCCTGGGTGAACGAAGAGCTGGAGGAGAGAGAGTCCCGGGCAGCTCAGTCAGAGTCCTGGAGTGGCAGCTATGGTGTCAGTGAGGAGTTCCTGCAAAGCTTGGTGGAGTGGCAGCTATGGTGTAGAGCTGCACTCAGTTGCTGGACTCTGTTGCTGGAAAGCTGCACTCAGGTGCTGGACTCTGTTGCTGGACAGTTGCACGCAGGTGCTAGACTTTGTTGCTGGACAGCTGCACTCAGGTGCTGGACTCTGTTGCTCCAAGGCGGCACTCGGGTGCTGGACGCTGTTGCTGTAAAGCTGCACTCAGGTGTTGGACACAGTAGGAGGAAGATGCACTCAGGTGTTGGACTCTGTTGCTGGGAGCATTAGCAACAGAGCAAAGCTAAGTGGTGTTCCCTGTTTGTCTCTTTTCCTTATGTGTGTGTTAGTGCAGTGGTGGGATTAGTGTCTGCACCATCCACTTCACTAGAAAGGGCTAGGTGCAGGGCGAGCTAGGGATATTAAGTATCCTGATCGGCACCCGGTGCGGAACCGGCCTAGGGATTGTTAGGAGAGTAGAGACACTGACTCAGGGGAGTGCAGGAGGTCTCCGCGACCCCGTTCCCTATCGCAGGGCCACCATTGTCACCATTGTAATTGTTTCCCTGGTTTTCCCCTTTATTCTGAAATTCGCCCTCCTGGAGGCGGTGTATCCAGAGATACGTGTACCACTGAAATTCGCCTGCTGGAAGCGGTGTATCTGGCTGCACGTGCTATTATTTAAATTCGCCCTGCTGGAGGCGGTGTATCCAGGGTCACGCGTGTCATATAAATTCACCCTGCTGGAGGCGTGTGTCCAGTCGCACGTGATCATGACATTATCACCAACCCTTACATTTTCTCTGGTGAGCCTTTGGCCATGTTCAGACATGTGAGCAATTGCTGCTGGGCCTCACTGGGGTGAGTGAAGAGCTGCATGGTGTGTTGAAGCAGTTCCAGCAGCAGTGATCAGGGTCTGGGGCCTCCCTTCTGGCTCAACCGGAAAATCAAATTGCGGCTCCTGCAGAGAAGCCCCCTAGAGTCCCTGCTGGGGAGTGGGACTTGCTCATACAGGCGGACGTACCCAGGCAGGTGGGTGGAGTTGGTGTCCCCATGGTGCTGCCTGGGGTTCCCCGAGGTGAAGGGGTGTGTCCCTGTAGTCAGCAGACTGGTGATTTGGTCCACGGGGCTCACGCCAATCTTCCATACCACCGAAGAAGCCGCCCCCTCCTGGTCGTGTGGAGGAAGGCGACCAGGGAGTGTATTTTTCCTCCATATTCCAGGCCAACCCTGGAGGCACAGACCTCGTGGTGGAAAGGGTTGGGGGGTGGTGTACCCCTTGGTGGAGTGCGGGGGTGTGAGTGTGGTGACACAGGGGGACGCCTCTGTTGTCAATCCCAGAAAGAGTTCACCGAATATTGACAAACGAATGTGTGGCAATAAACATTCAGGTCTGTGGAGTTCCTGCAAAGCTTGGTGGAGTGGCAGCTATGGTGTAGAGCTGCACTCAGTTGCTGGACTGTGTTGCTGGAAAGCTGCACTCAGGTGCTAGACTTTGTTGCTGGACAGCTGCACTCAGGTGCTGGACTCTGTTGCTCCAAGGCGGCACTCGGGTGCTGGATGCTGTTGCTGTAAAGCTGCACTCAGGTGTTGGACACAGTAGGAGGAAGATGCACTCAGGTGTTGGACTCTGTTGCTGGGAGCATTAGCAACAGAGCAAAGCTAAGTGGTGTTCCCTGTTTGTCTCTTTCCTTATGTGTGTGTTAGTGCAGTGGTGGGATTAGTGTCTGCACCATCCACTTCACTAGAAAGGGCTAGGTGCAGGGTGAGCTAGGGATATTAGGTATCCTGATCGGCGCCCGGTGCGGAACCGACCTAGGGATCGTTAGGAGTGTAGAGACACTGACTCAGGGGAGTACAGGAGGTCTCCATGTCCCCGTTCCCTATCGCAGGGCGACCATTGAAATTGTTTCCCTGGTTTTCCCCCTTTATTCTGAAATTCGCCCTCCTGGAGGCAGTGTATCCAGACATACGTGTACCACTGAAATTCGCCTGCTGGAGGCGGTGTATCCGGCTGCACGTGCTATTATTTAAATTCGCCCTGCTGGAGGCGGTGTATCCAGGGTCACGCGTGTCATATAAATTCACCCTGCTGGAGGCGTGTGTCCAGTCGTGCGTGATCATGACACCTGGTGAGTGTTTGCCTGATTCTTTTGTGCCGAGTTCTGATCTTCCACTGCCTTATCATTTGAACCGTGGTCTGGCTATCCCTTCATCTTCTCTTTTTGCTTTGCTCTGCTATCTCGTGGTATTTTAACCCCGGACCATGACCTGACTTACGCCTTTATCTTTCTTCCTTGTTTTCTACGTGCTCTCTTGGAAATGACCTCGGAATGTCTGACTTCTCTACCTCACGGTCTGTCTTTGAGTAGTGACTAGCGTGACAGCGTCACAAATCACTGGTAATAACTAGAGTTGAGCGAATATGTTCAGGTTCCCTCTTATTCGGCAAGCTATAACGCTTGCCGAATAAGCTGCAGATGGAACGCAGCTTCCTGGATCGAAAGGCTCAACAGCTAATCGGCGACGCTGCTGCATGTGTTTCAGGTGTGTCACTGTCAAAGCACATGAAAGGAGAGCCTGTGTGTTGGCCTCTCCCTGCTTGTGCTGTGATAGCGACACAGTCACAACACATGCAGCAGCGGCTCCGATCAGCTGTTCAGCCAGCGCGATCCAGGAAGCGGGCTTCCCTCTGCAACTTATTCGGCAAACGCTATAGCTTTCCGAATAAGAGGGAACCTGAAAATATTTGCTCATTTCTAGTAATAACTCTCTAATATCTGACAATCAGTAAATGCAGTTGGAATCGTTGAGACTGTAAGCCAGTAATGTCTTGCCTATATGGCTCTAAAAATATAAAATAAAACTTTCTATTTGCAAAATCTCTACATGCAACCGTTCCACTGAATCCTATATTGTTTACATTCGGTGCATAATAATCTGTCCTGGTTATAAAATAGACCTACATATGGAAGACTAATTGCAAGTTCAATGCAGTTACTTGAGCTAGGGCCCGTCTCTTATTCTTCAATGGTTCTGACATGGCTCAAAACCCAGGTACTCGCCGTACAACAACTTTGGTAATGGCAACCTCTTCTGATATTTTCCTTGAACATTACCACTGCCATTCACCTCCAAATGACTAAGACAGCATTCTTATGCACTGAATGTCATTGAACAGAAAAGCTGCATTATTAGAGTTATTAGGGACTGTGCATCTTTGCTGCCCCTTAGAATTTTATGGATAAACTGGACCTGGCTGGACAGATTAGTTTCCCTAATCAGGATTGCCAAAAGCAATGCAAACAGATACCAGTAAAGGGGGTTTTACATATAGCCATATCGCTAGCGATATCACTAAAGCATCACCGATTTGGTGACGAAGCAGCGATATCACTAGCGATATCGCTATGTGTGATACTTACCTCCGACCGGCTCCCCCGCTGTCTGTTGTTGATCGCGCAGCTCCATTTATCATCGGGCGCTTCCTGCTGGGCTTCCTGCTGGCGCCGACGAGCGACGCGTGGACGCGGACGGGACGACGTCAGGATCGCCGCGTCTGAAAGGTAAGTAACGACCGCTGTATCGCTGCTGCATCGCTGTGAGATCTGCCTGTGTGGCAGCTCACTAGCGACCATTTAGCGATGCACCAGCGATCCTGACCAGGTCGTATCGTTGTCGGGATCGCTGGTGCATCGCTAAATGTAAAGGGGCCTTTACAGTTCAAGTGACATTTTGCTCATTAGGAGGCAATCAGATTGCTGATTACAAGAGGTAAAATATGAACAGAGGTAGAAACTAAAGCCCCTGTCACACACAGCGATCTCACCAGCGAGATCGCTGTGTGTGACACTTACCAGCGACCAGCCCCCCTGCCGGGTATCGCTGATCGTCCTGGAATGGCCAGGACATTTTTTTGATCACTGGTCTCCCGCTGGCCAGCACGCATCGCTGCATGTGGCAGGCGGGAGACCAGCGATCAGCGAGCTGGCGCTGGTAACTAAGGTACACATCGGATTTCTAAGCTGCATGCAGCGCTTAGAAACCCAATGTGTACCTTAGTTACCAGCGCGCTGGTGCAGGGAGCTGGTAACCAAGGTACACGTCGGGTTTCTAAAGTGTCGCGCGCCACTTAGAAACCCGATGTGTACCTTGGTTACCAGCTCCCTGCACCAGCGCGCTGGTAGCTAAGGTACACAGTGGGTAACTAAGCGACGTGCGTCGCTTGTTACCCACGTGTCGCTGGTGCTGATCGCTGGTGAAGCTGCCTGTTTGGCAGCTCACCAGTGATCATGTAGCGACACACCAGCGATCCTGACAAGGTCATATCGTTGTCGGGATCGCTGGTGCGTCACTATGTGTGACGGGGCCCTAACACTCGCAACACTTGTACTATGCTTTCCATGGTTTGCTTGCAAACACCTCAGCAGCTTTTCCTTTACACAGATGCAATATCTTTGTCTACTTCATATTGCAGTGCAGGCAGCACACATTCCCAGTACTGATCACTGCTCTTTTGGTAGTGGTACCCTAAAATAGTTGTCTGGTAACTTGAACATTTGCAATCTACTCACTCAGTTACAGCATTACAATTTCTCACACTCACTACTTATTTTTATTTTGAAAATTATTTTAACTCCCAGGTTTTAGAACTAGACAACATATCCTCACATCAACGTGATATTTGCACAGTCCTGAACAGTTTAACAGGAAAGAACGGGTGGTTCGCATTGTAACAGTCAGTGATATTTGCAAGAGATTGTGGCAGGCCCCTTTTCAACCCTGTTACATGTACTTGCAGCATGTAGCTAGCAATCTGTAAAGTGCCACCATTAGTAAAGGGCAGTAATGCCAAATAAAAAAATAAATTAGTAGACATTCCAACTGGATTCCATGGTGGAGTATTTGGGGATCTGGGATTGCTTCCCACCAATGGTGACCAATATGCACTGCTGTCTACATCAGTAACACACCATGTGGCCTCAGTGGCCACAAACACTTCAATCTGGTCAAGTGTCATCGTATGGAGAACTTGTTGTATCTCCTCTGTGAGGTCAGTAGGTGGTTTGAGGTTTCCTGGCATAAAGTTGTTGAGTAACTACCAACATCAAACATGCTATTTTTTTGTAGACTATAATGTATAAACATGGGTCGAATGCAAGTACAGAATGGGTATCTCATTGCCGATATGTACAAGACCGATAAGTAATATGGCTGTATCTAGGAGACTTTAGCCTGAAATGACAAACATTACGCCAATATTTTCTTCTGAACATTTTTATAATAAAGTATACAGTGCCTTGCGAAAGTATTCAGCTCCCTGGAACTTTTCAGCCTTTTCCCACATATCATTCTTCAAACATAAATATACCAAATGTAAATTTTTGGTGAAGAATCAACAACAAGTGGAACACAATTGTGAAGTTGAACAAAATTTATTGGTTATTTTAAATTTTTGTGGAAATTCAAAAACTGAAAAGTGGGGCGTGCAATATAATTCAGCCCCTTTAACTTAATACTTTGTTGCGCCACCTTTTGCTGCGATTACAGCTGCAAGTCTCTTGGGGTATGTCTCTATCAGTTTTGTTCATCGAGAGACATTCTTGCCCATTCTTCCTTGGCAAACAGCTCGAGCTCAGTGAGGTTTGATGGAGATCGTTTGTGAACAGCAGTTTTCAGCTCTTTCCACAGATTCTCGATTGGATTCAGGTCTGGACTTTGACTTGGCCATTCTAACACCTGGATATGTTTATTTGTGAACCATTCCATTGTAGATTTTGCTTTATGTTTGGGATCATTGTCTTGTTGGAAGACAAATCTTCAACCCCTCTCAGGTCTTTTGCAGACTCCAACAGATTTTCTTCAAGAATGGTCCTGTATTAAATCTCCGTCCCAGTCTCAGGTCTTTTGCAGACTCCAACAGGTTTTCTTCAAGAATGATCCTGTACTTGGCTCCATCCATCTTCCCATCAATTTTAACCAACTTCCCTGTCCCGGCTGAAAAAAAGCAGGCCCAAACCATGATGCTGCCACCACCATGTTTGACAGTGGGGATGGTGTGTTCAGGGTGATGAGCTTTGTTGCCTTTACACCAAACATATCGTTTGGCATTGTTGCCAAAAAGTTTGATTTTAGTTTCATCTGACCAGAGCACCTTCTTCCACATGTTTGGTGTGTCTCCCGGGTGGCTTGTTGCAAACTTTAAACAACACTTTTTATGGATATCTTTGAGAAAAGGCTTTCTTTTTGCCACTCTTCCATAAAGGCCAGATTTGTGCAGTGTATGACTGATTGCTGTCCTATGGACAGACTGTCCCACCTCAGCTGTAGATATCTGTAGTTCATCCAGCGTGATCATGGCTGCATCTCTGATCAGTCTTCTCCTTGTTTGAGATGAAAGTTTAGAGGGACGGCCGGGTCTTGGTAGATTTGCAGTGGTATGATACTCCTTCCATTTCAATATAATCGCTTGCACAGTGCTCCTTGAGATGATTAAAGTTTTGGAAATCATTTTGTATCTAAATCCGGCTTTAAACTTCTCCACAACAGTATCACTGACCTTCCTGTTGTGTTTATTGGTCTTCATGATGCTCTCTGTGCATCAAACAGAACCCTAAGACTATCACAGAGCAGGTGCATTTATACGGAGACTTGATTACACACAGGTGGATTATATTTATCATCATTAGTCATATAGGTCAACATTGGATCATTCAGAGATCCACAATGAACCTCTGGAGTGAGTTTGCTGCTCTGAAAATAAAGGGGTCGAATAATATTGCACTCCCCACTTTTCATTTTTTTAATTTCCACAAAAATTTAAAATAATCAATAAATTTCGCTGAACTTCACAATTGTGTTCCACTTGTTGTTGATTCTTCACCAAAAATTTACATTTGGTATCTTTATGTTTGAAGCATAATGTGTGGGAAAAGGTTGAAAAGTTCCAGGGGGCCGAATACTTTCGCAAGACACCTTATTTGGGTTAATTTTTGAGCAACTGTAACTTTTAATTGCATTTATCTTTTTAGCTAAAAGGAAAAAATTCAGAATATGTTTGAAGAGCTTGCCAACATTATCTGTATTTCTATGTGGTGAGTAAGCAGCCATGCCAACAAGATCATCTAATCTACAACTTTGTGATATTCTGTGGGTTAAATGGTTCTTGTGAAAAGAAGTTTAGTGATGTGAATCCCTCCTGCATACTCTGTGTGGGGGGAGAAGATAGTATTAATAGCAATGATATAAAAGCTATGCTATGTGATGGGAACATTTGCTTTGCCAGCTCATGGAGATTCCTATCAACATTTTTAATTAACCTAATGTTCTAACGACAATGCCTGTATTTACAGTGGAGTGGATTAAATCAAAAGTTGTTGTTTTTTTTTTAAGAAATAAAGCTTATTTTGTATTGAACATCTAATGCATGATAAAAGCATAGAAAGGCAAAAAGTACAGGTTTTAGTCCATGCAGGACAAAAGTCATTGTCTATCATGTATACATAGAAGGTGGCAATAATTGAGACATGGAATTCAATAGATCCATCCCAACTAAAGGAGTAGTCACTTGAATTTAACATCAAAGATGAGAGCAAAGAATAGTAAAAAAAAATATGCTCTGTTGTATGTGCATGGCAGATGAATCAAAGTATACTGATATAGAAAATAAAAAACTAATAGACCTTTCAACTGTGCAATGCGTGTCTCATTCAAAGTTGGGTGTCTATAGAGTACATAACTGAGCCTACATTGTCAAACGTGATATATTAAAGGGAAAGATTTAAATTGTCAGACTCAAATCTACTGTGTTCGGCCAGTAGTCTAATGTATATGGGGGTACCGACCGAGTGACCATCACGGTGCACGGAACATGTCGATCGGGCATGTCCGCTTTCAAACTGACGATTGTATTGCTCTCCCAGACATAAGCTGTCATCCACAGTGTTAGTGGGTGGCTTTCTAATAGACAATGCTCAGCCGACCGAGTGCTTCTGTGTTATAGGAGTGTCAGCTTAGATGGCTGTCGGCTGAACGATCAGTCGAAGCAATATTTGGGTGACAGCCATGTAATGTGTATAGCTGGTTTAACAATCACCCAGAGAAGGAGAATTGGTCCACCTATGTCATATCGTACTAAACTTTTTAATATACTGTATATATATAACTTTCTAAAAAGCAAGCGAGAGATTTTTGTGCTGATTTCCAGTAAAAAACAGTTGGAATTCTTTGGGACAACCGCTCATTTCATAGCAATAACAGTGTCTCAGTCTAAGGCTGTGTGCACACGTGCAGATTTTTAGCGTTTTTGCCGAGTATTTTCACCACGAAAACGCTGCAAAAACACTAAAAATCTACAACCCATCTAATTCAATAACATTCCGCACATGCTGTGCTAATGCTGCATATTTTTCAGCAGCGGAATCGCATCGCAGATAAAAATACGCAGCATGCTCATTCTTTTTGCGGAATCGCGGGGATTCCGCACACATAGGAATGCATTGATCAGCTTACTTTCCGCATGTGGCCAAGGCCACCATGCGCAAAGTAAGGGGATCATGTGCCGATGGTACCCAGGGTCTGGAGGAGAGGAGAATCTCCTCCAGGCCCTGGGTACCATATCCCTGTTAAAAAAAGAATTAAAATAAAAAATCGTGATATTCTCACCTTCCGGCGTCCCCCGCAGCGTTCCTAGGCCTCAGCGATGAGGCCTGGGAAAGCTGCGGGGGCCGCCGGAAGGTGAGAATATCACGATTTTTTATTTTTTTTAAATTATTTTTAACATTATATCTTTTACTATTGATGCCGCATAGGGAGCCTCAATAGTAAAATGTTGTTCACACTTGTCAAACACTATGTTTAACGAGTGTGACCAACCTGTCAATCAGTTTTCCAAGCAATGCTACAGATCACTTGGAAAACGCTAGCATTCTGCAAGCTAATTACACTTGCAAAACGCTAGTTTTTCACGGGAATTCCGCATGCGGATTTCCCGCGGCAGGGAGTTGTGGAATTGCCGTGGCAATTCCGCACTTGTGCACATAGTCTAAAATATTCTATCTACAGTGACCATAGAGTGTGCTGGAAGTAATTTGGAGAGACTATCATGGGGGTTTCCAGAGCCATCTCCCACTGTTCATCCGATATGGATCAAACTTCTACCTTCAATTTATTTTTTGTTTGTGCATGGGCTGGAAATATGCCTGGTTGCAAGTGTACTTGAATTTGACATATGGTGGCAAAACTAAATGAGTAACATGTTAAATGAAACTGCCAATTTTCGCTATGGATTTTGCCAGTAGTGTAGCTACCGGGGTGGCAGAAGGGGCGGTGGCCCCGGGCCCCGCGTTCTGAGGGGGCCCACCCGGAGCTATGCTACTGTAACTGTTACATACAGTTACATTCTGTGGCAGAGCAGGGAGAATCAATCTCCCTGCTCTACCGCCCGTCTGCTATGGGGACCCTGAGCAGGCGGTGCGGGGCCCTGTGCCAGCAGTGGGCCCCCCGCCCGTCATCGCAGAGTCAGCTGTATTGGCATCTAGCCGATACAGCTGACCGCATTGATGAGAGGAGTGAGCGCTCCTCCCATCAATCCCCCTCTCAGTGTCTGACAGCGGGCGCGCTGACGTCACTGCCCGGCGCCCGCTGTCAAGAGATGAGCGGGAGCAGTGAGCAGCGCAGGAGCCAGGAGGAAGAGAGGTATTGGATTTATTATTTTTGTAATGGGGCTGCATTGTAACGCAAAGGCTGCCTATGGGGGTGCATTATAATATAGAGGCTGACTTTAGGGGTGCATTATAATACAAAGTCTGCCTTTGGGGTGCATTATAATATAGAGGCTGCCTATGGGGGTGCATTATAATATAGAGGCTGACTATGGGGGTGCATTATAATATAGAGGCTGACTATGGGGTTGCATTATAATATAGAGGGTGCCTATGGGGGTGCATTATAATACAGAGGCTGCCTATGGGGGTGCATTATAATATAGAGGCTGCCTATGGGGGAGCATTATAATATAGAGGCTGACTATGGGGGTGCATTATAATATAGAGGGTGCCTATGGGGGTGCATTATAATACAAAGGCTGCCTATGGGGGTGCATTATAATATAGAGGCTGCCTATGGGGGTGCATTATAATATAGAGGCTGCCTATGGGGGTGCATTATAATATAGAGGCTGACTATGGGGGTGCATTATAATATAGAGGCTGACTATGGGGATGCATTATACAGAAGGTGCCTATGGGGGTGCATTATAATATAGAGGCTGCCTATGGGGGTGCATTATAATATAGAGGCTGCCTATGTGGGTGCATTATAATATAGAG
This sequence comes from Dendrobates tinctorius, assembly GCF_039654945.1. NCBI lineage: Eukaryota > Metazoa > Chordata > Amphibia > Anura > Dendrobatidae > Dendrobates > Dendrobates tinctorius. Next base: position 829,638 of record NW_027361861.1, on the reverse strand, counting down.
GCTGCCTATGAGGGCTTTATAATATAGAGGCTGCCTATGGGGGTGAATTATAATATAGAGGCTGACTATGGGGGTGCATTATAAAACGGAGGGTGCCTATGGGGGTGCATTATAATACAAAGGCTGCCTATGGGGGTGCATTATAATATAGAGGCTGACTATGGGGAAGCATTATAATACAGAAGGTGCCTATGGGGTACATTATAATATAGAGGCTGACTATGGGAGTGCATTATAATGTAAAGGTTGCCTATGTGGGTGCATTATAATACAGAGGCTGACTATGGGGGTACATTATAATACAGAGGCTGCCTATGGGGGTGCATTATAATATAGAGGCTGCCTATGGGGGAGCATTATAATATAGAGGCTGACTATGGGGGTGCATTATAATATAGAGGGTGCCTATGGGGGTGCATTATAATACAAAGGCTGCCTATGGGGGTGCATTATAATATAGAGGCTGCCTATGGGGGTGCATTATAATATAGAGGCTGACTATGGGGGTGCATTATAATATAGAGGCTGACTATGGGGATGCATTATACAGAAGGTGCCTATGGGGGTGCATTATAATATAGAGGCTGCCTATGTGGGTGCATTATAATATAGAGGCTGCCTATGAGGGCTTTATAATATAGAGGCTGCCTATGGGGGTGCATTATAATATAGAGGCTGACTATGGGGGTGCATTATAAAACGGAGGGTGCCTATGGGGGTGCATTATAATACAAAGGCTGCCTATGGGGGTGCATTATAATATAGAGGCTGACTATGGGGAAGCATTATAATACAGAAGGTGCCTATGGGGTACATTATAATATAGAGGCTGACTATGGGAGTGCATTATAATGTAAAGGTTGCCTATGTGGGTGCATTATAATACAGAGGCTGACTATGGGGGTACATTATAATACAGAGGCTGCCTATGGGGGTGCATTATAATATAGAGGCTGCCTATGAGGGTGCATTATAATACAGAGGCTGCCTATGGGGATGCATTATAATATAGAGGCTGCCTATGGGGGTGCATTATAATACAGAGGCTGCCTATGGGGGGTGCATTATAATATAGAGGCTGCCTATGGGGGTGCATTATAATATAGAGGCTACCTGTGGGGGTGGATTATATTATAGAGGGTGACTATGGGGGTGCATTATAATACAGAGGCTGCCTATGGGGGTGCACTATAATATAGAGGCTGCCTATGAGGGTGCACTATAATATAGAGGCTGACTATGGGGGTGCATTATAATATAGAGGGTGCCTATGGGGGTGCATTATAATATAGAGGCTGCCTATAAGGGTGCATTATAATATAGAGGCTGCCTATGGGGGTGCATTATAACTAAGAGGGTGCCTATGGGGGTGCATTATAATATAGAGGCTGCCTATGGGGGTGCATTATAATATAGAGGCTGCCTATGGGGGTGCATTATAACTAAGAGGGTGCCTATGGGGGTGCATTATAATATAGAGGCTGCCTATGGAGGTGCATTATAATACAGAGGCTGCCTATGGGGGTGCATTATAATACAGAGGCTGCCTATGGGGGTGCATTATAACTAAGAGGGTGCCTATGGGGGTGCATTATAATATAGAGGCTGCCTATGGGGGTGCATTATAATACAGAGGCTGCCTATGGGGGTGCATTATAATATAGAGGTTGCCTATGGGGGTGCATTATAATTTAGAGGCTGCCTACGTGGGTGCATTATAATACAGAGACTGCATATGGGAAGTGCATTATACTATAGACTCTGCCTATGGGGAGTGCATTACACTATATTGAGGACCATCTGGTGTATTATGCTATAATATGGATGCTATCTAGGGGGCCATCATACAGTGTGGGGATTATAGTGACAGGGCCATCATGCAGTGTTGGAGCCATTAAATAGGGGATATTAAGGGATCAGTATATATATAGTGAGGGGGCATTATACTGTGTATAGAGGAGCTGTACAGGGGGGAGACTCCGGACATTATTAAATGTAAAGTTGGCGCTTATTGTTATAGGGGAACTCTGGTTACTGTGACTGTCAATGGGGCACACACAGGGCAATATTACATTCTAGGGGACAAAATGTGGGCACTATTTTCTAGGGCACTTGCACGTGGCATTATTATATTCTAGAAAATTGCTTTAGAATTTAGAGGTCACACAGAACCACACAATAGGTGCAGTAATAGGGACACATACGGCAGCAGCTCAGTATTGGGGTATCAGGTGCAGTAATAGGGACACATACGGCAGCAGAGGCTCAGTATTGGGGTATCAGGTGCAGTAATAGGGACACATATGGCAGCAGCGGCTCAGTATTGGGGTATCAGTTGCAGTAATAGGTACACATACAGCAGCAACGTCTCAGTATTGGGGTATCAGGTGCAGTAATAGGGACACATACAGCAGCAGCGGCTCAGTATTGGGGTATCAGGTGTAGTAATAGGGACACATGCGGCAGCAGTGGCTCAGCATTGGGGTATCAGGTGCAGTAATGGGGACACATACAGCAGCAGCGGCTCAGTATTGGGGTATCAGGTGCAGTAATAGGGGCACATATGGCAGCAGCGGCTCAGTATTGGGGTATCAGGTGCAGTAATAGGGACACATATGGCAGCAGCGGCTCAGTATTGCGGTATCAGCAGGATGAGCAGTTGTGCAGGTTGAGAATAGTCTAATTGGTGACAGTGATGAAAATATGAGAAGTGAAACGTGTCTTTGTTGTATTTTCTGCAGCCGAGTCCCCTGGCTGGAGGAGTCGTCATGTCGGTCTGGGCCAGATGGAAAAGTCATGAAAAGTGAACGATTCCATCAGAAACAGCATCAGCGGTAGATCATTATCTGTAACTCTGCTGTGATCTCTTATATGTTCTGTAGGACTGGTATTATTTACCACTGACCATATGGCGGTAATATCAATATTGGTCTTTTTATATATAGATTATTTTTGGCAACAGCGTGGTCATCTGCTGAGGTTCTCTGGTTAGGGGCCCACTCAGAAGTTTCACCCCCTCCGAATCAAAACCCTAGCTACGCCTCTGGATTTTACCCTTTGCAATGCATAGGATGAAATACGCAATAAATCCATATATAACACATGCAGATTTTTCCTATGTATCGGCAACTGATTTGTTTCCATCTCATCTGAACATATCTTAGCCAGTTTTTACAAAATTTTAGAAAAAAACTGTAGGACTGATTTGCTTAGATTAACAGCTGGTTCCCATGGGTTTCCTGAGCTATATGTACATGGTGTCTGCTTTGTTCCCCATTTCATATGTGTACACTGCAAAAAAAAACATGTCATGTCATTTCACAACATCCTGTCCTGACAGAATTCTCCTGAATATACGGTAATCTACTTTTGCCTTCGGGGTTATTTATCATGAGAAGGATTATGTTCTAAGCAATGTCTCAGCCTTCTGTTGCAGTGTGGCGATCAGCTTGTGTAATATGGAACGAACACAATATTGACTTGGGCTCTAGCCTTTTGCCTTAAAAGAAACAGATAAGAATAAGAAAACATAATAAATTATCAAGAAACCCAACATTTATTCGGTCGTCCATGACAGCACCACCTGAGAGAGGGGATCCGCCCTTTAGGAACAGGAAACCTACAGATACAAAAAGGCGGCACCTCTCCCACGCATCAGTTGGTTTCCTGTTCCTAGAGGACGGGACTTCCTTCAGATCGTCCGTCATGGAGTCGTCGAGGGATTCCCAGGCCGGCTGACCGACCCAGGTAGCGGTGGGTTCTCCTACCTCGGTCACGCTCGGGTCCCTGGAAGCGCCACGGTGGGGCCGGGTAGGTCGCCACGGCAGTGGTCGGAGCAGGTGGAGCACAGGGTCCGGTGGACAGCCGCCTCCATAGTGCAGGCACCTGGTATGTATGCCCCGGGGCCCTCCTCGTGCATTTTCCCCCGGGGTCCGGTCCCCCTCTCCTATCCGGGCGGCGGTTGCGCCCGGTTGGCGGGCGCAGGTCGGCGCGCGTGGTGCTGCGGGCATACCGCAGCCGGGGGCGCCGTGCCGGCTCCTTCCGCGCTCTCCCACGGGCTCAGATGAGCGGAAGTCGGGTGCCGGCCGGCTTTCCAGTGCGCGCCGCGTGTGCACGGCGGTCTGGGGTGGTGCGCGGTGCCCGAGGCGGGGAGGGGGCAGCCGGTACAGGCGGGGGGAGGTCGCGGGGGGGTCCCAGGTGGGAGGTGCCGCGCCAGAACCCTGCTGACCAGGACACTGGGAGGCCTTAAAAGACAGGAGGTGACGCTGCTGGGGTGCTTCTGAAGGCCCAGCAATGGAGACGACAGAAACCCCCATAGAGCAGCAGGACGAGGTGCAGGAGCGCCCACAGAAACAGGCCACGGTGAAGCCTCATGCGAGTGGCCAGCAGAAGAAACAGAAACGTCCGAGCGAACAGAGCCACAGTAGTTCCTCCAGAATAAAGGACCCTCCTGCCTCCCTCCGTGATCCAGTACCTGCCTCATCTGCATGGGTAAGAGATCTCCGTGAATGTACCCTGATGCAATGTTCCCTTATGTTTTTTTTTCGCAGGGGAGGAAAGCTACGGGAAAACAGAAGCACAGGGAATGTGCCCTCTGTAGTTGCCCCTTGCCAGACGGCCACCCTAAAAAGTTGTGTCAGCCATGCGTGCGACAAACGGTAGGGATTGGATAGGGACGGGGGCCCAGGGGTAGATTGACAGGCCCTTACACTCTCCCCCGTCCATACAGGTAGCGGAAGAAACGCCGGACTTCACCACAAGCCTGAGGGAAATTATCAGGTCGGAAATGAAGGCCCTATCTAAAAGGGATTCTTCTAAAGGAAGAGAATTTAGTCTCTCAGGTTCGGAGTCCTAGGCCGCCCCTAGGATCGATGACTCCTCAGATTCCCCGGCCTCCACTTCGTCTTCTTCAGAGGAAGACTCAAGCCGATTCTGCTTCCCCTTAGATCAAATGGATAGGCTGGTTAAAGCAATAAGGTCCCCCATGGGGGTAGCAGACGCAAAACCAGAACTTTCCGCACAGGACGTGATGTTCGGGGGTCTAGATCCCAGAAAGCGCAGGGCCTTTCCATTAAATGACAAAGTCCAGAACCTGATAGATAGGGAATGGAAAAGACCTGAAAAAAGGGGCTCTTTGCCACCTGCCTTCAAGCGGAGGTACCCGTTCGATGATCCAGTGGTAAACAGATGGGATAAGGCCCCTAAGCTGGACGCGGCAGTAGCCAAAGCCTCCAAAAAATCCTCCATACTATTCGATGACATGGCCTCCTTAAAAGACCCGCTTGATAAAAAAGCGGATTCCTTTCTAAAGGGAACATGGGCGATGTCAGCAGGCGCTTTAAGACCAGCGATAGCTGCCACATGTACGGCCAGATCCATGATGGTCTGGCTAGATCAACTGGATTCCCAACTGAAGGATGGAGCCTCAAGAGCATCCATTCGAAAAACTCTACCAATCATCCAAAGTGCTGCTGCTTTTTTGGCTGATGCCTCAGCAGACTCTGCGAGAATGGCGGCTAGGACCGCAGGTTTATCTAACGCAGCACGAAGGGCTCTCTGGTTAAAATGCTGGCCAGGAGATATCCAGGCCAGGTCATGACTCTGCTCCATTCCATGCGAGGGGGAATATCTGTTTGGCCCCGTTTTGGATGAACTTTTAGAGAAAGCCGGGGATGATAAAAAGAAGTTCCCCAGTCTGCCGAACCCTTCTTATAGACATCCCTTTACTAGGAAAGAATATTTCCGTAGAAGGCCGTCCAGGGACCAGGGCAGATGGGATGACAAGAGAAGGAGAGGTACAGGTTTCATGTTCGGAGGTGGGGGGCGCCAGGAAGGTCCAGCCCGTGACACTAAAAAGCCACCCCAATGACTAGCTGCTCCGGTAGGGGGGAGACTAGCTGCCTTTTACCCAGCCTGGTCTATGATTTCTAGTAGTAGCTGGATACTGGGGGTGACAGCTGCGGGTTTACGACTAGAATTCACCCGGGTCTCCCAAGATCGATTTAAGGTCACCCCGCTCAGGACTTCCACATCAGAACAAGCTGCCCTGGAGGCCGAGGTTCATGATCTTTGCCGCAAGAAGGTCCTAACTATGGTTCCAGAAGGAGAAAGGGGAAAAGGTTTCTACTCCCCTCTGTTCCTGGTCCGCAAGCCAGACGGCTCCTTTAGGACTATAATAAATCTTAAGTCCCTCAACGAATTCCTGGTCATACGCCCGTTTAAGATGGAGACAATTAAGTCATCAATAAAAATGCTGTTTAAAAATTGCTTTACGGTAGTGTTAGATTTAAAAGATGCTTACTACCATATACCTATTCATGCAGCTCATCAGCGCTTCCTCAGAGTGGCGGTTCAGTTAGATGGGTCAGTTCAGCATTTCCAATATGCGGCCCTCCCCTTTGGGGTAGCAGTCGCTCCCCGAGTATTTACTAAAGTGGTATCGGAGGTTATGGCCCATTTACGTGAATCAGACATTCTAGTAGTTCCTTACTTAGATGACTTCCTGATTGTAGGGAAAACGGTGAAACATTGTATGGACCAGCTACAAAGGGCAATGTCTGCCTTAGAGCGGTTAGGTTGGCTGCTTAACATTAAAAAATCTCGGTTACAACCGGTGAGAGTCCAACAATTCTTGGGCTTGATCCTAGATTCTGAGAAACAGGAATGCCGTCTGCCTCCGGAGAAGCTTGTTCGCCTACACTATCAGGTCCTGAACGATTCAAATAACCCTACCATGTCCCTCAGGAGAGCCATGTCCCTTCTCTTTCATCCTGTATCCCGGCTGTCCAGTGGGCCCAATTCCATTCAAGAACACTACAGGGCGAAGTTTTAGTACATCAAAGAATGCTGGGAGGTTACTTAGAGGGCCAGCTAACCTTGTCCCGGAACACAAGGGAGTCCCTAGAGTGGTGGCTAGACAAGGATAATTTATCCAGAAGGGTTCCCTGGGAGTATGACATATCCCGCATAATCACCACGGATGCTAGCCCTTCCCTTTGGGGGGCTCATATGGGTGAGATACTGGTCCAGGGCCTATGGGAGCATCATCAGATAGAGATGTCATCTAACCTGAAAGAGTTGACAGCAGTAGAACAGGCAGCTAAGAGACTACTTGTGTATCTACAGGGCCATCATGTGCGGGTGTTCTCCGACAATCAGGTCACCATGGCGTATATCAACCACCAAGGCGGGACTCGTTCCAAACCCCTGATGAATGTGGCAGAACGGTTGTTCCAGCTAGCAGAGCAGCATTTTCTATCTTTAACAGCGCTACATATAAAAGGGAAAGAAAATATCACAGCAGATTTCTTAAGCCGCAATCTACTAAGACAAGGAGAATGGTCCCTAAAAACTTCCATCCTCGACCTGATTGTACAAAAATGGGGACAACCAGAGATAGATCTCTTTGCTACCATGGAAAACAGAAAATTAAGGCAGTTCTGCTCCCTAAATCCCAGAGAGAACCCCCTGGCGGTTTATTGCCTTTCTGATAAAGTGGGACTTCAGGCTAGCATACGCCTTCCCTCCCCTATCACTACTACCCCTGGTGATGAGAAAAATCAGGAGGGACAGAGCGAGGGTTATAGTTATCGCTCCATTTTGGCCCAGGAGGGCATGGTTCTCATGCTTCAGGACCATGTCGGTGTCCGAGCCTTGGGTCCTTCCGGACATCCCGGATCTCCTATCCCAGGGCCCAGTCTTCCATCCTCAGGTGGCTGGCCTACATCTGACGGCGTGGAGTTTGAACGGACATTGCTAGGAGAAAAAGGCTTCTCCCCAGACCTGATTAACACTCTACTTAAAAGTAGAAAAATCATCACTACCAAAATCTATGTCAGGATTTGGAACAGATTCCTTCAGAACTCCGGAATAGTCGCTGGGGGTTCAGCACCTATAAACCAGATCTTAGAGTTTCTTCAGAAAGGTCTGGATATGGGGCTTTCCACTAGTACCCTTAAAATACAGGTATCAGCCTTGTGGGCCCTCTTTAGCTGCAACATTGCGAGTAATTACTGGATCAGTAGATTCATTAAAGCAGCAGGTAGATCCAGGCCAATAGTGAAAGATAGGTTCATGCCGTGGGACTTAAACCTAGTCCTCACGGCTATGACAGAGGCTCCATTCGAACCTATTTCATCAGCTTCCATAAAAAACCTGTCCCTTAAAGTAGCCTTCCTGGTAGCTCTAACCTCAGCTCGTAGGGTAAGCGACATCCAGGCATTATCTAGGCGTCCTCCTTATATACAGTTTAAGGACGATAGAGTAACACTCAGACCTGATCCGGCGTACTTACCTAAGGTAGTTTCTAGCTTTCACAGGACACAGGAAATAGTCCTTCCATCCTTCCTCCCTAATCCAGCTAATGAGAAGGAAGAGTAACTACAAACCCTAGATGTTAGGAGATGCCTCATAGAATATCTGGCAGTTACCGAACCCTGGAGAAAAGATACCGCCCTGTTTGTCTCCCATCAAAGCCCTAGGAAAGGTTGTAGAGTGTCAAAAAGCACACTAGCTAGGTGGATTTGAGAGGCGATTTCAATAGCATACACCTCAAAAGGCAGGTCGCCACCCGGGAAGCTGAGGGCGCATTCCACCAGAGCCATGGCGACCTCGTGGGCCGAGAGATCAGAAGTCTCCATCGACCAGATATGTAAGGCGGCTACTTGGTCCTCTCCGAGCACCTTTTATAGTCATTATAGGCTAGACTTGGGTGCTTCCACAGACCTCTCTTTTGGCTTAAGGGTACTGCAGGCTGTTGTACCTCCCTAAATAGTTATTACTCTCTGTAATTCTCTCAGGTGGTGCTGTCATGGACGACCGAATAAAGTCGTAGTTACTCACCGGTTAACGGTATTTTTCGGAGTCCATGACAGCACCCGTATATTCCCTCCCTTTAGTTTAAAATTTGGGTGTGCACTTCTTCCCCTTATAGGTACACGGGTAATTTAAATAGTCGTGTAAAGTATTTTGTAGATAAATTATGCTATTAACCATTGTGGTCCTCTTGTGCTCTGTAATCCAACTGATGTGTGGGAGAGGTGCCGCCTTTTTGTATCTGTAGGTTTCCTGTTCCTAAAGGGCGGATCCCCTCTCTCAGGTGGTGCTGTCATGGACTCCGAAAAATACAGTTAACCGGTGAGTAATTACGACTTTCTATACTTAATATTTAACCATTGTGAATAACCAGCCATAATACCATGAGACATTTTGGCCCCAGTTCATCAAAGTGCTGCAGATTATGTTCCAAAACATTTTGAAAATTTGCAAAACTTTTGCTCCACTTAGAGTTGCAAAATTTTTTGCAACTTTTGATATTTTCTCACCAGTCCTGGCTACATCCATCAAAATTGGACTGACCTGTGATGGGGTGTAGCAGAGCTTGCCTGGCATATTCATGAAAAGTTGTGATGTACCTTATGCCAGAAATGTTACTCCAATCCTGTTATGCCAGTGATAAGTTGTGCCTAATGTGGTTTACAACTACTTTACAAGTCCCAATCATGTGAATTAAGTGCAATAGACATGCACTTTACTAAATAACTTGCTTTCGCAAATCCTTATTTAACCCAAGCTGCTCTCCTGGTAACATGATTTCTTGCTGAGAATCCCCTAATTTCCTGTTTCGGAGACATGAGGGGTCAGCCGGTGCACTAGTCCGGTAGCCAAAACCGCATGGACCAGCGATCATCCCACCGAACGCCCGCTCTCCTTTTACCCTGGGCATAACGCTACTCAGACAACACAGTATGAGGGTGAAACAGTGTGGCAATACTTTATTGAACCACAAGTGATTAACAAAAGAAAAAAGAAATAGGCCACAAAGCAGGGGATCACCCTAGGCAGGAGATAGCATAAACAATTCAAATTTTATTCAACACAGAAAAACAGACAAAAAATTGTTAAAAACATTAAAAATGGTCAAACATATGACACATATACACATTGCACAAGGTTCATAATAGAGCATACCACCTACCGCTAAACACTCCACAATGGGAAAATGACCCTAGGTCCATGTAAACAGCATACCAGAGTGTGAAAAAATGCACCCCCTCAAATAGAAATATTTGACCATGCAGAAGGTAGAAAACACTCTCTGTGTAGTAAAGGTGGACAATAAATTCATTACCTGAAAAGTGGGTTAACACTAATACCATAAGTCACCACAGATAGAGATATATAACTCATGAAGTGTCTTGTCCGAATGCAATAAAAAAAGAATATATTGGAGGCAAACGGTTTAAATCACCCCCTTTAGGAACATATATTGCACTGCTTCAAAAATACACATGAAGCATACAAATAACCCACATGGTCTAAGCCCCTGAAATAAGGAGAGAGAAGTATAGGCTAAAATAGCCTCCGACAATGATCAGCACATGTTCACATTAGCGATATACAAAACCCATGTAGAGAAAGGTATAGGCTAAAATAGCCTCCTACAATGGTCAGCACATGTTCACATTAGCGATATACAAAACCCATGTAGAGAAAGGTATAGGCAAAAATAGCCTCCTACAATGGTCAGCACATGTTCACATTAGCGATATACAAAACCCATGTAGAGAAAGGTATGGGCAAAAATAGCCTCCTACAATGGTCAGCACATGTTCACATTAGCGATATACAAAACCCATGTAGAGAAAGGTATAGGCAAAAATATCCTCCTACAATGGTCAGCACATGTTCACATTAGCGATATACAAAACCCATGTAGAGAAAGGTATAGGCAAAAATAGCCTCCTACAATGATCAGCACCCCTGACGAAGCCACCAAGTGTGGCGACACGCGTCAGGTCTTTCCACTCTGCCTGCTCCACTCTATATGGGTTTTGTATATCGCTAATGTAACATGTGCTGACCATTGTAGGAGGCTATTTTTGCCCATACCTTTCTCTACATGGGTTTTGTATATCACTAATGTGAACATGTGCTGATCATTGTAGAAGGCTATTTTAGCCTATACTTCTCTCTCCTTATTTCAGGGGCTTAGACCATGTGGGTTAGGCCGGGGTCACACTAACCGACGCAAAATACGGTCCGTAGTTTACATGCGTAATACAGATGAATGACCCCTAAATAGTGCTCCGCATGTCATCCGTAAGCATGGTGTGGTCGCGTATTTTGCGCATGTCAGCATCCGTATGTGATGCGTATGTAATCCGTATGGCATCCGTATGGCGAGATTTTCTCTCCAGCTTGCAAAATGGACATTTAACGGTTTTGAGGCCTGCTAACTATTTAAATCATTAGCCTCAAGAACAGGTGGCTGCCTCCATTCTGTCCATGTGTGACCTTGCCTTCACTAGGTGTGTTGCTGTTGTATGTGCAACATGGCAGACAGTCTGACTTTCAACACAACTGAGCAGGTTCTCTTCAACTGGCTTTTGTCACGCCGCTTTGGTCAACCATACCCAGTGATAGTGGATCCGCGGAGGAGGAGACGCATGTGGGTCCATCCACTTTTGAGGCAACGACTCACAAGAGGTCATTTTCACCGCCTCTATTCTTCTCTGTGGGAGCATCCGGCTAAATTCTACCAATACTGTCGCATGAGCCTCGCAACATTTGATCGACTCTTGGAGACAGTGCGCCCTGGGATAACCTTTGAGGACACAAGGATGCGCAAAGCTATATCTGCAGAGGAGCGACTTCTACTCACATAACGGTATGTACTACACAACCACATTCTCTATGTTGATGATGTGTTGCCCAAAGTATGTATTTTTTGCTTCATGGAATAATTTTAATGCCCTCATCTTATTCCAGATATGTTGAAACTTACAGACCAGAATGTTATGTGTAAGATGTATTGAATATCACTTAGTCAATTGTGCAACAAAATATGTGTGTGTTATTAGATGTGAATTCATAACAAGTTTTGTATGTACTGTATGTACCTTATTTTTGTTTAATTTGTGCATTCTAAAAGGTTCCTTTTCTGTTGTTCTTCAGCTTCCTGTCCACTGGCCTGTCTTATGCAGCCCTCCACCATGAGTTTCTGATTGGAAGATCTACCATTTCTGGCATAGTCAGGTCGACATGTAGTCAAATATGGTCAAGACTACATCAACTCGTCATGCCCGAGCCCGGGATGGAAGACTGGTTAAGGATATCAAGGGACTTTGAGGAGGAATGCCAGTTTCCTAATTGTGTTGGTGCCCTTGATGGCAAACATATCCGGGTGCGTAAGCCGCCAAACTCTGGCTCCCAATTCTTCAATTATAAACAATATTTTTCTGTTGTATTGTTGGCTCTGGCCGACCCTCAATACACGTTTATAATTGTTGACATTGGGGCCTATGGAAGGACGGGAGACTCTCGAGTCTTCAATACTTCCATTATGGCTCAGTGGCTACGCACCAACCAGTTGGATCTACCACCACCACGCCAGCTACCAGGCTCCACTCAACAATCAGTCCCTTATGTCCTTGTGGCAGATGAGGCTTTTCAGTTAACGCACAATGTCATGAGGCCATATCCCCGGCGCAACCTTGACCACAGGCACAGAATTTTTAACTTGCGCCTATCACGTACTCGGCGACTGGTGGAGTGTTCCTTTGGCATTCTTTGTGCCAAATGGAGGGTACTCCAGTCTGCCATTCAGCTGAGTGAACAAAATGTTAGTGAAGTAGTTAAAGCTTGTGTGGTTCTTCATAACTTCACCAGGATACATGATTGTTCCTCCTCTGGTGGTGTTGTGCATGGGTTGGCCAATGTGCGTAGGGCGACACCACCTATCAACCCTCAACGTAGACCGCTCTCTGGCCTCAAAGTGTGTGATATTTTCACAAACTACTTTGTCACCTGAGGGGGAAACGTCTTGGCAAGAGCATGCTGTATCTATGTTATAATTTTGTGGTTTATGTGTGTCTAAATATATATATTTCTACCCCTTCAGATTCTATGAATGTTTAATTGCATTGGTAAGCGTATGCTAGTTTGCTGACACTGTTTTTTAGAATTGAGACAGAGACATAAAATGTAATAGCCAAATGTTTACTTGCCCCTTTTTTTTGTTGTTGTTTTTTTAAATCAAAACATATTATTGCCATATAAGAACTGTGGCAATGTGGCAAATTGGCCTTTTTGCAGATGTGAACATTTTTTCACAAACAATTTTTCACACATACAAAAACAAAAATACAACATAATGCAATACCAAAATGGCTACATTATAAATTTTGGTAATTTGGGGAAGGAGAAGGCGGAAGACCAGCCTGTGGTTGCTGCTGGCTACTTTGCCCAACATCGCCCTGTGTTGGAGCATACTGTTGCCCATGATGTGGGTATTGTACTGCCTCCTGGGATTGGGCTTGGTACTGGCCAGAGTGATACGGAACAGGGGCATCTTGTTGGCTCGGGTAGGCCCGTGTCTCATACCCACCAATATAGCCATGTCATCCCCAACCAGGTTGGGACCAGCCTCCAACACTGGGTGGGAAAAAGTGGCCATATTGGTGTGGTTGGCTAGAGGCAGACATATGTTGCTGGTGTTGTAAAGGTTGGTTAGGGGGAGGAAGGGGGTGAGGTGTAGGCCCACATATTTGAGGATCCTCAGAGCCTGCTTGAGCAAGCATCTGTGTGGGTGGTCTAAGGCGCATAAGATTTCTGGGTGAAAGCTGCCACCTCTCCAGATATTCAAACAACTCATATGGGGTATTGGGGGGAGTGCTTGCATCAAGCAGGATCTGAAAACATCCTCGAATACGGAACCTCACCTCACGGGAAAGGTCATGGAGATAAAGGGCCAGGCTACGTGAGTATGCCTCTTCGCCATCATCTGTGTTCACTCTAGCCAGATAGTTGAGGACCCCTGTATCCATATTGGTCCGGGTATCTTGGGCAGGGATCTGGCGCCTTCTTTGTCCTCGCCGGGATGGTCCAGCAGTGTGGGGAGCCCCGGATCTGGGCAGTTGGGCTGCTGCTCAAGTTGCCCTGCTCCTCCAGTATGGCTGATGGTGCAGCAGCAGACGGTCCTGGTGGTGGGGTTTGTGTTGCAGGCAATGGGTTCTCCTGAGAGGATTCTTCACCCATGCTTCTTGTAGGGGGAGAAGATGGGCCAGCCACCTCATCCCCTACAGGATCAATGTAAGGTTGGACTGAGTTCTGTTATGAAATAGAACAGAGCCAAAAATAAATCAATATTTTTGGCCCTGTAAAGTATCTGTGTAATGTGGTATGAGGTATCTACTTATGGTCTCAGATCCAGAATAGGGGCGAGGAAGGAGAGGCGGTCATAATAGATGTATTTTCTCTTTATGTAGCCCGCATCACCACTCCTGGACCGCTGCTGACGTTCCCGACTGTATTGGTCGCGGATGCTGCGCTACCGTCTCATCACATCTTCCATTGCAATGTGACAGGAAATATTATCAATTTGACATATTTGATATGTCAAATTTGCTACCAGTAGCCTAGGCATGTGGCCTTCTGGGGTATGCTTTCTACCCAAGGAGGCATATCTAATTGGCCCATCCAGCCCAGATACACAGGGTCACAATAGTTCATGTATCAAGTAACTACACTTAATAACTTGGTTGGCTAGGAGGATGAGGAGCTTGTGGCCTGTGCCAAATCATGGCAGTGTAAAACCATGGGTCACATCAAAATCTACCCACCTCATGAGGAAAAAAGTACAAGCACAGGAAGGGGGGGTGGCCGATTCTATATGCATCTTTTGATGTGAGGTATTTTTAAACTGTTTTTGGGTTGTACTTACTCAGTTTCTGCTGCTCCTCACGTGGCCGATCACAAAAATCATGGAACATCTGGCGACATATGCGCCTCCATGACGCCTCCTTTCTTGCCCGGTTGGCATAATGGGCATCACGTTGGTCCCAGAGTTCTGGCCGCTCCTGCACTAATACAATAAGCATCTCCACATTAAGGAAATATGGCGCCATGACGCTGCTGTACTCCGTGGAGGCGTACTTCCTGGATGTCTGGAGCGCTTTTTGAGCTCATTTGCATGTCTAGGCTTCCTGATGATGGATTGGCCCATTTCCTGTCACCAGCCAAAAGACCTGCGTATTTCTCGCAAGTCACACGTGTGGTCCGTGTGTAATCCGTATTTTTTGCGCACCTATAGACTTGCATTGGCGTAATACGGCCGTAGTACGCTGACAATCGCAGCATGCTGCGATTGGCACGGACCGTAGAATACAGCCGAGAAATATACGGCTGTTGGGAGCAAGCCCATAGAGAATCATTTGTCCGTGTGTAATGCGTGCTGTTAACGCCTCTCACTCGTCCGTATTCCTCTCTAGTGTGACCCCGGCCTTATTTGTATGCTTCATGTGTTTTTTTTAAGCAGTGCAATATATATTCCTAAAGGGGGTGATTTAAACTGTTTGCCTCCAATATATTCTTTTTTATTGCATTCGGACAAGACACTTCATGAGTTATATATCTCTATCTGTGGTGACTTATGGTATTAGTTAACCCTCTTTTCAGGTAATGAATTTATTGTCCACCTTTACTACACAGAGAGTGTTTTCTACCTTCTGCATGGGCAAATATTTCTATTTGAGGGGGTGTATTTTTTCACTCTCTGGTATGCTGTTTACATGGACCTAGGGTCATTTTCCCTTTGTGGAGTGTTTAGCGGTAGGTGGTATGCTCTATTATGAGCTTTGGGCAATGTGTATATGTGTCATATGTTTGACCATTTTTAATGTTTTTAACAATTTTTTGTCTGTTTTTCTGTGTTGAATAAAATTTGAATTGTTTATGCTATCTCCTGCCTAGGGTGATCCCCTGCTTTATGGCCTATTTCTTTTTTCTATTGTTAATCACTTACTCTGCTATAGGTCAAGGTTGGATCCCCTTAATAGTTCGGTAGTGCCCTCGTCTTCTTGTTTCTACTTTATTGAACCACAAAACATGCAAATAACACAGAGCAGCACCAGAAAATACCAAAGATGGTGCAAATTTCAGAGACTCACCCTTCCTCTGACTCGCTAGGATAAGAGCATCTGTGACTTCAGAGCTGCCAGGGCCGACTATCCCACCTATGGCATGCACAGTGTGAAAGTAACAACAAGCTTAGGAAGATGACAGTCCATTGAGGAACAAGGCCAGTTGACAGGAACGTCACAACCTGACTTCTCTGAACATTTCCATGGAGCCAGGTGAGTCCCATTCTTGGTTTTCACAAACATATTCATGTTGCTCAGGTGACCAGTGGGCCCAAAGGTATCCGTGGTTCAGTGATGGTCAATAGAACAGATCTGTATTCTTTCAGCCGAGGCCGTGGTCCCCTAAGCTGGCATCCTGTAAAATGACAAATCTCTGTCCCTCATTATGGAGCCATGATGTCTTGACTGCTGTCTTGCAAAGAGTCTCTGGTTCTTTGGATCTCTGGATGGTTTGGCTGTTTTGATGTATCTGTGTATCTGGAAGTATCTATCCTTTTTATAGTTAACAACTGTCCTTCACGCCAGCATTCACAGGTAAAGGGAAGAATGGTGAAGAGCTAGACTTGCGTTGTTTAATTATTTAATCTATTTGCATAGTTTTTCCTCCTCTGTTTTGCAAGTTAACAAACTAGCTGGCCTGGACAATGTGTAATCAACATATCAGCAAACATCATTGTTCAATTATCCTGTGTCTCTAGTCATCCAGGATAACAACACAATATGTCACATCAAATGTTAACTTACAAGTAAATATTACAGTCTTATATGAACAAAAGTTTCTGTTTTCTTGGCCAATCAGAAAGAAACACACAAATTCAAAAGTCAACATAAAAACTGAAAATAGACATTAGGTTGATTAATATAAAATGCTGTGTCATCACAACAAATTCTCCCTGAGTTCCTGGCTCTAGAACCTGATGAATGGAAGTGTCTTACTGTGTGAATGGGTGGGGGTCCATTCAGAAGAGGTCGCACAACTCTCCCAGCAGACACCGCTCTCCCCACAGCCACAGCATTCCCTGTAGGCACAGCTCTTCTGGCAGGCACTGCTCTCCCCACAGGTACATTACTCCCCACAGGCACAACTCTCCCTGCAAGCACAGCTCTCCCCGCAGGCACAGCTCTCCCTGTAGACACAGCTCTCCCTTGTATCTTTATGTATACAGCAGGTTGTGTGTATATATATATGTCATGATCCAGGATGGGGTTTCGCTTTGGCCCATCCTGGTCAGACAGGGGGTTAATTGTTTCTGCCTCTCTCTGGCAGAGGGCGGCTATTTAATGCTCACGAGACCTAGGTCCGTTGTCAATTATACTTCTGCCCTCGGCTGAGTTAGTAGACCTCTGGTGTACATGTGCCTTGTGCCTGATTACTTGTTGCTTGTTTGGTTTTGATCCGGTTCTGTCCCTGTTACGAGTTCTGCCTGTCCCTTTTGTACCACACCGCTCTCTCGTGTATGACTCTCTGCTTATGACTTGACTATTCTCTGCTCGTCCCGCTGTACCACACCGCCCTCTTGTGTATGACCTTTGGCTTTGTCTGACCTCCCATCTGTATATCCCTCCTGTACCTCATTTGCCCGAACTGTGCATGAGCTCCGTTTTGCCTGATTCTGAGTTGTATGGTGTCCTGCCATCTCTGAAAGCAGGATGCTAAGCCCCGCCCCCTTGCAGTCACATGACCGTAGGTGCTGTGCCAGCTTGCTAACTTCAGCATCCACAGGTCCTGTGCATCTTTACTTTCCGGCGCTGACAGGATCCTGACACTGATAGTTTGAAGCAAGCATTGTCACCACTGCTGCCCTGCTCCACAGATATCTTTGAGCACTGTTTTTGTACTCAGAACATGCGCACTGGCTCAGTGAGAGAGTGTAGTGCGGTGTTCCTGACAACATATATATATATATATATATATATATATATATATATATAGGTGCATCTCACAAGATTAGAATATCATCAAAAAGTTAATTTATTTCAGTTTCCAACTGCTACCCTCAGAAACCCCTCTAATCTTAATATTCCCTGCATGCCTTCTGTCTTTTTTAATTGTGCCCTTTGGAATTCTCGCTCAGTGAGTAATAAACTCTCCTTCATCCATGACTTCTTCCTTTCAAATTCTCTTAACCTTCTGGCTCTTACTGAAACCTGGATCCAGCAATCAGACACTACCGCTGCTGCTGCTCTTTCGTATGGTGGACTACACTTCTCTCATACCCCAAGATCAGACAATAGAGCAGGTGGAGGCGTTGGCCTGCTCCTATCACCAAAATGTACCTTTCAGGTTATCCCTCAAGTACCCTAACTTGTCTTCCCTTCTTTTGAGTTTCATACCGTCAGACTCTACACCCCCTTCTCCATGTGAGTGGCGGTGGTGTATCATCTTCCCGGCCCCTCCCATCAGTTCCTGGATCATTTTGCCACTTGGCTTCCACATTTTCTCTCCTGGGACATCCCTACCCTCAAAATGGGCGATTTCAACATCCATATTGCTCTTCCCCTCTCCCCATCTGCTACTCACCTTTTATCTTTAACCTTCTCATTTGGCCTTTCACAGCATACTAACTCCCCCACGTATGAAGATGGAAACTCCCTCGACTTGATCTTCTCTTGGCTTTGTGCAGTGGATGATTTCGCAAACTCCCCTCTCCCGCTCTCTGATCACAACCTGCCAGGCCGCTCAGGTCACCCCCACTGTCCATACTTATAGAAACATACAGGCCATTAACACCCAGAAACTTATGAAGAACTTGCAGTCTTCATTGACCCCTATCTCCTCCCTCTCATGTCCTGATTATGCACTGAAGCATTACAATGAAACACTTCAAAGTGACCTGGATGAGTTTGCACCTCCTATACATAGAACAACACGACACAGACGGTGACAACCCTGGCACACCCTGCAAACACGTTTCCTGCAGCGGTGCTCCAGGTGCGCCGAAAGTCTGTGGAGAAAATCAAATCTACACGAAGATTTCATCCATTATAAGTTTATGCTTAGAATATACAACACTGCCCTTCACCTCTCCAAACAAACCTATTTCAACACCCTCATCACCTCACTCTCCAATAACCCTAAACATCTCTTTGACACTTTTCATTCCCTGCTCAACCCAAGAGTGCAGGCCCCAACCACGGAGCTTGGAGCTGACGATCTGGCCAATTACTTCAAAGAAAAAATTGACCTTATCCTACAGGAAATTATCTCCCAATCACCTCATACCATGCATTTTCCTTCCTCCCCCACTGCATCTAGCTCACTCTCTGACTTTGAAACAGTCACAAAAGAAGAAGTAAGCAGGCTCCTTGCATCTTCTCGCCCAACCACTTGCACCAGTGACCCATTTCCGTCACATCTCCTCCAGTCCCTTTCCCCTGCTGTCACCACTCACCTAACTAAAATATTTAACCTCTCTCTCTTCTGGTATCTTTCCCTCCTCATTTAAGCATGCCATCATACATCCACTACTTAAAAAACTATCCCTCGATCAAAACTGTGCCGCTAACTATAGACCTGTCTCTAATCTTCCCTTCATCTCAAAACTCCTGGAACGCCTGGTCCACTCCCATCTGATCCGCTATCTCTCTGATAACTCTCTTCTCAACCCTCTCCAATCCGGTTTCCGCTCTTTACACTCTACTGAAACTGCCCTCACTAAAGTCTCTAATGATCTACTAACAGATAAGTCTAATGGTCACTACTCCATGCTAATTCTCTTGGATCTCTCTGCAGCATTCGACACTGTGGATCATCAGCTCCTCCTTACTATGCTCCGTTCCATCGGCATCAAGGACACCGTTCTCTCCTGGTTTTCCTCCTATCTCTCTGACCGCTCCTTTACTGTATCTTTTGCTTACTGTTGGTGTTCCTCAAGGATCAGTCCTAGGCCCCCTCCTCTTCTCTTTGTACACTTCCCCTATTGGTCAAATAATCAGTAGATTTGGTTTCCAGTATCATCTCTATGCTGATGACACCCAATTATATGCTTCTTCTCCTGACATCACACCTGCCTTTTTAGAAAACACCAGCGATTGTCTAAACGCTGTGTCTAACATCATGTCCTCACTATATCTGTGTTAGGGATGGCGGAACGCACTAAATATGAAATAACGTAAAGTGCGTTCGCCGCCCGGGGTCCACCATGCAGAAGGTGTTAACGCTGCTGCTAGATAATGGCGGACGTACAATATGGCGGTATAACGCACGCGGGTTGAATGTCACCCGGGTGCGCTGAGCGATCTCTGTTTATTCACAGAGATACCTAAGTGCTAAACACAAAAGGCTGAGCCTGTTAACGTCACAGGTCTCAGAGAAGTGCCCGTATTGTATATGGTCACAGGAGCTGGGCCCTAGGCAGAGGGTCAATGTCTGTCCAGACCTACCGTGCGTGCGGCGTCGCTACTGTGGACGCCAAGAGGAGCTGCAGACTGCAGCGCAGCAACAGACACTGACGCTAATCAACAATGCCCGGTAGCAGGCGCACTGTCGGACGCTAGCACTGTGGAGGATGCTAATGTGGCTAGTAGCTTGCCACTGGCTGGCGCTGACTCTAAACCTAAGTCCCTATACACACTCATAATATCAGAGGGAGGGGATCTTAATGAGTCATTCGCAGGTTCATGCATCCATCATCATTCACACAGTAAGCAACTAGAGACTATACTAGCGCATGGCCGAGCGGCCATGCGAACCTTTTATAGCCGGGACCTTCCAGAAGCTTCCAGATCCCTGAGATTTACCAATCAGCACACGAGAAGGACCTGGGCATGTGACTCCCGATCTCCAATGGGAGATCGTCTCGTGAGCATGCCCAGTAGAGCGACAGAGGGATTTAGCCTCTGGAGCGATTTGCTGCTGAGCAGCCTGCATTGCTATTGCTAACCCAAAGGTGGCAGCAACTGCCAGATCCACAGAGCAGGACTGGGCAGAGCGTCTGGGACGCTGGGACTGCTGAGCAATCTCCTCTGCGGTCGATAGATAATGGGAGACCGCAGAATGTGAGGCTCTGGATTCCTTTTGAGCCGCTGCAGGAACCCGACGCCTAACAATCTGAAACTGAACCTGTCAAAGACTGAAATCCTTGTGTTTTCTCCCGCTACTAATGTACCTATACCCGACATTGCCATTTCCGTGTGTGGTTCCACTATTACTCCCCAGCAACATGCCCGCTTTCTTGGGGTCATACTTGACTCCGAGCTTTCCTTTGCCCCCCACATCCGATCACTGGCTCGCTCTTGTTATCTGCACCTCAAAACATTTATCGAATTCGACCTTTTCTTACTTTTGACCCTGCAAAAACTCTTACTGTTTGTCTTATTCATTCTCGTCTGGACTATTGTAACTCTCTTCTAATCGGTCTCCCTCTTACCAAACTCTCCGGCCTCCAATCTGTCTTGAATGCTGCAGCCAGGATCATATTCCTCGCCAATCGTTACACCGATGCCTTTACCTTGTGCCAGTCATTACACTGGCTACCCATCCACTCCAGAATCCAGTACAAAGTTATTACTCTCACCCACAAAGCACTCCATGGCTCAGCACCACCCTACATCTCCTCCTTCGTTTCGGTCTACCACCCTACCTGTGCCCTCTGTTCTGCTGATGACCTGAGGTTAGCATCCTCAATAATCAGAACCTCCCACTCCGTCTCCAAGACTATACACGTGCTGCGCCAATTCTTTGGAATGCACTTCCCAAGTCAATTCAATTAGTCCCCAATCCCTACAATTTTAAGCGTGTCCTGAAAACGCATTTATTCAGACTGGCCTACCGCCTCAACACATTAACCTAACTATCTCTGTGTAGCACAGTCAAAAGTTTTACCATAACCAGGTTTCCCGCATCATGTTCCCACATGCTTTATGCATCTATTAGCCCTCTGTGTCTGTACTGTTACACACTTAACATTATGGCTGGTCCAAACAATCAGGGCAATTGTTACCACCCACCTTTCGTGTCTATCTTTTTTTTTTTCCCCATAGATTGTAAGCTTGCGAGCAGGGACCCTCATTCCTCTTGGTATCTGTCATGATCTATGTGATTATTGTTATGCTGTAATGTCTATCGTCTGTACAAGTCCCCTCTGAAATGTAAAGTGCTGCGGAATATGTCGGCGCTATAGAAATAAAATTTATTATTATAGTTTTTCAATACACAAAGTGAATCTCATATATTATATAGAATCAATACAAACAGAGTGATCAATTTCAAGTGTTTATTTCTGTTAATGTTGATGATTATGGCTTACAGCCAATGACAATCCAAAAGTCATTATCTCAGTAAATTAGAATATTTTATAACACCAGCTTGAAAAAAATGATTTTAACCCCTTTACCCCCAAGGGTGGTTTGCATGTTAATGACCAGGCCAATTTTTACAGTTCTGACCACTGTCCCTTTATGAGGTAATAACTCTGGAACGCTTCCATGTATCCTGGTGATTCTAACATTGTTTTCTCGTGACATACTGTTCTTCATGATAGTGGTAAAATTTCTTTGATATGACTTGCATTTATTTGTGAAAAAAAACAAAAACGGAAATTTGGCAAAGACTTTTAAAATTTCGCAATTTTCCAGCTTTGAATTTTCATGCCCTTAAATTACAGAGATAGGTCACACAATATACTTAATAAGTAACATTTCCCACATGTCTTCTTTACATAAACACAATTTTGGAACCAAAATTTTTGTTAGGAAGTTATAAGGGTTAAAATTTGACTAGCGATTTCTCATTTTAACAACACATTTTTTTTAGGGACCACATCACATTTAAAGTCTCTTTGAGGGGTCTATATGATAGAAAATACCCCAAAATGACACCATTCTAAAAACTGCACCCCTCAAGAGGCTCAAAACCACATTCAAGAAGTTTATTAACCCTTCAGGTGCTTCACAGGAATTTTTGGAATGTTTAAAAAAAAGAACATTTAACTTTTTTTCACAAAAAAATTTATTCAGATCCACTTTGTTTTATTTTCCCAAGGGTAACAGGAGAAATTGGACCCCAACAGTTGTTGTACAATTTGTCCTGAGTACGCTGATACCCCATGTATGCAGTTAAACGACTGTTTGGGCGCATGGCAGAGCTCGGAAGGGAAGGAGCACCATTTGACTTTTCAATGCAAAATTGGTTGGAATTGAGATTGGACGCCATGTCGTGTTTGGAGAGTCCCTTATGTGCCTAAACAGTAGAATCCCCCCAGAAGTGACTCATTTTGGTGTGTGGTGAGCACTTTGAACCCCCAAGTGCTTCACAGAAGTTTATAATGTAGAGCCATAAAAAATAAAAAATCATATTTTTTTTCACAAAAATTATCTTTTCGTCCCCAATTTTTTATTTACCCAAGGGTAACAGGAGAAATTGGACCCTAAAAGTTGTGCAATTTGTCCTGAGTATGCTGATACCCCATATGTGGGGGTAAACCACTGTTTGGGCGCATGGGAGAGCTCGGAAGGGAAGGAGCGCCATTTGACTTTTCAATGCAAAATTGGCTGGAATTGAGATCAGACGCCATGTTGCATTTGGAGAGACCCTAATGTGCCTAAACAGTGGAAACCCTCCAATTCTAACTCCAACCGTAACCTCAACACACCCCTATCCTTAACAAACCCCTAACCCTAATCCCAACTCCAACCCTAATCCTAACTTTAGCTCCAACCCTAACCCTGACTTTAGCCCTAACCCTAACCCTAGCCAAAGCCCTAACCCTAATGGGAAAATGGAAATAAATACTTTTTTTAATTTTATTATTTGTCCCTATCTAAGGGGGTGATAAAGGGGGGTTTGATTTACTATTTATAGCGGGTTTTTATGTTTGTCAGCTGTCAAACACTAAAAGACGCTTTTTTTTTGCAAAAAATATTTTTTGCATCACCACATTTTGAGGGCTATAATTTTTCCAAATTTTGGCCTACAGAATCATGTGAGGTCTTGTTTTTTGCGGGACGAGTTGACGTTTTTATTGGTACCATTTTCAGGCAATGACATGTTTTGATTGCTTTTTGTGAGTCAGATTGAACAAAAACCAGCATTTCATGAATTTCTTTTTTTTTTGGGGGGGGGGCTTTATACCGTTCCACGTGTGATAAAATTGATAAAGCAGTTTTATTCTTCAGGTGAGTATGATTACAGTGATACCTCATTTGTATCATTTTTTATGTTTTTACGCTTTTATACTATAAAAACTATTTTATTTAAAAAATAATTATTTTTGCATCGCTTTATTTTGAGAGCTATTACTTTTTTATTTTTTCGCTGATGATGCTGTATGTGGGCTTGTTTTTTGCAGGACAAGATGACGTTTTCAGCGGTACCACGATTATTTATATCCGTCTTTTTGATCGCATGTTATTCCACTTTTTGTTCAGTGGTATGATGATAAAGCATTTTTTTTTGCCTTTTTTTATGGTGTTCACTAAAAGCGTTAACTAGTGGTATAGGTTTATAGGGCAGGTCGTTACGGACGTGGCAATACTAAATGTGTACTTTTATTGTGTAGATTTTTTTATTTAAATATTTATTGATTGAATAAATATTGATTTCTTAATTATTTTTTTACATAATTTTACAATTTTTTTTTATTTAATTCTTACTTTTACACTGTGTCCCACTATGGGACACTCATTTTGAGTAGTTTGATTGCTTCTATAGCATGCAGAACTGCATGCTATAGAAGCTGTCAGCGCTGCACGGAGTTGCACACTGACCTGAGAGACTTCCTAGTCTTTACTGCGCATGACAGGAAGTCTTTCAGCAGTGGAGGCCCAGATGTCGTGACTGTGAAGATCTGGAGTTGTGGGTGTTAGTAATCACCTAGGCAGGTTAACGATGCAACAAGTTTTATTTGTATCCATACAAGCATTTCAGTAAGTCCAGGTAGATGACCCCAATGTAATGCCCCCAGTCCACGGGATCAGCAACAAGTCAGTAAAAATAGTCCATGGGATAATTCCTAGGGGAATATAGATCTCACGACCGAAGCCCGAGAAAACTTAGTTCCAAGTTCGATAGTCCATTCATTGGTTCCAGGAGCGGCCTTAACTCTCCTCCTTTCGCTTCAGATCCCCAGACACAACTGCACTCCCCCATCAAGTCTCTCAACTCTACTCCCAACCCCCTAACCAATGTACATTGAATTCACAGCCAGTGAAGTCTCCGGCCAGTCTGGAGTGGTGTGAACCCAAGTGGCCCCCCTGCCGAGAGAAAGAAAGGCACATATTCCCCCACCAGATAAGGTCATTGCATGTAAATACAACATAAATTGAGGTAACTAGTCATCTGTGCTGGGAAAGTATTTCAGTTCCTCACAGTGACGACCTCGGGTCTCCATGGTAGCGATCGGGACCCCCGCATCATGCCGCGGGGTCTCCGATTCAAAGGCAGAAGTGCTTCTGCCTGCTCCCAGAACACTGCAATCATGTTTGATCGCAGTGTTCCGGGGGAGCGGTCCGTGACTGCTCCTGGCTCTTAGTGCCGGGTGTCAGCTGTGATAATCAACTGACACGGGCCGCGATCAGCAGCGCTTCCCCCTTGAGCGCGGCTGATCGCATATAACGTACTATTCCGTCCATGGGAATTAAGTCCCAGGTCACATGGACGGACTAGTACATCTAATGGCAGAAAGGGGTTAAATCCGAAATGTTGGCCTCCTGAAATGTATATTCAGTAAATGCACTCAATACTTGGTCAGAGCTCCTTTTGCATCAATTACTGTATCAGTGCGGCATGGCATGGAGGCGATCAGCCTGTGGCACTGCTGAGGTGTTATGGAAGCCCAGATTGCTGTCACGCGGGGCTTAGTTCAACTAAGGCTGAAATACCCGGGGCCCCTGTGATGTCCCTTTAACTAGGGGAAACCCTGTCTGACCCTCAACCCAGGGTTTTTGCTGATGGTACAAATGCCTGAGCCTCCAACCTTTCCTTATCTCCTGCTCAGCCCTGCACTTAACCCTCCACCCAGTGAGGAGACACACCACCAAAGCCCCCACACAAATTATGACAGACAGGGAGAACTTAAACTGCACTGCGCCGCACCCACACAGGAATATACAGTAATGTGAACAGGGCACAACTAAACACAAATATGGGAAGGAGAAAGGATAACAACGGATCATACGCCACCAGATACGAATCTCTCTCTTTTCAACACCTCCACTCCAGACCGGAACCACTTGGTACTAAACACAAGCTATAATCGGCGACGCCCATAGGCCAGCATGACTATTTAAAGACCGTGGGCGTGACTAAACATCCAACCTGGTCTCCAGCAAGATTAACCCCCGAGAGCCTGAAGATCAAGCCGGCGCCACTGAGGCTATAGTGGATGGAGGTGGAAGTACCTCTGCCTGCCGGACGCTGTGGTGTGAACAGCATCCGACATGACATTACCCCGTCTTCTACGAGGGACCCCGGACCCTCAAGACTCATAGGACCCAGCTTGTCCGGATGACGATGGTGAAAGGAACTGACCAGCCGATTGGCATGTATGTCTGAGGCTGGAACCCAAGACCTCTCCTCCGGACCATACCCCCGCCAGTGCACCAAATACTGAAGAGTACGGTGTACTACTCGAGAGTCCACTACCTTGGCAACCTCAAACTCTAAATCGCCATCCACCATGACTGGAGGTGGCATCGGCGTCGTGTCCACCAAGCCTACCACCTTTTTCAATAAAGCCCTGTGAAACACGTTGTGTATCTTGTACACCGCAGGAAGTTCCAACCGATAAGCCACTGGGTTAATGATGGCAGAAATCCTAAAAGGCCCAATAAACCTTGGACCCAATTTTAAAGATGGAATTTTGAGTTTTATGTTCTTCGTAGCTAACCACACCCACACACAGGTCCGGACCTGACACACGTCTACTGTCGGCCACCCGTTTGTACCTAGCACTCATGCTCAACAAACGCTGTTTCACCCTCCTCCAGACCGATGACAATTGGGCTCCTAGCTAATCCTCCTCCGGGACACCCCCCGAGTCACCCTGACGTAAGGTACAAAACTGAGGATGTTGACCGTACACACAAAAGAATGGGGACTCTCCCGAGGACTCTTGGCGGTGATTATTTGACGCGAATTCGGCCAGAGGAAGGAAAGTAGACCACTCCTCCTGGTTGTCGGACACAAAGCATCGTAAATACTGTTCTAAATTTTGGTTCATGCGCTCAGTTTGTCCATTAGACTGTGGATGAAACGCCGATGAATGTGACAACTTGATCCCCAAGCGTGAGCAAAAAGCTTTCCAAAACCTCGCCACAAATTGCGTACCCCTATCAGATACTATGTCCGACAGAACTCCGTGGAGTCTGACCACCTCCTTCACAAATACCTGAGCCAACGTCTTTGCATTGGGTAATGAAGACAACGCCACAAAATGCGCCATCTTTGAAAAACGGTCAACCACCACCAGGATGAAAGTGTTCCCCGCCGAGGCTGGCAAGTCAGTGATGAAATCCATGGAGATTTCTGTCCATGGCCTATTGGGTACCCCCAGAGGCTGTAGCGTGCCAGCAGGACGGGTTCGGGGTGACTTAGCCCTAGCGCACGTGATGCAAGCTGCCACGTACGAGACCACGTCCTGCCGGATTCTGGGCCACCAGAAACGACGCGATACCAGCTCTAAGGTGCCCTTCACCCCTGGATGACCAGCCAGTACCGAGTCGTGGTGTTCCTTCAACACCTTAAGCCGAAGATGCAGGGGTACAAATGATTTGTTGGCGGGAAGTCCTGGCCGTACCTCCTCTTGGGCCTCGGCAATCTCCGCCTCTACCTCAGTCGTGAGAGCCGAGACCACTACCCCTTCCTGGAGGATGGGTACCGGCTCTTCCCGAGGTTCTCCCCCCGGAAAACACCTAGATAAAGCATCTGCCTTGGTGTTTTTAGCCCCGGGACGGTAAGTCACAAGAAAATTGAAACGAGTAAAAAACAATGCCCAGCGGGCCTGCCTCGGAGACAGTCGCTTGGCCGACTCCAGATAGAGCAGATTCTTATGGTCGGTGATGACTGTGACCTGGTGAGCCGCCCCCTCCAAGAAGTGTCGCCATTCCTCAAAAGCCAATTTGATGGCCAACAACTCTCGGTTGCCGATATCATAATTCCGTTCGGCCGGCGACAGCTTCTTGGAGAAGTAGGCGCATGGATGCATCTCGCTCAAGGACGAGCCTTGAGACAGTACTGCCCCCACTCCCACCTCCGACGCATCAACCTCCACCACAAAAGGTTTAGACACGTCTGGTTGCACCAGAATGGGGGCTGAAGCAAAACTATTCTTCAGACGCTCAAATGCACGTATAGCCACCTCAGGCCAGCTCGCCAGATCGGCACCTTTTTTTGTCATGTCCGTGAGCGGTTTGGCGATAGTCGAAAAGTGTTTTATAAACTTCCTATAATAATTCGCAAACCCAAGGAACCGCTGGAGTGCTTTCAGACTCTCCGGCCTCTCCCATTGCAGCACCGCTTGCACCTTAGCTGTGTCCATTTTAAACCCGGCTGCGGACACAATATATCCCAAAAAGGGCAACTCCTGGACAAAAAATAAACATTTTTCGAGCTTAGCATAGAGCTGGTTCTCCCGGAGCAACTGTAACACCTGCCTGACATGCTCCAAATGAGTGTCCCAATCGCTAGAATAAATGAGGATATCATCCAGGTATACAATCACAAATCTCCCCAGGACATGAGCAAATACATCATTAATAAAATGATGAAAAACGGCAGGCGCGGTGGTCAACCCAAACGGCATAACCAGACTCTCAAAATGACCCTCAGGAGTGTTAAACGCCGTCTTCCACTCATCCCCCTGACGGACCCTTATGAGGTTATACGCCCCCCTGAGGTCCAGCTTGGAAAACCATTTCGCACCCACTACCTGGTTGAACAAATCCGGGATCAACGGCATTGGGTAAGGATCACGGATAGTAATCTGGTTTAACTCTCGGAAATCCAGACACGGGCGTAACCCCCCATCTTTCTTCTTAATGAAGAAAAACCCCGCGGCTACAGGCGAGGATGAAGGCCGGATGTGTCCTTTGCTCAGACTCTCCGCGATGTAGTCTTTCAGAGCTTGTCTCTCAGGACCAGAAATATTAAACATCCTGGCCTTAGGTAATTTGGCCCCAGGTTTTAACCTGATCGCACAGTCATAGGCTCTATGTGGAGGCAGTTCTGAGCAACCCTTCTCAGAGAAAACATCCGTGAAATCCAGCAGAGCCTCAGGCAGGCTGGGCGTCACGGCGGACACACATGTGGCCAAGCAATTGTCTTGGCAGAAATCACTCCATTGTACTATGTCCTGAGTTTTCCAATCAATTACCGGGTTGTGCCTGGACAACCATGGAAAACCCAGGACCATTTGTGCTGGGAGATTACGGAGGACCCTACATGTAACCGACTCAGAATGTAGGACCCCAATGTGGAGTTTCACCTCTGCCACAAATTCCGTAATCTCCCCTTGAGGGAGGGTAACAGCATTAATGGTAACCACCTGTATGGGGTGAGGAAGTCTTTCGATCTTAAACCCGGCGGTATGTGCAAACTCCTCATCTATGAGATTGGTGGCAGAACCGCTATCCACAAACACTGATATTGGTAGCTCTCTGCCCACGATAATAACCTTGGCAGGGAGCATACATTGAGATACCATCATGGAGGATATGCATACGCTCAGTTGGGTCTCCTCCATACCCTCTGAGCTTAACAGTTTTCCGCCGGTGCGACCCTCTTAGGTAGCACCGGGCAAACGTTAACATAATGACCTCTTTTACCACAGTAGAAACATGCTCCGGGCTTCTGGAATCCCGGAGCGCGACGCTTAACCTGTGCCACGCCAGCAATCTGCATAGGTTCAGGGGACTCATCTATTTCAACCACACTTGCACCTCTGCTTTCCCCCAGAGGTAGCGTCTCCTGTGCCCCCTGACGAAAACGGCGATCAATACGTATCACCAAACTCATGGCAGACTCCAATGATGCCGGAGTCTCATACATCAGGAGGGCTTGTTTAACCTTCCCTGATACCCCGTGAATAAACGGGCTCCGCAGTGCTGGGTCATTCCACTGTGTGTCTACGGCCCAACGGCGAAATTCCGAACAATAGTCCTCTGCCAAGCGCTCCCCCTGGCGGAGGGCGCGGATTTTAGATTCCGCTAGAGCCAGTCGGTCAGGATCATCATAAATGAGCCCGAGGGCAGAAAAAACATTATCAACAGAATGAAATGTAGCAGAGTCAGCTGGTAAAGAAAATGCCCATGCTTGGGGGTCACCACTCAGTAATGACAACACCAGCCCTACCCGCTGGGCCTCATTACCTGAGGAGGTAGGGTGCATGCGGAAGTATAACTTGCAGGCCTCCCGAAATACAACAAATTTGCTGCGATCCCCTGAAAATCGTTCTGGCAGCGGAAACTTCGGCTCTGCACCGATACCTGCAGATGCCGTTTGCACCTTCGCTACTACCAGGCCCTGCTGCTGAACTGCCCCTTTCAAATCGGAGACCTGTAAGGAGAGCGCCGCCAACTGGCGGGTTATGGAATCTAATGGATCCATGGAGTCCTTAAAAATGTGGGCCGATTATAATGTCACGCGGGGCTTAGTTCAACTAAGGCTGAAATACCCGGGGCCCCTGTGATGTCCCTTTAACTAGGGGAAACCCTGTCTGACCCTCAACCCAGGGTTTTTGCTGATGGTGCAAATGCCTGAGCCTCCAACCTTTCCTTATCTCCTGCTCAGCCCTGCACTTAACCCTCCACCCAGTGAGGAGACACACCACCAAAGCCCCCACACAAATTATGACAGACAGGGAGAACTTAAACTGCACTGCGCCGCACGCACACAGGAATATACAGTAATGTGAACAGGGCACAACTAAACACAAATATGGGAAGGAGAAAGGATAACAACGGATCATACGCCACCAGATACGAATCTCTCTCTTTTCAACACCTCCACTCCAGACCGGAACCACTTGGTACTAAACACAAGCTATAATCGGCGACGCCCATAGGCCAGCATGACTATTTAAAGACCGTGGGCGTGACTAAACATCCAACCTGGTCTCCAGCAAGATTAACCCCCGAGAGCCTGAAGATCAAGCCGGCGCCACTGAGGCTATAGTGGATGGAGGTGGAACTACCTCTGCCTGCCGGACGCTGAGGTGTGAACAGCATCCGACATGACAATTGCTTTGATAGCAGCCTTCAGCTCGTCTGCATGGTTGTGTCTCGTGTCTCTCATCTTCCTCTTGACAATACCCCATAGATTCTCTATGCGGTTAAGGTCAGACGAGTTTGCTGGCCAATCAAGCACAGTGATACTGTTGTTTTTAAACCAGGAATTGGTACTTTTGGCAGTGTGGACAGGTGCCAAGTCCTGCTGGAGAATTAAATTTCCATCTCCAAAAAGCTTGTTGGCAGAGGGAAGCATGAAGTGCTCTAAAATTTCCTGGTAGATGGCTGCACTGACTTTGGTCTTGATAAAACAAAGTGGACCTTCCCCAGCAGATGACATGGCTCCCAAAACCATCAATGATTGTGGATACTTCACACTAGACCTTGGAAATCAAGGTCACAGAGTCTGGAGGAAGAGTCGAGATG
Organism: Dendrobates tinctorius; assembly: GCF_039654945.1. Classification (NCBI taxonomy): domain Eukaryota; kingdom Metazoa; phylum Chordata; class Amphibia; order Anura; family Dendrobatidae; genus Dendrobates; species Dendrobates tinctorius. The sequence continues at coordinate 798,130 of NW_027361861.1, read as the reverse complement.
TAGGAGGAGAGGCCTCCGCCGAGTACCCGGGCCGGAACCGAGGGGACCGTCTTCCAGGTTCCTGGGGCATCTGTTTCCAGGGAGCAGAGCTAGGGGATGGACTGCTGAGACTGACAGGGCAGTTGGGGGAGGAATCCAGAGAAGAGGGGCGGAGAGGGACAGACTGGGTGAGTCAGCAGAACGAGGGAGAAGGTGGTGGAGACTTGGGGAGGGCCAGAGAGCGAGAGCCACGAGCAGCTTCCAGAGAGGAGGACAGCGACAGGAGGGAGACTCTCGGTGGACCGCAGGGAGACGGCACCGAGCTTACCGACAAAAGAAGACTGCTGCCTCACTCCAGCTCGCGGCTGCAGCCTCCTCACTGCTGCCCGCAGCCACCGCCACTTCACTCCTGACCACGGCGGTGACTCCTCCTTTGCCGCCCGCAGCTGCCACCGCCCCGCTCCAGTCCGCGGTAGAGACTGGGCCTGTGCCCGCTGCGGATCCTCCAGTGCGGCCTCAGACTGCGCCTGTGGCCTATCAACTGCCACTTATCACTGCCGCTGCCAGTCCCTGTCAGGGAGTTGCGGCCTCCCCTCTCCCACTCCCAGGTGATATCCCGCGGCTTCCGTTGGGGGACATCCCGCCAAAGAACTCTCTGCGAGCCTGTTGTACCCCTACTCCTCCTGGGCGTCAGAACGCCCGAAGACTATGCCAGATCTTCAGCGGCTGGGCCCAGTGGCTGCGACGCAGACACACCGTGGAACAGAACGCCGAGGGACGTCAGGACGGATAAGTGATACATAGTGACTAAGGACCCGTATTCGGCCATTCCGCGGACATATGACCGGTCTTTGCCGGATTAGTCGTGTTCTCCCAATCCTTGCTAATGTGTATTGGCTTCCTGCGAGGACAACTACCGTTATTCTGTTGGTTGCGTAACATACTGCATTTATCTATAAAAGTTAATGTTTAAAGTCATTTCTGTCTTGCGTCTCGTCACTGCATCCTGCGTACCTGCTATTACCACAGAGAGAAAGTCAATCCAAGCTGGTTAAGGTCTTTTTGGCTGGCACCTGTAACAATTGATAAATGGGGGTGCCATCATTCGCACCTCCGTGATGAGATATTGATGGCCGATCCTGTATGTAACACCAGTCTAAATGAATCAGGACCTTTATCTTCAAGAATAAATGTTACATCAGTTTAAAAAAATTATGGATGACATCCTTGTAATAATTCTATAGCCTATAATGGTGGAGAGCTACAATAATTTTTTTCCAGGGTTGACAAAGGTGATGTGGGAACCCTATTTCTTACTATTGGTTTGGGATTCAGCAATTAATCTTCCAGCGATCATACATTTATCATTCTGTGAAAAGGGGATACATGAATTCTGAGAAAATCCCTTGAATATTCTCCATAAAATAACAATTCCCAATTCATCTCCCTTTTCCATCTTATCCCCATAATTCCCCAAGTTATTTCTTCCCCATATATAAAACGAATGTTGATTTTTACAAAACCATTTTTTTAGGGACCACATCATAATTAAAGTCATTTTGAGGGGTGTACATGACAGAAAATACCCAAAAGTGACACCATTCTAAAAACTGGACCCCTCAAGGTGCTGAAAACCACATATAAGAAGTTTATTAACTCTTTACGTGCTTCACAGGAACAGAAGCAATGTGGAAGGAAAAAATTAACATTCAACTTTTTTTTGCAAAAAATTTACTTCAGAGCCATTTTTTCTTATTTTCAAAAGTGTTAAAAGAGAAAATGAATCACAAAATATGTTGTGCAATTTTTCCTGAATACGCCAATTCCCCATATGTGGGGGTAAACCACTTTTTGGGCGCACGGCAGAGCTTGCAAGGGAAGGAGCGCCGTTTGACTTTTTCAATGCAGAACTGGCACAAGTGACACCATTTTGGAAACTAGACCCCTTAAGGAACTTACCTAGATGTGTGGTGAGCACTTTGAACCCCCAAGTGCTTCACAGAAGTTTATAACGCAGAGCAGTGAAAATAAAAAAATAATTTTTTTCCTCAAAAATTATTTTTTAGCCCGCTATTTTTTATTTTCACAAGGCTAACAGGAGAAATTGGACCACAAAAGTTGTGCAATTTGTCCTGAGTACACTGATACCCCATATGTGGGGGGAGCCACTGTTTGGGTGCATGGGAGAGCTCGGAAGGGTAGGAGCGCCATTTTGGAATACAGACCCTGATGTGCCTAAGCAGTAAAAACCCCCCACAAGTGACCACGTTTTGAAAACTAAACCTCCAAGGAGCTTATCTAGATGTGTGCTGATCATTTTGAACACCCAAGTGCTTCACAGAAGTTTATAACGCAGAGCCATGAAAATAAAAAATCTTTTTTTTTTCATAAAAAGTGGTTTTTTAGCCCCCAATTTTTTTATTTTCCCAAGAGTAACAGGATAAATTAGACCCCCAAAGTTGGTGTGCAATTTGTCCTGAGTACGCTAATGCCCTATATGTTGGGGTAAACCACTGTTTGGGCACACGTCTGGTCTCGGAAGGGAGGAAGCACCATTTGACTTTTTGAAAGCAAAATTGGCTGGAATCAATGGTGGCGCCATGTCGTGTTTGGAGACCCCCTGATGTGCCTAAATAGTGGAAACCCCTCAATTCTAGCTCCAACCCTAACGCTAACACACCCCTAATTCCAACCCTAACCCTAATTCTAACCGTAATTCTAACCCTAACTCTAACCCTAACCCTTATGTTAAAATGAACGTAAATATATTTTCTTTATTTCATTATATTTCCCTAACTAAGGGTATGATAAAGGGGGGGTTATTTACTATTTTTTTTTATTTTGATCACTATGATAGGGTTTATCACAGTGATCAAAATGTACATTGAATAAATGGAATCTGCGGCCGGCAGATTCGGCGGGCGCACTGCACATGCGTCTGCCATTTTCTTCCTGGACCAAGATGGCGGCGCCCACCGGAGAAGGCAGGAGGGCCTGAGGACCACAGGGAGGTACCAGGGGGGATCGGGGACCCTATTACTCTCTCCTCTGATGTGCAATCACAATCATTGTGCAATCGCTAAGGGCGCTGTGGTTTAAGTACCATTAACTACCGCCGTTAAAAGGCGTATCGTCGGTTGTTAAGGGGTTAAATGTTAATATCTTGTTCTATTTTGCAACATTCATAAATAAAGAATTAACTAAATAAAAAAACTATTCTGACACCATTTTTTGGCACATAAGTAATAGTTTAAACTAAGGAAAAGTGTAAAAGAAAAGCATCCTAGCATCATACAAGTAGAATGTACTGTATATTACCAGAGCGTTGTCTTTATTTATTTATTTTTTTATAGTTCTCCCTTACAATCTTAAGGTACTGTCACACTTAGCAATGTACCAGCGATCCCGACCAGCAATATGACGCGGTCAGGATCGCTGGTACATCTCTAAGTGGTCGCTAGTGAGCTGCCACACAGGCAGATCTCACCAGCGACATCGCAGGGGTCGGGGGTCGCTACTTACCTGTCACACTAGGCGATCCTGCGTCCTCCCGCCCGGCTCCACGCTCGTCGCTCGTCTCTCCACAGGGAGCGCCGCAGGAAGCTGACGACAAGAAACAGTCCTGGACGTTCTCGCGCGATCAGCGATAACCAGCGGGGGAGCCGGTCGTAGGTAAGTATCAGACATAGCGATGTCGCTAGCAATATCGCTATAACGTCACAAGTTATAGCTATACTGCTAGAGATATCGCTTAGTGTGACAGTACCTTAATGCAGTAATGAAATTCCACAGTGGTCAACTTCTATACTTCATGTCCATCTGCAGCCAGAAAAAGAGGAAAAATATATATCGTAATCTTTGCTATCTCTTTGTGTCACTTTCGTCAAACCACCATTTTCACACTCAGCATCACAATGAGCCTGCACTGACGGCTAGTGGCAGTCTTAGGTACGGTGCTTCTGTGGTTTCTGCTGTAGATTCAAATTTTTAACAACAGGTTCTGTTTGTGTGTAGGAAAACCACACTCATTTTTAAGCCACACCCATTTATACACACCTTTTCCTCAAACATATACAAGCAGGGGCGCAGTCAAACAGTTGAAAAATAAATAAATTGGAATGCAATCAGAACAGTGCACATTCTGGCCAGCAGCTCTCCTGAGGACTCGCGCAATCCAACGGCGCACACTGATGATGTAACCGGTGAGGTCCATAGCCATCCAGGTCTGCCAGGCTAGAAGGCGTGGTCATGCTAGATTAAGGGACGTCACCGTCACGTCCAGGCTTGTGTGTGGGCCGTGGACGGAGTAGTCAGTACTGAGGCGGCAAGCATGAGAGGAGACTGAGAGAAGTTAGTGGCAGTACCCAGGGGTGGACACTGACAGCTTGGGGCCCCTGTGCAAGAAATGTGTCTGGGCCCCCTCCTCTTATGGCGTCAAAGCTACATGTGTGTATATATATATATATATATATATATATATATAGCCACACACCAGGGGCGTAACTAGAACTGATTGGGCCCCATAGCAAACTTTTAAAAGGGGCCCCATCAAAGACACACCCCCTCAAAGACACACCCCCTTCAAGACATTCCCAGAGGTCCATGCGGCAGGCAGCTCTGTAGAGAGCTAATAGACAGTGAGGGCTCAGGGAAGGGGCGGGACTGAACTAGTCTGAAGCAATACACTCTGTAACTGGCTGCAGGCAGGGAGGCGGGCCCAATATGTGCTTCGCTCCGCACAGCAGGCACAGAAATGCAGTGTAGGCTGCGAAATCATAGTGTACATTTTTTTCCGCCAGGTCCCCAGATCCCCTACTACACGCATCGTGCCGGCGGGCCCCCAAGACAGCGTTGGCCACCCACAGCACCCGCCGGAGCGCCGCAGTAATGTACTTAATTAAATTGCACTACCGGGTAGCGCCGATCGGAGCCAGGGACCCGGGCCCCTATATGGGACGGACCCCAAAGCAACCGCTTCGGCTGCTACACCGGTAGTTGCGCCACACATACATGCATATATATATAGCATAGTCTCCTTTACTATGTATATTGCTGTCTCTTACACAGTGCCCTCTCTTATTATGTACAGTACCGTCCCTTACATATTGAATTATATAGAGCTCTGTTTTTAATTACATACCATTCTGTCTTGTTAGCTGTGTAATGCAATGATGGCTGATGGAGCATGGGAAAGCTTCCTTTCCAATGGAGTAGCTGATGGACTGGTAGTTTGGTCACCGGCTCCTCGTTCAGCCGTCATTTTATATATAAAAAGAGAGGGGACTATGTAATAAAAGAGGGCGCTGTGAATAACAAAAATAACAAGAATACACTATGCAGAGACAGCACTATACATAACAACAGAGGAAGCTATAGAATAAGGGACGGCATCATATATAACTAGAGAGGATGGTAGAATACAATATATGCTAAGGTACTGTGTTATACATAATAAGTATGTACACTATATACTAAGGGACTGTTAGACATAATAAGCGATGATAATGTCTTCCTCCACCTCCCACTGTTCCTAAGGCCATTATAAGTCCCCCTTCATCCCATCCCAATCCCCCACATCCCTCATTGTCCTCCTCCCCTCGCATCCCATTATTGTCCTCTCCCCCACCCCATCATTGCCCTCTTCACCACCTCCATCATTTTCTTCTCCCCCAACACTATCTTTGCTTTCTCCCCCACCACTTTATCATTACCCATTCCACCACCTCCATCATTTCCTCCTCCACCACCCCCATTATTGCCCTATCCATCACTACCATCATTGCATTCTCCCCCACCACCCCATTATCATTTCTTTTTCCTCCATCACCCCATCATTGCCCTCTCCATCACCCCCATCACTGCCTTCTCCCCATCACTCCCATCATTGCCTTCTGTCCATCACTCCCATCATTGCCTTCTCCCCATCACTCCCATCATTGCCTTCTCCATCACCCAATCACTGCCTTCTCCCGATCACTCCCATCATTGCCTTCTCCATCACCCCATCAGTGCCTTCTCCCCATCACTCCCATCACTGCCTTCTCACCATCACTCCCATCATGGCCTTCTCTCCCTATCACCCCGATCATGGCCTTCTCTCCCCATCACCCCCATCATGGCCTTCTCTTCCCATCACGGCCTTCTCCCCATGTCCCCATCATATCATTGCCTTCTCCTCCAGGGCCAGGCTCCATCTACACACACACAGACATACTCATATACATACATATAAACACACACAGCAGCACCTCTCACCTGTCTGCAGCATCGCCCGCGCTTCCTTGCTCTGGCACAGCAGTGGCAGCTGAATGATGACGTCATTTAGCGGCGCTCCTTTCTGTGTCAGAGACAGGAAGCACGGGTGGTGGGCAGGAAGCAGGACGGATCCTTGCAGCTCGGCTGCTATTTTCCCTTGCAGGCAGCAGAGCTACTTGGATCGCTCCCTGCCCGCCGCACATGAGGGCAATCTGGCCAGGGGCCCCCGGAGCCTCTGGCTTGGAGAAACCGGCCAGATTGCCCTCATCATTAGCTGCCCTGCAGGGCCCCCCATGGCAGTACCGGATCGCGGCTCTGAATCTCCCTGGTTCGGGGAACCGGCTGCTTTTTTAACAAGCGCTTCCATCGAACCGGGGAGAACCAGCCGAATCGCACCCCTGCAGTGGACCAATTAATAAGGTCCACCAGGAATGGTTGCTGGTGTGAACAGAGCCTTAGTTATTTTTTGATTAATGGCCAGAAGAGCATAACTTGCTGCAGCATTATGACTAATAATAAATTAAACAGAAACTGAGTTGAACGATTAAGGTTATGTTCTCAAGATGCGGTACATTTTTGGCACTGTGTATTTTTGTTGCTCAATAAACGCAGCGTCTTACAATTCTAGCAAAGTTGATGGGATTGATAGAAATCTCATGGCCACGTTCCTTTTTTTTATACCACGTAAACTGACCTTCAGTCCGTGTTCAAAATCGCAGCATGTCAATTTCTCTTGCAGGTAAGCTGAGTTTTATGTGCAGATTTTCCCCATAGAATTGCTTTAGATGCGGAAAATCTACATGTAAAGAAAGCATATACATTAATAGTGCATTTCCCCTTCAGAAAACGCAGGTAATCTGCAAAACGACTGAATAGATATGAATTTTCTTATTATGATTACTAGGGATGAGTAGACCCGTGGAAGTTTGGGTTCGACCAAACTTGAGTAGAAAGTTCGTTTCGGTACCCGAACATGACCCCCATATAAGTCAATGGGAACTAGAACTTTGATGCTGCAAAATTGTCGTAGTAAGGGCTTGGGGGCTGCAAAGGGAAGCAAAATGGGATAAGAGCAGGACAATTGCCCTTCAAACAAATGTGGATCGGAAAATGACTTAAAATACAATGGAATAAAAAATAATCTTGAACCAGAGGCAGAGGTCCAAGTGGAGGAGTGGAGCAGTGCCTTGCATATGTATTTTACTGTACTTGTTAATAAAAAAAAGAAAAAGAAAAAAAAACACATGGGGTCCCCCCCATATTTTTAATAACCAGACAAGGGAAAGCAGACAGATATGAGCTGGTCTTATTATGCTGGGTAGGGGCCAATATATATGGATCTTCCCAGTCTATTAATATCAGTCCCCAGCTATCTGCTTTGCCTTTGCTGGTTATTAACCCCTTAAGCCCCAAGGGTGGTTTGCACGTTGGACATATTGTACTTCATGTTAGTGGTAAAATTTCATTCAAATAACTTACGTTTATTTGTGAAAAAAAACAGAAATTTGGTGAAAATTTTGAAAATTTCGCAATTTTCCAACTTTGAATTTTTATGCCATTAAATCACAGAGATACGGCACACAACAAACTTGATAAGTAACATTTCCCACACGTTTACTTTACATCAGCACAATTTTGAAAACAAAATTTTTTTTTGTTAGGAAGTTATAAGGGTTAAAAATTGACCAGCGATTTCTCATTTTTGCAACACCATTTTATTTTTATGGACCACATCACATTTGAAGCCACTTTGAGGGGTCTATATGATAGAAAATACTCAAAAGTGACACCATTCTAAAAACTGCACCCCTTAAGGTGCTCAAAACCACATTCAAGAAGTTTATTAACCCTTTAGGTGCATCACAGGAATTTTTTGAATATTTAAAAAAAAAATGAACATTTATCTTTTTTTCACTAAAAAAATACTTCAGGTTCAATTGTTTTTATTTTACCAAGGGTAACAGGAGAAATTGGACTGCAAAAGTTATTGTGCAATTTGTCCTGAGTACGCTTATACCTGATATGTGGGGGGGAACCACTGTTTCGGCGCATGGCAGACCTCAGCAGGGAAGGAGCACCGTTTGACTTTTTCAATGCAAAATTAAACAGTGGAAACCCCCCCAAGTGACCCCATTTTGGAAACTAGACCCCCCAAGGAACTTATCTAGATATGTGGTGAGAACTTTGAACCCCTTTAAAAAATCATATTTTTTCCACAAAAATGATCTTTTCACCCCCAATTTTTATTTTTCCAAGGGTAACAGGTCCCTAAAAGTTATGCGCAATTTGTCCTGAGTACGCTGATACCCCATATGTGGGTGTAAATGACTATTTGGGCGCATGGCAGAGCTCAAAAGGGAAGCAGCGCCATTTGACATTTTTGGCTGGAATTGAGATCGGACACCATGTTGCGATTGGAAAACCCCTGATGTACCAAAACAGTGGAAACCCCCCACAAATGACACCATTTTGGAAACTAGACCCCCCAAGGAACTTATCTAGATGTGTGGTGAGAACTTTGAACCCCCAAGGGCTTCACAGAAGTTTATAACATTCAGCCGTACAATTAAAAAATCATATTTTTTCCACAAAAATGATCTTTTCACCCTCAATTCTTATTTTTCCAAGGGTAACAGGACCCTAAAAGATATTGTGCAATTTGTCCTGAGTGCGCTGATACCCCACATGTGGGGGTAAAACACTATTTGGGCGCATGGCAGAGCTTGGAAGGGAAGCAGCGCCATTTGACGTTTTTGGCTGGAATTGAGACACCATGTCGCGTTTGGAAAGCCCCTGATGTACCAAAACAGTAGAAACCCCCCCAAATGACACCATTTTGGAAACTAGACCCCCAAGGTACTTATCTAGATGTGTGGTGAGCACTTTGAACCCCCCAGTGCTTCACAGAAGTTTATAACGCCCGGGCATGAAAATAAAAAAATCGTATTTTTTCCACAAACATGATCTTTTAGTCACCAATTTTTTAATTTTCCCAAGGGTACAAGGAGAAATTGGACCCCAAAAGTTGTTGTCCAATTTGTTCTGAGTACGCTGATACCTCATATGTGGGAGAAAACTACTGTATGGGCACACATCGGGGCTCGGAAGGGAAGTAGTGACGTTTTGGAATGCAGACTTTGATGGAATGGTCTGCGGGTGTCATGTTGCTTTTGGAGAGCCCCTGATGTACCTAAACAGTGGAAACCCCCCAGAAGTGACCCCGTTTTGGAAACTAGACCCCCTAAGGAACTTATCTAGATGTGTGGTGAGCACTTTGAACCCCCAGTGCTTCACAGAAGTTTATAACGACCGGGCGTGAAAATAAAAATATCGTATTTTTTCAACAAACATCATCTTTTAGTCCCCATTTTTTTATTTTCCCAAGGGTAACAGGAGAAATTGGACCCCAAAAGTTGTTGTCCAATTCGTCCTGAGTACGCTGATACCTCATATGTGGGAGAAAACTACTGTATGGGCACACGTCGTGGCTCGGAAGGGAAGTAGTGATGTTTTGGAATGCAGACTTTGATGGAATGGTCTGCGGGTGTCATGTTGCCTTTGGAGAGCCCCTAATGTACCTAAACAGTGGAAACCCCCCACAAATGACCCCATTTTGGAAACTAGACCCCCTAAGGAACTTATCTAGATGTGTGGTGAGCACTTTGAACCCCCAAGGGCTTCACAGAAGTTTATAATGCCCAGGCATGAAAATAAAAAAATCGTATTTTTTCCACAAACATGATCAATTAGTCTCCAATTTTTTTATTTTCCCAAGGGTAACAGGAGAAATTGGACCACAAAAGTTGTTGTCCAATTTGTCCTGAGTACGCTGATACCTCATATGTGGGAGAAAACTACTGTATGGGCACACGTAGAGGCTCGGAAGGGAAGTAGTGACGTTTTGGAATGCAGACTTTGATGGATTGGTCTGCGGGTATCATGTGCGTTTGGAGAGCCCCTGATGTACCTAAACTATTGAAACTCCCCACAAGTGACCCCATTTTGGAAACTAGACCCCCCACGGAACTTATCTAGATGTGTGGTGAGCACTTTGAACCCCCAAGTGCTTCACAGAAGTTTATAACGCCTGGGCGTGAAAATAAAAAAATCATTTTTTTGCCCCAATTTTTTATTTTCCTAAGGGTAACAGGAGAAATGGACCCCAAAAGTTGTTTTGCAATTTGTCCTGAGTATGCTGATACCCTATATGTGGGGGTAAAACACTGTTTGGGCGCATGGCAGAGCTTGGAAGGGAAGGCGCACCATTTGACTTTTTCAACGCAGAATTGGCTGGAATTGAGATCAGACGCCATGTTGCATTTTTTTGAGCACCTGATGTGCCCAAACAGTGGAAACAACCCAATTATAACTCCAACCCTAACCCCAACACACCCCTAACCCTAATCTGAGCCCTAACCCTAGCCCTAACCCTAGCCCTAACCCTAACCCTAGCCCTAACCCTAACCCTAATGGGAAAATGGAAATAAATACTTTTTTTTTTATTTTATTATTTTTCCCTAACTAAGGGGGTGATAACGGGGGGTTTGATTTACTATTTATGGTGGTTTTTATGCTTGGCAGCTGTCGCACGCTAAAAGACGCTTTTTATTGTAAAAATAGTTTTTGCATCACCACATATTGAGAGCTATAATTTTTCCGTAAGTTGGGAAAATGGCAACAACGGATCCAAGGAGCAACATCTGAACTCTGTCCAGAAAAGTGCAATGCTGGGAACAACTAAAATCCTGCGCAGAGCCCTCAAACTCCCAGGCCTCTGGTAGAGGACCCGAGAATAAGAAAGGACAACAAAGACCACCCCCAGTGGGGGTGAAAAAGACTTTTTTTTTTGCACTTCTCAAAAAAGTAAAGGAAAAACTTAAACAACACAAGGTAACTCCAAGTCAATCACACTTCTGTGAAATCAAACTGTCCAGTTATGAAGAAACATCAATTGTGAATCAATTTCTCCTGCTGTTGTGCAAATGGAGCAGACAACAGGTAGAAATTATAGGCAATTAGCAAGACAACCCCTATAAAGGATTGGTTCTGCAGGTGGTGACCACAGACCATTTCAGAAGATTTGCAACTGGAATATTTCATTGAATGATATCTAATATCTGTTTTTTTAGTGTTCCCTTTGTTTTTTAGAGCAGTATATATATATATATATATACACTGCTAAAAAAAACAAAGGGAACAATTAAACAACAGAATATAACTCCAAGTAAATCAAACTTCTGTGAAATCACACTGTCCACTTAAGGGCCGTTTACATTTAGCGATGCACCAGCGATCCGACCAGCGATCTGACCCGATCAGGATCGCTGGGCAATCGCTAAATGATCGCTAGTGAGCTGTCACACAGGCAGAGCTCACAGCGATGCAGCAGCGACGCAGCGCACGATACTCACCTTTCATACACAGCGATCCTGACGTCCTCCCGCCCGCCTCCACGCGTCGCTCGTCGGCGCCAGCAGGAAGCGCCCAACGAGAAATGGAGCCGGACATTCTCGCGCGATCAGCGATGGACAGCGGGGGAGCCGGTCGGAGGTAAGTATCACACATAGCGATATCGCTATAACGTCACAAAATCGGTGACGTTATAGCGATATCGCTATGTGTAAAATCCCCTTTAGGAAGCAACACTGTTTGACAATCAATTTCACATGCTGTTGTGCAAATGGAATAGACAAAAGATGGAAATTATTGGCAATTATCAAGACACCCTCAATAAAGGAGTGGTTCTGCAGGTTGGGACCACAGACCACATCTGAGTACCAATGCTTTCTAGCTGATGTTTTGGTCACTTTTGAATGTTGGTTGTGCTTTTACACTAGTAGTAGCATGAGACGGACTATTAGTGCAGCTCATCCATGATGGCACATCAATGTGAGCTGTGGCAAGAAGTTTTGCTGTGTCTGTCAGCGTAGTGTCCAGAGGCTAGAGGCGCTACCAGGAGACAGGCCAGTACCCCAGGAGACATAAAGGGGGCCGTAGGAGGGCAACAACCCAGCAGCAGGACTGCTACCTCCGCCTTTGTGCAAGGAGGAACAGGAGGAGCACTGCCAGAGCCCTGCAAAATGACCTCCAGCAGGCCACAAATGTGCATGTGTCTGCACAAATGGTTAGAAACCGACTCTATGAGGATGGTCTGAGGCCCGACGTCCACAGATGGGGGTTGTGCTCACAGCCCAACACCATGCAGGATGCTTGGCATTTGCCACAGAACACCAGGATTGGCAAATTCGCCGCTGGTACCCTGTGCTCTTCACAGATGAAAGCAGGTTCAGACTGAGTACATGTGACAGACGTGACAGTCTGGAGATGCCGTGGAGAGCGATCTGCTGCCTGCAACATCCTTCAGCATGACCGATTTGGCAGTGGGTCAGTAATGGTGTGGGGTGGCATTTCTTTGGAGGGCCGCACAGTCCTCCATGTGCTCGCCAGAGGTAGCCTGACTGCTATTAGGTGCCGAGATGAGATTCTCAGACCCCTTGTGAGACCATATGCTGGTGCGGTTGGCCCTGGGTTCCTCCTAATGCAGGAAAATGCCAGACCTCATGTGGCTGGAGTGTGTCAGCAGTTCCTGCAAGATGAAGGCATTGAAGCTATGGACTGGCCCGCCCGTTCCCCAGACCTGAATCCGATTGAGCACATCTGGGACATCATGTCTCGCTCCATCCACCAACGTCACGTTGCACCACAGACTGTCCAGGAGTTGGCGTATGCTTTAGTCTAGGTCTGGGAGGAGATCCCTCAGGAGACCATTCGCCGCTTCATCAGGAGCATGTACAGTAGGGAGGTCATACAGGCACGTGGAGGTCACACACAATACTGAGCATCATTTTGACTTGTTTTAAGGACATTACATTCCACTTTAGTTTTGTGTGTGACTCCAAATTCAGGCCTCCATTGGTTGATAAATTTGATTTCCATTTATGATTTTTGTGTGATTTTGCTGTCAGTACATTGAACTTCGAACAAGGTATTTAATGAGAATATTTCATTCATTCAGATTTAGGATGTGCTATTTGAGTGTTCCTTTTATTTTTTTGAGCAGTGTGTGTGTGTATATATATATATATATATATATATATATATATATAGTTAGGGCCATATATATTTGGACAGAGACAACATTTTTCTAATTTTGGTTCTAGACATTACCACAATGAATTTTAAACAAAACAATTCAGATGCAGTTGAAGTTCAGACTTTCAGCTTTCATTTGAGGGTATCCACAATAAAATTGGATGAAGGGTTTAGGAGTTTCAGCTCCTTAACATGTGCCACCCTGTTTTAAAGGGACCAAAAGTAATTGGACAATTGACTCCAAGGCTATTTCATGGACAGGTGTGAGCAATCCCTTCGTTATGTCATTCTCAATTAAGCAGATAAAAGGCCTGGAGTTGATTTGAGGTGTGGTGCTTGCATTTGGAAGGTTTTGCTGTGAAGGAAACATGCAGTCAAAGGAGCTCTCCATGCAGGTGAAACAAGCCATCCTTAAGCTGCAAAAACAGAAAAAACCCATCCGAGAAATTGCTACAACATTAGGAGTGGCAAAATCTACAGTTTGGTACATCCTGAGAAAGAAAGAAAGCACTGGTGAACTCATCAATGCAAAAAGACCTGGGCGCCCACGGAAGACAACAGTGGTGGATGATCGCAGAATAATCTCCATGGTGAAGAGAAACCCCTTCACAACAGCGAACCAAGTGAACAACACTCTCCAGGAGGTAGGCGTATCAATATCCAAATCTACCATAAAGAGAAGACTGCATGAAAGTAAATACAGAGGGTTCACTGCAGGGTGCAAGCCACTCATAAGCATCAAGACTCAAAAGGCTAGACTGGACTTTGCTGAAAAACACCTAGAAAAGCCAGCACAGTTCTGGAAGAACATTCTTTGGACAGATGAAACCAAGATCGACCTCTATCAGAATGATGGAAAGAGAAAAGTATGGCGAAGGCGTGGTACAGCTCATGATCCAAAGCATACCACATCATCTGTAAAACACGGCGGAGGCAGTGTGATGGCTTGGGCATGCATGGCTGCCAGTGGCACTGGGTCACTAGTATTTATTGATGATGTGACACAGGACAGAAGCAGCCGAATGAATTCTGAGGTATTCAGAGCCATACTGTGTGCTCAGATCCAGCCAAATGCAGCCAAACTGATTGGTCGCTGTTTCATATAACAGATGGACAATGACCCAAAACATAAAGCCAAAGCAACCCAGGAGTTTATTAAAGCAAAGAAGTGGAATATTCTTGAATGGCCAAGTCAGTCACCTGATCTCAACCCAAATGAGCATGCAATTCACTTGTTAAAGACTAAACTTCAGACAGAAAGGCCCACAAACAAACAGCAACTGAAAACCACCGCAGTGAAGGCCTGGCAGAGCATCAAAAAGGAGGAAACACAGCATCTGGTGATGTCCATGAGTTCAAGACTTCAGGCAGTCATTGCCAACAAAGGGTTTTCAACCAAGTACTAGAAATGAACATTTTATTTACAATTATTTAATCTGTCCAATTACTTTTGGTCCCTTTAAAAACAGGGTGGCACATGTTAAGGAGCTGAAACTCCTAAACCCTTCATCCAATTTTAATGTGGATACCCTCAAATGAAAGCTGAAAGTCTGAACTTCAACTGCATCTGAATTGTTTTGTTTAAAATTCATTGTGGTAAAGTCTAGAACCAAAATTACAAAAATGTTGTCTCTGTCCAAATATATATATGGACCTAACTGTGTGTGTGTGTGTATATATATATATATATATATATATATATATATATATATATATACTAGCTGAAGAGCCCGGCGCTGCCTGGGCATAGTAACCAGCTGTGGTTAGTTATAACAAATTATAATGATTATATTGCACATAAAATCTGTGCATCTAATCCTATCCTGTGTGATACTGACTTCTGAGCTGTGTATCTAATCCTATCCTGAGTGATACTGACTGCTGAGCAGTGTATCTCATCCTATTCTGTGTGATACTGTCTGCTGAGCCGTGTATCTAATACTATTCTGTGTGATACTGTCTGCTGAGCCGTGTATCTATTCCTCTCCTGTGTGATACTGACTGGTGAGCTGTGTATCTAATCCTATCCTGTGTGATACTGACTGCTGAGCTGTGTATCTAATCCTATCCTGTGTGATACTGACTGCTGAGCCGTGTATCTAATCCTATCCTGTGTGATACTGGGCTCCCCCTGCAGTCTGTGTCAGAGGGTGGTCTGTGTTGGCATGGTAATAAATTGTGTTATTTCCAGCTTTACAGAAGGACGATAACACCATAGATATGATAAGAATAATAGGCCTCAGTTACCACAACTGTCTGCAAAGAAAACTGTTGCTGATAGCAACCAATCACAGCTCATTTTTCATCTTTTAAACAGCGCTAGGACAGCGTGGCGAGTTTTGAGTCGCGACTTTTGTGTTTCGACTTTTATGTGGCGAGGTTGGTGTATGTATGGTGAAATGTGTGCTGAGGTATATGTGGTATATGTGTTGAAGCACGTGGTAGTGTGTGGCGCATTTTGTGTGTGTGTTCATATCCCCGTGTGTGGTGAGTATCCCATGTCAGGGCCCCACCTTAGCAACTGTACGGTATATAATCTTTGGCGCCATTGCTCTCATTCTTTAAGTCCCCCTTGTTCACATCTGGCAGCTGTCAATTTGCCTCCAACACTTTTCCTTTCACTTTTTCTCCATTATGTAAATAGGGGAAAAATTGTTTGGTGAATTGGAACGCGCGGGGTTAAAATTTCACCTCACAACATAGCCTATGACGCTCTCAGGGTCCAGACATGTGACTGTGCAAAATTTTGTGCCTATAGCTACGACGGTGCAGATGCCAATACATACATACACTTTTTCCCCATTATGTAGATAGGGGCAAAATTGTTTGGTGAATTGGAACGCGCGGGGTTAAAATTTTGCCTCACAACATAGCCTATGACGCTCTCGGGGTCCAGACGTGTAGCTATGCCAAATTTTGTGGCTGTAGCTGCGACGGTAAGGATGCCAATCCCGGACATACATACATACCAACATTGAGATATATATATATATATATATATATATATATATATATATATATATATATATATATATATATATATATATATATATATATACACACACAGTCATATGTAAAAGTTTGGGCACCCCTATTAATGTTAACCTTTTTTCTTTATAACAATTTTGGTTTTTGCAACAGGTATTTAAGTTTCATATATCTAATAACTGATGGACTCAGTTATATTTCTGGATTCAAATGAGGTTTATTGTACTAACAGAAAATGTGCAATCTGCATTTAAACAAAATTTGACCGGTGCAAAAGTATGGGCACCCTTATCATTTTCTTGATTTGAACACTCCTAACTACTTTTTACTGACTTCCTGAAGCACTAAATTGGTTTTTTAACCTCATTGAGCTTTGAACTTCATAGCCAGGTGTATCAAATCATGAGAAAAGGTATTTAGAGTGGCCACTTGCAAGTAGTTCTCCTATTTGATTCTCCTATGAAGAGTGGCATCATGGGCTCCTCAAAACAACTCTCAAATGATCTGAAAACAAAGATTATTCAACATAGCTTTTCAGGGGAAGGATACAAAAAGTTGTCTCAGAGATTTAACCAGTCAGTTTCCACTGTGAGGAACATAGTAAGGAAATGGAAGAACACAGGTACAGTTCTTGTTAAGCCCAGAATAATAATAATAATAATAATAATCTTTATTTATATAGCGCCAACATAATCCGCAGCGCTTTACAGTTACAGTTTCAAACACAACAGTCATAAGTAACAATGTTAACAATACAATAATTAAAGCGAAATAAGACGACCCTGCTCGTGGGAGCTTACAATCTACAATGAGGTGGGGGAGATACAAAGCACAGGTTTGTATTTACAATGATGTATTTACAATGATGGTCCAGTCACCTTCAGGGGGTGGGGGTTAGATGGAGATAGTGAATGGGCTACACACACACAAACATAACATGACTTTGATTACTGAATGTGATAGGCCGCTCTGAACAAATGTGTTTTGAGCGAGCGCCTAAAACTATGCAAATTGTGGATGGTCCTAATATCTTGGGGTAGAGCATTCCAGAGAATTGGCGCAGCATGGGAGAAGTCTTGGAGTCGGGAGTGGGAGGTACGGATTAGGGCAGAGGTTAGTCGAAAGTCATTTGCAGAGGGCAGCGGTCGGTTAGGCCGATAGACAGAAATGAGGTTGGAGATGTAAGGGGGTGCCGCACTGTGGAGAGCTTTGTGAGTGAGAACAAGTACTTTGAATTGTACCCTGTAATGAATTGGCAGCCAGTGTAACGACTGGCGAAGAGCGGACGCGTCTGAGTAACGATTAGCCAGATGGACAACCCTGGCTGCTGCATTAAGGATAGACTGGAGAGGGGAGAGTCGAGTGAGAGGGAGGCCAATTAATAGAGCATTACAGTAGTCCAGGCGGGAGTGGATCAGGGCGACAGTGAGAGTTTTTGTTGTTTCCATGGTGAGAAAAGGGCGGATTCTAGAGATGTTCTTTAGGTGTAAGCGGCACGAGCGGGCAAGAGATTGTATATGGGAAGTGAAGGAGAGATCGGAGTCAAACATAACACCCAGACAGCGCGCCTGCTCTCGGGGTGTTATTATGGTGCCACCCACAGAGAGGGAAATGTCAGATTTAGGGAGGTTGGTAGATGGTGGGAGCAGAAGAAGTTCAGTTTTGGAGAGGTTGAGTTTCAGATAGAGAGCAGACATGATGTTGGAGACTGCAGACAGACAGTCAGTGGCGTTCTGTAGTACAGCGGAGGTAAGGTCAGGGGATGATGTGTACAGTTGTGTGTCATCAGCATAAAGATGGTACTGAAAGCCAAATCTGCTGATGGTCTGTCCAATTGGGGCCGTGTAGAGAGAGAAGAGAAGGGGGCCAAGGACTGAGCCCTGAGGTACCCCAACAGCGAGAGGAAGAGGAGATGAAGTGGAGCCAGAAAACAGAACACTGAAGGAGCGGTCGGAAAGATAGGAGGAGAACCAGGAAAGAGCAGTGTCCTTAATGCCTAGTGACTGGAGCCTAGAGAGTAGGAGAGGATGGTCAACAGTGTCGAAAGCTGCAGAAAGATCGAGAAGAATGAGCAGAGAGTGGTCACCATTACGTTTTGCTGTCAGAAGGTCATTGGTCACTTTGATGAGTGCAGTTTCTGTCGAATGTAGGGGGCGGAAACCGGACTGTGAAGGGTCTAGGAGGGAGTGAGTGGAGAGGTAACGGGTAAGGCGGGAGTATATCAGGCGCTCCAAGAGTTTAGAGATGAAGGGGAGATTGGAGACTGGTCTGTAGTTGTTTGTGCAGGATGGGTCGAGGGTGGGTTTCTTTAGTAATGGAGTAATGATAGAGTGTTTGAAGGAGGAGGGGAAGATGCCAGAGGAGAGGGAGAGATTAAAGATTGTAGTTAGGTGAGTTGTGACGACTGGAGAGAGAGACTGGAGGAGATGTGAGGGAATGGGGTTGGTTGTGCATGTAGTCGGACGAGAAGAGGAGAGGAGCCTGGAGACGACTTCTTCTGTGATGGGATCGAATGTGGAGAGTGAGCCAGGGGAAATGCAGGGAGGGATGGGAGTCACTGAATTTGGTGATTGGGAGCGGATTTCCTGACGGATATTGTCTATTTTCTCTATAAAGTGGGAGGCAAGGTCATCAGCGCAAATGTCTGTGATAGGGGCTTGTGCTTTTGGCCTGAGGAGGGAGTGAAAGGTGTCAAAAAGTTTCTTGGGGTTGTTGGATAGTGAGGAGATCAGGGTGGTGAAGTAGGTCTGTTTGGCGAGGTGAAGGGCAGAGTTATATGTCCTTAACATAAATTTGAAGCGTATGAAGTCTTCTGGTGTGCGTGTTTTCCTCCATAAGCGTTCAGCACACCTAGAGCATCGCTGGAGAAATCGAGTTTGCGATGTGAGCCAGGGCTGTTTCACTCTGTGTTTGGAGGTTCTGAGGGTGAGGGGAGCTACTTGGTCAAGGGTGCTTCTAAGAGTGTCATTGAAGTGATGTACAGCCAGATCAGGACAGGACAAAGAAGAGATTGGGGACAATGATGAGTGTAGGGAGTCTGAAAGTGTATGAGGGTTAATGGCTTGTAGATTTCTGACTGAATGGTAGGTAGGAGGGTGCTGGGGTGAGCGAGGATTTGTGAGTGTAAAGGAGAGAATGTTGTGGTCAGAGAGGGGAAGCGGTGAGTTATCTAGGTAGGAGATTGAGCAGAGCCGGGCGAAAACCAGGTCCAGGGTGTTACCGTCTTTGTGTGTTTCAGAGGTTGAGAGCTGAGAGAGGCCTAGAGAAGTGGTTAGTGATAGAAGCTGGGATGCAGATGTGGAAGTGGGGCTGTTAATGGGGATGTTGAAGTCTCCCAGGATAAGGGTTGGTAGTTCTGAGGACATGAAGTGCGGCAGCCAGGCAGAGAAATGGTCCAGGAAGTGGGTGGGTGAGCCTGGGGGCCGGTATATGACCGCTACTCTGAGGGAGAGGGGACGAAAGAGCCTGATGGTGTGGACTTCAAAAGAAGGGAATGAGAGTGATGGAACTGGGGGGATGACCTGGAAAGTGCATTGTGGGGACAGGAGTATGCCGACTCCACCACCAGGTCTGTTTGTCGGTCTCGGGGAATGGAAGAATTGAAAGCCACCATGGGAAATGGCAGCAGGAGAGACAGTGTCAGAATCCTGAATCCAGGTTTCCGTGAGGGCCAACAGATTCAGAGAGTTTTTCAGAAAGTAATTGTGTAGGAAAGGAAGCTTGTTGCATACAGACCGTGGATTCCAAAGGGCACAATTGAAAGGAGGAGATGAAGGAGTGCAAATAATATTAGTAAGATTATTAAGGTTTCGATGTGAGGTAGGGTAGGGGTTGAGGTTGGGGGATGGTGGACCGGGGTTGGGGGAGATGTCCCCTGAAATCAGTAGGAGCAGGAAGATAAAGAGCAAGTAGTTTTTGGAATTGTATGAAGATTTTTTGTGCAGTGTGTTTGGGCAAGATGGGCTGAGGTTTTTTAAGAAGGTGAGAAGTGCATGGGAGCTGTACATGGGAGAAGGAAAGAGAGAGGAGCTGATGTATATGAGTCGTGATGGAGGGGGGATTGGTCGGTGAAAGTGGATTGCAAGAGAACATAGGAGGATAGGAATAAGGCACATGGATAAAAGGGAGAGCAGAGTGTGGGTTACCTGAC
This sequence comes from Dendrobates tinctorius, assembly GCF_039654945.1. Classification (NCBI taxonomy): domain Eukaryota; kingdom Metazoa; phylum Chordata; class Amphibia; order Anura; family Dendrobatidae; genus Dendrobates; species Dendrobates tinctorius. The sequence goes on along the minus strand of NW_027361861.1, from coordinate 777,666 downwards.
TAACTGCCATGTAATAACTGCTGTATCCCGACGCTTATCTTCGTGACGCTTTGCTTCTGTGATGCGTGCACCCCCACATGCGTGCACCCCTAAGGATGGTTCTAAATTTATAGTCCAGACTGCAGGGTCAGAAGAGATGGATTGTGGGAACTGGTTGAGGATAATTTGGCAGCTGGGGTCAGCACACCAGGGTTTTTTTTTTTTGGTTTTTTTTTTGGGATGATCAAAGACATTCAGCCTGGCAACATCTATTTTAACACCTCCACCAGATAAGATCTACACTGATCCCAGTCATGGAAATGCAACAGTGAGTTTTAAGTACAATGCACCAAATGATTTATAACAATGAATTAGCAGACACAATAAAATATGTTTCTAAATGGTAAAGCAGCAGATGACACAGCAGACAGCAATCAGAGGTGGGAAGTTGTACCATTTGAATATGTTGCAGAAGACAGCAAGCAGAGGGAATTTTTACCATTAGAGTCTATTGCAGCAGATGAGACAGCAATCAGAGGTGGGAAGTTGTACCATTTGAATATGTTGCAGAAGACAGCAAGCAGAGGGAATTTTTACCATTAGAGTCTATTGCAGCAGATGAGACAGCAATCAGAGGTGGGAAGTTGTACCATTTGAATATGTTGCAGAAGACAGCAAGCAGAGGGAATTTTTACCATTAGAGTCTATTGCAGCAGATGAGACAGCAATCAGAGGTGGGAAGTTGTACCATTTGAATATGTTGCAGAAGACAGCAAGCAGAGGGAATTTTTACCATTAGAGTCTATTGCAGCAGATGAGACAGCAATCAGAGGTGGGAAGTTGTACCATTTGAATATGTTGCAGAAGACAGCAAGCAGAGGGAATTTTTTCCATTAGAGTCTATTGCAGCAGATGAGACAGCAATCAGAGGTGGGAAGTTGTACCATTTGAATATGTTGCAGAAGACAGCAAGCAGAGGGAATTTTTACCTGCATGAAGAGAGAAGATGGATTTTAGTTCTGTGCCATGTAATAACTGCTGTATCCCGACGCTTATCTTCGTGACGCTTTGCTTCTGTGATGCGTGCACCCCTACATGATCCCCGAGTGGTTCGGCCTGAGGCAATCCATAGAGGACCTGTGATTGTCATTGAACTGGCTGGTGGACAATGGAGGACTATTCACACAGCCACTGTGGATCTGAACTTTGGTTTTGGGGTCAGGCGATGTGTGGTTGGGGTGATGGGTGGTCTGCCTGCAGCTGTTCTCCTGGGCAATGATGTGGGAAAGCTACGATGCCAATTCGTGGCTGCATGAAGCCACATGTAAGTTACGCCATGCCTTTGTGTACTTAACCAGTGACCTGTAGAGGTCCCTAGTACGTACACAAATTAGGAGGGGAAGGGATTGTCATGATATGTATTTTTCCCCAATACTTTGCAATGTCTTGTGTGTACCTGTAACAATATGTTTCCTTCCCCCATTGCCTGTGTCTCTGGGACTATAATGTAATTATGTAAGTAACCTGTCTCCTTTCCACAAGACTTGTGTATCTAGACCATAATTGAATTCAGGCTTGGGTCAACACAGCTAGGGGAATCACCATTGTTCTCCTCAGCAGGGGGAGGACTCACAATGCACATCCTCCTAGACACAGCGGTGCCTTGCTGTGGGCCAAACCATTGCATAGGAGGAGTGGAACCCTCCTCCACTACACACATGGGCTGATCCAGGAGCAGAGACACTAGATCCCTGTGCAACTCAGTCAGATGTGAGTTGGATGCTGAAAGAGAAGGGCGAGGCTGTCTGAGGAAGCCTCGGCCTTAGTGTGATCGTGGCGGATTTCTGGGACTCTAAAAGGACTATGGTTTTGTGATCTGGCACAAGGATTGTCGGGAGGTGCCCCCGAATCAGTTTCCTGTGGACTTATTTTGGGACTCTGCAAATTACCTTCGTGTTGTTCCTGTGTTCTGGTCAATAAATCTGTTGGATCGTTCCCAGGCCTGTTGTCCCTCCTTGCTCTGGAGAATACTCCCGTCACAAACCGGTCAAGAAAAATATCAGAAAGGCAGAGAAGAAGAATGGTGAGAACAGTCAAGGACAATCCACAGACCACCTCCAAAGACCTGCAGCATCATCTTGCTGCAGATGGTGTCACTGTGGATCGGTCAACAATACAGCGCATGCATAACGCCTTTTTGTATGACCAAACAACTCAATCTTTGTTTCATCAGTTCACAGGACCTTCTTCCAAAATGTAACTGGCTTGTCCAAATGTGCTTTTGCATACCTCAGGCGACTCTGTTTGTGGCGTGCTTGCAGAAACGGCTTCTTTCGCATCACTCTCCCATACAGCTTCTCCTTGTGCAAAGTGCGCCGTATTGTTGACCAATGCACAGTGACACCATCTGCAGCAAGATGATGCTGCAGGTCTTTGGAGGTGGTCTGTGGATTGTCCTTGACTGTTCTCACCATTCTTCTTCTCTGCCTTTCTGATATTTTTCTTGGCCTGCCACTTCTGGGCTTAACAAGAACTGTACCTGTGTTCTTCCATTTCCTTACTATGTTCCTCACAGTGGAAACTGACAGGTTAAATCTCTGAGACAACTTTTTGTATCCTTCCCCTGAAAAGCTATGTTGAATAATCTTGGTTTTCAGATCATTTGAGAGTTGTTTTGAGGAGCCCATGATGCCACTCTTCATAGGAGAATCAAATAGGAGAACTACTTGCAAGTGGCCACTTTAAATACCTTTTCTCATGATTTGATACACCTGGCTATGAAGTTCAAAGCTCAATGAGGTTACAAAACCAATTTAGTGCTTCAGGAAGTCAGTAAAAAGTAGTTAGGAGTGTTCAAATCAAGAAAATGATAAGGGTGCCCATACTTTTGCACCGGTCAAATTTTGTTTAAATGCAGATTGCACATTTTCTGTTAGTACAATAAACCTCATTTGAATCCAGAAATATAACTGAGTCCATCAGTTATTAGATATATGAAACTGAAATACCTGTTGCAAAAACCAAAATTGTTATAAAGAAAAAAGGTTAACATTAATAGGGGTGCCCAAACTTTTACATATGACTGTATATATATATACATGCACACGTTTCGGCTCATACTGAGTGCTGCCTTCATTTTTTATTTTTTATCTACATCTTGGGCAAGTACTGGATTTTTTGGACTAGGAGGCCTGGCACCCACCAGTAAACTTTGTGCTGTTTCATTTTTTTCCCCTATATACAGTATATATTTTAATATGATATTTTGGGAGAGACTTACTATGCGTACTTTTTCCAATTTTTTATTCGAAACATGGAAAGTAAGGAGAGGAGCAAGGAACTAAGGAAATAGGCTTTAATGGGAATAGAAAAAGAGTATGAAAGTTATAGGAGAGGAAAGAAGGGAACAAAAGAAATAAAATATGACTAGGACATTCTCTTATAATATCCTTTGAACGCAACTTTCTATTAATACTAGCTCTACTGAAAAATACATTTCTGTTTACATCACATAGGACACACTAAAGGGGTTTTACAAATAGCGATATCGCTATAACGTCACCGATTTTGTGACGTGCTAGCGATATCGCTATGTGTGATACTTACCTCCGACCGGCTCCCCCGCTGTCCATCGCTGATCGCGAGAGAATGTCCGGCTCCATTTCTCATCGGGCGCTTCCTGCTGGCGCCGACGAACGACGCGTGGAGGCGGGCGGGAGGACGTCAGGATCGCTGTGTGTGAAAGGTGAGTATTGTGCGCTGCGTCGCTGCTGCATCGCTGTGAGGTCCATGCGTATGCGTTTTTTATGCACATGGTGTCACAATCACAGGAGGAAAATTCTAGAAAAATTCTTGCAACAGACACCACCAATGGGACAGCAGTGGGCTTGTGTTATGGAAATTCTTTATATAGACCCAGTTTACAGCTGAATTCTTCACATTTCCTTGGATTTTCTCTTGACAACATGGATCTGCACTGGAAGAGTTTTCAATTCAACTTGGATTTGGACATCGCGATGGCTCAGGCATATGTAGTTGCTTGCCATCAACAAAGGGAGAGAGAGAGATAGCGAAGACGGCAGCGGCGTTTGTGGATACATCCGATTGTTGAACTCCGGGAGAGTCGTGGAGCGTACCACACCCTCTACAGCGAGCTCCAGGCAAACCCGGATTTACTGATTACACATGGATGTCCCAACAAAGCTTGATGTATTTGTTTGGTTGTGTCCAAGATGCCATCCAGAGACAGGACACACAGCTCCGTCGTGCAATTCCTCCCAAGGAACGGCTCCTGGTCACATTACGGTACGTAGTATTTCAAAAACAATGACTGCCTAATTTTATTTGTTCTCTCAGATGTACTATTCCTAGCTGGCAGAATTATTGTTCTGCCATGTACTTAACCAAAGGCTGCAGCATTATTTTTATGCCATGTAGTAAAGAAAAGGCTGCATATTTATTTTTATACCTTTTTTTGTTTGTAATTTTATTTTTTGGTTTTGTAAAAATCCAGATATACAAATATTAATTTTTGTTGTTGTTTCTGTTTCCCAGATTCCTGGCTACTGGAGAGACCCTCTCTTCACTGCACTTCCAGTGCCGGCTTGGAATCTCCACCTTGTCGGGAATAGTTGTGGACACCTGCCGGGCTTTGTGGGACGTTCTCTGTCCAGAATTTCTGCCCCTCCCCACCGTGGAAAAGTGGATTGAAAATGCAGAAAGATTCTGGACAGTCTGCAATTTCCCCAACTGTTTGGGTGCGGTGGATGGGAAACACATCCGGATTATAAAACCAAAAAGAACTGGATCAGAGCACTATACTTACAAAAAGTACTTCTCTACAGTACTCATGGCCATTTCTGATGCAGACTGTAAGTTTGTTGCAGTGGACATTGGTGCATTTGGGCGTGGGAATGACTCCCAGGCTTTTAAGAACTCGGACATGGGCCGGAGGTTGTATGGCAACCAGTTCAATTTCCCCATGCCACATTCTCTTCCCAACACCGAAGGTCCCCCACAGCCCTTTTTAATGGTTGGGGATGAGGCATTCCAGATGTGCCAAAACCTCCTCAAACCCTACTCCAGCCGGGACTTGGACCACACCAAAAGAATTTTTAATTACAGGCTGACCAGGGCCGGAAGAACTGTAGAGTGTGCCTTTGGTATACTTGTCTCTAGATGGCGCATTCTCAGCACAGCCATTAATCTGAAACTGGAAACAGTGTGTGAGGTGGTGAAGGCCTGTGTGGTTCTACACAATTTTGTCATGGTTAGAGAGTACCCGAACCTTGAACTTGATGATGCCGCTCCTAATTCCTTGCCTGAATTTAATCAGCACCCTCTCAGGTCATCCATTGAAGTTGGCCAAATGAGGGACCAATTTGCGGCCTACTTCAACTCAGATGTAGGACGGGTGGCCTGGCAAGACCAAATGGTGTAACAAAGTTTACTTTTGTGTGTATGTTAATAAAAAACCTGTGTTGATACCTGTACCGAGTGCACTCTGTCTTTTTACACTTCAATATAATAATCAACTGGCCAGGTGTACGATTTAACTCATGATGCTGTGTTTTGTGCATCCTTCATTTAATAGTACTCAAGACCAGGTGACTATACATACACACAACTTGTATGATCTTTATTATCTTTACACTTTGAGTTCAGTGTGATGCGACGGTGGAGATAATACAACTAATATTTGTGTCACCTGTCATGATGTTACAATTATTCATTTTGGAATGCAGGAGCATCCCTAACTATTTATGAGACCTAACACTGTGACTATCCATATTAGTTGTATTAGCATCACTGTGGCCAGTTTTGAACTCAAGACTGTATAAATAATAAAGTTGATACAACTTCTACAATACCCAGGCCTGGTGTCATGCTGAAGTGAGGACGGCAAAACTAATGCATCCACACTCCAGACGCTTATCACACATTGTAAGGAGAATACACATAAGAGGTTAACTGCAGCAGCGCTTCAGTCTGAGTTATATATATGTAGACTGAAGTGACGCTGCTGGTTATAACTCATGTATATTCACCTGCCCAGGTGTGATTGTTATGATACAAGGCCAGGGTATTGTACATATGGCGGGTATTTTCCACATCATCTACTCAGTTTATCCACACACACTGAATAGAGGATGAAGTTAATTACAAGATCTATCTATAATAACCTTGGATTGTATCAAAAAAAGATAACTGATGTTAAAACACACCATAGTGAAGTTACTGTTTTTGATACAAGCTAAGGTAACAATAGATAGGCCTTGCACTCAACACCATCCTCTATTCAGTCTGTGTTTTATTACCTGACTGAAGAGACTGATGAGGAAAATACAAGTCATATAGATTTCTGGTTTTTACTACACATATCTCCAAGATTGACACGCGTAACAGGTGTCATTAATGGAGCTATGTGTTGACAAAAAAGAAAAAATGTACGGCACAGTGTGTGTACGGCGCTGTGTGTGTTGGCGGCGAAAGACACATTAAACCAAACTTTTTTTGAACAAGAAAAATTGCACATTTATTTATTTATTTATTTTTTAAAAAAGGATATTTTTTTGGAAGGACGGTTGGGGGAAGAGTGGGATACTTTGGGGGTGTGGAGAGAGAAGGAACGGCAGGAAATTGAGGAAGGGGTTCTAGGTGAAGGGGCTACTAAAGTAGTGGGGGAAGGGAGCTCAGGCATGGAACTGATGGCAGGTTGAGAAACGTTGGAAGGAGTGGGGGGACTGACTAACAAAAGTCTTTTGTTTCTTTTTCTTTGGGGCAGGAGTCACCTGCTTGTACCAACTACCACCTTGTGACCACCTTACAGTTGTTGACCGCGTCTGTGAAGAGTAAAATATGGAATGTGGGTCTCCCCTAGGCTGCTCGGTGGAGGCACTGGCAGTGCTCCTTGCAGGAGAACATGTGGTGTCGGTGCTCATTGAAGGAGAAGTGTGCGCGGTGCTTCTGGTGGGAGAATAGGTAGCGGTGCTCCTATCAGGCGAAGCGGTGGCGGTGCTCCTGTGATGAGAAGTGGTGGCGGTGCTCCTATCAGGCGAAGCGGTGGCGGTGCTCCTCTGAAGAGGAGTGGTGGCGGTGCTCCGAGCAGGTGAAGCGGTGGAGGTGCTCCTCTGAAGAGGAGTGGTGGCGGTGCTCCTATGAGGAGATATGGTGGCGGTACTATGATGAGGAGAAGAGGTGGTGGTGCTCCTCTGATGAGGAGTGGTGGAGGTGCTCCTGGAATGTTGAGGAGTTGTGGCTGTGCTCCCATGCTGATGCTGCGACGTGGCGGTGCTCCGATCCGGAGATGATGGAGTTTCTGTGGTCCGAACAGGAGAAGAGGTGGCAGTGGCCCAAGCAGATTTTGTGCTGGAGGTGCGCCAAGATGTGGTAATGGTGGCAGTACTGGTGCTCCAGACAGGAGCAGCGCTTGACATGGTGGTGGCGGGGGTGGAGTGTCCAGCAGCACTTGGCATTGGTGTGGTGTAGTAGTGTCCGGCTTGGCTAGGAATGCAGGTGGCCAGGCAGTGGTATGCAGCAGAAGTCGGTACTGTGGTGAAGAGAGTCAGTGGTGGCACAGGTGGGAATGACACCACTGACTGCTGCACGTACTGATTCTGCTGCATGGCCTGCAAGAAAGTAGTGTTGCAGGCGTGTAACACATTCAGCTGTTTCTCAGGACTAAGGTGATCCGCCATGCCCCATTCAATTTTACTAAAGAAATGGTGCACTGGTCTATTGAGGTCGGCCTCCAGCCGTTCAAGGTGCTGGTCGGAAGAGTGGATGAGGTGTTCCATGTGGTTAAAACCACGTTCCATTAGTGAAAATCCACTTTCCACTCTTTCGGACAGTGTATTGAGGCTGGCATGAAAGGCTTTGCTCAAGTGCATGAACTCGGGCAAGACAGGCCTGTCCAAGGCCCTCTGCCGCTGGTGGGTAGTGCCCGCATAACCAGTGGCAGAGACCTGGGACAGGGGAACACCTGATTGACCAGTTTACTGGTCACCAGCTGTCTGTGTTGCTGACCTGCAACTTGCTTCCTGGCTGTCGGATGGCTGGGACAGGTCCGAGGTCGGTCGATGAAGAACCACTCCAGGGACAGGTTGCAGGGTGCTGCTCCAGGTGCTGTGGAAACAAAAGTAAAAAATTAGTATCGTGCATTTACAAGAAGGATCATCTGTGGAAGACAAAATCACCGATTATGTTCAATGAAAACCAAAAAAAAAAAAGCAAATTATATTTACGCTCTGGTGGCAAGGACCGGTCGTAGGAATACCAAAGCGCGATGATATCGGCACTTGGTTCTGCTCCTTGCCGATGAGCCACTGCGAACCTGTCCATCAACACGAACATCAGTGTTGAAGCGGTCCTTCATCGATCGCCAACGTGTGCGGACTTTGTTCACTGTTGAAAAGATAATAAAATAAACGTTATACAAGGCACAGCTGGCGACATCTTGTATCATCACGCACACCTGATTTACCTTGTCAAACAGTCAGGTTATGTGCCCACATTGCGTTTAAATCCGGACACTGAAAACCGGACTCCTTCCCAGAAATTGCGCGTTTTTACCGCGATTATGCCGCGATTTTCGCGTGCGATATTCAAGCACTTTCCAAGCGATTTGCAGCATCGCTTGGAAAGTGATTGCCAGGTTGGTCACACTCGTCAAACATAGTGTTTGACAAGTGTGACCAGGTTTTTACTATTGAGGCCGCCTATGCGGCATCAATAGTAAAAGAAAGAATGTAAAAAATAATTAAAAAATCGTGGTATATTTACCTTCCGACGTCCCGCGCAGTCTCAGCGACACTCCCGTTCCCAGCGATGCCTTGCGAGACCTGTGATGACGTTGGTCTCACGTTGCTATAGTGATCTCACGAGACCGCTAGAGTCACGCGAGACTATGTCATCACAGGACCTTGCCGCAAGGCATTACTGGGAACGCTGTGGCCCGGGAAGGCAGCGCGGGACGTCGGAAGGTAAATATACCCCGATTTTTTATTCTTTTTTTTTTGTACAGGGGTATGGTACACAGGGCCTGGAGGACCTTCTCTCCTCCACACCGTGGGTACCAACCGCACATGAGATGCTTAACTTCGCGCATGGTGGGCATAGTCACATGTGGGAAGTAAGCGATTCTCATGCATTCCTATGGGTGCGGAATCGCGGCAATTCTTTGCAATTCCGCACAAAAGAATGAGCATGCTGCGATTTTTTCCGCGATGCGATTCCACCGCGGAAAAAAGCGCAGCATCAGTACAGCATGTGCAGAATGCCATAGGAATCCATGGGGTGCGTTCTGTACAAGATTTTTAAACGTTTTTGCGCCGAAAATTGCGGAAAAAACGCTTAAAAATCGCATCGTGGGCACACAGTCTTAATGCGGCATCCAAAAATAATTCAATACACAATGCATTGACTGTTGAACCTGAGGACACTTGTGTGTTCACTGCAAGAATATATCTTGCAGTAAACACACAAGTATCATCAGGTGCAAGAGATAAAGCATGAACAATACAATAGTACAATTCACAATGCATTGACTGTTGAACCTGAGGACACTGTTATGGTCCCTGATAGATAGAATCTATCAGGAAATAAAACAGTATCCTCAGGACAAAGACTCAATGCGGCATCACACAACAGGGAAATACTTACTAAACGCCTTTTTAAAGTTGCAGAGGCGCTATCCCAGCCCTCCATCAACGCTGCGGCCACTTCATTCCAGAGCTGCCGGGTCACCACAATGTCCTTGTACTGCTAGTCACGGCTGTTCCACAACGGGACACGCTCCTGATCAAAAACAGGAATAGAAAACAGAATTTAAAAGAAAAGGTAACTCTAACCCCTTAACAACTGCCGATACGCCTTTTAACGGCGGTAATAAAGGGTACTTAAACCACAGCGCCGTGAATTCACGGTGCTATGGAGTAAGTAAATAGCGACCCCAGTGTCGGATTTTCTCCGGGGTCTCGGCTGCAGGGGGTAGCGGAGACCCCAGAGAACATGAATCGGGTCGGTTTTTACCAACCCCACTTTTGCGATCACCGTTATTAACCCTATAACGGCGATCGCAAAAAAAAAAAAAAAAAAAGTCGCGATTTTGCATTTAAATTCACTTTCCTCTGATGTGATCGCACATCAGAGGAGAGAGAAATAGGGCCCCGATCCCCCCCAGGTACCTCTCCGTGGTCCCCTCCCGGTGGTCCTGCGTCCCGCCGGCGTCCTCTGGTGGGCGCTGCCATCTTGGATCCGGAGAAAACAAGCATGCGCCCGCCGGGAATCTGCTGGCTCCGGCTGGCAGATTCCATTCATTCATATTGATCACTATGATAAACTATCATAGTGATCAGAAATTAAAAAAAAATAGTAAATAACCCCCTTGTTTATCACCCCCTTAGTTAGGCAAACATAATAAAATAAAGAAAATATATTCTTTTTCATCTTTCCATTAGGGTTAGGCCTAGGGGTATGTTGGGGTTAGGGTTGGAGCAATAATTGAGGGGTTTCCACTAATTACCAACTTTGGGGGGGGGGGTCTAAAAATTGGGGGCTAAAAAAAAAAAAAAAAATCACTTTTGTGGAAATAAAAAAGACTTTATTTTCACAGCTCTGCGTTATAAACTTATGTGAAGCACTTGGGGATTCCAAGTGCTCACCATACATCTAGGTAAGCTACTTGGGGGGGGTCTAGTTTCCAAAATGGGGTCACTTGTGGGGAGTTTCCACTGTTTAGGTACATCAGGGGCTCTGCAAACGCAACATGACGCCCGCAGACCATTCCATCTAAGTCTGCATTCCAAAATGGCACTCCTTCCTTTCCGAGCTCTCCCATGCGCCCAAACAGTGGTCTCCCCCCACATATGGGGTATCGGCGTACTCAGGAAAAATTGCACAACAACTTTTGTGGTCCAATTTCTCCTGTTACCCTTAGGAAAATAAGAAGTAGCGGGCTAAAAAATCATTTCTGAGGAAAAAAAAATTATTTTTAATTTTCAAGGCTCTACGTTATAAACTTTGTGAAGCACTTGAAGGTTCAAAGTGCTGACCACACATCTAGATAAGTTCTTTAAGGGGTCTAGTTTCCAAAATGGGATCACTTGTTGGGGGTTTCCACTGTTTAGGAACATCAGGGGCTCTCCAAACGCAACATGGCATCCGATCTCAATTCCAACCAATTCTGCGTTGAAAAAGTCAAACGGGCTCCTTCCCTTGCGAGCTCTGCCGTGCGCTGAAAAAGTGGTTTACCCCCACATATGGGGTATTGGCGTATTCAGGATAAATTGCCCAACAAATTTTGTGCTCATTTTCTCTTTTAACCTTGTGAAAATAAAAAAAAATGGTTCTGAAGTAAATTATTTTCAAAAAAAAGTTAAATGTTAATTTTTTCCTTCCACATTGCTTTAGTTACTGTGAAGCAAGTAAAGGGTTAATAAACTTCTTGAATGTGGTTTTGAGCACCTTGAGGGGTCTAGTTTTTAGAATGGTGCCACTTTTGGGTATTTTCTGTCATGTACACCCCTCAAAATGACTTTAATTATGATGTGGTCCCTAAAAAAAATGGTTTTGTAAATTTTGTTGTAAAAATGAGAAATCGCTGGTCAACTTTTAACCCTTATAACTTCCTAACAAAAAAAAAATTCTTGCTTCCAAAATTTTGCTGATGTAAAGTAGGCATGTGGGAAATGTTATTTATTAAGAAATTTGTGGCACAATAGGTGGCACTAGAGTTCTAGTCCTCTTCCTCTCTGAAGAGACAATTTGCATAATTACCATATTTCCCAGAGGAGCATTGCGGCATTAAGGCTCCTCACCTCGACATGCTTAGCATGTCATTCTCCGCAAGGAGAAATTATACTTCTTGGATATCGGTCAGACGCCTCTCTCACAGCCAAACCAGATCTCCCACTTTGCACTGATGAGAGGCAGTACCCCGAAACACAGTGTCTGCAAATGGAGATTCTGGCTTGGCTTTTATCCTAAGTCATGTAACTAGGCTCGTTAAGGGGTCAACATTGACTTTTAGGATTGCTACCTCCAATAGGTGGCACTAGAGTTCTAGTCCTCTTCCTCTCTGAAGAGACAATTTGCATAATTAAGAAATTTGTGTGACACATCTCTCTGATTTAAGGGCATAATAATTTAAAGTTTTAAAATTGCAAAATTTTCACCATGTTTCCATTTTTTCATAAATATACACAAGATTTAGCGAAGAAATTTTACCACTAGCATGAAGTACAATATGTCACTAAAAACCAGTCTCAGAATCAACAGGATCCGTTAAAGCGTTCCAGAGTTATAACCTTATAAAGTGACAGTGGTCAGAATTGTAAAATTTGGCCTGGTCATTAAGCTGCAAACTGGCTCCAAGGCTGCCACTAGGAATTTCGGGACCCCATACTGGCAAAATTCTCGGGTCCCCCTTGAGATTCCGCCCAGGCTCCACCCCTCAAACTGACCACAGTCCCCACCGCCCTCTCTTGGAAAAACTACTTTTCTCACCAACCACACATTAACAGTTCCCATCTCCAGATCACACATGTAGCAAGCAGCTTTTGTTTTGGCCAAAAGATTTTTTTAAGCCACCACCACAACAAGGTAGCCTCTTTTGGCCAGGCCCTACTCTACCCCATTATATTTGGTATATTTTCAGTTATTTTTGGTTTTTAAAATGACCAATAATATCACATACAAGGGACAAATACCACTGCACCATGACCAGACACCATATTACCACCACATAGTGACTAAATAATATCACATACAAAGAACAAATACCACCACACCATGGCCGGACAACATATTACCACCACATAGTGACTGAATACTACAATACTGATCATTAACAAAAAAAACCCACAATAATAATAATATCACCATAGGTGCCATTATACACAGGAGATCTGTACTTACTATGTAGTGTCTGTGTAGAGGCAATACAGGGATCACCAGTGACATTATACACAGGAGCTCTGTATATAGTGTATAGGTAATACATTGATCACTGGTGACATTGTACACAGGACCGCTGTATATAATGTATAGTGTCAGTGTACAGGTAACACACTGACTCACCAGTGAAGTCCTTCATCTTCACTTTTCATCTTCATCCAGCACAGACCGCCATCACTTCTTCCAGCCAGGGCTCGTCTCTGCAGTAAATAACACAGTTATCTAGAGCATCGCTTGCGGAACACATTACTTAATTTTTTCCCAACTTCTAAATTACACCAGATGAAGAAAAAAAGGCAACATAGTGTCACTCTACACAGTAACAGGACCACCTCCCCAATTTAAAACAGTATCCTCATAAAATAAATACATCACTGCAGTACTAATATCCCTTAATTAGTCCCTATAGTAATAATATCCCCCATCCTGGCCCCCCCGTGTGTCTCATAATAAGAAATTTTATTTCTATAGCGCCGACATATTCCGCAGCACTTTACATTTCAGAGGGGACTTGTACATACAATATACATTACAGCATAACAATAATCACATAGATCATAACAGATACCAAGAGGAATGAGGGCCCTGCTCGCAAGCTTACAATCTATGAGGAAAAAAGGGGAGACACGAAAGGTGGGTGGTGTTATGAGCGGTGGAACGCACTAAATCAAATTAAAATAAAGTACGTTCACCGCTCGGGATCCACCGTGCAGTAGATGACAAAACCGCTGCTGAAAGAGGCAGGGCACTCAGGCGGTGATGTGCACAGGACTTTAGCTGCAGTCAGTACACCAAAGCAGACTCTGTTATATGCACAGAGCTGCTAACACAACATAAATACCGCTGAATCTGTTTAGGGTCACAGACTTCAGCGATGTGGACACGGTATTAAAGGTCACAGAAATAGCCTTAAACACCAGGACTATCCCCTCTAGACCTACCGTAAAACTTAAGGTACGAGGTGTCGCAACTGCGAACACCCGCAACCGCAGCGCGGCATGAACAGAGCCGCAAGCAAGGCGCTACAAGGACGCTGGCGCAATGCAGGACGCTTAGCTGCTGCAAAAGGTATGACTGGAGCTCGCTGGCGCTAGCGCTGCTACTGGCGGGTGCCCAATCACTCACACAATCGTAATGTCAGAGGGAAGGGGTTTCATAATAAGTCATCCACCAGTCCAAGCATCCATTACCATACACACAGCAGCAGTATGAAAAATACTAGTGCATGGCGGAACGACCATGCGCACTTTATAGCGTACGGGACCTGCCGGAAATCTCCAGAGCCCTGAGCATAACCAATGGAATCAGGAGCAGGACCTGAGCACCTGACTCCTGAAGTCCAATGGGAGCTCATCCCATGAGCATGCTCAGAAGAAGGGACGAAGGACTTAGCCTCTGGAGACAAATGTGAGGATCTGTGTTCCTGCATAGGTATTGTGGACACCAGATTCCTAACAGGTGGTAACAGTTGCCCTGATTGTATGTGGGTCGCCCCTCACACCCAGGGCAGCGGGGTACTCGGTACCGGGCTGGTGTCAGGGGGGATGTGTCACAGCAGCAGTGACCCAGTCCGTGGCCCTGGGCGCCCAATATCAATGGCGGTGATGTTAATGGTGTTAAAGTTTATTGGAATAGTTCGTGACGCCACCCGTGGTGTTTGGCAAATATGGTGTTAGGCCAACGCTGCATACAGATCCGCTGGGACTGATGGTATGTGCAGCTTAGATGGTAAAGCTCCCCACAGGTGGAGCTGTAGTCCCAGGGCAGTGTAGATGTAATGGATGAGGAGAGGCACAGAATGGTGTAGATGCTGTTACCCAGATGTAGCGGTGCTGACGGTGTTGACGGTGAATGAATGGAGGACACCAGGGATTGCAGTTTCAAAGCGTTACTCACAGTTCGTGGTACCCACTGGTGTCTGCCTCCGTGCCGTGTCCTCCGGGGTAGAGACTCAATCAACCTCCCGGGCAAGTCAGGGTTCTCCTCTCCAACACTCCGCCAACATTTGCCTTTCCTGAACGACTCCTCTATTGCGCCTTTTAATGTGAAGAACTCCAGTACCGTAGTTCTCTGGAATTCCTCATGTCAGATGTTCCTAGAACCTTACTTGTATGACAGACAGCTGTAGCCTCTATCGGGGACTCCTCTCAGAGTCCTGGCTCGCTAATCGGTTGCTGTTGTGTCCCAAGTCTTGGATGGGAGTAGTGCATTTACAGCCAACTACTCCACCGGTGTCTGCTGCAGAACCATAAGTGTCCATACAACCTCGGGGACCGGGCCCCGGCCTTGCGCTGAGAACCTACAGGCAGGGTTCCTCTTCCAACCCACAACTCCTCTCTGTTCTCTTACTCCTTCGTTCCGCGCTGTTCCTTCTCTCTCTTATGGAAGCTGAGTTTGCAGGTCTACGTCCTTCTCTTTCTCTTCTCTTTCCAGTGCCAGCTGGCTCAGATCACTGAGGCAGCTGCAGCACTCTTTCTAAACTAAACTCAAACTGAACTTCTCTCGCCTGACCTCCCGTCAGACTGACCTACAATTCTTCACTTTCCCCCTCTTTTATACTAACTCCACCCACCTCCCAGTACATCTCGTGTTACGAAGCAGGGTTCCACGAAGGGTGCTCTGCTACCCCCAGCCTGAAACTGCTAGGCGGACCTACTGAACTATCCTGTGTGTGGGATGCAGGTGTTGGAGTGTGGAAAGGAGTTCCCAACTTACCTAGTTGGTGGGGCACTACACCTTAGGAGAAGGTGCAGTACCTCTGTGGCGACTGAGCCTCAGGGGCGCCACATATGGACCAGCCATAATGTTAAATGTGTAACAGTACAGATGTAGAGGGCTAATGGATGCATAAAGCATGTGGGAACATGATGCGGGGAACCTGGTTATGGTAAAAAGCTTTTGTCTGTGCCACATAGGGACAGATTAGGTTAATGTGTTGAGGCGGTAGGCCAGTCTGAATAAATGAGTTTTCAGGGCACGCTTAAAATTGTGGGGATTGGGGACTAATCGTATTGACCTGGGAAGTGCATTCCAAAGAATTGGCGCAGCACGTGTATAGTCTTGAAGACGGGAGTGGGAGGGTCTGATTATTGAGGATGCTAACCTCAGGTCATCAGCAGAACGGAGGGCGCAAGTAGGATGGTATACTGAAACAAGGGAGGAGATGTAGGGTCGTGCTGAGCCATGAAGAGCTTTGTGGGTGAGGGTAATAAGTTTGTACTGGATTCTGGAGTGGATGGGTAGCCAGTGTAATGACTGGCACAAGGTAGAGGCATCGGTGTAACGATTGGCGAGGAATATGATCCTGGCAGCAGCATTCAAGACAGATTAGAGGGGGGAAGAGTTTGGTAAGAGGGAGACCGATTAGAAGGGAGTTACAATAGTCGAGACGAGAAAGAATAAGAGAAACAGTCAGTTTTTGCAGAGTCAAAAGTAAGAAAAGGTCGAATTCTAGAAATGTTTTTGAGGTGCAGATAACAAGATCGAGCCAGTGATCGGATGAGGGGGACAAAGGAAATCTCGGAGTCAAGTATGACCCCAAGACAGCGGGCATGTTGCTGGGGAGTAATAGTAGAACCACACACACGGCAATGGCAATGTCGGGTATAGGTACATTAGTAGCGGGAGGAAACACAAGGAGTTCAGTCTTTGACAGGTTCAGTTTCAGATATAGTGAGGACATGATGTTAGACACAGCGTTTAGACAATTGCCGGTGTTTTCTAGAAAGGCTGGCATGATGTCAGGAGAAGCATATAATTGGGTGTCGTCAGCATGGAGATGGTACTGGAAACCAAATCTACTGATTGTTTGACCAATAGGGGCAGTGTGCAAGGAGAAGAGGAGGGGGCCTAGGACTGATCCTTGAGGAACCCCAACAGTAAGGGGAAGATAAGAGGAGTAGGAGCCAGCAAAAGATACAGTAAAGGAGCGGTCAGAGAGATAGGAGGAGAACCAGGAGAGAACGGTGTCCTTGAGGCCAATGTAACAGAGCATAGTGAGGAGGAGCTGATGATCCACAGTGTCGAATGCTGCAGAGAGATCCAAGAGAATTAGCATGGAGTAATGACCATTTGATTTAGCTGTTAGTAGATCATTAGAGACTTTAGTGAGGGCAGTTTCAGTAGAATGTAAAGTGCGGAAATCGGATTGGAGAGGGTCGAGAAGAGAGTTTTCTGAGAGATAGCGGATAAGACGGGAGTGGACCAGGCGTTCCAGGAGTTTAGAGATGAAGGGAAGATTAGAAACAGGTCTATAGTTAGTGGCACAGTTTTGGTTGAGGGATGGTTTTTTAAGTAGTGGATGTATGATGGCATGCTTAAATGAGGAGGGAAAGATACCAGAAGAGAGAGAGAGGTTAAATATTTTAGTTAGGTGAGGGGTGACAGCAAGGGAAAGGGACTGGAGGAGATGTGACGGAAATGGGTCACTGGTGCAAGTGGTTGGGCGAGAAGATGCAAGGAGCCTGCTTACTTCTTCTGCTGTGACTGGTTCAAAATCAGAGAGTGAGCTAGATGCAGTGGGGGAGGGAGGACAGTGCATAGTATGAGGTGATTGGGAGATAATTTCCTGTCAGATCTGGTCAATATTTTCTTTGAAGTAATTGGCCAGATCGTCAGCTCGAAGCTCCGTGGTTGGGGCATGTACTCTTGGGTTGAGTAGAGAATGTAAAGTGTCAAAGAGACGTTTAGGGTTATTGGACAGTGAAGTGATAAGGGTGTTGAAATAGGTTTGTTTTGAGAGGTGAAGGGCAGAGTTGTATGTTCGAAGCATAAACTTATAATGGATGAAATCTTCGGGTAGGTTGGATTTTCTCCACAGACGTCCGGCGCACCTGGAGCACTGCTGCAGGAAACGTGTTTGCAGGGTGTGCCAGGGTTGTCGCCGTCTGTGTTGTGGTGTTCTATGTATAGGAGGAGCAAATTCATCCAGGGCACTTTGAAGTGTTTCATTGTAATGCTTCAATGCAGAATCAGGACATGAAAGGGAGGAGATAGGGGCCAATGAAGTGTGCAAGTTCTTCATAAGTTTCTGGGTGTTAATGGCCTGTATGTTTCTATAAATATGGACAGTGGGGGTGACCTGAGCAGCCTGGCAGTTCTTGATAGAGAATGAAAGAAGGTTGTGGTCAGAGAGCGGGAGAGGGGAGTTTGCAAAATCATCCACTGCACAAAGCCGAGAGAAGACCAAGTCGAGGGAGTTTCCGTCTTCATGCGTTGGGGGAATTAGTAAGCTGCAAAAGGCCAAATGAGGTTAGAGATAAAAGGTGAGTAGCAGATGGGGAGAGGGGAAGAGCAATGGGGATGTTGAAATCGCCCATGATGAGGGTAGGGATGTCACAGGAGAGAAAATGTGGAAGCCAAGTGGCAAAATGATCCAGGAACTGATGGGAGGGGCCGGGAGGACGATATACCACTGCCACTCGCATGGAGAAGGGGGTGTAGAGTCTGACGGCATGGACCTCAAAAGAAAGAAAGACAAGTGAGGGTACTTGAGGGATAACCTGAAAAGTACATTTTGATGATAGGAGCAGACCAACGCCTCCACCTGCTCTATTGTCTGATCTTAGGGTATGAGAGAAGTGTAGTCCCCCGTATGAAAGAGCAGCAGCGGTAGTGTCTGACTGCTGGATCCAGGTTTCAGTAAGAGCCAGGAAGTTAACAGAATTAGAAAGGAAAAAGTCATGAGTGAAGGAGAGTTTGTTACACACTGAGCGAGAATTCCAAAGTGCACAATTAAGAGACAGATGGCATGCAGGGAATATTAATAAGATTAGAGGGGTTTCTGAGTGTAGCAGTTGGGGAGTTTGACTTTCTATAACATGGGGGACCAGGGTTGGGAGCAATGTCTCCTGCGACTAGGAGGAGGAGGATAGAAAGAGTGAGCAGATGGTTAAGTGATTTGTGAGAGCATCTCTGATGTTGAATGGTGGGACTGAATGGATCTGTGCTGTGTAGCAATGTGAAAAGAGCGTGAGTGCTATACATCGGAGAAGAAAGGAGTGAGGGGCCAATATGGACGGAGTGTAGAGAGTTAATACTAGGGCGGTGGAGGTGTGTAAATGCAGCGGCCAGGATATAAATTATACAAATGCATATGGTAAATATTTGGAGTTGCCCAAATGTACAGGGAAGAGATTTATTTATTTGTCTTACCTGTCTCCTGCCCGGTCTAACTGCCATGTTATAACTGCCAGCGTACTTTGATTACATGTACATAAATGCCACCCCTGCATAAATGCCTTCCCCAGGCTAGCCCTGAATTTATAGAAGGCCACTTCTAAGATCTTCCTTTTTTTTTTTCTCTCCTTACTTGTTAGCAATCAAACTAAGTTAGGACAGCAGGACACAATAAATGTATTTAGCAGATAAACAAGTGTCCAGGCCTACATGGATCATAAACCACTTTGAAAAGTTACTTGACCTCAATAGCATAAGGGGACAAGCAGGGTGAGTGGAAATAACTATATACCATTATATATGCTGCAAAGATGAATGAATAGAGGTTGGACACATGCAGGATTCAGTGAAATTGCTGGAAAGAGTTAAATACCATTATATATGCTGCAAAGCATTCCTGGCTCCAGCCATATGTTCTCCCATCATGCCTTCATGAGTATCCATTCTGCCCCAATGTGATGTCCCATCCTGCCCCATATTCCTGCCCGCTCTGTGTCTCCATCCTGCCCTCATGTCTCCATTTTGCCCCATATTCCTGCCCCCTGTGTCTCCATCCTGCCCCCCGTGTCTCCATTCTGCCCCGGGCAGGATGGAGACACATGGTCCATGTATCTCCATCCTGCCGTCAAAACATATTGCCGCTTGCAGATTAATAAAAAAAAAAACAAAAAAAAAAACAAAAGACAACTTTCTTCTTGCCTGGCCACATTCCTGCAGCAATGCTCCCTCCAGGCATTTGAATGACGTCATACGCCGGTGACATACGCGCTGACATGAGCTGCCAGCCTCCGATTGGCTGACAGCTTTTAATTATTGCCGTGGGGGCTCGCACAGCAATAGAGTTTAACTGAACCTTCGTCTCGGATGCAGGTTCAGTTTCTGCACCAGCAGAATCCTGCTTCTAGGGCCCGGTGAGCAGATGAGACAGGGCCCGATGCGAGCCTCCTCTGCTCATCCGGCTCCACACACCAGTCAGGGCAGTTAATGCCCTTATGGCAGCCCTGCAGACAGCTATGAGGTGCCTGTACTGCCATATAGTGCACAGCCACACAGCTGTAAGGGGCCTGTACCACAATATAATGTACATTCACACAGCTATGAGGTGCCTGTACCACCATATAGTGCACAGTCACAGAGCTATGAGGGGCCTGAACCGCCATATAGTGCACAGTCACAGAGCTATGAGGGGCCTGTACCCCATGTAGTGCACAGTCACACAGCAATGAGGGGCCTGTACCGCCATAATAGTGCACAGTCACAGAGCTATGAGGGGCCTGTACCACCATGTAGTGCACAGTCACACAGCAGTGAGGGGCCTGTACCGCCATGAAGTGCACAGTCACAGAGCTATGATGGGCCTGTACCACCATGTAGTGCACAGTCACACAGCAATGAGGGGCCTGTACCGCCATGTAGTGCACAGTCACACAGCAGTGAGGGGCCTGTACTGCCATGTAGTGCACAGTCACAGAGCTATGAGGGGCCTGTACCGCCATATAGTGCACAGTCACCCAGCAGTGAGGGGCCTCTAGTCACCACTGTCTAGGAGTGGGTTGAGAACTTCAGAGGAGTTTGAGCTGTTTGGGTGGAAACTTTCCTGCAGCTCATTCCTGGTGTCTCAATGTTAGTGCTGCAGCCTGTAGTAGTGCGGGACATGTAACTTCTGAGGGTCCTACCTGGAAGCAGTGTGTGACCACCTTCCCCGACACCATGATGAGGCTGCCCATGTGCTGCTGCCTACTGCTCCTTGTGGTTGGAACCAGAGGTAAGCCTGGCAGTCCTGGGGTGGGCTCGGATCTGAGACAGCTGAGCCGCTATGGATAGCTCAAGCTGTGCACCTGCCTGCCGTCTTCTGCGACTCACTGCTCCCACTCCAGTCCCATGTGGTGAGCACGCGTGCACACCGCTCTGCTGAATGAGGAAGTGGAGCAGAGCGGCGTGTGATGTCATGTGAGGGCGGCACTGGACCATGGTGCACGGGGGGGGGGGGGCCCGGCAGCGCTGCCAGGAAAAGTGGAGAGGCCTGAACAAAATGTAGGGGGGCCTGGCCCGGGGCCTGAGTGCAGACCGGGCTGTCAGCGTGCTCGGGCGCCAGGTGGGCCCCCCCAGTCACCGTGCCCCATACACCTGTAAGGGCTGTCATGCCCTGATGGCGGCCCTGACTGGCTCTGTCGCTAAGGGGTTAAATAATGGACACTTACATTGAGTCTCCTCCCCGCCAGGACTTGTGTACGCTGCTCCGACTGTTCCGGCTCACTTGGCTGGTCCGATGCTGAGGTCTGTAAAAGAACAGAAATAATTACCAACTTGTAGAGGCAGGTATACTTACACAAAGGCAACAAAATACTCACCTCACACTCTGCTTCTGCCAATTCTTCCCTGGAAGGACTGTATTGGGATCCAGAAGACATGCTGGAAAAAAAAAAACAAAAAAAATCATTATTACATAATATATTTTAAAGGACAGGCTCACATAAATTGATTTTAGAATGCTCACATTATAGCTGCTGCGTTCTCCAAAGTAGTGGATTGTCTCTGGCTGGGTGGGTGTTGTCTTGTCTTCTTTTTGTCTTGCAGTCTGTCGAGTAATGATCTGGCACTACAGACCCCTTCTTTTATCTACCCTCTTCCAAAACAATGTTGCTTGTTTAGGGGGTGTATTAAACAAGTGTCTAGACATTGTTTGCTCTGAAATCGCGCACGCTCACAAAGCACTGACATGCGCATGTCAGCGACACCATAGACTATAATACTATTTTTTTGGCGCATTGCGGGCGCTGACGCGCACATGAGATTTTTTAATGACGTTGGGTGAAACAAAAAATGCAACATGTAGCGTCCGGCGCGTCTGGTCGCACACCTGGAAAATGCGCAGCGCACGCAAACGCTGAGGCCCGCGTGCAATCGCTGGACACTGCGCCTGCCATTTTAAAGATAGGGAACAACTGCGCATGCGACCGATAGCGCACAATGCGCTGCGCGATAAAACGCAAGTGTGAAACCAGCTTTAGTTGGTGAAAAACGAACAGCACCTGAATGCAACATTAAGAGCATACATGTACTGCCTGTGTTTTTCTTTTTGGCTGACCCAATCATTGAATAGGTATTTGATTTCAAATGGGGTGAAAGTGATCCTGTCCTCCCCATCCCCTACAAAATACTGGACATGTGAACAGCTTTATAGTTGGTGGTTCCTCTGCTCTACGGGTCCATTCCTAAACACAACAATGGGCTTTGGAACACACAAGAAATGTGCACATTGTGACTGATATTTCTACAGACAGCAGTTCAGAATGGTTCCATGTTAGGCAAAGAAGAAAAATATTAAGATTTGAGAGTCCTTCGTGGTTGATAGCTTTTAATGGCCAACTGAATTGATAGTAACAAATTGCAAGCTTTCGAGACTACTCAGGTCTATTCAACAAGCTTGGAATAACACAAAATCTGAAGAGTCACGTATTTATACACAACAGGACACAGAAATAATGCAGTAGATAAGACAAGTTATGTAAAACAAGTCGCATCCATCTGGAAAGTTCTGATTTTACAGTCTGCCCACAAGAGGGCGCAAAGCAACTGGTCAAAATGTAATTTTCTTGCACTGCACGTTTAGCTTGTATGTGTTTTTACATTATTATTGAGATATATATATATATATATATATATATATATATATATATATATATATATATATATATATAGATTTCTACTTATTATATATATATTTAAATAATGGTTCGAGGAGGTTCAATACTGCAGAACATTCACCTATTATATAGAAGTGGCCAGGGGTGGACACATTGATGCAACCGATGCAGCTGCACAGTGGCCTGAAAGGTAAGGGATACGCATCCACCTCCAAAGCAGGTGGATTTGTGCATTCTGATAAATTATTGGGCTGCAATTATATACTGCACAGTTTCTAATGCCGCTCTTGATGAACCAGAACCTCTTTTTTTTTTTTCGTTTTTTCAGCAGAAACTCTTCAAATCCTCCTCAAAAACTTGGGTCCTGTTCATGCCAGTCTAGAACAGGGGACATAGTTGAGTCAGATGATCTTGATCCATGAAGAGGTGCACTACACTTCATGAATCAGGAGTACCTGACGAGTGGCGCTTGCCCTAGTGTGCACTTCACCATAAATCCTACTCCAGTCTCTGCTGGAGTAAGCTTAGCTGCATAGCTGTAAAGGGGTTAAGTAAGATGTTCAACATTGTATTTATTACTCATTGCTAAATGGTACTGCTACATGTTCACATGTATTACGACACATATGGAATGGTACTGCTATACCTTTCTGGGTATTACCATTGTTTGTATTTATGTTTTATTGTTATTGTTGCTTTTATTTGCACATAGTTGTGATAATATTTACTGCATTTCAAGGTTTGCCACTAACAGAACAGGGAAAGTGTAGTGCACCCTTTGGACACTAAATAGGGGCACTCTAGTATATAGACCTCTTAGTAGGATATGATTAAGTGTAGGAGGGGCTGCCGGGAGTTAAGGCTAGGTTAGAAGGAAGTTAGCTGAGATGGGGCCAGAGTGCCCGAAGTGTCCACATGGGCTATAGGCCCAGGATGGCTCGGCAGCCATGCAACGTTAAGCAGCGACAGTCCAAGTTATCCACGTCCACTGGACATCCGTTTAGTTGACCAAAGCAGTAGAGAAAATGTGGCGACTCATAGCCTGGGCGGACGCTCTTAGGGCGGGAGTCAGACGGAGTGAGGAACAGAAGGATGCTGTAGCTTTGCAGGGACCGGTACAGACAGGCTGGATGCTTTTCCAGAGACAACTAAGCCTGGTGTCAGATGATTTCAAGTCTGGGGCGAAACAGGCAGAAGGAATTGTCATCATGACAAGGTTAGGCCAGGAAAAAGCTAGGAAGCAGTCTAAGATGGTCCGGTCCGGGCACGTGCAGTATAGAAGCATCAGAAAAGTAGGAAAAGCTGAGGAAGCAAGTAAAGATGAATGTGTTATCTACGACGTACCAACTGTGGATATATTGTGTGAAGTTGTCAGTAAAGAAACCGTTCAAGTTACCATGGACTGTGTCTCAGTAACTGGGAGTCGCCTCGGAGAGGGGCCATCCCCACTTGGGAAGTGCTCAGGGGGACCCGAACCTGGAGACGCAGGTACGCCGAACTGTGGATTGCAATTTTCTGTGAGGGAAGGCCGGGACACTGATACTTTAGTGTCTCTGGCCACGACTATAGTCCTGGCCGACCCTTACATTTGGCATAGTCGGCAGGATGTGACTACCTCGCAATGCGGAGAACCCGTGAAGAAAAGAGCTGATGATGGTGTGTTTGCGACTGCTGTGCCCCTGGAAAATGACAGAAAAAAGGAGCAAGTGGTCGCTGTATCTGGAGAAGAGAATGGAGATTTTGTGGACATGGATGAAATACTGGATTTGACTGCCAAAGATTCCGTGGCAACACTGGACTTGACTACCAAGATGGACTTGGCTTATTTCATGAGAAAGTCTGACATCTTTACTGTGACCAAGATGGCGGCAGTGGAATTGGCGGGAGATGGCGAAGAAGAAGTAGACAACAACAAGAACCGCATCCTTTGTGGTTGTTGCAGCCGTCCCCTGGTGCCAAAACCTGTCTGTTAATATGCCCCAGTCTGCCCCTGGTGGGTGTGGAAGAAGAGGAGAAAACCCCGCCCTCTTCCACTGACTAACTACAGATGGGTGGAGTTGTCGGAGGTGGACCCCCTGGAAATGGGTGGGACCCAGAAGAAAATCCCAGA
This sequence comes from Dendrobates tinctorius, assembly GCF_039654945.1. NCBI lineage: Eukaryota > Metazoa > Chordata > Amphibia > Anura > Dendrobatidae > Dendrobates > Dendrobates tinctorius. The sequence continues at coordinate 752,799 of NW_027361861.1, read as the reverse complement.
AGAAGCTGTGCGACGCCATTTTGAGAACTTGAACTGGCCATGATGCAGCACTCCTGCACCCATTGCTGCCAGGGCGTGGGGGCGCATTGAGTGGGGTTGGTGGCAGGAGAGAGCGGGAGCCCAGCCTGGCAAGGCAAGCAAGGAATCAGCAGAGGTCACCAACTGTCCACCTGCGGAGTTGCCTCGGCCGCGGAGTTGGCAGCCAACGAAGTTACCATCTACTTGGGAGCTGGACTTTTTGCGTGCGCAGCGTCGGACCCAAGGAGCGGGAGATCCGGAGTCCTTACTGTCGTTTAGCGGTGACTGGTACTGGTGTATGCCCTGGAGGAACCGCAGGAGGAAGTGAAGATCGAGCCGGCATTCCATTCATCCGCCAAGCACGCAGGCGTCCCTGCGGAGGGGGCCAGTGTTCCCGGGAAGGCCACGACCATCACATCCTCATCTGAGCGGGTGAGTGTACCTTCGTCCCTGACCCCTGAGGGAAGGTCATCCCTGCAGAGCTGTGTCCCGCAGGCCGTCGTCCCCATAGGGGAGTCCACCTCTCAACCCCAGCCGTTAGAGGTTCGGCCTGCCTCGTACTCCGCTATGGCACTGGGAGCCACCCATTCGCACCCGGCAACAGAGGGTCCCTTTCCCACTCCCAGGCAGGCTGCCTGGTTGGAAGGAGTCATCAAAGACAAAAGCAAAAGGAGAGGGAAGTCTGTACGGAGCTGCGGTGGCGCTCAGGCAGGGCGACATACCCGTGAATGACTGGTTTATTCCGACCTCAAGCGAGGCTATGGCTTCATCAGTGAGAAAGGGACTGATGCCAAAGTCTACGTAAATGTGGTGTCCGTCAAATTTGGCCAGTTGCTAAAGAAGGGGGTTCGGGTCTCCTTCTTTAAGGAGGCCTGTCGCCATGGATACTTTGCGGTAGCGGTCACTCACTATGACAAAGATGACATGGGGCTCTTCCCAGAATCGGCGCAGGCTCAACTGTCAGCTGGCACCCGGGAACCTGCCAGCACTACTGCTTGTCTGCGGCCGCAGAGATGACCTTGGATATAAAAGGAGCGACACGAGATGTGTGCCGTTGAACATTTCTGATTTGTACAAGTTGTTCATTTGCTAAAATTTGTGCACGTTGCACGCTAAGTTAATTCGGGACTGTTATGTGTCCCCATAGGGCAGGGAGCCCTGTTAATGCTCTGTAGTTCAAGAGCCACAAGACCGTTGCAGCCCAATAACAACGTTGAAGCGAAGTGTTGTTTACTTTTTTTTTGTTTTTAGACATTTATTTGTTTTGATATTTCAACGTTTCCAATTATAAAAAATGGCACTTCTAAACAAGACAGAAGACACACTATGATGGCCACAAAGTAAGCTCACCATAAAGAAGCGAACCACAAAATTATATGAAAATTGTTTTTATTAGCAAAATCATATACATTAAAAGGGCCACATACCCATAATTACAAAAATACCCCAAAGAGGGGACTACAGCATTATTTTACTAATATATTGCACAGGTAAAAAAATGTGTTGATATTCTGAGGGTATGTCCCATATCAGTCCATAGCACAACACCATATATCCATATGTAAAATAAATATTTTCACTAGTGCTAAAATTAGCATCTATTATAAATGATATTATCCTTATTTAGACAGTGGACCACCCTCAGGAAATCAACATGCATTATTCCACATATAATCTCTCATAACTCCTCAATTTAATAAGGCAAGGCATATGACATCATACATTAAATCTTATATGCTATTCCCAGCATTAAAAAAATCTATTTACACCTTATAAGGTAGTATAAAGTAAAGCCTATATATCAGATTATAGTATTATATCCATAATGGCAACAAAGGAGGTATAGTTAATCAGTGCTAGGTAAAAAACCACAGCATTAGCCCCCATACTCCACTATACAATGTACAAGTGGAGCGACCAATATATTAATAACAACCACCAGTAAGGAGCTTTTAAATAAATGGAGACATAATATAGATACCTTATAATGTGCTATATGTAATCCAGCCGCTGTCCCCTGCGCCCCGACGCACGTTTCGCCCTGCTGCTTCTTCCGGGGGCGTGGTTTACTGGCGTCATTGAAAGGGTTTAAATGTGTATTGAAATCCAATTAAAAAGCCCCTTCCCTATCATGTGACCCGGAGGGGAGTGTCTCACGTCACACCACCAACATACCATTGTTATAGTTACACGCTACACAGAAGGAAAATATGGCGTCTTCATTAAAGGCAGGACACTAGCGGCGCATGCGCCCATCATACACCTCCTGAATGAAAAAGTACTTCCCTCCCTGCTCCTTGGTAAACAACGTCATAGTTGTTTTTCGGGTTTTATGATGTCCCTCATGTTTTCTCATCTTGGATTCGGAGGTTGTGGAATTTTCCCATTGAATGATGGATGAATATATTTTCAATCAAGCTGAAAGAAGTTTTGACAGAATGATTCTATTTGTACACGCCTTTTTAGGAAAAAGAAAAAAGAAAAAATATTGAATGCGGATTCTTTTTCACTCTGTAGCATTTGAGTTCACTATGCATATATTGAAACATTTTTGCACTTGAAGTCTATAGGTATATATTTCTATATGTTGTATTGTAGCTAACATATTTGATATAATTTCACGTTCACTTGTAATTGATACTTTGGATGTATCACACTGTATATTTAGTGTTTTGTAATAAGCATTGAGCACTTTATTATCTATATGCGCTATATCTTACTAATTAATATTGTGGGCAATGCACTGGTTTGAATTTTTACATTATTATCTTGTTTATTATTATTATTATTTTTCTCACGGCGCATTCTAGAAGGTTTGAATCTATAATAGAATATTTTTTCATTTTGTCAGGCAGTGCGCATGCGTGTTCCTATCAATGCCCCTGGTACTTCCTGCCGCGCCATAGATGGTGACAGCGCATTAACTATGACGTTGTTTACCAAGGAGCAGGGAGGGAAGTACTTTTTCATTCAGGAGGTGTATGATGGGCGCATGCGCCGCTAGTGTCCTGCCTTTAATGAAGACGCCATATTTTCCTTCTGTGTAGCGTGTAACTATGGCAATGGTATGTTGGTGGGGTGACGTGAGACACTCCCCTCCGGGTCACATGATAGGGAAGGGGCTTTTTAATTAGATTTCAATACACATTTAAACCCTTCACTGACGCCAGTAAACCACGCCCCCGTAAGAAGCAGCAGGGCGAAACGCGCGTCAGGGCGCAGGGGACAGCGGCTCGATTACATATATCACATTATAAGGTATCTATATTATGTCTCCATTTATTTAAAAACTCCTTACTGGTGGTTGTTATTAATATATTGGTCGCTCCACTTGTACATTGTATAGTGGAGTATGGGGGCTAATGCTGTGGATTTTACCTAGCACTGATTAACTATACCTCCTTTGTTGCCATTATGGATATAATACTATAATCTGATATATAGGCTTTACTTTATACTACCTTATAAGGTGTAAATAGATTTTTGCTGGAAATAGCATATAAGATTTAATGTATGATGTCATATGCCTTGCCTTATTAAATTGAGTTATGAGAGATTATATGTGGAATAATGCATGTGGATTTCCTGAGGGTGGTCCACTGTCTAAATAAGGATAATATCATTTATAATAGATGCTAATTTTAGCACTAGTGAAAATATTTATTTTACATATGGATATATGGTGTTGTGCTATGGATTGATATGGGACATAGCCTCAGAATATAAACACATTTTTTTACCTGTGCAATATATTAGTAAAATAATGCTGTAGTCCCCTCTTTGGGGTATTTTTGTAATTATGGGTATGTGGCCCTTTTAATGTATATGATTTTGCTAATAAAAATGATTTTCATATAATTTTGTGGTTCGCTTCTTTATGGTGAGCTTACTTTGTGGCCATCATAGTGTGTCTTCATTTATTTGTTTTGGCCTGGAGGACTGCGAACTAGGCATTATATCTGGAGCGCATGGACTCTTATTGTTTCTGTTGCGCCCATTCTGCTGTAAAAACGGAGACTGTCTTCTCGGCTGGAGACTAATGGAAAAAAGGCTGTACTTCCCTCAAGGAAAGGGGGAGCTTACTCCCAGATCTGCTGTCCCACGCATAGGACACAAATTTGGTGCGTACCAGATGTGACCACCTCATATAACCTCCCTGCGCGGAGTATGCGTTGTAAATAATAAAGTTTTGGAAAGTGTTTGGTTGAGGACAACCAAATTTAAGGAAAGGGGGAGTGTAAAGGGGTTAAGTAAGATGTTCAACGTCGTATTTATTACTCATTGCTAAATGGTACTGCTACATGTTCACATGTATTACCACACATATGGAATGGTACTGCTACACCTTTCTGGGTATTACCATTGCTTGCATTTATGTTTTATTGCTATTTTTGCTTTTATTTGCACATAGTTGTGATAATATTTACTGCATTTCAAGGTTTGCCATTTACAGAATAGGGAAAGTATAGTGCACCCTCTAATATATAGAGCTCTTAGTAGGATAAGGTTGTCACGTGGACCCGTCTTGTGTGACACGACCCGCAGGTCGGTAACTGAAACAACAAGACACGGCACGTGTAACTGTCCTGTGTGACATGACCCGCAGGCCGGTAGCTTAAACAGCAAGACACGGGGAAAGGGGCAACAGTTACAAAGGTGGGCCCTGCGATAGGGAAAGGGGACGTGGAGACCTCCTGCACTCCCCTGAGTCAGTGTCCCTCCACTCCTAACGATCCCTAGGCCGGTTCCGCACCGGGCGCCAATCAGGATACCTGTCACCCTAGCACACCCTGCACCTATCCCTTGCTAGGGAGCTGGGTGGTGCAGGCACTGGCCCCACCACTGTACTAATACACACCAGGGAAAAATACAAACAGGGGAAACACCAAAAACACTTATCTTGCTCTGCTGCAGCACCAGGCAGCAGAGTGCATCACTGGATTAACTTCTCGCAGTGGCTCGACACCTCAGTGCCAGCTGCCTCCTTCACCATCTCATTCTGCTGCGGACACCGGGCAGCCAGAGTTCAACACCAGTTTCAGCAGTGGTTCCAACCTTCAAGCCAGCTGCTAACTTCACCTGGTTTCTGCAGTGGCTTCACACCTCAGCCAGCTGCTCCCTTCACCGTGGTTGGAATCCCAAAAAGACGCTATCACCAACACCTGCTCATAGACCATGTGACCCTATATAGGAAAAGGGAATGGTCAAATGATCAGAGGCCAAAAACTGCTATAACCCCAGTGACCACCAGGGGCAAAAGGCAAAGCAGAGAAAACATCAAGTGCATTGACCCTAACGGCCACCGGGGGCAAAACTAGAACTGAAACCACCACAGTGCAAGATAAAAAAGGTTACTAGTGCTTTTATCTGTCATGATCCAGCATGGATTATGAAAATGATTAAGTGTAAGAGGGGCTGCCGGGAGTTAATGCTAGGTTAGAAGGTAGTCGAGATGGGGCCAGGGTGCCCAAAGTGTACACATGGGCTATAGGCCCAGGACGACTCAGCAGTCACGCAACGTTAAGCAGCGACAATCCAAGTTATCCATTATGCATTAAGTTATCCATTATGGGATATTGTTGCTTTTTTATATATTTTATAGGTGAACGATGGCTTCAATTGGATTGGGAGTTTAATAAAGATGGGAAACCATTAAAATACTTCCTCTCCATTATTAACCAGGCTTAATGTCACCTTGCAATAACAAGGTGACATTAACCCCTTATTACCCCATATGCCAACCGCTACAGGGCAATGGGAAGAGAGCGGCTAAGTGCCAAAATTGGTGCATCTTATGCCTTTTCTGGAGTGGCTGGGGGCAGATGTTTTTAACAGGGGGGAAATAACCATGGTATCTCTAGGCTATGAATATCTGCCCTCAGTCACTGGCTTTCCATCTCTGGTGAAGAAAATTGTGCGGAAGCCCATGCAATTTTTTTCCATGAATACATTCTTTTATTAAATACATACAGGACCCAAATTTTACACACCTATACTACTAACAGTATTAGTCACTGACATACACCGTATCTACCTGTGTATAAGCCAACCCGTGTATGAGCCGACCCCCTAATTTTGTCACAAAAAACTGGGAAAACTTATTGACTCGCGTATAAGCCTAGGGTGCACAGTGAGTGGCCACAGATAATGCTGCACAGTGAGTGGCCACAGATAATGCTGCACAGTGAGTGGCCACAGATAATGCTGCACAGTGAGTGGCCACAGATAATGCTGCACAGTGAGTGGCCACAGATAATGCTGCACAGTGAGTGGCCACAGATAATGCTGCACAGTGAGTGGCCCCATCATGTTGCTGCTGCTGCCGCTGCCTCCGTTACAGAAAAAAAACCAAAACTGTATACTCACCTCCGTCGCTGCCCGCTCCTCATCAGCGTTGCCGGCTCTACAGTGACGGTTCAGGCAGAGGGCGCATACTAACTACGTCATCGCGCCCTCTGACCTGAATATTACTTGCCAGAGGATGCAAGACAGCAGAGCGATGCGCAGCGGTGGAATGGGGACAGGTGAATGTGGCTCCCCTGTCATTCTCACCTACTCCTGGCGCTCATCTCTGCAGCCCTCCTGCTTGTTCCATGTTCTCGGCGCCGCTGCTCTTCCTGCTTCAGTGGTCACATGGTACCGCTCATTAAAGTCATGTTTATGCGCATATTCATGTCTTTAATGAGCGGTACCACGTGGCCGCTGAAGCAGGAAGAGCAGGGGCGCTGAGAACATGGAACAAGCAGGGGGGCTGCAGAGACAAGCCAGGAGAGGGTGAGTATGATCTCCGACCCCCCCGGTATATGACTCGTGTATAAGCCGAGAGGGGGACTTTCAGCCCCAAAAAATGGGCTGAAAATCTCGGCTTATATACGGTAAACCTAACTGTTCTGCAATGGTTTACTGTATGTAAACCATGTCTCCTCTCCTGTCGGCTTCTGTAATGATTTTACAGAAGCCGACAAATGAATTAACGGCTAATCTTCTATCTATATCTCTATGCAATATATATATTATAGATATAATTATATATAAATATTATATATACAGTATATATATATTATAGATATATACAGTATATAATATATATAATATATATTATAGCTATATATTAAATATAAATATTATATACACTGCTCAAAAAAATAAAGTGAACACTTAAATAACAGAAGATAACTCCAAGTAAATCAAACTTCTGTGAAATCAAACTGTCCACTTAGGAAGCAACACTGATTGACAAACAAGTTCACATGCTGAAACGCATGACACTCGCATGACAATTGCATTACACTCGTCCGACTCTCCTGCATTAAAATCGGACCTTTTTTTAATTGCTAGTGTGTCTCTGCGCTTTCAGCATTTTTAGCACTCAGGGTATGTTTCCACATGGCGTCCTTGCAGCGCTTTGGATGCAGCAGAAACCCCGCTCCGCCCAAAGCGCCGCCCTCTTCTGTACGCGCGGTGATTCCGGATGTGCTCATTGAACACATCCGGAATCGCCGCATGGTATACATAGAGTAGGCTAAGGTAAATAGACATGCTGCGTTCTAAAAAGGCATGCCGCGTGTCCGGAAACGCAGGGTCGCCGGATGCGTGTTCGGATTTCATAAAATCCCCTCCACTATGCTGTAACATCTGAACGCTGCGGATTGATCGCTGCGGGTGTACGCAGCGTTTAATCCGCAGCTAATCCGGATGTAATCTGGCAAGTGGAAACATACTTTTATAGACAGCAATGAGTGAGCGCAAAAACGCAGCAAAAAAAAAAACGCAGGTATCAGGTTTTGCTTCAATATTTGCAAAAACCTAAGGCTATGTTCTGCTCACAGGTGGAGATTTCGGTGCGGGTTTTTTTCTGCAGTAAAACTTGCTCTCTTGGTGGTAAAGAGGCTGCAGAAAAATGCAGATTTTGCTTGCTTTTTTGTGTTTTCTGCTGCATTTTTGTCATACTACATTTGTCTCTTGTGCATGCTGATAAACCTTATTGCAAAAAAAAAAAAAAAAAATCATTCTACTTCATAAGGTTCTGGCACAAAAAAGTAGCAAAACCTGATACCTACTTTTTTCAGTGTTATTGCAGTGTTTTTTGCACCACCCTTTACTTTCAATAGGTGAAAAACGCTGAAAAAAATCCAGAAAGAAGTAACATGCTGCAAAAACCAAGCGAAACAAAAAACACTGAGGACAAAAAAAAAAAACCCAAAGCTGTGTGCATGAGATTTCTGAAAACCCATAGACTTTGCTGGTACTGCAAAAGGCAGCTGAAAATTTGCATTAAAAAAGCCAAGGTGTGAACATAGCCTAATCAATAGCTTAACGCTTCTAGAAAAGATATTACCTCATTTTATTCTAAAAAGGTGCAAAAAGAAGCACACATTTTAATTTGCCACAAATTCATTAACCATTTGTGATATTTTAGTGCAAAGTTCACACGCGACAACTAAAATGTCCAAAAACTGACAAAAACGCAATAGATAATGAAGGAAAAAGTTGCAAACCAAGTGTCCGGGTGTCCATGTGTGGCAGAAACACCTCACATCTTGCGACTTTTTCTCACTTTTTTTATGTATGGATCTCATTAGAGGTGACACTTGAAGAGACTTTTGTCCCTTCTGTCACGCATCTCTCCAGACTACAGAGACCGTGAGGCCTGAGGAGATGGTGTCAGGGTCACAGGAGAGGACGCTGAGGTGGTTCTCCTGGTTACAGTTGATTACTGCAAGCCAGCAGATCCAAGACACACCCCTTTTATCGCTACAAAGTGGCAGCTTCTCTATGGGCTGGACCAAACCAAAACACACAACATAGGGGTGGGCGTGGTGAGCAGACGGGGCATTGGATTGTTGTGCGCTGCGGAGAATCACTCCCGAGGACTCCAGCTCCGTGCGCGGACGGCACAGCCGGGGAGCGGGGCCCTGGACGGGACATGAGGCTCCGCAGTAGCCACAATGGCCAATGTCAGGGTAGCGGTGCGGGTGAGGCCGCTCAGCAGGCGGTAAGTGCTGTGTGCAGCTGTGGGGAGACTACTACTCCCAGCACTGAGTGGAGGGCATGCTGAGAGTTGTAGTCGCACAGATAGTAATGGCTGGAACTCCCCCACTTCCCATGTACAGTATATGCAGCTGGTCTGAGGACTCGTATAATGTGGAAAGTCCTCACTGAATGTGTTAAAAGGGTTACAATTAGCGGACAGACTTCTTAAAGGGGTTGTCTAGTGTTACTATACATATCTGAAATGTAAGATTGCGGTGTCACAGGTCATGTATACGCCTTTATGAGGGACTGCTACCATATAAATTTAATGGGGGTAAACTTGTTTGTATTATGCCCCCTGACTTACCGTCAGGATGATGTTCACACTCAGGATTTTCCATGTATACAATTATAGTAGCATATGATACATTTGGGCGCATGACTACAGTAAATTATAATACAGCGCCCACATGATGATCATATTGTATTTCTGTTTTGGCGGTACAGTATTGTGTTTTGAGCCCTCTATTCTCCATTTTTTGGATGCTATGTATCTGTGACACCCACTGGTATACACATCTCCTTTTATTATGTATGTGTGTCTTGTATGTACTTTAATAAAGCAATGCGTATTTTATGGCAACATGCTTCCTTAGTCTGTTTGGTTTACATATTTGGTGGGAAGCGCCATGTTTTCTAAGGCCCTTGTTGTGGGACAGAGGATAGTTTGCTAATCACTGGGGGTCCGACCACTAGGACAACCATTCAGGGGAGGACGTATTACTTATGCAACCTGTACAAACGCACAGGGGCTCATCAGGTAAGGGGGCCCATTTTGACCTCCAAACACTGGTGGAATTGTGAATTGTGATAAACTGTCGGAATAGATCGGTCCCATATATTGTTCTTGCACAGTAACCCTCTTCTTTCTGTGTCCATCAGTGCACCCATTAATCCCTAGATCAGGACTCTGTGATCCAGACTTAGCAGAGTCCCATCTTGATTGCAGTAGGGATCCCTAATGCAGAGGCCTTACCTCAGGATCACATGAGGGTCTCAATGGTTGGACCCCCAGTGATCAGTAAGTTATCTAATATATAAAGCTCAAGTGTATGTATGTGTGTGTGTGTCCGGGATTGGCATCCGCACCGTCGCAGCTACAGCCACAAAATTTGGCACAGTCACACGTCTGGACCCCGAGAGCGTCCTAGGCTATGTTGTGAGGTGAAATTTTAACCCTGCGCGTTCCAATTCTCCAAACAATTTTGCCCCTATCTACATAATGGGGAAAAAGTGTATCAAGCCCCGCCCCTCGTTATGATGTCAATGGTTGCCATGGCGACGCTGATGTCATCATAGGTTCCAAGCCCCGCCACTCATTATGATGTCATAATGGTTGACTATGGGATGGAGGATGTGTGATGGGTATATGGGCACCGGACTATGGGATGGAGGATATGTATGACGTGTATATGGTCACGGGACTATGGGATGGCGGATATGTATGATGGGTATATGGGCACTGGACTATGGGATGGCGGATATGTATGATGGGTATATGGGCACTGGACTATGGGATGGAGGATGTGTGATGGGTATATGGGCACTGGACTATGGGATGGAGGATATGTATGATGGGTATATGGGCACGGGACTATGGGATGGCGGATATGTATGATGGGTATATGGGCACTGGACTATGGGATGGCGGATATGTATGATGGGTATATGGGCACTGGACTATGGGATGGAGGATGTGTGATGGGTATATGGGCACTGGACTATGGGATGGCGGATATGTATGATGGGTATATGGTCACGGGACTATGGGAAGGCGGATATGTTTGATGGGTATATGGGCACTGGACTATGGGATGGCGGATATGTATGATGGGTATATGGGCACTGGACTATGGGATGGAGGATGTGTGTGATGGGTATATGGGCACGGGACTATGGGATGGAGGATATGTATGATGGGTATATGGGCACGGGCCTATGGGATGGTGGATATGTATGATGGGTATATGGGCACGGGCCTATGGGATGGTGGATATGTATGATGGGTATATGGGCACAGGACTATGGGATGGAGGATATGTATGATGGGTATATGGGCACGGGCCTAAGGGATCGTGGATATGTATGATGGGTATATGGGCATGGGACTATGGGATGGAGGATAATTATAATTTTCTATAACTAACCACAGTTAGTTACTATGCCTGGCCAGCGCCGGGCTCTTCAGCTAGTCACCTATAAAATTAAGAGGGGTTAACTTAATAATTTGTGAATAAACCATTGACTCCATCTGGCCTTGTTTTTGAAGCTGGGTGATGTGTGGGGGACACGGGACCCCTGTTCTTTTAATTACTGGTGCCAGTCCAAATACTGGGACCCCAATCTAACAATTGTTTATGGTATACAGGGAATAAGAGGAGATACTTTGTTTAGCCCAGAAGATTACAGGATTACTTGTCTGTATGGGATGTAGCTGGGAAGGAGCTTTCTTATCCCTTTTTGGTTATGAATCCTAAATGTTTCAGACAGATGTCCGCCTGTACAGAATTCTATTTAGCTCACTGAAAGTATCTCTTGTGGGGCTTGTCACAATATGATCTGTATTCACTACAGAAAAAAAAATCATCCCCTCACTGTAAAGTTAGACGTGTGGAGCATTATCTGCTATTTTTCAACAAAACATCCTACGTTTGGAGAAACCAAGAACGAGGCAGACTTCCTTAAAATCCATTTCCTGTTGCTTTTCCAGTCTCTCTTGTCTGGGTTTTAAATTGCTATGTTAGGAGACCGCTGGGACAGAGAGATCATGTGACCACCCAAACTCGTCCTCCATATACGTTCTGTGAAAAACCATTGTCCGGAAAAGACAGTGTCTCCTGAAGGCATAAGATATGATAATTGCAATAAGATCGTCTTGTGGTTTCTAACTCCCTATTAGTGTTGAGCGAACATGCTCTGATAAGGTGTTAACTGAGCATGCTCAGGTGCTAACAGAGTATCTTCGGCGTGCTCGAATACTATGTTCTAGTCTCCGCGGCTGCACGTCTCGCCGCTGTTCAAAAGTCAAAATACATGCAGGGATTGTCTGGCAATCCCTGCATGTGTTGTGGCTGTTGAATAGCCTTGGAGACTTAAACATAGTATACAAGCACACCAAAGACACTCTGTTAGCACCCGAGCATGCTCAAATAACACCTTATCAGAGCACATTCACTCAACACTACTGCTTCCAATATATGTGTATGTGTGCCAGCGTCGGACTGGAACACCTTGGGCCCACCAGAGAAAATCATTCTTGGGGCCCACTATGTAGCTGCATAGAGTTAAATACCAGACCACCAATTATGCGGTAAAACACGCTAATATCCGGGTATAATATAAGGTTGTACATGTCTTAATTATGTAGCAGGAGTTGGGGTAGCCCCCTCATAGAATATAAAGCAGCCCCCTCACATAGTATAATGCAGCCATCTCATAGAATATAATGCAGCCATCTCATAGAATATAATACTGCCCCCCTCATAGGGTATAATACTGCCCCCCTCATAGGGAATAATGCACCCCCTCATAGGGTATAATGCACCCCCTCATAGGGTATAATACTGCCCCCCTCATAGGGAATAATGCACCCCCTCATAAGGTATAATACTGCCCCCCTCATAGGGTATAATACTGCCCCCCTCATAGGGTATAATACTGCCCCCCTCATAGGGTATAATACTGCCCTCCTCATAGGGTATAATGCTGCCTCCTCATAGGTTATAATGCTGCCCCCTCATAGGGTATA